>NC_137791.1:11680812-12291646 GCF_963383645.1 Muscardinus avellanarius
AAAGTGATTTGACAGCTCTAACTCTCATTTCCATTTTTGTTTTAATTCAGAGTGAACTAATTAAATATATTACACTTACAGCACTTAAATTTATGCATTCCCTCAATATTTGGAGCAACCTTATGCTGTCCTCACTCACAAACATTTTCTTGCATTTCTCTTATACTAAGTAGATGGAAAGTCCTTGGTCGTTAGGACCCCCACTGCACTGTATCATCTAGTGAAGCATCTTTTTGTCACATCTGTACCATTTTAATAGGATAGAAAAGAGGTTTTAATATTCATTCACAATTTGTCAACCAAATAACTGAAAATTTCAAAAAATTGTTAAAAGGGCAAGTTACCAAAGTCTACATCAGCAGCCTATGAAACTATTTCAAAATGTGAGACATTCCTGTGTTTCTTCCTAGAAGCACAAAATCAGAGATAGAGTATATAATTTCTAGGACTAGCAGGAGCTCTAGGGCAGGCAAGGAGTTGAAGGTTGAAGGTTCTAGTTGAAGGTTTTAATTTCAGCAGTGTATAAATTGCTTGTAATGGTCCTGTCATATTTTCCGGTATCCATTAGCATTCCTTAGCCATTATCTAAAGACCTGACTATGTAGATTAGAGGAAGAAAGATTTCTTTTCTTCCAGTTCCAAGTTCAATCCACGTGAGGCTGGGGACCAGGGATCCCAGTTCATAGCAGCAGGAGGTAGTGAAGAGCACTTGGGTTGCACTCTTCACATCATGGAGGCCAGAAGCAAGAGAGAGAGCAGGGAGAAGAGGAACCATGTATATGGTTCTACCCCAAAGACCCATGTCCAACCACACCCTGCCAGCCTGGGTCACAACCCAGAAAAATTCATTACAGTGAATTTATACACTGCTGTGATTACAATCTTTAAGACCCAATTACATTAGCTCCAAATATTAATAAACGAGCTCTTTAGGGAACATTTCACATCTATCTATAACATCTACCAAAGGCAAGGAGTCCCCCAAAGTGAGACCTCAGTAGCATTTTTATTGAGATGAGACAGATGTCATTTGCGGAAGGGATAGGACTAGAAATGGCCCTGTTTGTGTGCACAATGTAGCTTCCCATGTCCTCCAGCAAGAGTGGTGAGATCATTAGAATGACTACAGTTCATCATGAACTGATATTCTTCATAATCCATCTCTTGGTACACTGGGTCTGATAACCACATAAATATATATAGCCACAAGTTCTTACATTCAATAGATTCTTCTTCTAAAACCTCTCAGAGACCCAGTTAAATAATCAGGATTCAATATCTTACTACAATACAAAGTGACACATCATAGTATTTTCCTTTAACTATTGAACTTGTATTGTACAGATGCTGTTTTAAATGATACAATAAGTATTTCAATTATTGAAACTTATCTTGCCCTTCTAAAATAAAATGAAAGCAATTTGTATAATAGATATCTCTGTTCCCATGACTGAAAAATATGTTTAAAGTGAGTTCCTTTTTAACAGAAGGGGTTCCAAAGATACTAGAAATATTAAAATTTGGGGGAATTAGCTAATGAATTAATTATATTTTACCCCTTATTATCTTCTGAAATAAGTTTTTAGCAATGTTCCTGGTTTCCTGTTAACTGTGGGAAATAGAAAGAAGAGAGGAAACATAAGAAATTTTAAATAGTGCAAAGAGCGTACTATCAAGTCCTACAGAGTACTATCTTTTGTAGAATACCATAGAGTACTATAGAATACTATCTCTTGAAGGGTAAGAAAAAGAGGGAGATAGAGAAGACTGAAGAAGGAAATAGTTCAAAAATACTATAGACTACTACCAATCTCACTATAACTCCCTTTGGGAGTTAGAGGGTCAGAGAGGGATATGGAGAGAAATATACCAAGACCTGTGCACAGGTGTGTTTTTAACACATTTAGCCTCACTGTGATGTATCATTGCAATTCCCTAATATTTTTTTAAATCTATGATTTTGCTAGGCATGGTGGTATATGCTTGTAATCTCAGTACTTGGGAGGCTGAGACAGGAGGATTGCAGGTTTGTGGCCAGTTTCAGCTATTTCATGAGTCCCTCTGAAACTTAATGAAACAGTGTTTCAAAATGAAGAATAGAAAATAAGGCTGGGGATGTAGCTTGGAAGCATAATGCCCCTGGGTTCAATCGCCAGTAACACACACAGAAACACAGAAACACACACACACACACACACACACACACACACACCCCTAAAAATAAATTTATGATTGCAATTAGGATATAAGATTAGAATATTTTGGCAAGGAATTGTCAATATTCAGTTCTACTTATTGGTGAACTTGTATTCTTTAATTTTCCTTATTTTAAAAATTAAAAGTTTATGTCTCTTTTGCCTATGGTTCTTATTTAAGTTTTAATATTTAAATAAGCTAACTCTGAAATTTTCTAGCCAATCTATCCTTGTCTTGAAATGCAGTACTATTTTACTATAATTTGGGGAAATTAAAAGCCTTTGCAATCAGCAAAAACAAAGAGGGAAAACTAAAGTTTCCAAATGCAAGGAAATAACAAAATTAATAACTAATGTTATAAAAATATTTATAAGTGAAGGAAGCTTTTCCTTCTGATAAAAAAGTTAAGAAGATGGGACAGAGAGATAGGAATTACAAGTGGAAAAAAGGAAAGGAAGGACAAGGCTGTAGCTACTTCCAACTTTCGCTGATCAAAGGGAATTACTCTTCTTTCTTGAAAGTCTTGTAAAAAACGAGTTACCTCATTTTAGAAAACAGAAGTTTGAGGGACTAATCCTTTAGGATCAATAGAATTCTCTTTCACAGTCCACTGGGATTAGGGTGGATTTTTATAGGGTGGATATATATAGGAGGCTCCTGTTTAGTGGTAAGAATTTAAATGTAAAGACTTCAAGTCAGAAAATATTCATAGAGAAAAAAATGAAAGTCACTAAATAAATTTTGGAGTGAAGGACAATGTAAGTCTGGGGCAATCTAGATTGGATATCACGGTGGGGTAACACAGCGAATTAAAAACTGAAGTGAGAGTTGAAGGCCTTCTGGGTAAGCAGGTTTAAATTTACAAATGGCAGTAAAAACTCCAAAAACATTTTTTCCCAGAGCCTACATACTTCAGAGCAGTATACCACTTTGGAAATTCTGTGACAGGTTTTCCTTTCTTTTTTAGGAACATTTACATTTTATTTTTTAAAATCCAACATATGGCACACAAAGTGAGGTACATCAGATTTGGGGGTCCAACTTGATTACCAGGAGAACTTCAGACAGATTCAAGGTTGTCAGACCAACAGAATATCTGCAAAGGATTTATGAAAAAGAATCGACGTGATTGGAAACAGCTCCTGAATTCCTGCCTTGATCTTCACAAGCAGCACGTAAATTTCAGTGGTCAAGACAACCTAAGGCGGGAGGAAATTGCTAGTCCTAAAGTGCGCAGAGTCCACAGCTAGCAGGCTTCTCCTGGTTATTCTCTTATCCATTAATCTTACTTCTCCTAGATGGCTTACCCTTCATCCACTCCTGTCATCCATCAATCTGTGTAGAACAATATAGACAAGGTGGATAGCCAAGTGCACTGCTCAAAATTACACCCACAGAAAAGGTTTTTATTCCCACTTACTTCCTTATCAAGACTTAAATAATACAGATTTCCACTTCAGTAAGTGATATCATGTAGAGACATCTAGATGCCAGGAACAATTTCTTCCTTAGTTGCCTAGCCATAGGAAGACTCATGAGGTCATAGGTAATAAAAAAGAAATCCCTGGCCATTAAACAGGGTATTGGGGCGCAAGCTACCTACTCATGCAACAACCTATTTGTTCCTTCAAAATCTACTTGACCCAGGTGTGGTGGCACACACTTGTAATCCCCGTGTTTGGGAGGCTGAGACAGGAGGATCGCACCAGTTCAAAGCCAGCCTTAACTATTTAGTGAGGCTCTCAGAAACTTAGTGAAACCCTGTTTCCAAATATAATAAAGAATAGGTCTGGGAGTATAGCCTGGAGGTAGAAAGCCTCTGGGTTCCACCCCCAGTACCACAAAAAAAAATCTACTTGACCCCATCTTCTCTCTTCTGGGATTACTATTATTATTATTATTATTATTGGTACACTATAGCCTCATGTCATAATATGGATCATGTTGACAATGGCGTATATTCACACAGTATATGATGCCACCACCTCCACCGCTGCCCCTTTTCCCTCTTTCCCAATACTGAGTGTCCAGGTTAACAATGTTATATTCACCTGTATACACATATTCAAATGTAGCTTTTCTATTAATTAATTAACCTCTGCCTTCTTTCTCCCTTACCCTTCCTTTCTGGCTTTGCTGAGGTTTCCCCTCCATTACCTGGAGTCCCTCTTCTATCCCTAAAACTCCCTAACTTGAGTATATGGAAACCAACCTAGGTCTCCAACAGATGAATGAATTGCAAATTTATGGGAAATACGCACAATGGAATTCCACTCAGCAAAAAAGAATGAGAAAGTCATGTCATTAGCAAGAAGACGGAAAGACCTGGAGAACATTATGTTAAGTGAGATTAGCCAAGCACAGAAAGAGAAGGGACATATGTCTTCTGGGCTTTGAGGATGAATATGAAGCTTATATCTAAGGAGATAAAGAGATACAAGAACAAAAATTTAAAAGTACCTATTTTTGTGTATGGTGATAATAAGTGGTGCAGCATAAAGCAAGTGTGTAAAATGATGAGTTCTTACAGGTTGTAATTTTACACAGATGATGGGAGAGGGGCTCAGAGAGAAAATGATATTGAATAAAGTGAACAAAAAGAGTTCCAAGAAGAAAAAATGTCCCATGCCAAGAGAAAGCCTGTGCAAATAACACCGAGGGAGGAGTGTGCCAAGAAATTTAGAGGAAACCAATGCGGCTAGAGTACATTGAGAGAGAAGACAAGAGTGAAAAATTATGAAAACAGAAAGCTACTGGCAGCAAGATCCTGTGACTTTGTAAGCCACTTTAAATATTGTATTGCTTCTCTGTGTAAATTGGGAAGCCACTAGAAAATTATGAACAAAAATGTACATCATTTGACTTATGCTAAGTAGAATCATTTAGGTCTCAGTATTCAGAACACGGACAGGAGTAGGGATTCAAGTTAGGAAGCAGACACAGTAATCTAAGAGAATGATAATGGTCACTGAGATCAGGGTAGAGGTGATCAGAATGGTTGGATACTTGAGATAACAGGGCTTTTGATGTTAGATGTGGTTTATGAAACAGAAGAAAGGAACATAATTAGAAATCCATTTTTTTCTGTAGAAGAATTTTGCCTTTACTTATAATGCAAGATACTCATTGTGAGCATCAATTATTGAACTGTGCTACTGAGGTATGAAGGACTATTTGCCCCTGTCCAAAATGACCCCAATAGACAGCTGGTTCATAGCACTTCTGTTTCTTTTCTCAAGGATGATGGGCAGCAAGCTTCCTTTAAAAAACACAGCCTTCTCTCTTTTAGTGCATTGGATGGGCCTTTAGACAAAAAGAGATTGTTAAAATTATTCCCAAATTAAAGTAACTAGATTTATGTTGTTTTTAAATGTAAATAAATAGACCATTATCTCTGAAGCACATCTGAAGTGCTAATGACTTTTGCATTCATAATTTTACTTTTTTAAATCTGTATATACTTCTAGGCCAAAGTGAAAATCTCTGGGAAAAGCAAACAATCAAGGCTATAATGATACGATTATTTTAGCATGGAATCTTTTTTCTATCTTTGAAACCAGTTATTTCTGCATCCTAACACGTGGCTTTTCATTATGCTCATGGGACCTAGGATAGATGAGACAGAAACATCATACCTGAGCAAAAGAGCTAAAGAAGTCTTGAAATTTTTGTTTCCAGATCATACTCTTGGTCCTGTCTCAGTGTTCTTATTCTAAAATACTACATGGCATATTACAACTATAAAAGTGATAGAGTTTCACAAATCTGATTAAGCTACAAAGAAGAGCTGAGAAAATTAGAATTGAATTTTACTTTGTCAATCATGTTTAGAACTCCATGCTTGTTTGTACTGAGTTTTCAATTCGAATATCAGATATAATTTCATTCCAATGAGAAATTGTCTTTGACTTAGCATTAAAAATACCCATGTAATTTGCTGTACCATTTCCTGTTTAGAAAACCAGAAATGTGCTAGCAGAACAGCAAGAAAAATTGTTACCGCATTGTCTGTTTCATTTAAACATGGCTAACATTTCAGGAATCAGGGCGTAATTTGCTTTACTCTAGATGAAGTCTATTTCAAGCATCCATATTGCATTTGAGAAAACAATATGTATTTAGTTCTCTACTGTAGCTGTAACTCCAGTTCTAGCGATGCATTCATTGTAATTCAAATTATTGCACAGGCAAATGTATTTGAAAAATAACATTTTGATTCTGGGTGGCATCAAATCATTGTTATACTTGTTTATAATATTTGCATTGGTTGAGATCACAGGACCATAAGTAACAAACTATTTCATAAATAAGTTGTGAAGGAACTAATTTAAAGAGAGGAATGCAGAAATTTTTACAGAGCACCACCAAATTACTTTAAGAAAAGAAATATAATCTGTGATAAAATAAGAAAACTTGAATTCTATTTTATTGCTCCACATATAATAAGTTTTTAATTTTTCATCTTTTTTTATGATACTGGGGATGGAATCCTTCTACCTCCGGGCTACACTCCCAGACCTATTTTATATTTTATTTGAAAACAGGGTTTCTTAAGCCAACGAGGCTGGCTTCGAACCTGCGCAATCCCCCTGTCTCCGCCTCCCAAGCACGAGGATTATTACAAGCATGTGCCACCACGCCTGGCAATTTTTCATCTTTAATTAGGAAAAATATATTGTTTCAGTGGCTTGGTTTTCTGCAAAGTATGTTATTACTTTAAAGGCTAGTTTAAACATTCTTACATAATTCCTATATCACTCATCATTTATTATTCATTTTCTGCTAACAATAATTCCATTATTTCAGTGAGCTTAATTGTCATAATTACTACAAGCCAATTCCTATGTTAATGACAAGCAAGGTGGAAATGTAATAAACTAGAAATTTCACTGGGAAATAGAGCCTGGATTCCAGACTCTCTATCATCTCATTGAGGTACGTGGTTTTATAAAAGGAAATACGGACTATTTTCTCTCATGTCCTGTGTTTCACGTGTGTATACTTTTGTAACATTTTCAATACTTTTCTCAGGTACTCTTCAGATTTCTTAGAAGTCAAAGAAAATTCTAACTTGAGTCACTTTTTTTTAATTGAGAGCAAAAATATTGCTCAATCAAAGATTAAATTATTAACACATGTAAGAATATCAAAGCCAGTCTCAATATCCTGTATGGGGAAGGGAGGGAAGTGGGGATGGAGGTGGGGGAGAGCCCACCAAGAGCTGTGCCCATGTACATCATCATCACTAGGTGCTACTTTACGACGTGAGACTGTAATGCACAAATAAAAGTACAAAAAACAAATAAAAACTCTTGGAAAGGGTAAATGTGAATGATACTTTGAAAAAATTAATAAATATCATTTTTAAGGATCGGAGTCTGGGTACATGTGTGGAGCGCATATTTATAATATATATACAAATATTCATTTTGTCATTCAGATTTTATTCTCGCTTTTCTATATGACATACATTTGGTTTTGCTTCAAAGACAAAAAAGTAACCTAAAAATGAGATGGTAACTGTATTTGATAAAGGACTTTGATTTTCTGGTAAGGAAATAATTGTTTGCATTTGCAGCCTGTACAGCTCTCTACTTATCCATTATTTTTTTCAAACAATTCTTTGAAGTTGAACAGAACTAATTTTTTCTTTACATTGCTTTTCAATATTGTCAGAAACATTTCTATAATGAAGAGAAATTCACTTCAGTCGGTTTTTGGCCTTTATTACATTTTATGTACAGTTTACTTTAATGAATAACTATTAATTTCAAAGACTTTCCGCTCAATAATAATTCTGTCCTCATTACTGCCGCCATGTTATCACACTGTTGTAATTGGTACTTTTTGCTTCACCATGATTCATCCCACCTTTAAAATAAAATTCCATTTTTCTTTCAGAGAAGCTATACCCATGGCTGCAATAAATCCTAACCCAGGAAGCCAGTCATTCACCAGCCAAGATAGTATTTCATGCACACTGTAAATGTCACAGGCTATGGTGTCTGAGGTCAGGTATTCTATGAACACTGAAATATCAGTTACATATCATTTTAATCAGCTGATGCCAAATTCAACGATATATAAAATGGACCTTTTTTATATAACAAGGAATTTGAATGAAGAACTGAACTTTAATGTGACTGATGAAAAATAGCAACATCAGTTTCTGCTGTGCTCTTAGTGAGGGCCACAGGTCCTGGAAACCATGGAATGTATTTGTTGAATCTGACACTAGTCTTTTGAGGACTCCAACTCCAGGCTGAAATTCCAGACCTCTATGTGATCGCTCAGGCCTGACTAGGAGCAATTATAAAGGTGTTTTGTGGCAGCCCCCTGGGGAAAGCTGCTGTCCCCACACCAGACTGGTGTAAGGCCAGTCATGGCATGGCTCCTGTTTGGAAGGAGCGTAGTCAAAGCTCAAGTCTCCCAGACAAGCATGGTCCTGGGAATCCCTCAACTGGGTGCCTCTGTTTGGAGGGCTCTGTGACAGGGACCCCCTGAGCTTCTGCCATGACCTTCTTCGTGGGGGACCCTAGGACATTTTTCCAGGTTCTGACTCAGCACTTTTAACTCATGCTCTCCCTCAGCCCTGCTGAGTATATAAAAAGTCAGCAGCCCTTTGTTTGGGGCTTCCGGGCAGTAAGATGGTCCCCTCTGCTCAAACCCCATGCCATCTGACCTGCTCCTGCTGCTGTTCCAGGTGGAAAATGGAATGCTGGGACCTGGGGCCACAGTTACAGCAGGTGGATAAGGCCTTGCTCATCCTTTTCATAATTGGCCACCTGCTGCATGAGAGCTCAACATGGCTCAGAGTTCAGAAGAGTTCAGAGTTCTCTGCTTTTCATTTTGCTGTTTTCCTTGAGCAACATTTTGTATAAAGCCAATGACAAGTATCAGTGGACATGATATATATAGAGAAAGAAAGTGTGTGTGTGTGTGTGTGTGTGTGTGTGTGTGTGTATATATATATATATATATATATATATATATATATTACAAATACATACTGAATATATTTGGAATATATATGGAATATATATAGAATATATATATATATGTATATATATATATATATGGAATTTTCTGGAGAAAATGTCCCCTTCTAGGAATATAGATAAGAAATAATATATAAATGTATGAGTTCATTTAGTCATCCATAAACAGTATCATATTCACATAAATATGGAATGTACATATATAGCCATATTTATAAACAAAGAAGAATGAAAATTATGAGTCTATCTGAAAATGAGCACATATGAAATACACAGTCACGGAAACCATCCCCATGAAGTGCCCTGAGGCCGCTACTGCAGAATCTTGTGTTCAGAATCACTGGGTTTGGGTCTCCATTTTGGCGAATTAAAATACGTGACTGTGTGTAATAGCAGTGCCGCATTAATGCCCTAACAATTAATAGAAAGTAAATGTTGACTCTTCCTTCTTGGCACTTCAGGCATCAAATTAATCTCTCGTGAGGAAGGAGTTGTTATTATTCAAGCTACATTAGTAAAGAGACCAATATTATTTGGAGGAAAACAAAGTTTCATTGTCTAGCAGATGCCTGATTAGGGAGCTGAGCGCTTGAGTCAAGCGAGGCATGGAAACGCATTAGATGGCATTGCCATGCAGAGCGCGTTATTTATCAGTAAGGGTCATAAATGCTGCTTTGAGAGGAAGCACACCTAAGCCCAGCTGAACTCTGAGCTTCTAATTCTTCATGTTCTTTTTTAATCATTTAAATGAAAGGACATATCCAACCTTGCCATTTGTAGCTTAATTTAAACAACTGATTATTTTTCCAGTAGGAGGGAGGAGGAAACTCAAGACCATAAAATTTGATTCCTGTAAAGTTTTATTTTCAGAAACACACCATGAATATTGCCAAATTTAATGAAGAAACTGTGAAATACTGATGAAATAAAGCAAGTTTTCAGGCACTGCTGAAATCCACAGATGAGCTGAATTAAAAAGAGAGCATTGGTAGAAATGAAATGTTCTGTGAAAAACAGCTGCTTTGTATAATGCATGTCTAACAAATAATGGATTGCTATATTCTTTTTTCAATTTTTCTTTCAAAAAAAATAGAAAATGTTTTTGGCTCTTGAGATTTTTTTTAACATATGCTGATTTTACCCATAGCTGGGCTGAATATTTTAACACTACTTCTGACTTTTGAACAAATAGAATCTTACACTACAATTACTTAATCACAATTATTGTCTACAAAATGTGCTCGCATAGTGGAGCACAAAAGGCTTTGCAAGCAGAAGCAACTGCTCTGCCATTTGGGGGATGGTAAGCGACATTAATCTGCCTTTAGAAGGAAGTTAAAAGGCTTTGCAAGCAGAAGCAACTGCTCTGCCATTTGGGGGATGGTAAGCGACATTAATCTGCCTTTAGAAGGAAGTTGGGGGCTCCATCATAACAGAAATAATGGAATAAAACAATTTTTCTCATTTTAGAGATAGTCACTGCTACGTGTATCAAGTCTGTCGATTTTTCTTAAAAAGGATGTTGCAGAGTCAACATAAAATACAAAATAAATAAATACAGAGACTCCCTGGATACTCAAGTTCCTTTACCTATGACCCATATATCCATCAACTTAGCTTCTACTCTTCCTCTCGGCCCTTCATTACCCTCTCCGGGTTTTGGGGCTCTTCCTCAATATCTGGATTCTTTCTTTCTAATCCAAACTGACCTGTTGTTGCATTCTCTTTATGTGTGTTTATATGCATCTTTACAAAAACAGCCCTTCTGTAACTGCCTTTAAGGTCTTGGGTTTAAGGAAATATATTTTTCTGGCTCTATGGCTATATTCTAGATATTTGTCCAGTTCTTGGTAGAGACAGATACAGTATTTTCTTTGACATCACAATTTCAAAAAACCGACTGACCCACTGAACTTAATGTGTATCAAATTAAGTGTCTAAAGGAGCAATTAACAATATGGAATTTAATATGAGTACTCTTTATTTAGTTCACAAAGTATGAAGTGCTTTAAAATGTTGTAGTTATTTTAGTCATTAAGAAATGGAGTAATCTGCCAGGCATGGTGGTACACACTTGTAATCCCAGTTCTTGGGAGGCTGAGACACGAGGATCACACAGATTCAAATACAGCCTCAGCTACTTAGTGAGGCTCTCAGCAACTTAGTGACACCCTGTTTCCAAATAAAATATAAAAATATATCTGGGAGTATAGCCCGGAGGTAGAAAAGCCCCTGGTTTCTACTCCAGTACCATAAAAAAAAAGAAAGAAAGAATTGGAGCAATCTGCACTGATATTTATCTTTCCTACCCATCTTCCCCTACCTCAGAAAACCTTCATCCTGATTTGAACAGGGCAGCTTGATCTGCTCTGTACACAACCTTCCACTCCAGCACCTTCTGATAGAGGGATCTGATGTCTAGACTGATCCTACAGTAATTCTTCCCCTTCTAAACTAGCGAAGCCAGGTGTGGTGACACACACTTGTAATCCTAGTACCTGGGAGGCTGTGACAGGAGGACTGCAGGTTAGAGGACAGCCTTAGCAAATAGTAAAATTTTCATCAATAGCAAGACCCTGTTTCAAAATAAAAGTAAAATAGAACTGGGGATAAAGCTTGGAAGTAGAATGCACCCTGACTTCAATCTCCAGTGCCATAAAAATAATAATAAATAAATAAACTGAAACAGTAAAATAGGACAAAAACAGCAAGTTTCTCAAGTCAGCTGCCTGTTGACAAACCCTCTAAAAAGAGGCACAGGAATCTCCATGAGGCAGGTATAAAATGCTAACTCTTTCTTGAAGGGTCCCTGTGTCCTTTTTTGAAGACCGTAAGGTAGAGCGTAGATGTAGGAGTTATGCTTCTCGGGCAACCACGGTAGTGATTGACAGTTATTGGGCCAGCTTTATCTCTTTCTAAAGCCTGAAATTGTCTAGTCCCAGTTACTGGAAGGCCTTTGTGGAAGTGAAGCACATCCAGCCTCTTGGTCCTTAGGGGTCAGCCCTTGATGCCATTCAGAAACACTCAGAAGTCCCACTGCATTCTTCTTTCACATGTATATATCTCCAGAAATACTCTGATGTGATGAGACCCGTGGGCTTCAGTGACTTAGCAGAGGATATAAGAGGAGACCGTGTGGTGTGACACATGAATACTACTACCAGGGAACTTCTGCGATACATTTAATTCTCAAGGCATGGCTTGAAAGAAACTATAGAAGTTTAAAAGCACCACTGAGTTCAAGAACTGTATTGCTTAGAAAAGTGAGAGGGTTTGGGTGTATATGTGCAAAGAGAAAGAGAGAGAGACCCAGAGTAAGAGTCAGAAAATGACAAAGCAAGAGAACAATCTAGATAACTGTTCGCTACCAACTTTGAAGTTAGCTTGAGAATGGACATTTGGCCGCCATTAATGGAGTCTGTTTCTAAGTTGAGCAGTAGCGGAATTCTCACTGAGTCAAATGTAAATTGAAAATGTGGCATGCCAGCTTCTGAGGTGCTGCTCGGTGCTTCAAAGGAACCAAAATAGAAAGGAATGGATTTCAAGATAGATAGATTTCTTTTTTTAATAGACTCGAGTAGGAAATAAACGACAAATTATGACAGTTCATCTTCTCTCTTCACAAGGACCTTGTGGAAAAGTAAATATTCTCAGTTTTGATCAAATGAAATATGCATGTGTTTTTTTAAATGGGAAATATTTATTTGACATGGATGTATAAAGCAACTGTCCCTAATTCATTTTCATATTCTGTCATGCTTTCTGCAAGACAGAAAAATGCTTTAATTTCTCTTTGCTCTTTTTCCCAAAATCTGATTTTACCTAAAACTGTATTTTTCTTATAGATATTTCTGAGTGTATTTAAGCCATCATTTCCAGACATTTTACTCTGAATCTGAAAGTACTTTACAACTACAAACTCTCATAACTTCCCTTCATGCTCCCCATTCTTTCAACACAGTTATGTCATTATTCTTAATTTCTCTCTTGAAAGCCTTTAAGTAAATTTCTTGGGTAAATAAAAATACTTTATTCACATCTCTATTTCATATTCCATCAATTATGTAGAGTACCACGGCAGACATTATTGGCTAACTACATAACAGCTATTTGCCATTTCCCCCTTTCATATGGTTCATGGAAATCTGATGCTATCCTTGCTTGGAAAATTGGGGTAATAATAGTAGTGATCTCATAGAGACCGTTTAGAGAGTAGATGAGTTACTCTGTATATATTGTCTAATGTACAGTCTGCTGGAGTAACTGTGTCACTATCTTATTTGTTATCGTTCCTCCTTCAACATCAAGAGGATTCCAAATTTGTAAGGCATACATGGAACTGGCATTCTCCTTTGTCAACGAGTAGTTTACTCTAGCAGACTGTACATTAGACATAGTCATTTCAAATGAAGATAATTCACACGTATTCATCAGTAAAGGTGACTTTGAGAGAAGGAAAGAAGGAAAGGATAATGAAAAGCTAAAAGTGCAGAGAGAAAGAAACAACAGCGGAATGAAGGGACAAAAACAGACCCGAAGTGAACTGATATGTGGTTTATTGTAGAGATGGTATCACCGAGTGTTGGAACATTCAGTAAATATCTAAAAACTTGATTTTTAATATTAAAATGTTATCCAATATGCAAACACCACACACACACACACACACACACACACACACACACACACACACAATTTCAACCTAAATACTATAGCCAAAGAGTAAAACTATAGAAAATCTTTAGAATTGTAGGGCAGGAAAGGACTCAGGCAAAAAAAGAAAACGCATGAGTCCTTAAGAAAACACTTAATACTTCAACTACTTTTAAATCAAAATTAAAACCTTCTGAATAGCCAAATCAGTGTTAGCAGCTAAACAGTCAACTTACGCACAATGAGGAACTTTGTACACCTATGAATGGACATTCTCCAGGAAAGAGTCTCCAAATCAAATTAAGAACAACAGATAATTTGGCAACATATATGAAGAAAAAAAAAGCAGCTCAAATGTATTTGCAAAAGAACAGCCAGTATTGTAGTAATCAAGAGGAATAATTCTCAATTATTCTTCCCTTGAAGGCTGGGCCTTCTCCAAGCTGCTGTCACTGCCTGTTCATAGGAAGCCTCTGGGTTTTCAATCCTTCCATGGGGTGGCTGCACAGTTACCCCCCTCCATCTTCTGGATTACGCCTTGCATCAAACCTATGTCACTAATCTCAGCATTTCCTATACTGTTTGATCATGTGGTTCAGATGTACTCATCAAATCTAATTTTGAGAGACAGTTATTTATATAGAATTGATTCCCAACTCCATTGACCAGAACTTGCTAGGACAGTCAGCTTTCCCCCTCTCACACAAACTGTGACTCCTGCGAATCTAACCTCCACAGCACTGGGAATATTCTTATTTGGCTCATTGTTATTCTTATTTGACTCTTTTTTTGTTTGTTTGTTTTCTTTGTGGTCCTGGAGATTGAACTCAGGGTCATTTAACCTCTGAGCCCTATTTTAATCTTTATTTTTAACAGGGTTTCACTAACTAACTTGCAGAAGGCCTCACTAAGTAGTTGAGGTAGCTGAGGGTAGCCGCGAACCTGCGATCTTCCTGTCTCAGCCTCCCAAGTACTGGGATTACAAGCATATGCCACCATGTCTGGCTGATTTGTTGTTTTGATATATATAAAAAAGATTTAATAAGAGGTTTTCTTAAAAAGAATTTAAGGCAGCCTAAAATAAAATAAACGTATTGGGTAAGTTTTACTAAGTACATATTAATAAGACAAACTATTCACCAATTTTTTTGTTAGTAGAATTGATTTTAAATTAAATTGAGGTCTTAGTATTTCCATATAGTATAACTACAAAAATTAAGAATTAAAGTAATAGTTCTATAACATAGAATAGAGATTTCTTGATATATTTTACAAAACAAGAGCTCTTTCATATGGATAAATATTACTTTCTCTATTACAATAAATTCTATCACATATATTTATACCTTTTGCCATAAGACTTGTTTAAAAGTTCAGTGCACAAGATAATGCAATCATGTATTAAAATATAATAAACATGAGCTTCTGTTAACTTTATTACATAAAGGAGAAATTTTTTCCCACAGATAATCTTTCTTGCAGCTCCTCCAGTATTCTAACCAAGAAAATATAGGGGAGATATAATAATAGCTAACAAGTTATGCAGGATAATGTTTTCAAATATTTCATCCTCTCGTGTAGGGAGAAATAATCTTAGATTCCAAAAAAATAGTTGCAAAACAAATCACATTTTCTAATTCTGGGAAAATCTTAAATCTCATTCTTTAATATCATAATTCAAATGGTTATATAACTGAGGCAGATGGCTCTTCATAATTCTGTGTAAAGGACAGTCTCTATAACAGATGCTCCAGAATCTTTTTTTATTAGAAATAAAACGAGGTGGAGAATGTTCAGAAAAGGCCCATTGTCTTATTAAATGGGAACTAAGCCCTACGAAGCAGTCAGAAAGTTAAATATTTATGTTTATATTCATTAGATGCATTTTTTATATGTAAGTCACTTCCGCATGTCTTACCTATCACATGAAAATATCCACGAACTTTAAGGTTAAGTACAAAGCTACTGCAAATCCCCACTGACTTGTTTAGCTTTCTGTGGGATCCTAATGATTAATAATCTCTGTTGTGATGATGCCAATATGCTTCAGAATTAGAAGTCGAACTGATAAGGCTAAGTTAAATGCAAATTATAGACAAATTGCCTACAATGTAATATTTCCCAAGCTTGTCAATTCATGTTGCTAAATTTGTGTGCTAAGTGAATTTCTTGGGGCTTGGGTAATATTACTAGCTGCTCAGTTTTTCCTCATTGAGATTTAAAAAGTGAACCACTTCAATGCAAGCTGCTAAACATCCAACATACAGTATGGTAATTCTTCTTCAGTAAGTGATAACTAACATCTGGGTGGAACTCAGCCACATTGCCCAACTTCGGAATCAGTCTAAAGAAAGAAGCTTGTATCATTCCTAAATAAGAAAGTGCAAACCAGGTCACTTGTAAAATTTTACAAATCAAGTCACCTGTAAAATTTTAAAGACCATGAATGAAATGTCAGGTGCAATTTTCTCTGGCAATTATTAGCTTATGAAGTACCATTCGGGTACCACGAATGGATCTTGTTTGGTGATAACACTTTTTAACAGACATTTTTTTTTTTCTGTTTAAATTTTATTTTATTTTTTTTTATTAATTTATTTTTTATTGGTGCAATGTATTCATACATTATAGTGGTATAATGAAAATACTTTTGTAGACATACATGCACATATCGCCCAGTTAGCCCCTACCCGATCCCCACCCCATTCCCTCCCCATCCCTCCTTCCCATGCTTGGCTTAGTGGTTGACATCTAGTATTATAGCAATTTATACAATATTAACATTGATAATCTCACATAACAGTTTCATTTGTCTGGTACCAAACTCTTGATGCCTTAAAGATAACATTTCAATATTTCTTTTTGCTTTCTTTCTTACCAGAGACTATTTTTTTCTTTTTTTTTTTAGGTAAAACTATCATACATTTATTTATTTATTTTTCAGAAAAAATCTATCCTTTAACAGACATTTTATACTGGGTTTCTTTCTGTCTCTTGGTTTTGTTCACATCTTGATTTTTTAAGCTTTCTCAAAGATGTCACCATCTTTCAATGAACTATTTCTTTAAGTGTGGATCCTAACATCTTTGTCAGTCAGAATCACTTTATGCTTTAAGAATCTCTGTGTGTCCTAAACGATTGTTACATACACACTGGTTTGGCAGTTATTGCCCTAACATTTGTTGTAACTCAGCAGTCCTTATGTGGGTGATGGTGAGGCTTAATTTGTTCAAGCCATTTTTTATATTTTAAAGGCCTCGTTTTCCATATTCTTTTCAACTCTCAATTATTCATGGGTACTTTTCACACTGAAGTGCTACAGTTCCACATTATGAGGAGGAAAGTTCAAGAAACAAGAGCTTTTTTATATTCGATAAGAATTTTTTAACTTGTTCAAAATCAGCCAGGCATAGAAAGCTCATTAATAGAGATTGGGAAAAAGATGAGCCAAGGAAGTGCCTCACTGAAAGAAAGAAGAAAAAAAGAAAATAGTCTGCCACTGCACATTTTCTAAGGATTATAAAAAAATGAAAATTAGATATCTCTGATTTTTTTTCTAAAGTTCAGGAATTCAGAACTTTTGATGTAGCTAAGATTCAGATCCATGCAGAGCACTGGCAGGACTGATATAAAAAGTATATCGGGCCATGGATTTTGGCTTGCTTTGGTGAACTCTGAAAACTCTATAAGAAGTAACTTGTAAAGCTGAGCATTGATCCTAAATGGCTACATTAGCTTAAAGCTTTTCTGCCTGGACATGGGAACACTGTTCTGCAGTTATATAAATATAATAATATGTTTCCAGTAATACAAGCATGTAAAGAAAATATTAAAAGTTACTTCACACATTATAATAATCTCCTTATACCTGTATGTGTCTGATATTTTGCCATGGTTCCAGCACTAAAAACACCAACATTATCTTCTAAAATTGTTCCTTTCCAGTGCTAAAGCTTGGGGCATTTATGAAATTATTTCTCTCTGGGTTTACTAGGTGAACTAAAAGTGTAACACTGGTTACATTAATACAATTCATGCTCACAGATCATCAAATCTACTTAAATTCACAGCACCATCAAGCTTTTTTAAAAATGTACATACTTGAATGAAATATGATATTTGATTGGAAAAAATCTGATTTTTAAGTAGGCAAATAAGTAGAGTATAAAATAGTCATGTAATTTGGGCACCACAAGCACAAACCCAAGGAAATAATCTAATGAACATGTAGTGTATGGTGGCTATAACTTGGTCTTTATGTATTATTGATCTTTCAGTTACTTGTCAAGGAAATGCTTACACTGTACAATTTAATTATTTATTGAAATCAAAGTTCATATGTATTTATTGTGATGGCTTTAGGATGTGATTCAATTTACATCATCTGAGTATCTGAGTAGTATTGTAGTAGTTTAGCAGAATAGTATGCTAGCATCCTAATGATCTAGTAATATATCTTTTCACTCATGATTAAATGCCTATATGTGTATGTATGAGCATATGCATGTGTCTATACATGCAATTTTTCCAGGACTGTACTACTGGGTTCAAAGTATAGCACTAATTTACTAGTGATGTGAATGAGATCTTTCTTACTCAATCAGAAAATTAAGATAATAATAGTACCACACTTCTATGATTTTAAATAAATGAAATAGTATGTGTAAAATCTTCTGAAAGCGACATATTCTCAAAAAATATTGGTGGTTATTTTCAGTTACTTTGTGAAAGCTCTGTGCCGTGTATATCACATGACCAGCTATGCTAAGAAATCTGGGGCAGCAAGTTGACTGAGTGAGATGTGGGTTTCCTGATCCTGGTTATTTGCTCCATTTATAATGCAAACAATATTAGAAATAGCCAGAAAAAAAATTACCAAGGGTTATTTTATCAGATGATGGTTTTGAAGGTAAGAAGACATATTTAGTTATTTTTATTTTACTAGCCCTTAGCCTAGTGTTTGAGAGTAAATTTTTGCTTAGTAAAAATGTTCTGATCAAAAATCATGCTCAGGACCTTGATACAGCAGGGAGAGCCCTTGAGTAATTTAGGCAAGATGGGCTCAGAGTATGAGTCCTGGACGCTCTGCAGCCCAATGCAAGACAGGTGAACCCAAGTAGAGCCAAGTGTCACAGGGAGAAAGTGAGAAGCCAGGCTGACAGCAGAGGCAGGCTTCTTGTCCAAGCAGGCTGGGAGGAGTTGTCTCTACCTTTCTTCCAGTCCTACATTGGAAAATCTCTGAAATGGAGAATTGGCTGCGATAGCTTCTGCAGTCATGTCAGTCTTAAAATAGATTGAATAGGCAGGGAGATGGAGCAAAGGCTCAAACGCCATTCTTTGGGTAGCAGCCTTATTCAAAGTAGAGTTTCTAGACACCGAGGAAGGGAAGAAGTGCCATTTTGTACTCCCATGGTTGAGTTTAAGTGTGACTGACCTCATAAGGGACTTGGGTTGTTTACTTGTCTCCACACCTGGAAGACAGTGTGGTTGTCTTAGGTGAATGTGTTGTGTGGGCCAGTTCTCTAGGAGAAGAAAACTAAGTAGTTATGGATTATTGGATCTAACCCAGAAACCAAGTTGAGTAATTCCTTATTGCATCATTTAGCTTAAGCAAAATAACTTTCTGTGAGGTCACGTCCCATTTTATTTTACTGAGAGTATTATAATGACCTTATCCTTTTTAACAAATAAAGACACACAACATTGGACTTTGAAAAATGATGAACAAGGAGAAGTGAGGAAAAGTAGATGAGCCTGTGGGCTGATAAACTCGTCTAGCTCAATAACTCTTCAATGCTCTTAGTTGCCAGGACACTGAAACATAAGAGAATTAAAGGGAGATGCACAAAGTCATTTTACCACACTGTTAAGCCCATGTGCAGACATGTGAAGAGTCTAAAAGATATGACACAAATAAGGGACTACTGCCATTTTTCAAATTATGTGGTGGGTGTGTGTGTGTGTGTGTGTGTGTGTGTGTGTGTGCGTGTGTGTGTTACTGATAAATCCAGGAGCATTCTTTTATTTCTGAGCTACACCTCTAGCCCTATTTTATTTTAATTTTGAAATATAGTAAAGATGTTCTGGGCAACATTCATGCTCAGAACCTTTATACAATATGAAGATCCTTTGAGTAATTTAGGGGCAAAGGGCTAATCTCACTAGGTTGATGAGAGTCTGACTACTGGTTGAGGCTGATCTGAAACCTTCAATCCTCCTGTCTCAGCAGAGATCACATGTGGGTGCCACCACACCTCTAAAAATCCTTACATAATTATTGCAAATATTCCAAATAAAAGCAATAGAGTTTTGCTTTATTTTGAGATCTGCCATCTTTGATTTTATTCTGCCTCAATGCCTTGCCAACTGAGGATGTAGTAAGGATACATTTCTTCTTGGAACCATTCTCTATGCGTTGCTCAAATGTTGGCTGACATGTAATTTGCTGGAGAGAATCCTAAAGCCAGATATTTTGTGCTTTCAGATTACATACAGCTTGCTTTTCGTGCTTGAAGACCATAAGATTCTTACGTGATCCTTCTAGTTCAATAATGTTACTAAGACATGTATCACCATTCATTATTTTATACCAGCTTTTCTTGGGACATACTTCATGGTCTATAGATTCATTTGAAGAAGGGTCTTTTTCCTTCTTTTCATGTGTTATATGTGTTTTTTCCTAGAAATCCAGTTCCATTCATTTTTATTTCTTTGCCCATGTGTCATCTTATCACGTTGACCGATTTTCTTAACTACTTCACTTTTGCATATATTCCTTGTGTCGTTCTTATTCCTGCCTCTTTTTCAGTAATGTTCCTTCTATTCATTTCTTTCTACTTCCACAATAGTTTTCCTTTTCATTTCATATTTTTCTAAGCTTCACTGGTTTATATTTTTTCTGCCAATGCTTTTCTATCACTATAGCGATCTCTTTCATCTTTTCTTTAAATTTGATTTTAGATAAAAAAAAATTTTCTCTAGTTTATTTCAGAATATGGCAATACGTTTTAAAAAGAACACTTTTTTGGCGCCTAGGCAGAATTCCTTTTATCTGCAATGCATTATTCATCTGATTTTTTATTATTATGTTTATCACTCTCCTCATCTCAATAACACCTGTGCATATGCTTGGTGTTAGAAATTTTTGCTTCCAATTTATCTTTAAACAAGGTAATTCTGTCCGGGACAGCTGTTTGCTCAGCAATGGTAAAGGCTAGCAGATAGATATTGATCTAGGATTGCAACAACTTCAGCAAGAAAGTGCTGAGAAATCAACTTTTGGCATTCTCCTCCCTAGGACAAGCAGTCACCCAGACAAGGAGGTGCTGGCTCTCAGAAAAGCTTGTATCCGTAGGTGTTTTGTTTGATGGGTAATCTCTCCTTAGTCATTTCAGTCCCTGGCTATATAATTGGATGCAGTGCATATTGTTTCCACTATGATTCGCCACCATGAGGCTGTCCCTGGATTAGAAATAGAAATTGGAACAAATAGACATGGTCATCAACAGTGTCCTTCCTATATCCCCACTGTTATATACTGGGGTCCCGATAGTCACATACTAACAGGCTATGGCTTTACTATTTTTTCTTTTTTCTTATTTTGATCAGCGAACATGTCTTTTTTGGATTTAACTTTACAAAATGAATTTAGCCCATTCGGTTCTGTATATAAGCCACAGTTTAGCAAGGGTGTTCAATTGTCAGCACTGAATCTTCTGCTTTGCACTTATTCTCTGACATGAAGTACCAATTGATTGACCACGGGAGAAAGGTCCATGTCACCCACACTGCAGTGATTTTTACGCAGTCGTTCTAAATACAGTCACGGTTCAGATGCCACCGTGCAAACTTATTAAAAGTTTTCAAAATAGAATCCCAAGTTTTTTTAAGTAAGAAAAAAAATCGTTTCTGGAAATATCAAGAGACATATTTATTGTAACTGAGTTAAATCTGCAATAACAAGTCAAAAGCAAGGTGCCATTTTGTGTCTTTTACTGGTAAAATAGGGCAGGCCAAAGCTAAAACATGCCGATTCTAAACATCATTCTCATCAATGGTTTCAAGTTTCTTTATTCCTTCCTGAAATCCCTTCTTGAATCACTTGAAAGAGGAAGAAGGTACAAAAAATAGTCCTTTAGTATGTGATCCTTATTGATCAATGCTTAATTTTTTCAGCATTGCTGAAAAAGTGTTTCTCTTCCTTGGCATGTGAGATCATTTTCTTCGATTTTTGCATGTGCATTATCTGTCTTTCAATTGTAAACCATCAGTAATAAATCTTTAAAATCTGATAGTGCTTTCATTCAATGCATGGTGGTACTAAGACTTTTTATTCCCCTCCCAATTTTAAGGAATACTTTGTGGGAAACAACAATAAAACTTTTAAATCGCCTTAAAATCCAACATCTGTTTGTCCTCAGTTGTTTTCTATTTGTACGTGGATGTATGATTTAAAGTGTGCTCTCTCGAGAATAGTTAGAGAAACAAAAAGTCTGTGCTCTCTCGAGGTTAGTTAGAGAAAATTCGAGTTAGAAAATATGTTTAATATAAGGAAGCGATTTCTGCATCCTCGCAATTATGGATCTCAGATGAGGCCTGCCAATTGCTTCTAAATTGGTCCTCATTATGACATCTTCCCTGTCATAGCTCAGGTTTTGTACTGTTACTACGATATGCTACAGCAAGTGTTGGAAAAGTAGGGACTGCTAGAGGCCAAAGAGCTAATTGCTTGTTTTTATACGACCATGAGAAGAAATTGTTTTTATATTTTCAAATGGTTGGGGCAGAAAACAAAAGAAAAATAACATTGTGTAATAAGTAAATATTATTTAACATTTAAATTTCAACAGCCATCATTAAGTTGTTTTTTTTTTAATTCTTTTTGGAATACCACAATATCATCTGTGACTTTCTCCATGGGACAAAAGCTGAGTGGACTCGTTGGAACAGAAACCACAGTGGCCACAAAACCTAAGCCATTTACTATCATGCCATTTGCAGAAAAGAAAAATGTACCAATGCCTGTAGTCCAGGAAAACTTTCCTCACATCTATTACTATTCAGAGGCTGTAAAATAGCTAAAAGCACTGGCACTGAAATTTGAATGTTGGCTCCTCCATTTACCTTCTGTGACCTTGGGAATATTACATATTGTCTCTGTGCATCAATACGTCATCTGCAAGCATAATACTACCTATTTTAGAAGGTTGTGAGCCTAGTGTGGTGGCGCGCACTTGAAACCCCAGTAGTTGGGAGGCTGAGACAGAAAGATTGCGTGTTTATGGCTGGCCTCAGCTACTTAGTAACTTAGACCCTGTTTTAAAATAAAGAATTTTTTAAAAGGGCTGGGGGTGTAGCTCAGAGGTAGAAGGCCCCTGGGTTCAATCCCTAGTACCCACACACACATAAAAGAAGGTTGTAGTAATTCTATAAGCTTATCATGTCTAAACCTCTCAGAACACTCATTAACAAAGAAAAGTAAAATTGGCATTTCTCCTTTTTATATCATTTAAATTATATAAGATTAGTAATCATAAGTATGGCAAGATACTCAATACAACTTCAGAAACACAAAAGTAACTCACAAATTCAGATTATAAATGCTAGTCAGTTTTTCAACACTGACCAAAACAGCTAAAAAGAGCAACTGAGCAGAGGGAAAATTAATTCATATGGTCTCATGGTGTTGAGGGCTCAGTCGTGCTGACCCGGTTCCATTGCAAGGGGCCTGAGGGGAGGCCGACCAACATGGCGGAAGGATTTGGTGAAGGAGGGCTGCTCAGCTCTTAGCAGCTGGAAAGCAAAGAAAGAGGGGGGAAGGAACAGAAGACAAGATACGGTCCCCAGGGGATGCTCCCAGAGATACTTGCTCTAAACATTCCCTACACATGTGGTTTGGAGGGAACATTCCAGGTCCATTGTATGATCATTATTAATTATTAAAGTGATTAATTTTTATTTAGTAATAAAAACTAATTCATAGATTTGCTTATAGTAAATCATAATGAAGTATTGGGGCAATGGTGAAGATATTAATTAATTTAAAAAACCTATAGGAGCCGGGCATGGTGGTGCACGCTTGTAAGCCCAGCATTCAGGAGGCTGAGACCGAAGAATTGTGGTTTGAGGTCAGCCTCGGCTACTTAGTGAGGCCCTTGGCAACTCAGTGAGACCTGGTTTCAAAATAAAGAATAAAAAACAGGGCAAGGGCTGTAACTCAGAGGTCAAATGCCCCTGGGTTCCATCCCCAGACCCACAAAAAAATAAATAAGTAAATAAATAAATAAATAAATAAATAATATAGGAGTAACAGGAATAATAAGGAAATAACAGAATTTGTATGTTTCCTAGTAAAATTTAAGGCTAGATATGAATTTGACAGATTTATCACAAATAAATTCAAATTCATAAATATATCTGCATGCTAACATTTCACTTTTACTTCAGCTTTTAAATTTGAATTTGTTCTTGGGTTATGTGACAATATACACAATTTCTTCTCTTTTAACTTCTGTTTTAGTTGCAGTAATTTTAGATATTCAAGATAATATTTTATTAGAAATCACAAACTTTGTTTCTATTTAACTACTTTACCATCTATATTTGTTGTGTTATTCCAATAATAACTTGTGGAAAGTCCATAGTGCCGTCTACATCTTTAAAGTTTATACTTTTACTTGAAAATATTTACCATACATTCTAGCCAGGACTTTTAATGTAGTCTAGTTTTATTATTACGTTTTCTTGTTTCTTTACATTCACATTTCAGAAAAGCATAAAGGCCATAGTTTTATATGAATAAAAAATTTTACCAAAAAAATAAACCAATATATTCTTTGTATATGGAAATTTTTTTCTTTTTGCTTGTGGTACAAGGGATGGAACTCAGGGACACTCTACCTCTGAGCTACACCCCCAGTGCTATTTTTATTCTTTATTTTGAAACAGGGTCTCACTGAGTTGCAAAGGGCCTCACTAATTGACTAAGGCCGTCTGCAAACCGTGATCCTCCTGTCTCAGTCTCCCTCATGCTGCGATTACAAGCATGTGCCACCATGCCCAGCTTTGTTTATGAAATTTAAGGGCAGGCAAAACTGTGTGGTGGTATTAAGCACCATTGGAACCCTGGTTATGTGGGATAGTGTCTGTGTATAGCTGAAGAGGGACAAGAGGGAACTTTCTGGAGAAATGGAAATTTGTCTCTTGAGCTGGGTAATAGGTGGCAAGGATGTGCATTCATCAAAGTGATAAGAAAATGTCACAAGCTGGATGCTTAGTTGTGTATCTTAATAAAGGATACCTAGAATTTAAAAAGAAGCTGGTAAAAAGTATTCCTGTTCGGCTACAGTGGCATTTTAGAACTACAGCTTATCAGTACAATTTGAAGTAGTTGTGTACTGAGTAAATGAAAAGATGCCAAGCCATGGAATGAGATTCTATGGGGACTGGGAAACCAGAAACCAGCCCCAGAGGGCAGCAAATAGAGGTGAGAGTACATTCCAAATCCAGCTCTCTGTTGTTCATTTATCAATATTCTAAAATCGCTACCACTGTTTCTTACTCCTGTTGCCATCCTAAATATAAAAAACATCTGGGAAAGCAGGAAACCAACAGCAGCAGCTGTGATTCTTGGCACAGAGAGGTAGCAGAACAGCCATACGACTGGGCCAAGCAGCGGCACCGTGCCCAAGAATGGCAGAGAAGCCAGCGCCGTGAGGGCCAGCCAGCAACATTTCCACTTTCCAAAGCAACTAAGAAAACTTTAGTGCAAATAATGGTTCCTAGGCAAGTCCTGAATATATTTATCAAGGAGGCGAATCCTCTTTCACAAAAACATGCCCAACTTCTTAGTATCCCAAATCATTGATACATTCTAATCCAGATGTCTCTTGCTAATATTCTTTAGCAAGATTTCTAAGAATGTACTAGAATGCTAAGTGTATACTAAGTAAATTGAGTGGGAGAGAAAATACGTGTTTGATCACATGCTTCCACCTCTCAAAAAGTTTAGGTGGTGTAGGTGTGCAATCTCTGAATCGTGCATCTCTAAGACTGCTGAAACCGCAGGAGAACAAAGAGACAAAGTCTTGGAATATAATTCACTCAGATATGAAGGGAATATTTGCTTCAAGCAGGATGGTGGGGAAAAATAGAAGTATATTAGTTACTATGAAAAATAGAAATTCACTAAAAACCAGAAGACTACATTAAACATTATGTCAGGCGAATTCCATTAGAAACAAAAAAAGAGTTGATATTGCTTCCTAAGTAGAGAAAACTAGATTAGAAGCAAAATGTACTATTAAAATAGAGAGAGACATAAATTGATCAATGATTTGACTTTATAATAAGAAAAATAATTTGTAGACTTCTATACACCAAGTAATAGAGCTTCTTATGAATTAAAAGACAACTCACAGAATTTCAAAAAGAAGTTCTCATATTTACTACCTTTATAGAATATGGTGTGTGTGTGTGTGTGTGTGTGTGTGTGTGTGTGTGTGTGTGTGTTACTGGGGATTTAACCCAGAAACATTCTACCTCTCTCTGAGCTATGTCCCCAGCTCCTTCTTTTAATTCTTTTTTGTTTTGAAAGTTTCTCTAGGTTATTTGAATCTTACTAAATTACTGAGGCTGTCTGTGAACTTGCAGTCCTCCTGTCTCAGCTTCTCAGGCACTGGGATTTTAAGTGTGTGCTGCCTCAATAGGATTGCCTTTTTTGGATGGATCATCAGTCAGAGCAAAAAATAAATAATTAAAGACCAAAATGTATTAGCTTAACACAATAGGCATATATAGAGACTATTACTCAACAAGTATTTTAAGCACAGATTAAACATTTATGAAGATTTATATTCATATTTACATAAATCTAAAATGACTGTTATAACACATATGACTTATTTTTAAATATTTAAACATAACTAGGACGCTATTCATATTAAGAATTTGAGAATGCAAACCTATATAAATCCTGGGTCAAAGAGAAATGAACTGAAATCAACAAACTTCAGAGGCAAATGACCAAAATAAAGTATGCTCTTAGTTTATTTTCTGTTGCTATGACAAAAATACTTGAGACTGAGTGACTTTTATAGAAAAGAGACTTATTTTGCCCCATACTTTTGAAGGCTGGGAAGTCCAGGGACATAGCACAGGCTCATACATGAGAAGCAAAGGGACCTGAACTTCCATGAAAGCTAATCCCTCTTCACAAGACAAATGCTAAGCCATCCACAAAAGCTCCACTCCCATGATCCAATTGTGTCCAGTAGACCCACCTCCCCAACACTTTCACATTGAAGAATTAAGGTTTTAATACATAAAATTGGGGGGTTCACACTCAAACCACTGCAGATGCTTAGAGAATTCAGTTGATGAGACATTTTGAGAAAAAAATACCATTGAAACTTAAAAACATGTCGAGTGCTAAAAATTAAAAAGCTACTCTATTAGCACAAGAAGAAAAAGATAATCAGAATATATAAGAAAAGTAAATGAGGAATAATAAAGAGGAAAAATTCATGACATGGAAACCCAAAATATGAAGGAAAAATAAAGAAAAGTATTTATTTCTAAAAAGACTAATTTAAAAATCTAAAAGGATTAGGTTTAAAAATCAATGGCAAGCCAGGCGTGGTGGTGCACGTTTGTAATCACAGCATTCAGGAGGCTGAGACTTGGAGGATCGTGGTTCTTGGACAGCCTCAGCTACTTAGTGAGGCCCTCTGCAACTCAGTGAGACCCGGTTTCAAAATAAATAATAAAAAATAGGGCAGAGGGTGTAGCTCGGAGGTCAAATGCCCCTGGGTTCCATCCCCAGACCTACCAAAACAAAAAACAAAAAAATCAATGACAACGGCCAGGTGTGGTGGCACATGCTTGTAATCCCAGTCTTTGGGAGGCTGAGAAAGGAGGATCGTGGTTCGTGGCCAGCCTCAGCTACATAGTAGGCCCTTTGCAACTCAGTCAGACCCTGTTTCAAAATAAGTAATAAAAATTAGGGCTGGGGGTGTATCTCAGAGGTAGAACGCCCCTGGGCTCCATCCCCAGTACTGAAAAAAAAAAAAAAATCTCTTACAAGAATGACAAAGGAAAACATGTAAAGGCATAGAATTATAAATGAAAAAGGTCATAATCATATCTACTAGAATGAGCAGAGAAAAAGATGTTAGAATATTCTAAAAATGTATATGTTTGAAAGTTTATGAAAAATCAAAATTTTCTAGAACAATGAAATATTTCTAAATGGACTAAATACAATGGTACTTTGAATATTACCATTGAATCAGTAACTAAACATCTTTCTCCCACCAAGTCCCACAGACCGAAGAGATATCACTGGTCAACCAAATAAGAGATATCACTGGTCAACTGGATAACCAAATAATCAAAAGGTAAATAATTTGAACTTTATAAAAGCTTTTTAGAAAATCAGTAGAAACAAGAAATATCTTCAATACATCTTCTGAAGACAGCATAGTCTTGATATTGGTACCATTTAAAGGTATAGATAAGTGAAACACTGTAGGTAAATTCAATTCATGGATATAAGAATGACAATCTCAAGTAAATTATTAGAACATCAACTCTTTTAATATTTAATCATCAGACTCTACCATGAGCTGAAGAGAAAAAAAATGGTAATAAAGAAAAATAAGAGAATCAAACAAGGTATACCCTGAGCAAGTGGCATTTATGTTGAGAACTTAAGTTTTCTTTAATATCATAGATTCACAGAATTAACGGAGAAAATTTGTTGATCATCTCACTTGCTTGAGGAAGTAAAATGAGGACAAGAAACTCATCTACCCTAGGTGCCATTCTAGAAAAATTAATCTATTATCATTAGAGATAGACAAAATAATGCAAAAAGAAGATTCAGAATTTTAAAAAGCCATGTGTATGTGAAAACATGATCAGTGGTGTTCAAACAAGTAAATACCCACTGTGTTAGTCAGCTGTCTGTCACTGTGATGAAATACGTCAGCTAAGCAACTTCAAGGTGGACAGGTCTATTTAGGTCCACGGTTTCAGAGCTTTCAGTCCATGGTCGCTTGGTTCCATTGCTTTGTGTTGTGTGGTAAGGCAGAATGTCATGGCAAAGGCGCAAGGCAGAGAAAAATGTTCATCACATGGCGGCCGGGAACGGGGCAGGGGGCCAGGGTTCCAACATTAATTCAAGGGCTCATGCCCATGACCTAACCTCCTTCCCCTAGGCCCCACCTCCTACAGGATCCATTCTCAGAAGTTCCACAGGTTGGCAACCAAGTCTTTAGCATTTGGCCTTTGGAAGACATTTAAGATCCAAACCAGGATACCCATAATGAAAAGTAAAACTGAATCTCCATTCATATCATACACAAAAGTCATCTCAGGAGGAACAGAAACAATGTAAAAATATAAATGCATAGTCCTAAAAATAATGTAGTAGAGTGTATATCTGATATAAAGGTAAGAAAATGTTCAGTAAATATATATGCTTTATATGAAAAATTTTCATTAAATATATGTGCTTTATATATAAAAATGTTCATTAAATACATAGCATATATACTAAAATAACCTATGGTCTCACTTCATTGAAAATTAAAAGCCATGTTCCTAAAAGATAAGCTAAACCATGGTGAAATGTTTGCATTACATATAGCTACAAAAGACTGTTATGTACAAAATATAATTTTTAAAATCCTCAAATTGAGTCAGGCATGGTGGTGCAGGCTTATAACCCCACCATTTGGGAGGCTGGGACAGGAGGATCGTAGTTCCACAGACAGCCTCAGCTACTTAATGAAGACCTTTGCAACTCAGTGAAACCTATTTCAAAATAAAGAATAAAAAATAGCATCCGGGCATGGTGGCACACACTTGTAATCTCATAATTTCAACATTTGGAGGGCTGAGACAGGAGGACCATGGTTCTCGGCCAGCCTCAGCTACTTAGTGAGGCCCTTTGCAACTCAGTGAGACCCTGTTTCAAAATAAAGAATAAAAAAATAGGGCTGGGGGTGTAGCTTGGAGGTAGATGCCCCTGGGTTCCATCCCCAGTACCACAAAAGAAGAAAAAAACCTCTACAACGAATTTGAAAAGATATAACTCTACAGAACAATGAAAAATGATAATTCAGAGAAAAAATAAAAAACCAAAAAATATATGAAAGATAACATTGCATTATAAGCCCTCAAGAATTTCAAACTAAAACCATAAAATCATTATATTTAGTAGCTAAATAAGGTTTCAAATTTTCACATGATGAAATACTTGCAAAGATATAGAGAAACTGAAACTCTTATTTAAATATTGCTAGTAAAAGTAAACCAGTATGACTACTTGGAAAGCAATTTGGCATTTGTCTATTAAAGGTCCACAAAACGTATATTAATACCTTACAATCTAGAAATTCTACTTTTAGACATATATTCCAGAACCATTAGACTTATGTAAAATTGCTCATTGTTGTAATATTTGGAAGAGAAAATAAACTAAAAGAAATCAGATATATAAAACATAACAAAATATGCTTTATATTGACAAAAAGTATCATTCTTTTATAGTAACATGTTAAGTTCAGTTACAGGTAGTAACTTGAATGAAATTCAGAAATAATGCTATGTAAAAAATCAATGTTACACCAGTACATGCATACTGATTTAATTTTCATAATTTTTGAAGTATGCAAAATAAGCAAAAAATTGTTAATATTGTTTCTAAATTTCTTCATTTGCCAAGCAAACTCACCACCCTCAGAGAGCACACTCTGGAGGTGGGCTCCTCAGAGGAGTCTTTCCAGTGGAACATACCCTTTCATTTCGTGCACTAACTTAACCATGTTACCTACCTACTGGACAGCCAGGTCCTTAGCACCATCTCAGGTAGGTACAGATGAGATTCTCCTGCAGTTTACATACTTAACTATACATTAGAGATATCTGGGGAAGTTAAAAAGTCCAATGCACTGGCCATACTCCAGTAACTGAATTGGGATAACTGGGGATGGGACATAGGAAGTCTTCTATTTTCAAATCTTGTCAGGAGATTTTGAGACGCAGCCAAGGTTAAGCACTGCTCTACCAGAGCAAGTTCCAATCACTTTCCCCTGAAAAATCTAGTGCTCCTTGTGAATGAAATTTTACTTGACCCTGGATAAACTGGTCTGCCTAGGATTGATGGGTCCAAAGCTCTCAAGGTTTGTTTTCTTTTTAATAGATTAAAGCCTTTGCTTTATGTACATAAAGGCCATGGTATGAACAAAGCACTCTAGACCTGATGGTTTAACCTTTGGTTACATGTCTCGGGGTAGAGTCACACAACCGAGTAAAATGACAGCCAAAAAGTCTATATCAGCATTCACTGTGTGATCCTCAACCCAGACAGCAGCATAGCCACTTAATATGAATGAACCTGCTTTTACCTACAAAGATACTTGAAAAGGACTGTTTTGTCCATCTCCATAACAAGTGTGCCAAATAGAAAACAAGCTGCTTTTATTGTATTTCATAAGTGAGAAAATTCTTATAAATTAAGTTAAAACAAAAATAGTCAACATAAAATTACATTGAAGCCGGGTATGGTGGCGCACGCTTGTAATCCCTGCGCTTGGGAGGTGGAGACAGGAAGATCACACAGGTTCGGAGCCAGCCTTGCTGGCTTAAGAGAACCTGTTTCCAAATAAAAATATAAAATAGGTCTGGGAGTGTAGCCTGGAGGTAGAAGGGTTTCCAGGAACCCCAGTACCACCAAAAGAAAAAATTACTTTTAAGTCCACAGATACCTCCAAGTAATTATAGATGTCTGGTGTGTAACTAATTCCCCACTAGGATGCACCCAGTGTTTGGTGATCTTAACAGGCCAGGCAAGGAAGAGGGAAATTACCTAATGCACATGATGTACATTCACAAACATATCAAAGTCAATCACTAAGCCAAACATGGAGTGAGTGGGGAGGGAATTGGTGGGAATTGTGAAAGGGCTAAATGAGTGATGTGTGCATGTATGCCTCAACCATAATACCCATATTGAAAAGTGAAACTGAATCTCCATTCATATCATATACAAAAGTCAATCTATTCCCTCTTCTATGCCTATTTTTCTTAGGTTAGCTCTTTTAAGATGAGCCCATATCTTTTCAATGTCCAATTCATGCTGTCAAATTGTTTTTTATAAATTATATATATATGCATTCATTTTTGGAATGATCATCTTCTAAGAGCAAGATTCTATTCTCCATGTGGTTTAATCTATTGTTTATAATTTGTATTTATGCCTTCACTTCAATTATTGCATCTTTTATTTCTTTCAGACTTTCTCTAAATTATCTTCAGAAGTCCTGTATCTTTTTTACTGTTAAATTTCTGATTGTCTGTCTGGCACTCTGCAATGCTGTTGTCAGGTCCTGTTATTGTGGGGTTGTGGGAGCTCATTGCTTCCTAGTTATACCTTCTTTTCATGATTTTAAAAGTTTATATCTTTGTTGCTTTTGATAGAGTTCTTTCTCTGTAGGTGTCAGCTGGCATATAAAAGGGCAAGTTGTATTGTTTTCAATGGTGAAGTTTGAGTAAGGAGGAAAATGATGAAGTCATAAATGCAAGAATAGGGTAGTGTCACAGATATGATCAAATAGAATGAGCGCATGAGATTGGTAAGATAGTAAATAGTAGATATTACAGATAGTAAATATGTAGTGGCATTCTAGTAATCAATACAGAATATTTACTATAATGATATGAAGTGGATTTAATACAATCCAAGACGAGAGGAGAAAAAAGGACAAAGACAAGAGAGTAGACATGTAGAAAGAAGAGGCTTGAGAAAGAGGTGGAGAAGAGAACAAACAAACAAAATATACAAAGAAAGAAAACAATGACAAGCAAAACAAAAAACCAAAAAATGCAACCTACAAATATATGGACACTCAGCAGATTTGGCCTCTGCAGTCACTCTCTATGTAGATGCTGAGTGCCACTGGCACCTTTTTTGCTGCAACCTGGGTCTCTGGCATCTCAGAAGGGACCTGTCTCTAAGACTCTTTCGGTCCACACAGACAGCCAGGATTAATGGGGCTGGATCTAATGTTAAGCACAGGTTTCCCTCCATCCTTTCTACCAATGCTAAGCCCAAGTCTCTCCCTGCCTGTGTAGGCTGAGTCTCTCTGGGACTAAACCCAGTATGTTTTAAGAGTCCCTATTCTTCACTGCTAGGGCTGTGTTGGTCTAACTCTCTGTTCACCATGACTGGGTAGCCTGTGGTGATCCCAGAGGTCCTGCTAGGGCTCTGAGCCCTGGGGACTGTAGGCCTTTTTGCCTGACTGTCCCTGGGTGCTGTCTGCTAATCTGTACCTTTGCTATGTCCAACAGAAGACTCCCTCCCTACCTTTTCCAGGGTGAACCACAGTCTCAGACCCTGCAAATCTATGGCTGGGTGGTCTCTTGCAGGAAAAGTGGGTTCACTTACGGTGTTGTTGGCTGCTCTGAATCTCTGGAGAGGATGGTAGCTTGGCTGCCAGTGCTGCAAGTCATAGCTTAGGTGTACACAGGAGGAGTTTACAATTCTGATGAGCAGTAGCCACTTAGTTTGTTTCAAATTGTTAGTTTTTTTCCTTTGAGTCTCTGACAGTCCCAGTGCCATGAGGCAAGATGGCATCGTTGGGGGCTGGTAAGGTACTGTTCTGCTCTCTGATCTGCTTTCTAGTTTTTTTTCCTGCCACTTTTCATTTACCGTGTTCTTACATTTTTGCTGGTTTCTTTCTTTTTTTGTCAGAATGCTGTTTTCATGGCAATAAAGTGCCAACAGGACTTATATGTGCTTTTTCCTTCTGTCACCATATTTCCATAAGTCCATTATATTTATTATATTGGAAAAGATTTATTCTTATGTATCAGTAATTAAGAGAGAAAAGTTGAGTTCTTATATACTGCTCAAGAAACGATAATATACTATGGCCTATATGAAAATCAAGTTAACAATATCTATTTTTTAATGTTAATATTCTTCAATTTAGCACTTTTGCTTGGTTCTCTTAGTGGAACTTTGCCATGTGTACAAAGATCAATAAAAAAAAGAATGATATCACTTACAATAACCAAAGATTGGAAAAATCATGGCCTGTAAAAAAAATAAATAAATATAATAATGCTAAGCAATGCTACGTAGTGATTTAAAATTATATGTATGATGTATATAAACATATATAATGTGTTATTAAAACAATTTTCAGAAAAATATGAGTTTTATTTTATTTTATTTTTGTGGTACTGAGGGTGGAACCCAGGGGCTTGTCTAGCTTCAGGCTATTTTCCCAGACCTATTTTATACTTTATTTGGAAACAGGGTCTCATTAAGTTGCTGAGAACCTCACCAAGTAGCTGAGACTGGCTTTAAACCTGTGCGATCCTCCTGTCTCAGCCTCCCAAGAGCTGGGATTATAAGCGTGCACCACAATGCCCAGCAAACTTTGTTTTATTAATGTAAAAGTAAATAAAACCCAGAGGGAAGCATGCCAAAGGTGATATGCATGTATATTTCTATCACTCTGAACATTATTATTATATGTAACTATGATGCACCAATATACGTTTATTTTAAAAATGTAAGCAAAATAAAAATATGCACAATAAGTAGAAAAGAAATCATAATGGGTAAAAGACCAACTAAAATAATATTTAGAAGAAGGGTGAGGGTTAGGGAGGATAAAAGAGAAAAATATACTTTGGATACTTGAAAATTGAAGGTAAGCATGGGTTTATTCATTTTGCAATTATAAATACACAATGCACACATAAATATTATAGGCTTAGAGCAGCTACAAATGCTTTGAACTTCTTCCTTGACAGGTAGCATCTGTATACCTTTCCCTGAATTTTGGGAAGTTTTGTCTGTTGAGCTGCATTGACCCACAGATAAAAGTGGCACTGGTGTGGGAAAGTCACCACAGCCAGGCCTTCACACCTTGGCTGCTGTCACTTCTGCGGTCTTGGAACGCTCACTCTCATGATGCTCCTTCTAGCAAAACAGCCAGGATGCTGTGAGAGGCACGGCTGAGTCACAGGGACTCAACAATCCCTGATGAGCACCAACCAGCAGGCAACAGCAACTGCAGGCTGTTATGAACCGTCTTGGACATTTTTTCCCAGGGGGACCTTGGACATATGACAGCAGCAGCGCCTCAGACATCAAGAAAAGATGGCCCAGCTGAGCCCAGACAACACCCAAAGCCATGAAGGATAACTCAAAAATTGCCAAGTCACTAGGTTTGGGAATGGAACTTTTTACACCAATAGATAGCAAGAACCAAGTATATGATAGGCTTGAAGATATTCAGAAATATACTTGGGACTTCAAATTATGAAGAAGAATGCAAAATATCAAATCTATCTAGAGAAAGTGAGTGACCATAAATCAAAATATTAAATGAATAGTTTGTCTTCACTTTCTAGCACAATATTTGAGCTACAGTAGATGTTTCATAAATAAGGTAAGACATACCCAAAAAAAGTGGTAAGGTTAAGGAAAGTTTAAGAGAGTAAAGGATATTTAATTGAGGTGAAACTGATAAAAATATTTTCTCTAGGCTTATCAAGAATAAAAAAAAAAATAGGAGGCATCTAAGAAGCTAAACAATATGTGGAACTTTCAGCCATTTTGCACTCCAGGGAATCCACCAAGTCTACCAATCTACCAAACTGCCAGCAGTTGTGAGGAAAAGACCACAGAAAAAGGAGAAAAGCCCATTTGCTGAACTGTGTTTCCACTGAAGATTGGTTGATTCTGAAGTTTCCTGGCTTGGGAAGCTGAGACTATCAGCAGAGTGAACGCTAAACGGTTAGAGACCTAGGCAGAACATCTAGCAATCTCACAGTACCAGGGTGATCGAAACTAAGGCCGGCTGTTCCAGACAGATGACAGGAATTTGACACCATGATTTCAGTTCAAGACTCCAAGGGGAAAATTCTCATCCATCCCATTCCAGTGGGGATGCAAACTGTTTTGATAGCCTCACAAACTTTCTTTCTATACACAGAGATTCCGCTCTAAAAATATGCTCAGGAGACCCAGGCTGACAAAGGCTCCACCATCTTAAAAATGTGGCTTTAAGTTAGAAGACATAGCTCACATCCTTGCCTATTGGGAAAAGAGAGAAAAAGGAAAACAAGTTTCTACGGACCATATCTTTGAAGGAGTCAATGTCACTTCTATTTGTGTCTTCTGTTGGCAGGAACTTAGTCATGGGAAACAAACACTGCGAGTGAAGTTTACTCTTGCTCTGAACCCACGACGCAAGTAATTGAATTGGATAAATACCTCACCAACCTACACTACAGTCTTTTTTTCATTATTTACACACATAAATTAGCATTCCTTGAACAATGCTAGACACAAATAGGCTTAGTTGATGTTTTGCATTTTGCTTTTTTCTTACTACATGCAAGTAAAATTTCTCTGTAAACACCAATCTCTTAGAGCATTTAATTAAATATACACCTCCTCTCTCACCCCCCACAAAAATAGGAAAAAAGTCTGGGGTCAACATGTATTTCTTAGCTGATTCAATATGGAAAATTTAATAGAGACCCCTTTAATTCTCATTGTAGGTACACCAATGATAAATTTGTTACAAAAGGAGATAAACTCCACAGGTTGAAAACTAATGATATAAGAAGCTATTAAAGATTGTAAACTGCTGTGGAGGATAGATATTCACAGCTGGTAATGGAAGTCTTAGAAGTTCCCATGTTCTTCTGGTTATTAACACTTTTTGAAGGCTCACCAAGTTGTTTTGTGATTAATATCTAATTTGAATATGTTATAGTCAGTACATCTAAGCAGTTGCTTTTGAAAGATTAAGTTCATTGAGTTTTTCGTACTATGAATTTGAAATTTACTCTCTTATGTTTAAGGATAAACTTAAAACTCAGGATGTAGTTCTAATCACAATGTTTTCCAATAAGATTTTTCAGGGAGATTAGAATGTTCTTTCCACACAGGCACTAACTTATCCAGGTTTATTTTAGCAATCAGGGTATTGCAAATAAGCAGAAGGAGCGATCATGATTAAGCAGGAAAATTATTGATTCCTGTGTTATCCATATATCATGGAATTTGCTTTATGAATTTTAATATAATATATAGGAACACTTTTATTGCAATATTTAGCTTGCCTTGGGCAGGTTATAAACAGGAGTTAAGAATTACCAACCCATTTTATCAGTCCTTAATTCAATCCCCAACATTTTAAAATATCTCACTCTCAATTTTACCTGGTATGTTGCATTAATGTCAGAAGGTGAACAAAATAAGAGGACTCAGCTAACATTTGTTAGTCTGCACTTTCTTTGGGAGACACTCTCTTCTGTTTATTTGCACATATTTTCTTATTCAAATTATTATGATTCTCACAGTCATCTTGCTTAACGTGTGAGGTAGATGTTGTGAGAACTGGTATTCAGATGTTCTGCCCATGTTTCAATGAGCAGCTTTATGACTGGTCTGTGTCCTCTTGGTAATTAAATATTCGAAGTATCATTTGGGATTATGGCTATCTTGTCTTATAGAAGGGACAACTAGATTATAGGGATCACTACTGATAAATTCACATTTCATAAAAAATGGAGTAGAGATATATTAGATTCCAAGAAGTATCATCTTTCTCACCCGTCTTGAATGCTACTTGAAAATAAATTGCAAATGTATGTATTCAAAGACTCATTTTTTGTATGACCCTTGAATTGTGCCTTTAGAAAATCTGAATAACATATCCCCAAGGAGTAAAGTATATTTCATTATCAAAATGTGAAATCACAAATTATCAGAGACACAGGAAGCCAGTATTCTTCCTGTTACAGCTATACATGTTTTCATTCTTTCTCACCCACCAGGAGCCGATCACAACATAAACCCAAAGCAGATAATAATACAGTCCTGGAAATATTAAGATAACCATTTTACTTATGCACATGCGCATATGTATATATACCTAATACAAAGAGGTATCAAAGCATTAAGATAACAACTGAGAGTTGTTCTTTTTACTTCTTTTCTCTTATTTTACTCATCCATAAACACAAAAAAATCAATAGCACAAAAGCACATCTTTGTCTCTACCACACAGCAATTATGAGCTATCTTTAAATAAAACAGTCATATTTTGTTTTATTTCTTTATCCTTGGACTAAAAAAAAAAACAAGGGAATTTGAATATTTATGGTTATAATAAAAACTTTGGCAATGCACACAACTTATTCATATTTACAAAAATACATGGCATCTGGCTTTATCTGGAGGGAATCTATGCACTAGTTCAATCTGAGTTCCTTACAACACATCCATAAATCCCCAAACAGCTAATCATGAAAATATTAATGAAACAAGTACATGCTTTATTTATCAGTCGTGCCTTGCTAGCCCCTTATTATATTGCCAGAGAAAGGGAATATTAAAATAAATGATATTTGTGTTCAGCACTGGAAATAAATCAAAAGAGCCACAATTCCAGTTATAATAGGTCCCAGGCAAATGTCATTTTCTTGTCTAAAATTGAATTGACACTTTCAGTAGTTCGAGAATGATTTCTGGTAGATTCAGTGGGCTGAGGGAAACAATTAAAAATCCTAAATATATAAATGTTTTAAGATAGTATATACCTTATATTACAAAGCAACATCCATAATATGTTTTAATTTTTCAAAATTATTTATTAGGAATGTATGCATTAGACCAGAGGTTTTTAATTCATTAAGCCATACAGTCTATATTTATAAAAATAACAAATTTAACTTCTTGTACAACTTTATAAAAACATAATCTCCTCCTCCTCCTCTTCGTCATCTTCATCTTTGTCTTCATTTTTGCCTCCATCTTTCTTTATTTTTTTGTGTGTGTGGTACTGGGGATGGAACACAGGGGCCTTCTACCTCCGGGCTACACTCCCAGAACCTATTTTATGTTTTATTTGGTCTCTTAAGCCAGCCTCAGCTGGCTTCGCACCTGCGCGAGCCTCCTGTCTCCGCCTCCCAAGTGCGGGGATTTCAAGCGTGCTAGTAATACAGGTATGTACCAACACACCTGGCTAGAATTTTACTTTTTGCATCTTGTCAAGGTGAAATATTTGGTTAAAAATAATAATTTTATTTTTATATGATGTTATTATTGGCAGCAGAACTCCTCAGAAAACCATAATGAAATAGGTTGTCACTGCCCACCTCCAAAGGTGCTATTCACATTGACTATTTGTGTGTTTAACAACCTATATGTTCAAATATGGGGCTTTGGATAGAATCACGTTAGGAATCCATATTATCTCTCATTTCTAGCCTTTTGTGATTTATTATCATTTACAAAAATCTTACAGGGCATTTCTGATGTTTCTGGGCTCTCTGATCAGCTGAGTGGTTTATTTTTTGAGAAATTTAGTTTTCCTCAATTAATATTGCATTAGGTGCTACTACAGGGCCTCCTTAGAGACATATGTAATTACAGACATATCAAACTAATTCCTGTATCTCCAGAAACTTGTGCCTTTGAACATATTCTAACCCACATATACACACAATTCATAAATTCAGCTGTTTAGACTTTGCTAATTTGTACCTATGGCAGCAATCAGAATGGAACAGAAAGGGGACTTAGAATTTGTCCAAAATAAAAGAATGCCTAAAACAAGAATGTCAAGTTAAATCTGCTGTGCATTCAGTGTGTCTCACAAATGACCCGCAACAGAGTTACACTCTCATCAAGAATGACCAGTTAATTAACCTCCGTATAATTCAAAGTCGTTCACTCATTACTGCAGCCCGGCAAAGTCATCGCAAGGGGAGCATGGTTCCTCTCTCCTCACAAGGAGATCGTTGCCTTCACATTTCAGAATTCCTATCTTCCCGTCTTCACACTTAAACTTCATCATACCTGGAAGACGCTGCTGATTTCACAATTACGAATTTATTTTACTATCTTTATAAAAATAATTTTTAAGAAAGCCAGTGCAGGATTTATAATTTTATAAAATTTTCTGTATTAAATTGGCTAAAATTCTTCATGTGGGGATCCTTTTAAATATTGAGTCTCTGTTGTTAAAAAACATATTTTCTCTCATTTGTGAATGGTAAGGTGTGATTGGGATATAAGAACTTTGGTGTGTGTGTGTGTGTGTGTGTGTGTGTGTGTGTGTGTGTGTGTCTGCATGTATTACTGCATATAAAACCCAGAAGCATTCTATCTCTGAGCTACACCCCCAGATAGATTAAATTTTTTATGAGGAAACAGGGTCTAATTTGCTGAGAGTCTTGTTAAATTGCTAAATTGCTAAGGTTAGCTTCTAACCTTGACCTTCCTGTCTCAGCCTCCCAAGTACTGGGATTACAGGCCTGTGCCCCCACACAGGCTAAAAAAAGACATTAGATACTTGAGGAGAAACCCCAGCGGAGTGAGAACAGTGGTCTAGGAGAAGGAAGGAAGAGGTCTAAGGGAAGAGAGGACAAATTAATGATGTAAAACTACCATTGATACATATGTGAGCATGCCAATGCCAATCTAAATAGCACATAGGAAAAGGGCGGTGAGGTGGAGCCGGGCAAAGCCCACCACGTGCTGTGTGCATTATGTCTCTATCACTGTGAACTATATTCTAATATGAGACTATACAACCAATGACTTTAAAATGTCCATTCACAGCCGGGCGTGGTGGTGCGCGCTTGTAATCCCAGCACTTGGGAGGCTGAGACAGGAGAATCGTCCAGGTTCGATGCCAGCCTCAGCTACTTAGTGAGGCTCTCAGCAACTTAGTGAGACCCTGTTTCCAAATAAAGTAATAGGTCTGGGAGTATAGCCCGGAGGTAGAAAAGCCCCTGGGTTCCACTCCCAGTACTACAAAAAAAAAAAAAAAAAAAAAAAGTTCATTCACTGCTTAAACTTTTCTTCTGGCTGTAACTTTGTGTGTGTGTGTGTGTGGTACTGGGTACTGGGGAATGGAACCCAGGAACATTCTACCCCCGAGCTACACCCCCAGCCCTATTTTTTATTCTTTACTTTGAAACAAGGTCTCACTGGGTTGAAAAGGCCTCACTAAGTAACCGAGGCTGGCCTCAAACCGCGATCCTCCTGTCTCAGCTTCCCAAATGCTGGGATGACCAGCGTGCACCACCACGCCTGGCTTGGCTGTAACTTCTGCTGTGTACTGACGTATCCATTTAGTTTTCTCTCAGGCGTCCCAAACTTGATATCCCAAAATGAGCTCAACAACCTCCTGCCATATGGTGGCGCTCCCCGACTTGGTCAGTAGCATCACCACTATCCCACATATTGAGAGTAAAAAGATGAGAGTAACCTGGATCCCTTCCTCTCTGATAGCTGTCACATAACTACAACCTGGCTAAATCCTACCCCCCAGATATTTCCATCATCTGTCTATATCCTTCTTCCACCATCAGAGTCCTGTGGGTCTAGGTCACCAATATCTCTTGCTTGAGCCCTTGAACAGCCTAACTTGCCTCTGTGTTTTTGGGCTTACACCCATTGCAATTCAGATATTGGCCTGGTCCTCATCCGTTCTCAGGCACTCTGTCAACCTTTTCCACTTTCTTCAATAGATTGTAATCTCTTAGCATCATGTCTTCAGGCTCTTGGCATCCTTTGCCTGAAATTCACCCCACGTGGCCTTGGGTACCATTTGTTCTTCACCAGTTTATCAGTTCAACATGACATAATCCAGAAGAGCTCTGGCCTCTTAGATTAAATCATGTCCCTTGACTGGATTCCCATAAGCCTGTATTTTCCCTATATTAACATTTCTTCCTATATTCTCTCTCATCTCTTTCATCTATCTCTCCTGGGCTTTGTAACTTGTGTGGGTGGAGAATTATTTGCCTTGTTCACTGGTGTTAAAACAATCCTTATTACATGCCCATCATTTTAAAATAGAAACTCTGAAAAGTACTTTCTAATTTGACATTCAGTCTTGGAACATAATGTTCAGAATTTGAAACTGTTTTGTTTTGTTTTGTAGTACTGGGGATTGAACCCAGGGCCATTCTACCTCAAAGCTACACCCCCAATTTTATTATTATTTATTTTGAAACAGGATCTCACTAAGTTTCAGAAGATCTAAGTAATTAAGGCTGGCCGTAAACCTGTGATCCTCCTGTCTCCAGTCCTGAGTACTGGGGATTACAAGTATGCACCACCATGCCAGGCTAAAATTTGAAACATTTTGAAAGAAAATGAAATAAAATTTAGAGCAGAGGGGTGCCTAATAGCCTGGGCTCTGAGCCAGACTAACTGGTTCAATATTTAGAGTAGAATTGAACAGACTAGCTGTGCAGCCTTGGATAAGTTACCTAATGCCTCTGTGCCCCAATCATCCCATCTGTAATATAGAGATAATATACATCATAGTTTTGGGGAGAGTTTATATGGCAAAATGCTCATACAAGTGCCTACTACACAGTCTGCTGTACACCTGTTAACAACTATGATTACTAGTGTTTTAAGCAGTACAGTGTGGATTCAGTTTGCTTGCTTAAGTCTTGCTTTGGTACGAGCTAACCTCTGTCATTGAACTCAACTGTGTAAAGCCTCAGATTTCTCTTCTGTGTAAAGTAAGGAAAGACAGAAAGTTCTTGGTGGGCGCAAGCATACCAATTAGCATTAATATTAGGCTATAGTAGAGAACAAAACTGGAAGACAGAAAAGTTCTTTTTACTGATATGGAAATCTTATTCATTTAAAGACACAGCATTAGTAAGTTTGACTTATAAACCTCTGTTTCGCAGACCCCTGGAGAAACCAGACCCAGTAAGACGCTGGGTTCTGGGCGGGGGTCGCGGGCGGGGCACACCTAATGGGGCCCGGGTCGCGGGACTCTGGGCCCCAGCCGAACTGCGCGTAGCACGCCAGACCCCTGGAGAAACCAGGCCCAGTAAGACGCTGGGTTCTGGGCAGGGGTCGCGGGCGGGGCACGCCAGATGGGGCCCAGGTCGTGGGACTCTGGGCCCCAGGCCGAACTGCGAGTAGCATGCCAGACCCCTGGAGAAACAAGGCCCAGTAAGATGCTGGGTTCTGGGCGGGGTCGAGCACAGGGCACGCCAGCTGGGGCCTGGATCGCGGGACTCTGGGTCCCAGCCAAACTGCGAGTAGCACGCCAGATCCCTGGAAAACCGGGCCCAGAACAGAAAAAGATAAAGAAAAATATCGGAGAGGTGGTAAGAAAGCCGTTATGGATGCCAGGACACTGGAGATGCAGACGAAACTTATCTAAATGCACTGGAACTTATGGAAAAATTCGCCGTGAAAGAGGACTGCTATTTCTCTATATTGTTAAGAATCTCAGACATCACATATAAGGAGAGAGTTTAGCGGAGACCAAGGAGAAATGCGGTGTTGAAAGAGTTCTTCGCGATGGTGGTAGAGACTTGTATTCAGGAGAAGCAGAAACCGGATCTTACCAACTTTATTTTTTTGGAGAAATTACACCAAATGTCGAATGCTACCATCACGCATGCTTAGGAACACTGGACAACATTCAGAGTGGAAAAAGAGCCTGGGAAGGATTTGAAACGGTGGAGGCAGTGGCAATGCCAGTGGCCAATATTCGGGGGAGGCAGAGATCTGATACATTACAACTGGATCCTTTGAAATACTAACCACAGAGACAGTGATCGGAACCTGCTGAGGGGTTAGGCGGGCGCCGGGGCCAGTGGCCGACATCGGAGCTTGCTGTGAGGCAAGGCCACTACTGAGGCCTCCGTGGCCGGGATTGGAACCTGCAGAGGGGTTAGACTGATGCTGGGGCCAGCGAGGCCGGCATTGGAGCCTGCCATGATGCAAGGCTTGTGCTAGGGCCTCCGAGGTCGGGTCCGGAACTTGCTGAGGGGTTAGGCCGGTGCTGGGGTCAGTGAGGCCGGCATCGGAGCCTGCCGTGAAGCAAAGCCGGTACTGGGGCCTCCGAGGCCAGGATAAGAGCCTGCCGAGGGGTTAGGCCGGTGCTGGGGCCTCCGAGGCCAGGATAAGAGCCTGCTGAGGGGTTAGGCCAGTGCTGGGGCCAGGGAGGCCGGCATCGGAGCCTGCCTTGAGGCATGACCAGTGCTGGGGCCTCCGAGGCCGGGATCGGAGCCTGCCGAGGGGTTAGGCCGCTGCTGGGGCCAGCGAGGCCGGCATCGGAGCCTGCCTTGAGGCAAGGCCGGTACTGGGGCCTCCGAGGCTGGGATCGGAGCCTGCTGAGGGGTTAGGCCGCTGCTGGGGCCAGTGAGGCCGGCATCGGAGCCTGCCGTGAGGCAAGGCCGGTGCTGGGGCCTCCGAGGCCAGGATAAGAGCCTGCTGAGGGGTTAGGCCGGTGCTGGGGCCAGCGAGGCCGGCATCGGAGCCTGCCTTGAGGCATGACCAGTGCTGGGGCCTCCGAGGCCAGGATCGGAGCATGCCGAGGGGTTAGGCCGCTGCTGGGGCCAGCGAGGCCGGCATCGGAGCCTGCCTTGAGGCAAGGCCGGTACTGGGGCCTCCGAGGCCAGGACAAGAGCCTGCCGAGGGGTTAGGCCGGTGCTGGGGCCAGCGAGGCCGGCATCGGAGCCTGCCTTGAGGCAAGGCCGGTACTGGGGCCTCTGAGGCCGGGATCGGAGCCTGCCGAGGGGTTAGGCCGCTGCTGGGGCCAGTGAGGCCGGCATCGGAGCCTGCCGTGAGGCAAGGCCGGTACTGGGGCCTCCGAGGCCAGGATAAGAGCCTGCTGAGGGGTTAGGCCGGTGCTGGGGCCAGCGAGGCCGGCATCGGAGCCTGCCGTGAGGCATGACCAGTGCTGGGGCCTCCGAGGCCGGGATCGGAGCATGCCGAGGGGTTAGGCCGGTGCTGGGGCCAGCGAGGCCGGCATCGGAGCCTGCCTTGAGGCAAGGCCGGTACTGGGGCCTCCGAGGCCAGGATAAGAGCCTGCCAAGGGGCTAGGCCGGTGCTGGGGCCAGCGAGGCCGGCATCGGAGCCTGCCTTGAGGCAAGGCCGGTACTGGGGCCTCCGAGGCCAGGATAAGCGCCTGCCAAGGGGTTAGGCCAGTGCTGGGGCCAGCGAGGCCGGCATCGGAGCCTGCCTTGAGGCATGACCAGTGCTGGGGCCTCCGAGGCCGGGATCGGAGCCTGCCGAGGGGTTAGGCTGCTGCTGGGGCCAGCGAGGCCGGCATCGGAGCCTGCCGTGAGGCAAGGCCGGTACTGGGGCCTCCGAGGCCAGGACAAGAGCCTGCCGAGGGGTTAGGCCGGTGCTGGGGCCAGCGAGGCCGGTATCGGAGCCTGCCGTGAGGCAAGGCCGGTACTGGGGCCTCTGAGGCCGGGATCGGAGCCTGCCGAGGGGTTAGGCCGCTGCTGGGGCCAGTGAGGCCGGCATCGGAGCCTGCCGTGAGGCAAGGCTGGTACTGGGGCCTCGAGGCCAGGATAAGAGCCTGCCGAGGGGTTAGGCCAGTGCTGGGGCCAACGAGGCCGGCAGCGGAGCCTGCCGTGAGGCATGACCAGTGCTGGGGCCTCCGAGGCCGGGATCAGAGCGTGCCGAGGGGTTAGGCCGGTGCTGGGGCCAGCGAGGCCGGCATCAGAGCCTGCCGTGAGGCAAGGCCGGTACTGGGGCCTCTGAGGCCAGGATAAGAGCCTGTCAAGGGGTTAGGCCGGTGCTGGGGCCAGTGAGGCCGGCATCGGAGCCTGCCGTGAGGCATTACCAGTGTTGGGGCCTCCGAGGCCAGGATTGGAATCCTGCCAAGGGGTTAGACCGGTGCAGGGGCCAATGGCCAGCTTCGGAGCCTGGCGTGAGGCAAGTTCACTCCTGTGGCCTCCAAGGTCGGGACCAAAGCCAGCTTAGGGGTTTGACCGGTTCAGGGGCCAGCGAGACCAGAGCTGGGTCCTCCCATGAGGCAAGGCCGCTGCGTGAGCCAGCGAGGTCTGGATCAGTCCACTGAGTAGCCAGGCCACTACTGGGACCATCAAGAGTGGGATTGGTACTTGCAACGCAGCATGCACAGAGAAACATCGCAGAAAATATAAATCAGATGCTTCTCTTAATCAGCAATAACTAGGAGGAAAAGGGCAACAGGAAGAGGTTGAGCTATAGAAAGGGCCCTATAGTGAAGCAACTAATGTGACCAATCAGAGGGTATGTAATACTGGAGGACGGAGCCTCTTTAAAATGCAGGAGGTACATAAACAAATGTATCAAAGTAAATCACCAAAGAAGTGTGGGATGGAGGGAGGGGGAAGGAATGGGATGGGGGCTGGAGGAGGGCTAATTGGATGATGTGTGCTTGTATATCCTCTCAAGTCTTGTACTCCAATGTGATTGATATATGACTACAATGCACCAATTTAAAAAATAAATTAAAAAAAAATGAAAAAAAAAATAATAAAAAAAAAATATATAAAATAGGTCTGGGAGTGTAGCCCGGAGGTAGAAGGGCTTCGAGGAACCCCAGTACCACCAATTAAATAAATAAATAAATAAATAAATAAATAAATAAATAATAAAAATGAAAAAAAAAAAAAACCTCTGTTTCTCTGCCCTCAGTGGAAAAAATGTATCACTTATTATAATTAAGAATGCATGAACTTGAGACGCACATTGAGTATAAATGTCCAGGACTGGCAAACTCAAGAATTTAATATTAATAGTAATATTGTAATTTGAATGTAGAGTACCTTCCTGTGAACTTGTCTAACCTGAAAAAAGTACTATTTATTTTTCCTATGGTGTAAAAGTAAAATATTTATACTCTCCTTATTTTAGATTGACTCTTAAAACTATTCAAAGTTAAGGTTTTGAACTCTTCTCATTTTTCTTTCAAGTTTAAAGTAAATTTAACATCATATGTAAAAGAAAAGTTAAGGCTTTGGACATAACAGAATTTTTGTGTATTCTGTGTGCGTGTGTGTTACTCTGAATTGATCCGAGGCATTCTACCTCTGAGCTACACCCCCTATCCTTTATTATTTTTTATTTTGAAATGATATTGTGAGGTTGTTGAGGATAGACGTGAACCTGCCTCAGCCCCACGTCCTGGGATTACAAATGTGTACCCTACACCTGCCCCTGATGCATGCTGTTTACACTCATATTGGATTTGTGTTCACTCTTATTACTTAAGGACTGAACTCTGAATTATTCCCATTGTTTTCCTTTGGTTATGAACTGTCACTCTCACCTTCCTCTAGCTCCTTACCCCACAGTGTGGAGTGAGGGTCACGGGCGACGTCACCTGGGCCTTATTATTCCCTTGACACTCTGGCTTGCTGGCCTCAATCAAGTAGTTTACTAAGATCAGCTCAATAGGATTTATAATGTTATTATGCCATTATATTCATGCTGTTTTCCTTTACTCCTGATGAATGGAATCATTATTCTAAGCATGAAATCCTAACATAAATATCTGTTAGCCTAAGTTATCATCACATGTACAAATAAACAGTCTAGAAGCTAACTGTATGGGTTTGCTTCCTTCACTTACGGTATCCATGTTTGCTTATTGATACAAAGGGAAGAAGTGAAGTCCAGCACCTCTGAAGCCAAGAAGCAAAGATGTTTGGAGCTGGGTTGGAGCAAAGGACTAAAGGACAAGCAGGCTAGCAGGCTGTTCACTCGGGAGCAAGGTGCATCCCTGCAGCTGTTTTACTAGTAGTTGCTTGGAGCAGAAAAAAAAAATAGAATCCTTCTGCAGTGATTTACAACAGAGGTGGTACAGCTTCTCCATCTGCTTGGCAACTTTGAAACATGCTTGTTACTTGGGAGAATTTCTACCTTGATTACTTGTCTTCAAGGTAGAACCACAACCCTTGAGTCCTTCGACTTAGATGCCAGGCTCAGAGAACGACCAATGCAAGACATGGGTCCTGAACCGAGCAACTGGAAGGAGGAGAATCTATGCAGAATCCACTGGCTGGAGAGCAATGGTGACAGCGGTGTTTGCAAGATGGTGTTCGTGGCTCTTACACAGTCCAGGAGGGGTGGCGGTAACTGGAGTTGCTGGCAGGGGCCAGTGGAGGGTGTGAATGGCAGCAGTTCTCTGCTGTGGTTTGGGGAAGAACTCTGGGAGCTGAATTGGAGGCATCTCTGCATCCCATGAGTTGCCTAATTTTTTTCAAAGAATAAATGTCTTTTCTGTCTCAGCAGAGTTTGTTTTTGTTGCTCATAACCTTCATGAATATCATAACTTGGGTGTCTATTTACAGCTCTGATATACTAAGCGTAGCTGGAATTGCATCCAGGGTGGGAGAAAAAAGCAAAGCAACTAAATTATAAAATAACTCTTTTTCAATGATGGCTAGATATGGTTTTAAGGGCTTGACACATACCATTTAATCTTGCAACAGCTGGTGGAGAGAGAAAATGAAGACCAAGATCAACTAACTTCTTAAGAGCTTAGTGCTACTGAACACCAGAGCCGAGCGATGGAGGTAGACCCAGGTTATCAGCATCCTTGCTTAAGGTCATTCAAATTGCTTCCTATTCCTGCTAAGTTCAGAGTAATGAAGCAATGAATGACCTCATCACATGATCCAGATGTTGCTATCTTCATAACTCTCTTTTTATATAGATGGCAGTACTAAAAATCAAAATACTGCCTAACCTCTTGGTCTTTCCTGGTGCGTTTTCTCCATGTTTATCTCAGGCCTGGAGTTCTTTGCAGCCTAAGTTCTGTATCTGGACTTGGACACATTATCACCTTTCAACCTTGGCTGGATGAATGGGTTCCTCTTCCCTTAAATGTCAACATAAAGTCAGAGTAATCCTGGGTCTTTTCTTGTCAGTTACGAGATATACTTGGAAAATATAAACATTTTTATCTGAGCCCTTTTTAGGAAGAATAAACCATCTGGAAACAGAAAAGATGCTCAAAATCTAAGTCAAAAATGTTGAAATGTTTTATGAAAATAAACAGGGCAGATCCCTAACACATTGAGTCACTATTTGTCATTTCTAAGAATACATGACTTCAAAAGCAGTAGTCCTCTAAAAGATTTTTAGTAGAATAGATTTTAAAAATACATATAAGTTTTTTAATGTCAGATTATTCACGGAACACGAATAGCCCTGTTTAAAAAAAAAATTCTTTAAAGAACCTATATTATATGTTATTTTTCCAAGAAAAACTCTGTAATATCTTTAAAAGGAAATATGGATGAGGACACTTTAAAAATCCAAATAAAGCCGGGTGTGGTGGCGCACGCTTGTAATCTCAGCTTTCGGGAGGCTGAGACCGGAGGATTGTGTTTCGCAGACAGCCTCAGCTACTTAGTGAGGCCCTTTGCAACTCAGTGAGACCCTGTTTCAAAATAAAGAATAAAAAATTGGGCATGGGGAGTAGCTCAGAGGTGAAATGCCTCTGGGTTCCATCCTCAGACCCGCAAAAAAAAAAAAAAGAAATAATAAATAAAAATAAAAGTAAATAAAAATCCAAATAAAAGGGAATGCTTTCTGTGGGAAATATATATATTTTGGTGGTGATACTGGGGTTCCTGGGAACCTTTTTACCTCCGGGTTACACTCCGAGACCTATTTTATATTTTTATTTGGAAACAGGGTCTCTTAAGCCAGTGCAGCTGGCTTCGAACATGCACGATCCTCCTGTCTCCACCTCCCAAGCTCAGGGATTACAAGCGTGCGCCACCACGCCCGGCTCTGTGAGAAATATTTAATGGAATAGATATACAGCCTGTTCCTGTTTGCAGGCAGGGACTTTTGCAAGTTGCTTAGCCAAACTCAGTTCTCTTACAAACATTTCCTGTCAGGATGCCACGTGGATCATTTCTGTAAAAGGTATAAGCCAATGTGAAAACAGAAATGTCTCTTTTGGAGCTCACTTGAGAGTTTTGTTTTTTTCACAATTTAAGAAAAAAGTATTTAAATAAATGATGAAAATTAAGTATTTAGCTTCATGACTCTATTTGTTTCCAATTAAAGCCTATTCCCCCTTTACTCTCCTCCTAAAGAAATGTCCTATCAGAATGGAGGGGAAATACCAGCAACGTTTGAATGGGAAGATAGGAGAGGAGGAAGGCTGATCTTGATTAATGAGGGTCTACATCTGAACATGTGTAAAATTATGAATAAGACATGGTTAACCTGGACAACCATTGGTGGGAGGGGGGAAGGGAAAATGGGGGCGGGGGGAGAGGGCACCAAATATAGTTTAAATGTATACAATTTATGTTCAATAAAAAAATTGTTAAGAAATAAATAAATAAATAAAATAAAAAAGAAATGTCCTATCAAAATTCTTCTGTCTTGTTTACCTCTCCCTAAAAACTTACATCATGTGGAAATACAGATTTAGGAAATAAATGTTTTGAAATTACAGATTTAAAGATAAATGTTTTCTTTCAAAACCACGGTTGCGTCTAAGTAGTTTGGAGTTTTTGTGTGTTTTTTTTTTTTTCAAAGAAGAACAAAGCTAGAAGATGTATATTTTCTGATTTCAAACCATATAAAGCTACAATAATTGAAACAGTGTAGTACTGTTATAAAGGCAGATATATAAACCATTGGAGCTAATTAAAAGCCTAGAGATAAATTCTTCCATACATTGTCAAGTTATTTTTGACAAGGTCTCCATGAACTTTTGGTGGAGGAAATACTAGTCTTTTAACTAAATATTGTTGAAAAATAATAATAAATGAAAAAGAATAAAATTGGACCCTTACCTAACACATATACAAATATTAACTCAAAATAGATAAAAGACCTAAATATAAATCTTAATACTATAAGCTTTTAGAAGAAAATCTGGGTTATAAAACCTCACAACATTGAAATTGGAAGTGATTTCTTGGATATGATTTCAATGGCACAGGCAACAAAAGAGTAAATAAACTCCCTAAAAAATAAAAAAAATATTGTATATCCAAAGACAATGTAAACAGAGTTAAAAGTTACTGATCCTCTTCCAAGAGTTCCTCCTATGACCCATTTCTCCCTAACTCTCACATATTAGGGAAAGCATCTGATTTCTTATTTTTTGTGCCTGACTGATCTCACTTAGCATAATGTCCTCCAGTTCCATCCATTTCCCTGAAAATGGTGTAATTGAGTTTTTTTTGATGGCTGAGTAAAATTCCATTGTGTACATATCCCACAGTTTTGTAATCCATTCATCTGTTGATGGACATCTTGGCTGCTTCCATAGTTTGGCTATGGTGAATTGTGCAGCTATGAACATAGATACACATGCATTAGTTTGGTAGTTTGGTTTCTTTTCTTTTGGGTAGATACCCAACAGTGGTATTGCTGGATCAAATGGAAGATTTGTTCCCATTCTTCTGAGGATTCTCCATACTGTTTTCCAAAGTGGTTGCACTAATTTGCAATCCCACCAACAATGTCTTAGAGTTCCCACTTCTCCACATCCTCGCCAGCATCTGTTGTTGTTTGTATTTTGAATGATGGCCATTCTAGTTGGAGTTAGGTGAAATCTCAGGGTAGTTTTGATTTGCATCTCTCTGATTGCCAGTGATGTTGAGCATTTTTTCATGCATTTATTGGCCATTTGAATTTCTTCTTTTGTGAAGTGTCTATTTAGTTCATTTGCCCATTTTGTTATTGGATGCTTTGTTTTCTTAGTGTTGAGTTTCTTGAGTTCTCTGTATATTCTAGATATTAGTCCTCTATCGGTGGTGTAGGTGGAAAAAATCTTCTCCCATTCTGTTGGCTCTCGATTGAGATTCTTGATAGTTTCCTTTGCTGAACAGAAGCTCTTCAGTTTCATGCAATCCCATGTATTGATTCTCCTTTTAATTTGTTGTGCCTTTGGGGTCTTGTTGAGGAAATGTTTGTCTGTACCTATGTGTTGTAGTGTTGGACCTATGCCCTCTTCAAGGAGCTTCAAGGTCTCTGGTTTAATTTCCAAGTCTTTGATCCATCGTGAGTTGACTTTTGTACAGGGTGAAAAAGTGGGATTAACATCCAATTTTCTGCATATGGTTAACCAATTTTGCCAACACCATTTGTTGAAGAGGCTATCTTTTTTCCAGTGTATGTTTTTGGCCCCTTTGTCAAAAATCAATTGGCTGAAAGTGTGTGGACTTGTTTCTGGGTCTTTTTTGTGTGTTTTTGATGCAGTTTTCAGATGTGTTTTTGAGCAGTTCTCTGGTTCTCTTTTTTTAAAGGCCTACATGTGCATCGTTAATTGCAGTCTTGAGTATTTTTGTGTCTTCCCCGCCTTTCTTTCTCCCTCTTTGCAACACACTGGTAATAAAGCTACTACGACTTCTTGTGTGACAGATCACCTTAGTAAAATCTTTTATTATTTCTAATAGCATTTTAATTGATTTATTCTCTGGTTTTCCTAGTAAATAATTATGTTCTCGGAGGAGAAATATTATCTTACTTCTGCTCCCTACTTACTTATTATCATAGCACATACTTATAAAGGACTAATTCTTCCAAAACAATGCTACTTAATAGTGCAGATGCCAAATGTCTTTATCTCTTTTTGTCACAATCTCTTTTCTTCTACCTTCCATTCCTGTTCCTGGGACCTCAGAGACTTTTATTTTTCACCTGTCCCTTTTTGAAATTATTATTATTATTGCCATTCTTATGACCTCTTCTAAGGCAGCACTGAAGTTGTTCATTTTACCTTTGTTTTCATTCTACAGTAGACAGTGTGGTTGGTACCATTGCTAGATCTATTTAAATGCTGGTGGGTTTTTTAAAATTTTATTTCCCACTGTGTTTGACACTCAATGTATATTCTGAGCTGTGCCTGAGAAAGGGGAAGATATGAGTCAAAATACTGATGATGATAAACTCCCAAAAAGTAGAGACTTTAGTCATTTTTCTTCATTTCTGTATTCCCAAGGACTAGGAAAGTTTCTTCCTGGTCCCAGTAAACTGATTTTTCCTATTGAACAGAGGGTGGCTCGGTTGCAACCTGCTTTCATAGAATTTGGAATCAAACAACTGAACTCGCCTGACCTTCAATTTCCCAATTTATAACATGAGAACAAAGTAAGCTTCACAGGATACTTCCCATGATGGTAGAAAGGCACAATTTCTCAATGTGTATGTGATAAAGCTTTGTAAACTGTAAAAGTTCTTATCATTATTCCATTATTCATGTAGCTCTCAGGTAAAATATTTCTCATTAGTTCTCTCTTCTTCTGCATTGGTATATGAATTCATTTTTTATTTCCTTCTGTCAACTCTTCTTCTTTTACTGCGCTCAGATTACATATTCATTGGCTGAAATAGTATTTCTAGGAATTCAAGTTGATAGCTTTCTTTTTTAGAAAAAAAAAATTCTTATTTGCCAATAAAAATGTGCCCCTTGGGATACGTATTTCTTGCTAATGAAAACCTACTATTTCTTTCATTGCCGTACCAAGGACTGTCTTCAAAGATATGCCCCTGAGGTTTTATACAGTATTGATCTCAGTTAATCCAAGCTTTGAAAATGTGCAATTTAAGAAAATGGTATTCAAATTTGAACTGAGTAATATTTTATTAATATGTAGGAAATGTATTTCCTTCTCATCCAATTTCTAATTAAATAGAACCTCACATTTGAATAAGGATAAACCATGTTTGGTTCTTGCTGCTTAAGTTCCTGCAAAAATAATCCTTGTACCAGCTTTTCAGAGATGCAAGCCTGTGTCCGATATTCTTTCACTTAATTATGTCAAGGAAGGACAAGATTGTACCATTTATTCATTTCAATATTTTAATTTTAATGTTGGTATTCAAAGATGTCTCCTTTGTATTGTAAAAGGGAAAATAAGAACTAAATTGGAATCATTCCCATTCTTTTCTAGTTCCAAAATGAAAAATGTCCTTGAAACAATGTACGTTCTAAAAGCAAACCATTTTTTAATGCTAGAAAAATTTTAGCTAGTAAGTTAAGGTAGGGGTCTGTAATATGATGAATTGAATTCCATCCCCTAAAATTCACATATTAAAGTCCTAACCCCCCGCATTACAGAGTGTAACCATATTGGCAGAGAGGATCTTTAAGAAGGTAATGAAATTAAAATGAGGTGGCTGTGGTGACTGTAATTCTTACCGGCAACCTAAAAGGAAGAGAAAACTTGGACCAAGACAGTAAAGGAGGAGAGATGATGAGAAGATAAGAAAAGATGGGATGGACAAGCCAAGAGAGGCCTTGGATGAACCAGGAATGCTTGGCCTTCCACTTTCAGGCTCCACGATGAGAAAAAATAAATTTCTGTTGTTTAAGCCATTCGGTTTTCTGTCATGGAGAACAGCAAACTAAAATAGAGGCTATGTCAAAAATAAGGGGCAATTAACTCCTCACCCTAACAAAAATAAGCCTGCCTTTAATATAAGCCAATGATTTAGCTCTTCTCATGTGTTTCATATTTTTATAGGATCTTTAAAATTAAATATGTTATATTCAATAATATTATCTGAAAGAATAATACTTGGAGGGGAACTGGGATTGAACACAAGGGGGCATTCTACCTCTGACCTACAGCCCAGTTCTTTTTTCTTTTTATTTTGAAACAAGGTCTCATTAAGTTACAGCTTGTAGGCCTAGAATCTGCAATCCTCCTGTCTCAGCTTCCCAACAGCTAAGATTATATACATGGGCTACCACACCCACCGATGAATAATATCCTTTATAGTACCTTTAAAAAATAAATGCATTTTTATTTAATAACATTATTTAAAAGAATAAATGATTTGTTTTAATTATATAACTCAGCTATTAGTTTAAAATAAAGAGATTCACAATTAATTGTGGAAAAGAGGAAAATTATATTATACAACTTTTTTATTATTTATTAAGCTTTAATATGCCAACGCTCATAATTTGTAACTATTTTAAAATGTCACAACATTCAATGTGGTACAAAAATTAAAAAGCAGTCAGGCAATTGATTGTCTATGTTAAGAAATAAGATAATATAGAATCTCCTATATCCTGGCATACTAGACCCTATTCAAATCTCATTCACATGACAGGAACCAGGAGTGGCCCATCTCCTAGTTGCTGTGAATTTTGTCTAATAACATCTCCCAAATATCTTCCATGGCTACGTGGGATCCACCTTAATCCAAGGTTGTTCCTTCATGGTAGACGAGGACAGCCTAGAGCCAATGACTAACCAACTTGGGGGAACCCGAATTGAAACCAACTCTCTAGTATAAATCATGCTCTGGATCCTCCATGGGTCCAGTCTGTAGCTTACCTCCAGCAGAGACCAATTCCTGCTCTGTCTCTCCCTCTATGTCCCCTTTTCCTAGGGGCACACCCTCAATATCTCACTTACATAAGAATTTAAACTCTGCTTGGGCTCTGCTCCTAGGAAAACTGATGTCAGCTGGTTCCAGAAGTGGTCAGAAATAGAATGCTCCAGATAAGAGACTCAGCTTCCGTCTCTCATCAGTCAATTGACACAAGAACCCACTGCTGAAAACGTAAAGAACTGAATCTCGGGCATACTGCAGCACTGAGATTTTCTGATGCTTCCTTCACAATATGCAACCCCGTCCACTGAGTGAACTATGACAATATGTAAGTGAAATGGATGTTCTAGTTGGTGCAATAACAAGGGAAAATAGTTAACTACAAATACTGCGGAATTAGCTCGTGATTGCACAGTGCCCTATTATTACTGAGAGAGAAAATAAGAAACTCAGATTTAATAATAAAAAGCTTTTCAGGTCAAGTGGGAGTCGGAGATCCTTCGTGGAAGCATTAAAGAAGCCAACCATTCAACTGCCACTGACCTGTACTTCACTATAGGGAAGAATATGATTTTATTGTCAGGGAAGCAGAAATACTCAAAGAAGGTTGAATTCTTGGCCTTGCCAGGTGTTCTGTGCCAAAGTCATACTGCCGATGGACAAATATATGAGAGTTCTGAGACTCTGGATGGGCATATCCACATAGCCATTAAGTTCAAGCAAAGAGGGCTAAGTCTGCAGTCACCTGGCGTTTAGGGTAATTTGGGAGTTCAAGTACTCAAGGTTCTCTAATACCTTTTAACTCATATGTTTGGTCTTGGAAAACCATACAGAGCTTACTGAATGAAAAGAGATTATTGCAAACCTAATCAATATTAATACCAATTTCCATTGCTGTTACAGATGTGATTGTTTTTCTAGTTAGCCTCTGGCACAAAGTATGTAGTCATTTAATAGAATAACCTGGAAAGATGCCAGATTAGTTCTCAGTACTTATGCAAAATGCTTGTGGGAAAGCAGCCATGTATAGAGGTGGAGGCTAGACGTGAACTCAAATGTACGACTCTTGTCAAGGGTGACGATGCACTGCCTATGATGAATGTTCACCTGTCCAATAACAGAGACCCAGGCTAAACAGCAAAGGAGTTCTCAAGGAGTTAGCCATCCATTTAGTGGCAAGATAATAGCACTGGACTCTTCCCACCTTGGAAGTGGCACCATTTCACCTGATTGGAACTGATGAGTACCCTGAGTAGGACTTTCTCTTGTTCACAAAGCCTCGGGTAGTATGGATATCAGAGAATTCATGCAGAGTCTGGCCTACCTAATGGGCGTTTGTGATTGCCATAGGCCCCTGGGCTCTCCTTTCAGCCAGGGGGCATGTGAACAGGCTGCCCAAAGTTTCTCCACTGCACCATCCAGAAACTAACACCTTGCTGGAGTGCAGTCTCTTGAGACTACCATAAACAACAAACATTATATGATTTTATGTTATCCACAGGTGGACATCAGAAACTAAACATCTAGGAAGTCAAAGGAAACTAGTTGTGATTACATTTTTACTGACCAACTTGGGTTATTTGTGCTTTTCACCCCTACAGTTTTAGGATCTGACTCCCTAAAGGAACTGAGTACCAGAGGGGATGCTTCTTCAAGTGGCAAGAGTAGGAGCCCCACTAACATTCACAGTAGAGTTATTGCCTGGCCATTTTGGGCTTCTTTGCCAATAGAGCAACAGGTATGAAAAGCAAGTATCATATTGGTAGGGCCAGTTGATCTTAATCCTTATGATTATATAAGACTGCTACTACAAATATTGGTGCATGCTCAAATATTCTTGTTTGTGGTAGCCTCTCTGAAGGTAATCCTATCTGAAGGATGACCCTTCATGCTCCCAGAATATGTCCTTCAAAGTAGTGCTCCAAACTCTCAAGAGACTGCACTCCAACAGGGCAATAGCTTCTGGTTGGTGCAGTAGAGAAACTTTGGGAAGTTAACTTGGGTCCACTGAGGTATGGTACTTCTGTGCCCATGGCTGAATTAGGCCTTGTAACCAATGAGCCACAGGACAAGACATATAGGTAAGAAAATATTCTACCCAGTGGAGCAGGGGAATGTAGAAGGTGTGGTGGAAGAAGTGGAGACGAGTGATCAGTTAATTCCTAAGGAAGGAATACTACAGCCAGGAATGTGGCCCATCTCATAAATCCTCTTCCTATATGTATTTCCCAGCAATTATAACCAACCAGAATCCTAGATGAGCTGGGCCTGAATGTGATGATGCAAAGGAGAGAAACACAAGGACCAGAAGGCACGTGTGAAGGGCTGTAGCAGATATTCCTGGTGTCCCACCTCATCCCCATAGCTGGAATCCTTTATCTATCAACTAACTGCTGTGAGCGTTGCCCATTTCCTCACTCTCTGAAGAACTGTCTTCGTCAAGACACCCTCTCATCACACCACGAGCAACTCTTGGTCAATGACTAATACGGACTATGTACAAGGCTTCAGGATGGGACCGATGTGGTCACTTCCTATGACATGCAAGTTGTGCTCCAGAGCTCCTGTAAGACCAGAGTGAACCACAGTCCTTAGGTACCACATTCGCTCAGTTTCCTCCCCTCCTTCCACTGTCCATCCCCGTCTTGTCCCTCTCGCCTTCCTTCTTCCGAGGGTGTTCCCTTAATAAGTTTATTTCACAACGTGATTCTCATCTTTGCCTTTGCTTCTGAAAAACACAACCTAAGTTACTCTCCCTGGTCATATTACTTCCTACATCTCCCAGGGGTAAGCACTCTTAGAAATATTTTGTTTATATACTTGTGAATTTTACTATACATGCATGTGTGTCTGGATGATATACAACATTGCTTGAGGATCGCGGTTCAAAGACAACCTCAGCCACTACTTAGTAAGGCCCTTTGCAACTCAATGAGACCCTGTTTTAAAAATAAAAATTAAAAATAGGGCTGGGGGTGTAGCTTGGAGGTAGAATGGTAAAATTCATCCCCAGCACTGCAAAAAAAAAGAAAAAAAAAAAATATATATATATATGTATATTCTAGTATCCTATTTTGTATCTTCCTTTAAATTGATTTTCTCACTCCTAAGTTTCTGAGATTTATGCATACACATTTATATATTTTGCCCTAATTTAATCATTTACTTTTCCATTTCACTGCATTTATTAATTTAAGTTACTTCAGGATTTTCTTTATTTTTCAACTACCCAAAACGACACAGCTATGAGCATTCTTGTACATGAGAATATTTATCTAAATTTGACTCTTCCCAGGAAAGAAATGACTAACTTAAAATGTATATGCCTTTTAAACCTATTTTCTAAATCTAAAAAATGTGGTCAAAGCAATTTATATTATCACAAAGAAAGGCAATGTGTTTACAATATTCTATATTTTCATGAATCCTGGTATTCTCTGATATTTAATGTTTCTAGGGTGTTGAGGTTGTAATACCATCATTGTGGTTTCAAGTTGTATTTCTGCAGTTACTAAGAAAGTAGGGTGCATATTTTATTTGGTTTCATTTCAGCTTCCTCTTTAAGGAATAACTATAGATAGATGATGGAGGTACAGTCCTGTGTTCGGGCACATGCTGAACAGATGCTTAGACCCTAGGTTTGATCACTAACAGCCACACACACACACACACACACACACACACACACACACACACACACAGATGGAGATACAGAAAGAATGCTGACCAGAATACACATATACACATTTCCCTTTTATATAAAAGATGGCATAATTTTACAAAGAGAATGTGTATAGCTTCTATGGAATTTCTTTAAAAATACTAAAATGAACGACATCTGAACTAACCACAATCTTAAAAAATAACACAATAACCCCTTTGCGTCACTGCTGTCAGTTCCAGTCACACGCTGCACCTATCTACTTCTAGCGCTTTGGAGATGTGTTCTTTAATAGCAGTCCACTAAGAAATCCCCATGATATATCTATTTCCCACTAAGGCTCACATAACATGTCAGTGCTTCCCCTGAAATCATCACTGTATTTTTTTCTTTTCAATATGGTGCATCTTTTCTTGGGCACCGTGTCTTATCCTTCCTGTAGGCTGGATCACACACCTCTGTGCGGTCACAGTCTGTGTTGCCCTGGTTTCAGGGACTTTGTCAAGGAGGATATGTACGAAGACAGGTGACCGCCTACAATGGCTGCAGTGATGCTCGCTCATGGGCACTATACCATGAGTATATATATCACAATTTAATACTCATGAGTTAATACTAAGTGGAGGGGTGTCTCCTCATAACACCAGATGGCCTATGTGTGTTTCTGTGTTGTTTAGACAGTACATTTGCAATTTAAGTTGGGATAAATTCTGGATGTTCTCTCCTTTGTTATTTCGAGAAGTGTTTTACTTTACCATATTTTCTACTTGATTATTATTTGTGTTATAACCACATTTTTCTTTACAGAACCAGTGAATAGCACTGATTCATTACAATTGTTTGTGGATTTTGTGTGTATTTTCTTTCTAGGTAGATGATTGTGTCAACTATAGATTTTAATGTGCATGTTTTTTCTTTCATTTCTTAGCATTTTAGGCAACTTCTTTGTTTTTTGATAGGACTGGACAAGACTTTCAATATGTCGTGTGTGTGTGTGTGTGTGTGTGTGTGTGTGGTACTAGGGATAGAACCCAGGGGCATTCTACCTCTGAGCTACACCTCCAGCCCTATTTTAGTCTTTTTTATTTTGAAACAGGGTCTCACTAAGTTGCAAGGAGCCTCACTAAGTAGCTGAGGCTGTCTCTGAACCGCAATCCTCCAGTCTCTGCCTTTTGAATGCCGGGATTACAACTGTGCACCACCACACCAAGCTCAATATGTTTTTTTTTAATATTTTTAATAGTACATTATGGCCTGATGGTCTCACATCGTAATGTAGTCAAGTAGGGATAGCGGCATATATGCACATAGCACTTGGTGAGAAATAGTTGGCATTTTTGTCATGTTCTGTATCTTAATGAAAATAAATACAGGATTTATTGGATTTTGGATACAATATCTTTAAAAATTAAGGAAAATTATCTTTTATCCTAATATGCTCAATTTTATTTTCAATAAAAAACATGCTTAACATTACCAAATGCTATTTCACATTAATTAAAACAATTGCGTAGCTTTCCTCATTTGGTCTATGAATGTCATTCAGTACATTTTCAAGTCCAGCATGGTGGCCCATGCTTATAATCCCAGTACTTAGGAGATTGAGACAAGAGAATTCGAGTTTGTGGCCAGCCTCATCTACTTAGTGAGGCTCTCTGAAACTTAGTGAGATCCTGTTTCAAAACAGAGAATAAAAAATCAGGCTGGTCGTATATCTCTGAGATAAAATGCCCCTGGATTCAATCCCCAGCACACAAAAAAATACATTGTCAACTTTATGATATTGAAAATTCTTAAATTTTTATGACAAAAAACTCTATTTTCACAACCTTTTAAAATTTATTATGAAAATTTATTATGAAATAAAATTTATTATTATTTATTATGAATCCTTTAAAATTTATCATTTAGCCAATAATACATTTACAGTTTTGCATCAGAATTTATCAATAAAAGATAGAAAAGAACTGGGTACATTTAAAGCTTAGTAAAATTCACACATAAAAACTTCTCAGTCTGTATAGCTTTTTGAGAGGAAAACTTCAACAACTATTTCAGTTTCTTTATTGCTTATTGATCTGTTCAAACCCCCTTTTCTCATTTTCAGAAAGAAAAGTAACCTACCTAATTTTCTATGGCCATTTACTGACAGAGACGCAAGAAAATTTAGTTCAGGTCTCATTGATTCCATTGCTTGTACTGGTAACTATTTTGATAACAATTGTATGGACATATCTTGTGTTAGAGATGTGCCCTCTAAAATTTCAAGTATGAAAAGGAACTAAATAGATGAAATAGTGAAAATCATGTGTATTTGTGATGACTTTTTTTTTTTTCCTTTTAGCCTGAAATACAAATTGAGAGCAGATTTAATGACAGGAGAAAAATAAATGAGAAAAGGTACTACAATAATTCAGGCCTATGTTAAGAAGCACATAGTATTATCAATTGAAAATGAAAATAAAGAAAATAGTAGATGGCCAAAACATTAGAATGTGAGGTGAAATGTCAAAATAAATAAAAACCCATAAAAAATGTGTAGTTGAGATAATGCTTTCCTTTGGCAGATAACAAAATCAAACACCTTATACTATAAAGAAAAAAGATTGAAAGGAAAAACTGGTAGTGGATGGATTCAGTTATATACTAGGTTGATGTGTCTTTTTTCCCCCTAATTGTGTTTCTGCTCTGGTATGGTTAGATATAGAATATCCCCCAAAAGAACTCATGGATTGATATTTTTGAGAGTTGCCAAAATCAAATCATGAGGGTTGTAATCTCATCAGTGTATAATTCATTATATGGATTTATTGGGTAGTAAACTAAGCAGGTGGGATTTAGCTAGAGGAGTTTGGTCCCTGGATATTGGGGTTTATATGTGGTTCCTCCTTCCCTTGCTTTTTTTGCTTCCTATCTCTCTGTTACTGAACATGCGCATTCATATTTTCTCACACTCTCTTTCTCTTTCTCTCCCTCTCTCCCTCTCCCTCTTACTTTCTCTCTCCTTCTCTGTACTTCCCACCACTAAGCCCTAAGCTCCACTCATATAGACTGAAGCCCTGAAATTTCCAGAACTGTGAGCAAATTCGTCTTTCTTTCTCTAAGTTGCCGTGGTCAGTTGTTTTTAATTACAGCAATGAGAATGTTGAAGTAGGCCCTATAGGAGAGACATTCTTTATTTAAAATTTCTAGCCTCTCTCTACCTCTTACTCGTGCCTTTCAACAGACATGGGATTAACTGAAAGAGCTTCTTTGCATGAATGTCCTCTCTCTTTCCTTCCTCTGTCTTCTTCCCTCTTTTCTTTGACATGAGTTGTCTGTAGGGAGTTCTCTGCTCTGTCTCATTTCCAAGCCCCTAGTTATAATAGATCAAACTGTATTCCTCCAGGCCTCTCCTCAAGGCCTTAGTTCAAACATCTTAAACTGTCTGATTCTGGGCACTGGTATTAAGATAAAGCCACAAGATTAGGTAAACCACATTTTCCAAAATAACTTTACCATTTAAAAGGCTATATTTGGGTTCCCAAACAACCTATTCTCTTGTTCTCTTTGTCAATTAACTCATAACTCAGGAAAGGAAAATGGATGATAATTTTTCGGCTTCCCCAAATACCAAATATACATTGAATCACAGGATAAAATACATGAGTGGTTACAGATTTAAAATAAAGAGTTGGTTGATTTGTTTTGAAAATAAGAATTCCTTGAATCATTTACATAAAAGTGAAAGTTAAAATTCTAAAAAATTGAGTTTGGAACTCCAGCTTTGAGAATTCCTTTTAAAGGAAGAAATAAAATGTTATTTTTCAGGAAAAAGATACTTAGATTGTTAACAAGTACATCAGAAATAAAGTAAAAGTACTTTTCAAGAAGGAAGAGTTTTTTATGGTTTTATTTAATTTTTGTGGTACTGGGAATTTAACCCAGGGCCATTCTACCTCCGAGCTACATCCCCAGCCCTATTTTATTCTTTATTTTGAAACAGGGTCTCACTGAGTTGCAAAGGGCCTCACTAAGTAGCTGAGGCTGCCCATAAACCACGATCCTTCTGTCTCAGCCTCCCAAATGCTGGGATTATAAGCGTGCACCACCACACCCAGCAGGAAGAGATTTTTGACAATGTTTTGTAGACTAGAGGGTTTAGTGTAAAGAATGTAAGACCCAAACAACGTACTTTACTTCAAAAGCGATGTTGCTATATGTAGTGAGAGATGAGTGCTTAAATGGTTGTTCTAGGGTTTCAGTAATGTGTGTGTGTGTGTGTGTGTGTGTGTGTGTGTGTGTGTGTGTGAGAGAGAGAGAGAGAGAGACAGAGAGAGAGAGAGAGAGAGAGAGAGAGAGAGAGAGAGAGAATCACAAGACTCAAGGGGCAAGAGTTTCTAATTCCTAAAAATGTCTATTTTGTATTTCCTCTGAACTTCATACTTCTAAGACAGACCACAAATATTCTTAGCACAGACCATCTTCCTAAAGTAATTTTCCATCTAAGAATAATAAACGGAACATGGATGAAGGAATTTATGGGATATGTATGCACATATGTAAGTGTTGGACATGGATAAGGGAACTGAGTCTTACATAAATTGTGATAAACTTGCTTTTCTGCTTGATTGGGAATTTTCAACTTTCAGTTCTTAATTTCTTCAAGGTCAAAACAAAACACACAAAGAAATCCAAACAGTAATCAAATATTCCTACCATTATCTTCTGTTTTCCCTTCTTTCAGCTTCACTTTGAATTTCTTGATTTTCATCCTTTTTCTCTTTCTCTCTACTCTCTTTGCTTCTTTTATCCTTTTTTATTATTTGGCAAAATATATAATATTTAAGTATACAGAAAAGACTTGCTAATGTTGAATTTTATTTGAGAGTAAAAGATTTGATATGATTTGCTTGGGTTTATCTTTCTCTCAAAGTTTGAAATTATAATAAGTTAATTCTAACTTTAAAGAAAATATAATACCAGTCTCAATGGAAAGGAAATTTATTTGTATTTTCACCATTGGCTCTCTTTAAAGTTAGAAATTCCCAGTACTATCAGCCTATATTCAATTTTGCAGATATTGATCCTGAAATGATACATAAATGCAGTTTCATTGTCCTTAGACTTTTCCTCTGGGGAAATAGAATGGCTGCTCTAAATTTTCCGCATTGCATTACAAATATTTACTGTAGGGACAGAAAATAAACTAGAGATGCACCCAGTACTTTGATCAAAACTATAGTCTCTTTCCTAATGCGTAGCAGTAAGTACATAATTGATATGTAAAAATTTTGACAATCTCAAAATCTCTCAGAAATTTATTTGGGTTTTTGCACATTCCTGTATTAGGTTACTTCTGGGTGGTAGACAATATATCAAGTAAGGACTGGTGTTTTTATTAGCTTATTTTACTAATGTATTCTTAAGATTGCTACTAAAATTTCATGCCTATGTTTTCTTATATAATTACTCAAAGAATTGCTATTTCATACTTTGTATACTTTTTTTTTTTCCTTGCAGTACTGGGGATGAAAGCCAGGGGCATTATACCTCCGAGCTACATCCCCAGCCCCATTTTTAAATCGTTTTTTTTAAACAGGGTTGTGAAAGGCCTCGCTAAGTAGCTGAGGCTGTCCGCGAACCGTGATCCTCTGGTCTCAGCCTCCCAAATACTGGGATTACAAGCGTGTGCCACTACACCTGGCTGTATATTTTCTTAACTAACAGGTACTGTATAACTTTAGGCATTTGTTATTGTGTGAGTTCATCTGGGCTTCAGTCCTACAGTGAAGAAGGATTCTTGTGTATATCTTAACCATTATCTAGTATTATCCTACGTTCTAATTTTTTCAGTTAAGCTGAGATGAAATGATATCTACTGATAGAAGTTTCATCGTTTTGAGCACTCCAAGTAGGCTTTCTGAAAATGGTATATTCTTCTCCTGTTCTGCTAATGGGTGCCCCATCTCATCTTTAGTGGTTTTGTTTTTGTTTTTTTGTTTTTGTTTTTGTTTTTTTGTTTGTAAGTATTTTTATTGATAGGTCTATTTTTTATTTATTTTATTACTGCATTGTATTTATACATCATAATGGGGTCTTGTTTTCTGTTGTTGATTTGTAAGGAATTCAGATCCTCTCTTTTCTGCCATTAACTATTGAAAAAATGTTTCTTAGCCACCACGTGCAATGTCTACAAATGCCAAGCTAATTCATCAGTATCTTTAAAATTAAAAAAATATAGAAAGCAAAAAAACAGGCAATCGGCATTCCTAGGGAGCAATAACTCATTATGCACAAAATCCCTATATTATGTTACATAAGAGTAAGGGCTTGACAAGACAATTAGTCTTTCCATAAGCATTCTATTACTCATGCTCTGCTCACTTTCTGAAGCAGTATCCACCTCTGAGGTCACAAGGCCACTCAGTCAAAACACTATGACATTTGGTTGCAGCCACCTTCGGTGTTCAGAAGAAAAGGATGCAGAGAAACATTGCCCTGGGGCATTTCAACAAGTGTGGATGTCAAGGTTAGAGTTGCTGTGCCCAGGCTGAGCACTGAATCTGAAATATCAGAAGTTACTACATGCTCCTTAATAAATTCACGGCATATGGAGATTGGGGTGAAAATGAGTATTTGGGGTAATCTTTATATTATGAGAGTCAGGAAGGATCCTCTGGTCAGGTTATAAGAGCAGAGCTGGTCACATACATTTTACTTAAGATGCTTGGGATTAAATAAGTAAACAATTTTCAATCACCAACTAGTCTGTATTTGGTGAATCCTTCTTAATCTGTGCTAAATATATGAGAGACAGATACTTGAAGACCATAACAGGGATAGGTAAGAATAATGGAATGAACGTCAAGTTAAGATAGCCAGTTTCCAGGGTGAAATACTAGAGGGGAAAATAGGATTCATAGAGACAATAGCCAACATCAAAGTGTCTTATTTTGCTGGGCGTGGTGGCACACGCTTGCAATCCCAGCATTTGGGAGCCTGAGACAGGAGGATCATGGTTCAAGGACAGCCTCAGCTACTTAGTGAGGCCCTTTGCAAATCAGTAAGACCCTGTTTGAAAATAAAGAATAAACAGGGCTGGGGTGTAGCTCAGAGATAGAATGCCCTTGGGTTCCATCCCCTGTACCATAAAAATTAATTAATTAATTAAAATCTTTAACTTTATAATAAAGTAATGAGTTAATAGGTAATGGGTTCGATTTTAAGAAAAGAAATGGAGGGGAAAGGAAGTTCATTGATTTGCCTACGGTACTACCATAAGTGATAGGTGGGGTTTGTATCCAGACAGTCAAGTTCTAAGAGTCAATAATAGTAAAAACCAGAACGTATTACCTCTGCACCACTTTTTAGTAGCTTTTCAAGTCATAAATCTTGCTTTTAAGGTTAAAATTCATCAAAAAAAGCTAACATAGTCAATGTTATTATAAGAGTTCAGTATGATCTCAGAAAAATTTAAGGATATAAACATGTAACAATTCATGGAGCCATAAAATTTGGCCATGATTGCTTCTGCAGATCCATTCTTGCACTGTAATTAGACTCCAGTATCTATCATAGATTGACTCTTAACATTCCCAGATTCCTATTTCCTCCAAAAAGAAACATTGCCCAGCTTTGCTTTTGTTTAATCAAAGCATAGATCTTATGTTTCTAGTCTACTTATAGACTGATTTGTTTAGATCAGATTAAGTTCACCCTGGTCAGTGATGAGAATGAGCAGGAGGGATCTTTACATGTTATGAATTGTTTCTAGCTGGACATGGTGGCGCACGCCTGTAATCCTCATACTTGGAAGACAGACAGTAGGATCACAGTGCAGGGCCAGCCTCAGAAACTTAGTGAGGCTCTCTGCAACTTAGTGAGACCCTGTTTCAAAAATAAAAATAGGGCTGGGGTGTCCCTTATAAGAAAAATGCCCCTGGGTTTTATACCCAGTACCAAAAAATAATAAATAAATAAAATTTCTGATTTGTCATGACTCAGTAGATAGGGACAAAGAGAAATATGAAACAGAAGTATTTTATTGAGTGCCATGATCACCAGCATTTTTCCTAATATTAAACACATATGTCATACATTCAGGACTAAAAACATTTGCTCTGTCTCCAAAGGGAAATTCAGCCTATTTCGTTTTGTGCTGACAATATAGTTCCATGGTCTACGCTGTTTTTAGTAACAAAATACAATTATGGTATTACAATTATAGTATTACAATATAGTATTCCTACTACCAATATGTCTACCAATACGTCTATATACATATGTATATATGTTATATATATATATATATATATATATATATATATGTATGTATAATGATAGGGGGAAAGTAACACAATATCCAAAAATCATAACTAATCAAAACTCATATTTAATCTTAAGAAAAAAAGAAATGACCATGAACCTCATTGGTGAGCACTAATCTCTTTCAATAGTCAGAAGCCATCCTTTTATCTCTGTCCACATCACAAATGTATTAAACTAGCACTGCTGTCAAGATTTTTTGCCAGACACAATGACATCTTTAGTATAAATTAATCTAAATCCATGTCAATCTTTCTTTGTAAGATTCAAACAACCTTAAAAATGGTAATGTTACACCTAGGGGGGTTCTCTAGAATCAATCCTGGGCCTATATGGCTTCCATTACATACTATAAACATTATTTATTATATTGAAAATGAGTCTCTATTTATTCAACAATGCAATATACCCACTGGTACCTCTGAACACTGTGGGGCCAGATGGCATGTTTCTAGCTTATGAAACAACACTGTGGCTTCCTGCCCATGGTTGGAAAAGTTTTGTCACTTTATTACAGCCCTGCTGCAGCTCCCATCCCAAGGAATCAAGGCTTCCCATCTTCACGGGCTGCCAGGTAAACACTGTCACTTCTAAGAAAATAGAGCACAGACACTAAGTGCCGCCTTTCCTCCATGATTGTCAATTTGCATTGTGCAACTGCTACACATACCAGTAGAAATGGAAATTGGACTTCGTTAAGATAAAACAGCAAAATAATTAAAGGGACTGTAACCTCTGAACTCTCATTTTCTCAGGAGAATTTGCTTAGACTTGAGGGAGTTGGACTGTGTGCACCATGGTAAATGTTCCAGAGATGAATCTGGTCCTTGAAATGCTCAAAATATTTCTAAGGTAGAGGGGCTGAGACCTCCTCCATGTCCATGTATCTTTGGAAAGCCCCTGGTGGAGGAAGGGTTTTAGAGAGCTGGCAAACTTCTTTATTCCATGGAGCCATCTCTCTGTTAAGTTGCCAGATATGGAAGGAAATGAGTCATTGGGATTGTTCATTTGTTTTGTTTTTTTTTTTTCCCTAAAGCTATCTTGGTCTAGATCTTTAAATGAAATTTTCGTTATATAAGTTTCAGCTAGGTCACTGAGACCACATTCCAAAATAATATTTGAGACCAACATATAGGACCAAATTAGTTGTGAGAAGATCAGGCACATAATCATAATTCATTGTAGCTAATTTGGGATCTAAAAATACGTTGGACATTAAGGTTGAGATTCAAAGAGTCATTTAGAAAGTTTCTCTGTAAATTTCACCACTCCCAAAGAAGAGAGTTTTCTACTTACTAAACTTAGGCCTATGAATGGGCTTGAACAAGATCCAGCAGAAAGCTTGGTAGACATTCTCTGCTGTCTGGGATGCGATTATTAGAGTAGTGTCTGAATTAATCTTTAGAAATCTAAAGGGCTAGCAAGACTGGATAAAGATCTAAATGAGGGCATAAGAGACCCAGGTTTAAGAGGGTTTCATTTCTACACATTGTCAGAAGAAAGAATCAGTGTTTCTTTGGACCAAATACAGGCCCTACCTGCCAAGCAGCGAGGCTGGCACCGGGGCCAGCGAGGGCGGTGCTGGGGCCTCCGTCACAGCAAAGGGCCAGCGGGTCCCTGCAGTCGTGTGGTCAGAAAGCTCCTGAAGCTGCTGCTGCCTCACTCCATCCAGCAGATTCCCAGATCCAATTGATCTCTATTTAAAAATTGAGTGTGAGTGATCATCTCGTCAGAGTCACTCACCTTCTGGCAGTCAGGATTTCAGCAAATGGGAATCAGTGTGGAAAATAAAAGAAGGACTTCCAAGGAAGAGATAAACTCTAATTGACTGGATGTATCTATGTTCATAGCTGCGCAATTTATCATCCCCGAACTCTGGAACCAGCCAAGATGTCCATCAACAGATGAGTGGATTACAAAACTATGGGATATGTACACGATGGAATCTTACCCAGCCACAAAGGACAACAAAATTATGGCATCTATAGGGAAATGTCACAGAAAATAAGAAATCAGATGCTTTCCCTAATAAACAAACACTAGGGAGAAATGCCTTATAGGAGGAATTCTAGATGAAGAAGGGGCTAATAGGAGCAACTAAGGTGACCTATCTGAGGAGATGGGGGGGGGGGGAAAGATGGAAACATATTAAAGCTAATCACTAAATCAAGCATGGGAAGGAGGGAGTGGGAGGGAATGGGATGGGGATTGGATAAGGGCTAATTGGGTGATGTGTGCATATATATCTCCACAATTTTTTTATTTCCATTAAGATGTATGACTACAATGCACCAATAAAAATATATTTAAAAAACACAGGCCCTAATAGGACAAAAGTGTTGGCATGGGATCATGTTCTCTACCTTCCCCACAAAAAAAAAAAAAAAAAAAACCACAAAAACTCAGCAAAAAAAAAAAAAAAAAAAAAAAGCTGAGGTTGATGCTATATGCATAATAGAGGAGAAATAAAAAAGAAAGAGATAACATTTACATTACCCAAAACACACACACATACACACACACACACACACACACACACACACAATAACTTCCTAGTGCACTGAGATTGGGAAATGGGGAATAGAATAATTTTCATACAAAAAACAAAACAGTCTGCTAGGTTCAGAAAAGAAGAATGCCAAGCCGGGCGTGGTGGCGCACGCTTGTAATCCCAGCATTCAGGAGGCTGAGACCAGAGGATAGCGGTTCGAGGACAGCCTCAGCTACTTAGGCCCTTCACAACTTAGTAAGACTCTGTGTCAAAATAAAAAATAAAAATAAAAAATAGGGTAAAGAGTGTAGCTCGGGTGTTGAATGTTCCTGGGTTCCATCCCTAGACCCGCAAAAACAAGGAAGAAGGAAGAAGGAGGAAGAGGAGGAGGAGGAGGAGGAGGAGGAGGAGGAGGAGGAGAAAGAGGAGAAAGAGGAAGAAGAGGAGGGGGAGGAGGAAGAGAAGAAGGAAGAAGAGGGGAAAGAAGAAGGAAGAAGGAGGAAGAAGAAGGAGGAAGAAGGAAGAAAGAAGGAAGAAAAAGGAAGGAAAAAGGAGGAGGAGGAGGAGGAGGAGGAGGAGGAGGAGGAAGAGGAGGAGGAGGAGGAGGAGGAGAAGACGGCCAAAACATGGTACAAGGCTTCCACAGCGCTTGGCCCTTTCCTCCCTCAGGGCCTGAAGTGATGACTGAGTGAGTGGAGATTACACCTGCCAAAGGGAAGAAGAGCCTGGCCTGGGCGCTGTGCTTCACCACAGCGTAACTGACAGGGCAGAGACCCCAGTGGAACTTGAACCTGTCTGACCCTCACTAGACCACATGTGAAGTTACCAACAGATGTGAAGTTACCAACAGAGTCGGTATTTCCTCAGTCTTAGTGACCATGCAAGCTTTGTACCTAATAGTCATGAGTAAGACATGTGTTTGTTTTTTTTAATCAAGTTGAGGAAATAATCACCACAAAATTTAAAGTGTCAGTAGACGGAAAATAACAAAAGTGCTTTTTATCCAAATCTCATGAGCCATGTTTATTGAATTCACTGATTACACTAACAAAAATTTAATAAATATTTTGTGAGGGGGGGGTAGAACCCAGCTTTTCTACCCTCAGGCTACAATCCCAGACTTATTTTCTATTTTATTTGGAAACAGGGTCTCACTAAGTTGCTGAGATCCTCACTAAGTAGCTGAGGCTGGCTTCGAACCTGTGCGATCCTCCGGTCTCAGCCTCCCAAGCGCGGGGATTACAAGCGTGCACCATCATGCCCGGCTCTAAAGGTTTTTTTTAAAGAACTTTTAAACTATTACGGCATGTTCAAACTTCAGTTATTGTTAATGTTAGAGTTCACACTTTTATTAACACTTGCTCTATCATCCTTTGCAAAGCATTTGAGCCATTAAAACAATGCTTTTCTTGTTCGTGCTAACACTTGCAGAACTCTCTAGCATTTCATTTCCTGCCGTATTTAATCCTGGATGAGAGAGACAAGTGAATCTCCAGGGTGAGATTAAAATTTTAAAAATATTTACATTCCTGAAATAAGCTGCTATATATTTTAGCAGCCAAGGTTTAAATCATCCACATGGAGCCTCGTGTATTCAGACTCAAGACATGTTGTAATAGGTAATACAGAGAAAGAACGGGAAAAGGGAAACTAATGAGCCATGGTTTAGTAAGACATCTGTACTCTTTTTTCCATTTTTTTTCATTGTCAGTTTGATTAATGGGATGTCTTTAAATGTATCTCCTTTTTGGATATCTTATATCTCAACAAGCCCATTTCATGTTTTTGCCATCAACATTTCCAGATTTCTTCCAACATGTCAGAATGACAGATAAGTTTCCGTAGTCAGCCTTATAGGGAGCTCATTATTGTCTCAAGCCGGTGCAGTTGCCCTGAAGGTACCTAAGCACAGGGCCTTTGGAGTGCCATGTCATTTCCAAGCCCATGCTCTGTAAGGGCGGCGTCCTGGGCTTAAAATAAGAGCGGATGTCACCAATCAAGGTCAAATACTGGGTTTTGTAAGTGTTTAGGATACTCTTCTGAGTTGATGAGAAAAATATTAAATATTTTAAATCTATCATTTGGGTTTTCAACGTGTGTGTGTGTGTGTGTGTGTGTGTGTGTGTGTGTGTGTGTGTGTTATTGGAGATTGAACCCAGGAGCATTCTATCTCTGAACTATACTCTCATCTCTATTTTTTGCAGGTCTGGAGATGGAACCCAGAGGCATCTGACCTCCAAGCTATACCCCCTGCCCTATTTTTTATTCTTTATTTTGAAACTAAGTTGCAGAGGGCCTCACTAAGTAGCTGAGGCTATCCTCGAACTGCAATCCTCTGGTCTCAGCCTCCAGAATGCTGGATTACAAGCATGCACCTCCACGCCCGGCTTATTTTTTAATTTTGAAATAGGGTTTCATTAAGTTGTGGAGGGCCTCTCTAAGTTACTGAGGCTGGCCTTGAACCTGTGATCCTCCTGTTTCAGCCTAACAGGTACTGGGATACAGGCATGTTCCAGCACACCCAGTTCCAGCTTATCTTTATTTTATTTACTTTCTTTCTTTCTTTTTTTTTTTTTTTTTTTTTACAGTACTGGAAATGGAACCCAGGGGCATTGTAAGTCCAAGATACACCCCAACCCTATTTTTTAGACTTTATTTTTGAAACAGTCTCACTGAGTTGTGAAGAGTCTTGCTAAGTAGCTGAGGCTGTGAATGCTGGGATTACAAGAGTGCGCCACCACACCCAGATCCAGCTTTTTTAATGAGGACTACTTGTAACTCCTTTTCCTATGAAATGGTTAGTTATAGTAGAATAATGAATGTCCTAAACATTACTTAATTCCCTTTTTTTCTGGTGTAAAGTTAAAATGAAATATGATTTCTATGATATGCGATTATATGATCAACAAATTTTATTCCAGAAAATCTTTATAAGTATAAATATATATGTATATATGGTTTCCTCCCTAAAATACTTGTCCAGATCATACCTAAAATTTCTTTGGTTACATATTTATTTTTAAAACTGCATGTGTATTTTTATGAAGAGTTCAACTTGAAATCATGCCCTGGCAGCAAAACCATGTAAAAGTATCCGTTAATTCGTTATATAATATTTTATGTTATTATTCTTTGTTCTTGAGCACCTAAAATTCTATTAGTATGACTAAAACCTGCACAGTTCCCATTTGATTTAATTTTAATTGATTTTTAATGTCCTTTTATTGGTGCATTATAATTATACACCACAATGAGGTCCAGAGTGACAGGAACATATCTGTTCACAGCACCTGGTCTGGCTCCCTTCACATCCCACCCCACTCCTCTCCCCTCTTCAATCATAATATTAAAATTGGCATTGATAACTTTATATGTGAACGTAACATTATTTGGACTGTTTTCTTCATTGAGTCTACCCTTTTTGCTCCCCACCTACTGGCCCAACTCTCCTTCCACTCTTCTCCTGGTATCTCCCCGTACTTATCTGAAGTCCCCTTTTAGTTTCCTCATTTCTCTGTAGCTTCCATAGGTGAGAGAAGTCAGCATGCCTTCGCTTTCTCAGTCTGGCTAATCTCACTTAGCATAATATTCTGTAGTTCCATCCATGTTCCTGCAAATGACACAATTTTGTTCTTCTTTGGGGGTGAGTAAAATTCCACTGTAGAATTACACAATGTTTTAAATATCCTTAAAAGCTGAATAATCCTGAAGAGAGGAAAGGTCTTAGGACTCCATTAAGTTCTAAAGGTTTTAGACCCATTGAAGACATTTAAGAAGAAGTAACGAATAATCCAATAAAGTTAGTAGCTTGGGTGTGAGTTGATGACTGTTGAGAAAGAGAATTAGGTAAAATGAAGAGTGTTAAGATTTTTTAGTACAGGAAACCCCAGTATTTGAGGTTTAGACAGGAAGATCCCAGGCTCAAAGCCAGCCTAGTGAAAACTCGTTTCTGCAACCTAGTGAGACCCTATTTCAAAATAAAAAATTGAGAAGGGCTGTGGGGTACAGCTTGAAGGTAGAACACCCTTGGTTCAACCCCCAATGCCACATGTTCACAAAAAAATAACAACAAAATGAAAATAATCAACAAGTGGATAGAAGTTTCAAAAAATATTTTTAGTACAGATTATAACTAAATTGTAGAGCAGTGGTAGAGTTTGAAGACAAGGTGAATCTATGGATACTTGAAGCTTTAAGTCACCCACCAGGCCAACATTTCCAGTGGTACATAATTTATCTGGATTCCATTGTGTCCTTTTTTAATGTGTGTGTGTGCCTTTCAACTCTGGGAAGAAAACTAACTGCTGTAAGTTTAAAATAATCAAAACACCAGCATTAAAAATTTTGTGTCAGCCCGGCATAGTGGTGCACACTTGTAATTTAGTAGGCTGAGATAGGAGGATCGCAGTTTGCGGACAGCATCAGCTACTTAGTGAAGCCCTTTACAACTCAGTGAGACCCTGTTTCAAAGAAAGAATAAAAAATAGGGCTAGGAGTGTAGCTCAAAGGTAGAATGCCCTTAATTTCATACAAAATATCATTAATAATAATTATTATAAAAATATATTTATTATATTTTAATATTAATAATCATTATTATTATTATTTTGTATCAAGAAGTAAGAAGTAACTTTTCCCCAATTTTGATAGCTTATTTATTTGAATACATTTTGATTAGTTGGCCCATTAGGATGGTAAAGTAGATTTTCAAAATAGTAATTATGACTCTGATAAAAATATAATATGAACTATCAAAGATTTTTTTGAACTTACTGTTAAAGAAATCAATAAGATGTTAAAACTGGTTCAAATATAAATTTGACTTACAGAGACTTATATTCTCTAGCAGACAAAAGTCATTTATATTGTGATCATAAGTAATTTTGTAATTTGTGTGTGTGTGTGTGTGTGTGTGTGTGTGTGTGTGTGTGTGTTACTGGGAATTGAACCCAGGGGCATTCTACCTCCGAGCTATACCACTAGTCCAATTTTTCACTCTTTATTTTTTCTTGTTTTAATATTTTGTATTGTACTGGGGATGGAACCCAGGTGTATGTGTGTGTGGGGGGGGGCGGGTTCTATGTCCGAGCAATACCCTCAACCTATTTTTTATTCTTTATTTTGAAACAGGGTCTCACTGAGTTGCAGAGGGCCTCACTAAGTAGCTGAGGCTGTCCACAAACTGTGATCCTCTAGTCTCAGCCTCCCAAAAACTGGGATTATAAACATGCACCACGCCCAGCTTATTTTGTAATTCTAACAGGAGAAAACTTCATTGTTATCAATTTGTACTACTTAACTTTTGTCTTTACCAAGTTGTAAACTAGAAAACAGTGCAATCCCCCCACAATGAATTGCCCAGAAGACATAGACATGGGCCCAGAGTCCTCTGCCCAATGATTTCTCATTCCCCTTTCAAACACTTGACATTTGACCAGAGTTAAAGTTCTGGAATTTTGCCGGCGTAATCCCAGCATTTGGGAGGCTGAGTCCGGAGGATCACGGTTTGTGGACAGCCTCAGCTACTTAGTGAGGCCCTCTCCACCTCAGTGAGATCTGGTTTCAAAATAAAGAATAAAGAAAATAGGGCAGGGGGTATAGCTCGGAGGTCGAATGCCCCTGGGTTCCAATCCCCAGACCCACAAAAAAAAAAGTTCTGGAATTTCAAGTTACAAAACATAATAATTCATATTTGTGGTTATAAATTAAAATATTCTATTCAATTTTCAATCACTATAAAGACTTTAAACTTCATTCTATTTAAATTTAATTTATTGGATTTATTGCTTAAGCTTGCAGATTTTGAAATACTTTCAGTTAATATTAATTTATAGTTTAAGATACCGAAAAAGTTTAAATAAAAATTTAAATGATACCATACTTAATTCAATGTCCAATTGAAAACAACTACTGAATTCTCCAAGAGTTACAAAGCACCTTAATATTTATATACTAAATTTAAAATTTAAAGGAAAGTACTAAGTTTTGAACCATAGCTTTATTTATCTGTGTATTAAAAGCAAATCTACATGTGTGGTCTTTTCTGCATACAAACTTTACCCTGAACACATGCAAAAGCATCATATTTTATTTCCCTTTAACACAAATTTTTCATTTTGCTATTGCTTTCTTTTTCATGTTAATGTAGAACTAAATTGTGTACATTGAGGAGGCAGAACATCAACAATCTGTCAGTATTTTAGGTCTCATACTAAATTATTTTTCTCATCATTAGAAGGCATTCTCTTTCCTCGTGGGGATTAATTTTTCACATCTGGCATAGTTTCTCTTGTGTATGCATTCCAAATTCAGTATAAACATTTTTAAAAAATTTCCCCTCAATTTCTCCATTAGTAACTTTTTTTTTCATATTCCAAATTGTGACATAGGACACTGCTGGGAAAAAATAGAAGATAAAAAATGCCTTGTGGGTTTGTCCACCTGACAAATTCATGAACAATTTTGCCTGGACCACTAAGCCACTTGGTGTGATCCAGCATTTTCTAGCCAGGTGTATGCATCTTAAAGATTTCAATAGTAATTTATGATGAGTTTTGAATTCTAAGTTACTAGAACAACTCATCTTCCCTCTCATCAACTTGGTCCACCGGGTGTTTTTTTTTCAGGATATTTTAATGCATAAAAAGCTATGAACAGAACAATTTAAAGATTTGGTTTTGGTAGGAGCGTTTTACAGGATAATGGAAAGATTCAAAAGTCATTGTTAACTTACATACAAAAAGAAACAAATGCATTTCTAAGATATTTAACTGTCTCCTAGTCAACTGAGACTCGAGTTGATAAATGGCTAGTTTTCTGAAACTTGTTTTCTTTTCCTTAGAATTAGTATTTTCTATAATCTCAGAGAATTTTCCAAATATGGAAAGAGACTTCGATCTTCAAGTCCAGGAGGCATACAGAACTCCACTGAGACAAAACCAAAAAAAGACCACTCCACGCCACATAATAACCAAAATGACCAATATAGAGACTAAGGAAGGAATCTTAAAAGCAGCGAGAATAAAAGGATGGGTGACATATAGAGGCAAAACAATAAGAATCACCCCAGACTATACAACCCAGGTTAGGAATGCTAGGAGAGACTGGTACGACGTGATTCAGACCCTAGAAGAAAATAACTTCCAGCCCAAACTAATCTATCCAGCAAAACTACTATTCAAGATCAATGGTGAATCCAAAATCTTTCACGATAAACAGAATCTCAAAAAATTCATGAATTCAAAGCCAACACTAGAGAAAATTCTTAAAGAAATAAACCATAAGGAAGAAAAAAGAAGCAGACTTCAGAATCAGAGAAGAGAGGAAGTTAATAAGTGGGCCACTTAAGTAAAGAAGAAAGATCACACCACCCAAGAGTAGACAGAACACAAAATGGCAGAAAATAAAAATCATATTTCAATAATATCTCTTAATGTCAAAGGACTTAACTCACCAATCAAAAGACATAGATTGGCAATGTGGATTAGGAAACATAATCCAAATATATGCTGTCTGCAAGAAACACACCTCACAGCCAAAGACATTCACAGGCTGAAGGTGAAAGGATGGAAAAAGATATACCATGCCACCAGTGACCAAAAAAGAGCAGGGGTAGCAACCCTAATATCCAACAAAACAGACTTTAAACTAAAACACATCAAAAGAGACAAATCAGGGCACCTCCTTTTACTAAAAGGAACACTATACCAAGAAGATATAATGATAGTAAATATTTATGCCCCAAATATGGGTGCAACCACATTTGTAAAACAAACCCTTCTGGACATAAGATCCCAAGTAGACCCAAATACAATAATTCTGGGAGACTTTAATACACCTCTCACACCACTGGATCGATCTTCAAGGCAAAAGATGAGTAAAGACGTTTTAGAACTAAAGGAAACCATAAACCAAATGGACCTAATAGACATTTTCAGAGTATTTCAACCAGGAACTACAGAATACACTTTCTTCTCAGCAGCCCATGGAACCTTCTCCAAAATTGATCACATCCTGGAACACAAAGAAAATATCAGCAAATTCAAAAAATGTAATATAATTCCTTGCATCTTTTCAGACCACAACAGAATAAAAGTAGAAATCAACAACAGGAAACTCGAAAGAAAGTATTCAAATTCATGGAGAATGAATGATACACTATTGAATGACGAATGGGTAAGAGCAGAAATTAGGGAAGAAATAAAGAAATTTATGGAAACAAACGAAAACAGAGACACAACCTACCAAAACCTATGGGACACCATGAAGGCAGTACTAAGAGGAAAGTTTATTGCATTGAGTGCCCACATAAAAAGGACGGAGAACCACCAAGTAAAGAACCTAATGACACAACTCAAGGATCTAGAAATTCTGCAACAGTCTATTCCCAAAGCCAGCAGAAGGCAAGAAATCATCAAAATTAGAGCAGAAATAAATGAAATAGAGAACAAAAAAACAATTCAGAGAATCAATAAAACAAAAAGTTGGTTCTTTGAAAAGATTAATAGAATTGATAAACCCCTGGCCAACCTAACCAAAAGAAAAAGAGAATCAACTCAAATTATCAAAATTAGAAATGAAAAAGGAGATATCACCACAGATAGTGAAGAAATTCAAAATATTATCAGAAACTACTTTAAAAATTTATACTCCAATAGACTTGAAAACCTGGAAGAAATTGATAGATTTCTAAGCACAGTTAACCTTCCTACACTTAGCCAAGAGGACATAGCAAGCCTAAACCAACCAATAACAACCAAAAAATAGAAATGGCAATAAAAATTCTTCCACCAAAGAAAAGCCCAGGCCCAGATGGGTTCCCAGCTGAATTCTACAAAACCTTCAGTGAACAACTAATACCAATACTGCATAACATGTTCCGGGAAATTGAAAGAGATGGAACTCTTCCAAATTCCTTCTATGAGGCCAGTATCACATTAATCCCCAAACCAAATAAAGATACCTCAAGAAAGGAAAACTACAGACCAATATCCTTAATGAACATAGATGCAAAAATTCTAAACAAAATACTAGCTATACGCATTCAAAACTATCAAGAAAATAATACATCATGACCAAGTCGGTTTCATCCCAGAAAAACAAGGCTGGTTCAACATACACAAATCAGTACATGTTATTCACCACATAAATAGAACCAAGAACAAAAACCACATCATCATAGCAATAGATGCTGAAAAAGCATTCGACAAAATCCAACACCCATTTATGTTAAAAACACTGCAAAAAATTGGGATAGAAGGAAAGTACTTCAACATCATTAAGGCAATATACTGCAAACCCAAAGCCAACATTATATTGAATGGGGAAAAACTGCAAGAATTTCCGCTACAGTCAGGAACAAGACAAGGATGCCCACTTTCACCACTCCTTTTCAATATAGTCCTTGAGACTCTTGCTGCAGCAATCAGACAAGAGAAGGAAATCAAAGGAATTCACATAGGAAGAGAGGAATTAAAATTATCCTTATTCGCAGATGACATGATCCTTTATCTGGAAGACCCAAAGAACTCAACCAAAAGACTTCTGGACCTGATTGACAAATTCAGCAAAGTCGCAGGTTACAAAATCAACCTAAAGAAATCAGTGGCTTTTCTTTACGCCAACAACGAATCCACAATGAAAGAAATAAAAACAACAATTCCATTCACTATAACCTCAAAACCAATAAAATACCTAGGAATAAACCTAACCCAAGATGTAAAAGACCTCTACAACAAAAACTATAAAACATTAAAGAAAGAAATTGAAGAAGACCTTGGAAGATGGAAAGATCTCCCGTGCTCATGGGTAGGCAGAATAAATATCATCAAAATGGCCATTCTGCCAAAACTGATCTATAGGTTCAATGCAATTCCCATTAAAATACCAGTGACATTCTTCAGAGACCTAGAAAAATCAATCATGAACTTCATATGGAGAAGGAAAAGACCTAGAATAGCCAAAGCAATTCTCAATAACAAGAAACACGCAGGAGGCATTACAATCCCAGACTTCAAACTATACTATAGAGCAATAGTAGTAAAAACAGCATGGTACTGGCACAAAAACAGATATACTGACCAGTGGATTAGAATAGAAGATACAGAAACAAACCCACACATCTTTAGTCAATTAATCTTTGACAAAGGGGCCAAACACATACGCTGGAGAAAAGACAGCCTTTTCAACAAGTGGTGCTGGGAGAACTGGCTAACCATTTGTAAAAAGATGAATCTAAACCCCTATATCTCACCAAACACAGGAATCAACTCAAGATGGATCAAAGACTTAGAATTTAGACCTGAGACTGTGAAGCTAGTAGAGGAAAGCATAGGTTCAACACTACAACATATTGGCACAGGCAGTAACTTTCTCAACAAAACCTCCAAAGCTCAGGAAATTAAAGCAAGAATAAACAAGTGGGATAACATCAAACTAAAAAGTTTCTTCTCATCAAAGGAAACTATCAATAACCTAAAGAGGAAGCCTACAGAATGGGAAAGGATCTTTACCAGCCACCATTCTGATAGGGGGCTAATATCCAGAGTATACAAAGAGCTCAAAAGACTCTACACTAGCAAAACAAACAACCCAATCAAGAAATGGGCAAATGAACTAAATAGACACTTCACAAAAGAAGAGATACAAAGGGCTAATAGATACATGAAAAGATGTTCTTCATCACTGGCCATCAGGGAGATGCAAATCAAAACTACACTGAGATTCCATCTAACCCCAGTCAGAGTAGCAAGCATAAAGAAATCAAATAACAACAAATGCTGGCGAGGATGTGGGGAAAGAGGAACTCTTTTACACTGTTGGTGGGAGTGCAAACTAGTTCAACCACTATGGAGATCTGTGTGGAGATTCCTAAGAAAGGTGGGAATAGATCCACCATATGATCCAGCTATACCACTCCTGGGTATCTTTCCAAAGGAGTTGAATTCAGAGAACTACAGCAACATATGCATACCTATGTTCATAGCAGCACAATTTGTAATAGCCAAAATATGGAACCAACCCAGATCACCATCAACAGATGAATGGATAGCAAAACTATGGGAAATACACACAATGGAATTCTATTCAGCCATAAAGAAGAACAAAATTATATCATTTGAAAGAAGATGGAAAGCCCTGGAGAACATTATGTTAAGTGAGATCAGCCAAGCACAGAAGAAGAAGATACATATGTTTCCTCTAATATGCCCATACTAGGAAACACATAGAATACCAGAGGGACTCCAGATATTGAAGGGGAAATACTAGCTAAGTTTGGATGGTAAGATAGGAGAGGAGGAAGGCCGGTCTTGATTAATAAGGGTCTACACCTGAACATGTGTAAAATTATGAATAAGACATGGTTAACCTGGACAACCATTGGTGGGGGGGGGGGGAAATGGGGGCGGGGGGGAGGGCACCAAATATAGTGTAAATGTATACTATTTATGTTCAATAAAAAAATTGTTATTAAAAAATAAATAAAAACTAAAAAAAATTAGTATTTTCTTAAACATGTTAACAAGAAGATTAATTTCTTCTTAGAAGACTGTGAATTACATTCCACCAAAACATTTTGTTTCAAAGTTATAAAATCATCTTAACTTTTCCTTGAGTTATTGTGGAAAGTGGTATCTTTCTACAAATAATATGTGCTACTCGAACTCAAGTCTCCAGTATATCCTTACTCTTCTTTAGAACATGTGAAATTGATCAGAAAAGTTATTCTGAAGGATCTTTTTTAGAGCGCATTATTGCTACTACTGAAAATTACAATGACTATATTTAATGTTTAAACAAAATCTAGCTATAAAATCCCAAAGAATATATTATCCTCTTCTAATGAAACTAACTCAATATCAAATGCATTTCTTTCTTATACTCAATACTGCTCTGCCTTTTCTGCAATTCTTCTCAGTGTAAGTGTGCTAGAAAAATTACCCAATAAGAATAAGCCCATCATAAATAAATATCAAATCTGAGAAGGCAGTCTCAGAAGTTTAGGACCCTTGTCATTCTTTCCTATAAAAAACAGATACTCCATTATTGATGGTATCTTCCATTATGTTGTCTCATCTGGATTTCACAGTGAAGTCATCTCTTTGATGAAATAATAATGCAGAGAAACCAAAGAAGAGTAGATTAAAATATTTATTTTTGTTTTAAACTTCAGTATGATACTCCAGAAAAAGCATACACAAAAATGAATGTGATTGTGACTGTGTCTCTCCACCCTAAGAAGAATCCTGAAAGTTGAAAATTGTGTCTGTGCTGAATATTGTATTATTCTAAAAATGGGGCGATCTAGTTTACAGTGAAATAAAATTCAGTGGATAATATTTTTGAAGGAGAGCAAACAGTTTGCAAGAATTTTAGATAAGGTTATTTACGTAAAATATTTTTACTTATACACATATATCTTTCCTTTTGAACGTATTAACTGAGTATGTAATTCATGGTTGTTTAATCTCACATTCATTGAGCTATCAAGCAGTACTTATTAGTTTCCAAGTTATACTGAAGAATAGCAAGAGTTTAGCATTATCTAAAATACAAGTATAACAAATGAGAAGCCATTGCTGTATAGGTCTGGGGGTTTGATAAATTAATCATTAAGGGAATCAATAGTGCACCACAGTGACTGTTGCTCTCAGAAACATTTGTCACCATATTTCAATAATCTTAAATAGCTAAATAACAATGCTTATAATTAAAATATCAAAATTTGACAAATTAATTAAATGTCAAATACAGAAAACACATTATGTTTACCAGATCAATTTTTAACCCACTCAATGTGATTTTAAGAGATCTTCAAGACATATGGTAGACAAAATTATATTGTATACCACATAAATAAAAATATATAATCATTCCTAACCCATAGAAGGTGTTTAGGGTGCTTCTAACACATCAGAAACTATCCATGTAAATCAGAAAAAAATACAAGAGCAGAAGAGATCCCCTCCTCAAGGTTGTTTAATCCAGGCTCACGCCCCACATCTGGGTGAATAGGACTAATAGTTAACCAACTTGCTTTGCAAATCTCTATTTAGTTATTTCTTCTGAAAAATCTATGACAATTATTATTGGAGGATGCTACCATCGTGTTCTATGTAAGGCAAATGTACAACCTTGTCTTTCTCCCTCATGCAATTATAAGCTCTCCAAAGTCAACTAATTAATTGTGAACTGATTGATTTATCATGCTTTTTTCTACTGAGTATTCTGTTAAATTTAGAACAATTGTTTTTATTGATGACATTTCATGGCTCACTTAAAATTTTATATTCATTCTTGTATATAATTCAAGAACAATCCCATGATATGGGAGAATTGGATATGATTATTGCACTTTTGAAAGGTCCCATAACAGTAACACAAGAACCCAGGGTTTATATCAAGAGATTTGAATATCAGTTTACTGTACTTTCTATTATTAAAGTAACTCTCCATAAAAGTGTTGCAGCCATTAGAACAATGTGATATATTAAAGAATATTATTCAATATGTTTTTACATAAAGAACATAATAAATGTGAGATCAGAGATAGTTTATATCCGAGAGACAACGTACTCTTTAAGAAAAAAAGCTAAATTCTCCCTTTCTAACGAATCATAAAAAATTATAAAAAGTATTGAATGACTCTGATAAAAAGTAATTTGCCTCTCGATTTTATTTTACTTTTATTTATTTATTTTGGTGGTACTGGGGGTGGAACCCAGAGGCCTTTTACCTCTGGGCTACACTCTCAGACCTATTTTAAATTTTATTTGGAAAGTCTTACTAAGTTGCTGAGAGCCTCACTAAGTAGCTGAGGCTGGCTTTGAACCTGTGTGATCCTCTGTCTTAGCCTCCCAAGAGCTGGGATTACAAGTGTGCGCCACCACGCCCAGCTGCCTCTTGATTTTAAATTGAGAAATGCTGAGGCAGTGATTTGTGACTGCATTTGATTAAGAACTTCACACAATTTAGTCGGACATGGTGGAGCACACTTGTAATCGCAGCATTCTGGAGGCTGAGACAGGAGGATCGCGGTTCCCAGACAGCCTCAGCTACATAGGCCCTCTGTAACTTAGTGAGACCAGGTTTCAAAAATAAAGAATATAAAATAGGGGAGGGGATGTAGCTCGGAGGTTGAATGCCTCTGGGTTCCATCCCCTGACATGCCCCCCCAAAAAAGAACTTCCCATAATTTAGGAGGGGTGGGGGTGGGGGAAATATTGACTTGAAATGCAGTAGGCGAATTCCCCTTCATTCATATTTCTATTTGAAGCCTGCTATGTCCCTGGAATGGGATGAAAGAATGCTTTTCTCTTAAAAGCAAGCATCTTGAAGCCAGATCTCTCTTTCTCATCTTCATTCTTTTTCTACCATTCAATCAGTGACTGGCATTAAAGATTCAATAAAAATATTTGGCTCACTTAATCGGATTCTAAAGCAAAATTATATGTTTATTTTTTAGCAAGTTTTAAGACTTAACTTTTACCTGGTTTAAAATAGCTTAAAAGACATTTATTTTCCATGCTTAGTTTTTTTTTTTTAATTGAGAAGTATAGATAGAACAATTAGCTAAGTAAGAAAAAGAAAAATGAATTTGAAGCAAACAATAGGAAGAAAATTACATTTTTTTTATCCCAGCAACTGGGAGAATACACATCTAGATGAATTAGCTTCAATATGGCAGACAGTGTCTCCTTAACTCTCATTGAGACTTACTGCAAGAGGTCTCCTCCTAAGTAATTAAAAAATGTCTCAATTGGAGAAAGTTAAAATTCCTAGAGCTGTCGGTTTATTCTCTTAATTGATAAATGCATTGAAGTTATGGATCAATTTGTATATCTGCTTAAAACAATATTGGCTCGCCAATAACTTCCCCTTATCCATGGTTAGGCTTTCTAAGTTTCAGTTATCAATGGTCAACTGTGATCCAAAAATATTAAATGGAAAAATTCAGAATACAATTCAAAGAGAAGTGTTTCATAACATGCTACAAAACAAGAACTTGTACGCAGGATTTATAATGTGGGAGAAACACAAAACCCGTCATTTATAAATACTGTTGTTTGACATTTGTTGGTAATCATTCTGGTAGGGCATTTGTTTAAATCTTTAACTTAAAGAGAGTCAAAATCGCAAGGGATGATTTTAAATGGATTCTTATAAATTCCAGAGCCTTAAAGTTTGACTATTAAGAACATGTGCTTTTGCTTACCTAATTTTCTATATGTTCTTTATAGTTTTAGCTACGATGATTTACCATGGATATTGCCATTTTTTTAGTTTTCCTCCTCAAAAACAGGGGTGGATGGGCTTTGAAAAAATCCTCATTGTAAGGAAAGACCACTGTATGTCATGCATGATAACACTTGCTAATAAAATTATATGTAGTGGTTAAGTCCAGGACAGCAATCTTTCAAGAATAAAATTCCATGATTGTAGGACTCCTATAATCAGACAATTCAGCATATGTAACAGAATAGCTTTAATCAGACAAATCCATTGACAGCTATTTAAAGTGCATGTAACTTTGCAAGATGGCTCTAAAAATACAAAACAAGTGTGTTACAAAGTTCACAATCTAAAGATACTCATAATCCAGATATCAAGATTAAATTTTCTGTATGAAACAACCTGAGAAAAAAGTCCAAGGCCTAAACAAGCAAATGCTTATGATGTATGGAGGCTCTCGTGTTGAATAGGAGTTACGAAAATACCAAATAACCAAAAGATTAATGTGGACTGTGTTTACTTCAAGATCGTGAGAGTAATTTGATTTATACTGCTCAAACTCAAGGACAAATAACATTCTGAAAGTGAAAATCCGATGAATAATAATACTGTGAAACAGTATGGTTTATGCATTAACAAAGTTCCTATAACACATTATTAAATAGGTCTTATAATATCAACCATCAGTGTTTCAATTGAATGTATTGTCTTTAGAAAAAATTTAGGCAGTAGACCTCATTTTATTTCTCTGAAAAATCCAATGAATTTATCATTTTGAAATTGACAGATTTTGTTCATTAATTTAGATGTCTATGAGCATTTCTCACTAGAAGTGTTTGCTTTGCAATGCATTATCATTGCATTCTTCCTGATAAATCTGCTTGTAGAAAAATGATTATGAAGGGGGCCTTTGGTTGAATGAGAAATTCTTTTGTCTTTCTACCATGTCATTTAAAAATGAAAGAGCTTCGTAGAGATTGAAATAAAGATTTAAGCGTATTTTTATTATTTTCCTAGAGAATTTCTTAAAACTGTCATGTCATGTTTGAAAATCTTTTTGAGAAAGGTGCTGTCTCGATGCTGTCATAAAGGTCACAGAATTAAGGAAGAAGCACTCTGCCATATCAGTTATAATCCTCATTATGGAATCTTTCCTGCAAGGAAAGTGGATCGGCTTAGGAGAATTGAGGTTCTCATTAACATCTCATCAATCATATTGAAAATAATATCCAATTGAAACACATTACAACTGATAGCTTATGAAATGCCTACCTTAGATATTGAGACTAAATAAAATTTTGTGAAATGTTTCTTATACCAATTGTTTATTCTCTTTGTGTTTTTTCATCTGGCAATTTTGTTATTCTCTTCATCAGTATTTAGTTGCATTCAATTTAAAGTCAGTTATTAGATTTTACTTTTTTCTATACGTCCATAACTGAAACCTAGGACAAACATGAATATTCACAGGATATCATCAATATTCCCTAAAAATCTGAAGCATTAATGAATATTACATACACTGAATCAAGCAATTTATACATTTTAATATTAAAAAGCTTTCAAAAATACCACTCAAAAACTTCTTGTGGTGCCTAATAGAAACATTAAATGCTCAAAATATTAGTGTCATTTTTATAAATTTGAAAAAAAATAAATCCTAACATTTACATAGAATTTAAGAACAGCCGGGCGTGGTAGCGCACGCTTGTAATCCCTGCGCTTGGGAGGCGGAGACAGGAGGATTGCGCTGGTTCGAAGCCAGCCGCGCTGGCTTAAGAGACCCTGTTTCCAAAGATGATAGATAGATAGATAGATAGATAGATAGATAGATAGATAGATGATAGATAGATAGATAGGTAGATAGGTAGATAGATAGATAGATAGATAGATAGATAGATAGATAGGTGGAGGTCTGGAGGTGAAGCCCAGAGGTAGAAGGGCTTCCAGGAACCCCAGTACCACCAAAAAAAAAAATAATAATAATAATAATAAAATAAGAACAAAAAAAACTCAGATTAGCCAAAGCAATTTTGAGCTATGATTATTTCAGAAAGATTTTGCAAAGTACCTGTAAACATGTATATGGAGCATATTGTGGAGAAACTATTAGAGACAATTTGGAATCTCTGGTCTGTCCTCAGGTTGCCGTGGCTAGAACTAAGCAGTAAAGGATGTTGATAGGGGAGATACCCTGAAAGAAGCACTGGCTTTCCTTCAAAGGACATAGCCTCCATTTCCAAAACCCTCCTCCTTCCAATCTTCTGAGAGTGTTCTCCACTGCCCAAACCTTACTGGAAATCAATAACGTTGTTCCGTCAGCTCAGTCTTCTAGGAACAGAAGACAGGGCAAAACAGAATAAAGAGCTGGGATGGAGAATCAAATGGGATAAATCTAGCTTGCGGGAACGCCTTCTGAGTTCGTTTCTAGATTACCTGACAAACCAATCCAACACTAGGATTTTGCCAAGCAAGGTGTAATGTGGATTACAAATAACAGTGACAGCCTCTGATAAATTCTACTAAAGATGGAGAATCAGCAAGTAAGAGGCCTAGACACTTTGAGTTAAATAAGGAGCCAAAGGATGACTTTCTTTGTGTGTGTGTGTGGTCTGGGGATGGAACCCAGCGGCATTCCATCTCCAAGCTAAACCCCTTGCCCTAGTTTTTATTCTTTATTTTGAAACAGGGTCTTTCTAAGTCGCAGAGGGCCTCACTAAGTAGCTGAGGCTGTCTGCGAACTGTGATCCTACATCTCAGCCTCCCAAAAACTGGGATTACAAGTGTGCGCCACCACGCCCGGCTTCAAAGCATGATTTTCATTGCATTAATCAAGAGTATACTTTTCAATCAATGCACGAAAGAAGACTTTATTCATTGGTATATTTATCAGAAGTTTTAAAAATGTTTAAAGAAAGTTTTGCAAAACTTCTCCCCCCCAAAAAATTAATATCCATGTAAATCATGTTCCCTTTATTCTAAGTAGCATTTTATATTTAGTCATTTATAGTCTTAACAAATATTTAATATACATCTACTGTACACTGAGTATCTGAACCTCTTGCTCTTTAGGAACCCAGGGAGGACAGCAGGCTGCCACTGAAGGCACAAGTCTATGAATAAAGAGAGATCATCTAAAATACTGAGTTAATGAAACTTTCTGAGTGCAAATTTTTTTCAAGTCACTTACCACTTACAGAAAAATATGCCATTTCCCTTCTCTCTATATTTAATGCTGCTTTGATCTGTGTTGAAAGAGAAAGCACTTCAAGGGGCATGTATGTTTATGGCTTTATTTTTAAACATGTTGAATTATTTGGTCTGCATAACTTAAGAAGGTTGGAAGATTCATCACATTGCAAATTTCCCAAGGTCAAAAATCATGTTCTCTATTCCACTGACAATTTTATGTATCTTTATTAAAGGCTTACTTCCAGAGCAGTTAGTGGGTTCATGTAAGTTTCAGGTCTTATAAGTTCAGTACTTAGTTTAATCTCTGTGCTAGCACAGCTGAAATGAGTTCCGTCTTATTTTTTCTGTGTATTAAAATATTAAGCACACATTTCCAATTGTTTTACCCTTATTATATATCTACCTTCTTGAAATTATATTCATTTTTTCACTTCGTATAGCGCTTAACTAGAATAATACTGCTATTAAATGAAATTTGTTAAAATGCATTTTGTATATTTTTATTGCTATACATTAATTTTATTAAATGTTTAAGGGATATGGCTGAATTTTCTGCAGCCCTGAGGATGTCTTTTCTACCATATTTAAAATATAGCTCACAGTGAGCACCCTACTCTCACAGGTGGATATGAAGAAAAGGTGTTGTGAAACTTTCAGAATGTGTCTCAAAACAAGTGAGCCACCCCAAACAATAAGACTTCTATGCTCAAATGTCACCTCCGTAAAATATTTAAATTACACAGATATTATGAAACCATCCTTAAATACTCCAAGGCAACTCACCACAGAATACCGAGAGAATATTTACTTGTTTCCAGAAAAATAGCACTGGTTTTAGCTAAGAGTAGCTTTGCTCCAGTAACATACAGTTTTAATCTCACAACACACACAAACTTTCCTCCTGCCTTAAGTCCAGAAAAACCTGGCAACTGGTTTTCACCTATAACATCTGAAGCAGAAATTCCTAGAGAGGAAAAAAAAAAACTGGGTAGAATGGGAGATAGAGACCGGAAAGCGTGAATAATTGCGAAGGGATGCCATGACATCCCTTGGGATAAAGATAAACTCAACAAAAAGAAGAAACACAAAACAAGAAGCACTTGGAACTACCAGGCTATAGCACACTGACTGCTTTCACTGCTGAAAGAAACATTTGAGGAGAGGAAATAAAAAAGAAATCCAGCCGGGCGTGGTGGCGCAGCTTGTAATCCCCACGCTTGGGAGGCAGAGTCAGGAGGATCACGCAGGTTCGAGGCCAGCCGTGCTGGCTTAAGAGACCCTGTTTCCAAATAAAAAAAATATAAAATAGGTCTGGGAGTGTAGCTCGGAGGTACAAGGGTTCCATCCCCAGTGCCACCAAAAATAAAAAATAAATAAGATAAATCCAGCCAAAAAAAAAAAAAAAGACTTTTAAAACTGATTAACAAATTCAGAAAAAAAATGTCTAGGATACAAAATCAATCTAAAAGCATCAGAAGCTTTTCTATATGCTAACCATAAATCTCCTGAAATAGAAATCCAGAAAACATTTCCATTCACAATAACCTCAAAAACAACAAAATACTTAAGAATAAAGTACCTTACCTCTTAACTAAGTCTTGTGGCAGCTCTCCTAACCTGAGAATTAGTAATGGAAGAAAAGATTTCTCCTGGTTGAGGAGCAATAATACAATAAAAAGAGGAAAAGGGGGTCATAAAGAGATAAAGAGTGCTTCTGGGGAAAAAGAAGACCAAAACGTGAAATTCTCAAGGAAATATAGCCCTAAAGACACTGAGTTTGGAGAATGGAAATTTCTAATGTTCCGTTTTTTAAGTTATTTTAATGTATTTTGAGAGTAATATAGGTAGGAAAAATCTCATTTCAAAAGAAAATATTTTCCAGAAATCAAGTATTTGACAGCTGAACACATACATGTAAACTTTATCAGCCTAGAAAGACTCTAGACCCAGTCATCAAGATAACAAAAAGTGAAGAGAGTGTATTCTAGCGCTTTGCCTGCTTTTTTATTCTTTATTGGTGCATTGTAACCATTCATCTTGATGCATGATTACATCCTGACATAGTACATCGTACAGCATACATACATTCAGGGTGACAGAGGCACAGGGCACGTCGTGAGCCTCCCCCAGGTCCCCCTACTCCCTCCCTCCCTCCTCCCCCTGCCCAGCACAGTGATTGGCTCTCATAAGCTTGTGTGTGGACATCATGTCCAGTGAGGTGTGATTCTCTTCAAGTCTTCCTCCCTCTCCCCATCTCTGCCAGTTAGGTCCCTCCTTCGCTCCACTAAGGTGTCTCCCCTTTGTCTGGAGTCCCTCCTGTGTTCCCATTTCTCCCCAGCTTCCACATATAAGGGAGAACATAAAACTATTGTTTTGGGGGCTGAATAATCTTACCTAGCATTACATTCGTTAGTTTTACCTATTTCCCTGCAAATGAGATAACTTTGCTTTTCTTTATGGCTGAATAGAATTCCATTGTGCACATATTCCATATTTGTGGGGTGGAGTACTCGGGCTTGAACTCAGAGGCATTCTGCCTCTGAGCTACATTGCCAGGCCTCCTTCTTTGTCTTCTTATTCTTTATTTTGAGACAGATTCTCACTAAGTTGTGGAGGGCCTCACTAAGTAGGTCATGAAAGTGTGATTCTCCAGTCTCAGCTTCCCAAGTACTGAGATTACAAGTGTGCACCACCAAGCTTGGTTTATATCCCATACTTTTTTTTTAATCCATTCATCTTTTAATGGACATCTCTGCAGAAAATGGAAATAAAAGAATTTACCTCAATATCATAAAGGTAATATACAATAAACCCACAGCCAGCATCATATGGAATTTCCTTTTAAAATCAGGAACAAGACAAGGATGCCCATTATCACCATTCATTTTTCAATATAGTTCTCAAGACTTTAGCCAGAGCAATAAGGCAAAAGAAGGCTATCAAAGGAATCCCAATAGGAAAAGAAGAACTGAAATTATCTGTGCTTGCAGATGACATGAACCTATACATAGAAGATCCAATAAACTCAACAAAAAGACTTTTAAAACTGATTAACAAATTCAGAAAAAAATGTCTGGGATACAAAATCAATCTAAAAACATCAGAAGCTTTTCTATATGCCAACCATAAATCTTCTGAAATGGAAATCCAGAAAACATTTCCATTCACAGTAACCTCAAAAACAACAAAATACTTAAGAATAAAGCAACTTACATTTTGATTAAAACTAAGTCTTGGGGAGCTCTCCTACCCTGAAAATTAGTGATAGAAGGAAAGATTTCTCCTGGTTGATGAACAATACAATAAAAAGAGGAAAGGGGGGGTCATAAAATCTTCCAGAAGATTAATGCAAAGGAAACACCTCTGAAAATATTCTCCTGAGGTAACCAGAAAAACCTTTCAGGAAAAAACTTTTGCGCTTCTGAAAGAAAAATTCCAGAAGATATGGTATGTATGAAATTAGAATGAAAATCAACGAGTCAGTATTGAGATGAAGATGGACGTGGTTATGAAAAGAATTGCAACTAATTTTAAGAATGTAATTTTCTAAAAAAAAAAATCTTCAAGGCAGAAGTGATAGCAAGTACATCTTAGGTAATTCCATAGGCAGAGATGATGCAAATGGCCAGCCAACGAAAAATTATAATTGAAGGCAAATGTAATTATGCACACAATGTACTTTGCTTTCATTTTACTTTCTAGACATGGCTTTAATATTCCTAATAGTAAAATCAATTTATAGAGTAGTGATACATTATGTGAAAATCTTTCTCCCATTAGCATTGTGTAGGAATGCCTTCTTCACATGAACCTCAGCAGGTTAATAGGAGAAATTACTCTTTGTCTTAAAATGTGTCCTATTATTTTTCAAAATTGCACTTTAATTTGCATTTCTTAATGTTTAGGAGGTTGGATTGTGAATTAAATGTATGCAAATGTTGGCAATTTTACATCTCAGTATGGGTTATACTCTTTCTCCATCCTCTTGATAATTTGTAAGATTTCTTTCAGTGTTACACTCATACCTATCTTACACCTTGAATGTTTTTTTCTTTATTTTTAACTTTACTTACATTGTAGTCTTGACTCATAGACACTAATACAGATTTAATACTCCCATTATTCTCTCCAAATTTTTGTACTATTTTTATGCTTCTAAAAATATTTTCCTTAACCCAACATAACTTCTTATAACAAGTAGCACTATTTTATGATAAAGATACAATGTGAAATTAGTAGTAAAAACTGCACTTCAATAAAAATTTACTTCAAAACAATGAGCTGAAAGAAGCTGCAGAAAAATAAGATATACCCAAACACTTTTCAATGTATTTCAGAATATAAGCTTAAAAGTACTTAAAAAAAGGTAATTTCAAAAAAATTTATTTCAAAAGTAAAATTTTCACCTAAATTTTAACAATAGTATATAGATGTTTCCCCCAAAGATAAATTTATCTTTACTAAGTAAAAAATATGAATTTAGATTCTATGATAATTATGTATAAATATATAGTAATGACATAAAGTTACTGAGTGATACTTGATACCATTACTCAGATTTAAAAAGAGGCTATAAGTGAAACAGTAAACAAAGATATGCTAATGAATCTATTTCAGAAAATGTGATATGACTCAATTACATGACATGTAAAATCTTTATTTGAAACTACAGTAATAGAAAATTTATTAGTTATTTCTAAAACAAGGAAAATAACACTTCATTAACATTATAAATTTAATGTTATACATTATTACACTTGTGAATAAGCTTTAACATTTTTAAATACTACTGTCAACAGGAGCTTCAAAAGACAATCAAACTGAAAAAAAAATAGGAAATGTGTGTGTGTGTGTGTGTGTGTGTGTGTGTGTGGGTGTGTGTTACTGGGGATGGAACCCAGGGAGCTTCTACCTCTAGGCTACACTCCTGACCTATTTTATATTTTATTTGGAAACAAGTCTCATTAAGTTGCTGAGAGCCTCACTAAGTAGCTGAGGCTGGCTTCGAACCTGAATGATCCTCCTTTCTCAGCCTCCCAAGTACTGTGATTACAAGCATGTGCCACCACGCCCTGCTGGGAATTTTTAACATCTTTGAATGTAGTTGCCAAAAATTAAGCTAAATATATATATATTTTTTTCTTTTTTTGTGGTGCTGGGGATGGAAGCCAGGGACATTCTACCTCCGAACTACACCCCCAGCCCTATTTTTTATTCTTTATTTTGAAACAAGTATCACTGAGTTGCAAAGGGCCTCACTAAGTAGCTGAGGCTGTCTGAGAACCAGGATCCTCCCATCTCAGCCTCCCGAATGTTGAGATTTCAAACATGCACTACCACGCCCGGCTCTAACTTTCATTTTTCTGATAAATACCTTGGAGTGGAATGTCTTGATTACATGGAAGATGAATATTTATAAGAAACTGCTGACCTGAGTTTTTCAAAAATGGTTATATCTTTCACCAACTACCAGCAGTGTGGCAGAACTTAAGTTCCCCCACATCGACACAATTGGTATAACTATTCTTTTTACCTTTGAACATGCTAGGAGGTAAAAAATAGTATCTTGGTGTGACTTCATTTTTCACAGAGTAGAACAGAAAGCCATAGTTGGTGTTTTTCAGTGGAGTAGAACATGGAGACATACCATGGAAAGAGACAATAGAGGAAAACAGAACCAGACAAGACCTGTCTGGAGACAGAGTAGAGATGTTCAGTAAAAAATAAAAAAGAAGTCAGGCATGGTTGTGCATACTTGTAATCCCAGCACTTGGGAGGCTGAGCCAGGAGGATCGGGGTTCCGAGATCAGCCTCAGCTACTTAGTGAGGCCCTACACAACTTAGTGAGACTCTGTTTCAAAATAAAAAATAAAAAATCGGGCTGGGTGTGTAGCTTGGAGGTAGAATGTCCCTGGGTGCCATCCCCAGCACCGCAAAAAAAAATAAATTAATAAAAATAAATTAATAAGAAAATGAAAGAGGCTCCAAACTTTCATATCTACTTGACTAGCAGCAACAACTTCAGGAAGGTGCAGACAAAGGGCTTAAATATCAATATAGATTACACAGATGCTCGTATACCTATATAATAGAGATATCAAGTGATAAAATTTCAGATAAAGCTAATTTTTAAGGAGCAAAGGTATATGTTGTAAAGAAATGTTGAACATTAACATGTTTGAAATTATATTTAGATTCAGGTTAATTTTTCTAGTACCACTAACGTGCTGTTATCACCATGAAATATGAGGATTGAAAGGCACGCAGGGATAGTGTTAGAGGATAGCTCGATCATCAGGGCTGAAGTTCTACTAGTTTGAATTCTGACTGATTAGACTGGTCTGGTCATGTGAAAACAATCGATGAGACAAGATGAAAGGTGAATGCATAGTGCATCTGAGAAAAGACGGTAGGTAGCTTGGACTCAGAGAATGTAGAGCCCGGAAGCAGCCAACCAAAGAGTTAATTCATTACAGCAATATCTTTGTGTTTTGCAAAGAGACCAAAAACTGGCATTACACTCAAAAAATAGGCCAAGTAAATGAAAGCCTGAGACTGTAATCACAGAAAATAATCCCGCGGCATAGCATTTTGGAAGCGACTCCGGGTTAATGATAGTGGCTGCACCATTAGCCCGTCTGCATGCATAAGCAGAAACATTTCACAGAATAAATGGAAATTATGAAAGATCTCAAATTCGGATGTTATGCCCCTGAAGAAGTAACATTTTTAATGTGAGGAACTTTATGTTCAATAAATTTTTCTAAAAGGTACAGATATCGCTCTTTCTGCTGCTCACAAATTGTAAAATTGAGGTGATTTTCCATGTGGAATGTAATCAGCATGATTTTTAACCACTTTGGCATTTACATTTAGGATGTTCCAATTTACTACTGGTATACCCTGATTGACACTAAACTGTTGTACTGTCCTCAGTTAAAAAACTTACCGCTGGATGTGAGATGCCTTCAGACCAGGGAATGCAATTCTCAAAATGTAACCAGGAATAATATTCTTGAGATACTATCTATGTAACAAATGCATGTTAAAAATATGTTTTCTAGTTTTGTAGGAAAAAAACACTGAAAACTTAGATATGGAGAATAGTTTATAGGTTGGCTTTATTGCTGGTCAGCCTACAATTGAAACTACTGTGCTAAGAAAAAAAGCATGTTATTCCACATACCATTCAGCGTGGCTTTAATTCAAAGCCTGAATCACCACAAAAACAAAACCATAAATTTTTATTATGATCCCAACTTTTTTAAAAAAATCCCTGAAACTGAGAGCTAATATTCTGCCCACAAAACCAGCCGACTTTATGTGCAACCCTGTTTACACTTCACCAACACTAAATTAAAGGTTTTTTTTTTTCTGGACAGTTTTTAAGTGGCATCAAGTTTTAAAATAAAACCAGTATATGAAATGGTCACAGTGTATAAAATGCTATATCATATTAAAATATGAGCAAAATTACCTTTGGAGGAATCTGAGTGAAAGGTATTCTCAGTTAGCATTGCCTACTGCCTTTGAATCTACAATCATCACAAGATAAAAGGTCTCTCTCTTTTTAAAGTATTTTAATAATGAAGCAATTCAGAAAACTGAGGGAGGGGGTGTAGAAGATGATGGAATCAGAAAACAGAAAGGGTTATTAAGTCACAGGCAGTCATAGGTTCCAGTTGGGCATCCAGCTTCTAGCTAAGACACCTTGCAATTCAGCGAGAGTGTGAGAATCCAATCCTAAGCTATTGGAAGTTGTAGGAAGCCATCCTCCTCCTGAACACTTTTCTGCTTAGAAATATCCTAAATATTAAGGCAATCTGGCCACCACAAATCAGAGGGTTAGTACTAAAAATGTCTGCGTCATTGTCTTCTTCATAAGCATCTCCCTTGCCTTCTAGCTGTAGAACACTTGATTTGCATTATTATTTGTCTCATTTGATGTGGCTTCTGCTCAAGTACTTCTCTTGCTTTCTTGATGAGAGCCGTGCCTTTGATAAATTCTATCTCTAACATCTGTAATAAGGCCCTGAGGGTTTTATTGATCAATTAAAGAATGTCTTATTTCTACTAGTAAGAAAATATTTTGTTAATGCAATAAAATAAAAATGTTCTTCAGTGGAAATACATTATAAGAGTGAATCAAAATGAATTTCCTATCTTTAATTGCAAATAATAGTTTGACACTTAAATTATGGATATTAATTTAATTATAGTGCACAAAGTTATGTAACAAATTCAGTAAATAAAAACAGTTGAATTTTTTTAAAAAGTTGTCTTCAATTTTTGCTAAAATGAAAAGCCCATATAACAAGATGATAATTTTAGGATCCACTAGTCATAACTTTAGAGTCAATTTAACTTAAGTGACTTCAGGTTTTCAATGAACATTGTATGAAATTTTAAGTATCAGCTACTTTGGCAACATCTCTCATTCCAAGATGATGCTTACCCTCTCAAATCTGTATGAACTTTGAACTATTTTAACCAATACCACACAGAAGAAAGTGAAATTGTTACTCCCTAAATTAGGCCATAAAAAAATACAGCTTTCTCCCTACCCAGAGGGTCATTTTCACTAGAACTCTAATTCACCATATAAGATACTAAATTTCTACAATTTTGTGAACTATAACATGAAAATACCATGTGTGGGCTTTCTAGTTGGTTGGTCAAGCGCAAATCTCAGCCAACCACCAACAAAACTTGCCAATAACAAGACTGAGTTATATTAGACCTTCAGCCTGGTGGAGACAACACATCACAGCCAATATCTGGACCCTTTCCAACCTTTTTTTTTTTTTTATGGTACTGGGGTTCCTGGAAGCCCTTCTACTTCTGGGCTACACTCCCAGACCTATTTTTATATTTTTTATTTGGAAACAGGGTCTCTTAAGCCAGCAAGGCTGGCTTCGAACCAGCACAATCCTCCTGTCTCCACCTCCCAAGCACGGGGATTACAAGCGTGCGCCACCACACCCGGCCCCAAATTTCTGACTTACAAAATGAGAGGAGAAGATGGAAGAGACGGAGGAGGAGGAGGAGGAGGAGGAGGAGGAGGAGGAGGAGGAGGAGGAACTAACTGATTATGTCAGTTTGTTTTCCCCCTCTTTGGTACTAGAGATAGAACCCAGGGAGCATTCCATCTCCAAACTATACCCCCAGCTTTTTTTACCTTTTGTTTTTGAAACAGGTCTCACTAGGTTGTTGAGAGAATCACTACGATGCTAAGACTGCCCTGTAACCTGTGATCCTTCTGTCTCCTCCTCCCAAGTCCTAGGATAACAGGTGTGAACCACTGTGCCCAGCTTATTCCACTCATTTTGAGAGGAATTTTTTTATGTAAGACTAGTAATTTAGCCCAATAAGTATAATAATGGTAACCAACTAAACAAATTAGAAAGTAAAACATAAAAGCATGTTGAATTCCAGTATCTTTACCCTGAACAACAAAGTGTTCTGTTCCCAAGACCTAGAATGTAAAGTGTAATTGCAACCTGCAAGCAAAGAGCTTTTTGCAATATTTGTTGTAGGGTACAGAATTCCAACTTCCAAATATGGCTAAAAAGTTAGGAGTGAAAAATCTAAATAGAAGGAGTAGAAGTCTTTGAAGTTATCCAGGGAACACTTGATGAACTGAAACTCTTAACTGTGGAATCTCAGCTGACAAGTATGACTTTTAAGTTTCTGTTTTCTCTGGATTCTTTCAATATAGAGAGCGCTCTTTCCATCAACAGCCATTTTTTCATGTAGCTTTGTTAGAATCATTCTGGTCATCAAGCCTAGATTCTATCTGTATATTTAAAATCTTACTCCATCACCCAAACCTGTAACCCTGTCTCGGAACCAAGTTTTAGGCCCAGAAACTGCAGCTGGTTTATTAGTTTATCATCTTACTTCCAGTCTCTTTATTTATATAAGTTGGTTTGGTAATTAATGAAAAGACAAATACAAGGTATAGGAGCAAATCAAAATAGCAATACTAATACTATTTTATCAGGCTTAGCAAAAAGTTTTTTACTATGGTTGCCATTTCTTTGTATATAATCTGCTACTTAAATACTTAAATGCTTTTTCTTTTCATTTAATTTGCTACTTAAATATCTGAAATGCTTAAAATAATCTGATATGTTTGAACACCTTTCACATTAGTTTTGTGACTTAATTTAAAATATATAAAATAATCAACTTATATTTCAGGCTGTGCTTGTGTTGATATTATTATGTCTAAAATTTTAGAGTTTCTAACTTGTAAATGGGTTTAAGTGCAGGGGTAGATTTTGTTAGTTGCAAATCTGTTATTTTGCAATTTAAAATGATAAGAGACTCAGATAATTAAATGTGTGACCACAAGTCAAAATGTATTTACAAATTTAATCAATTACTCAGATGTTATGTATTTCAGATTTTAATGTTAAAATCATTGTGTTAATTTAACAATGATCAAGAAAAAAGTGAAAGAAATTTTTAATTTTTACACCAGATTTTACCAATTAAAACAAAACTTATACATCTATTTAAACTTGTTTTTTAAACACAGAGCTTTAGTAAATTAACTATTAATTTAAGCATTGATAATGCAAAAAGTCATTTAAAACACACTATTTCAGCTGGGTATGGTGGCGCACGCTTGTAATCCCAGCATTCGGGAGGCTGAGACCTGGAGGATCTCGGTTCGCGGACAGCCTCAGCTACTTAGTGAGGCCCTCTGCAACTCAGTGAGACCCGGTTTCAAAATAAAGAATAAAAAAAGAGGGCAGGGGGTGTAGCTCGGAGGTCAAATGTCCAGACCCCCCCAAAAAAAAAACACCATTTCTATTCAGACTCAATTTACTTGAAGGATTTCCTTGACTTTACAAAAAGTAATAGTATTTTATAAATAATTAGAAGCCAAACTATTGACTATATTATAACTAATATATAACTATATAATAGTTATATATAATATATAACATATATTATATATATTATTATATAAATATATATATATATATATAACTAATTTACTAATTTGAGTCCTAATCTTATCAATTAGAAACTGGTCTATTGGCTGAAGATTTTAATAAAAGCATCCCAATCTAAAGAAATCAAAATGTAGAGTTAGAAGAATTAAATACTCACTTGTGAATGTACCACTGCAAATCTGAACACTTGGTAACGGGAGAGAGGGAAATGGAAGAAGGGGGAGGGGACACTAAGTACTTTGTGCGTGCATGCCATTGACAAAATGCTCTACATCCTGATGTGAGGCTATGAGGCACCAATAAAGGCATGTTAATTAAAAAGAATTAAATACTTCAAATCTATATTTTAGAGAACACACACCAATCAACACTGGATTGACAGTATTTGGGACGACAAAGGCCTTATGAGCATGGGCTACAAACTCACATAAAAACTGCCTAGTGAATTTTCTTTGAAATTATTTCATGTAAAATCATTTTCTTGTCTATGGGGGAACAAGGCCAGGCTACCTACTGCCGCTCTTCATGGCGTGCGATTTCTCCTAACTCATCCCATTATTGAATTAGGTTTAGCCCTTAGGGCCTATGGAAAGTCTCCTCGTTCACTCCCTGGGCTCTGTGGGGCTAGGTTTTTCATACCATAATCCACATCCCATATGTCAATCAAAGTAGAAGTTCAGAGTGATCAAAGATTATAAGTTACTTTGCTTTATCTGCTTATCTTCCTTACTCCTATGTTTCTTTACATCTATACAAAGTCCTAAATGTAATTTTAAAACCCTAAAATGTTTGGACCACCAATCAAGCAGAAATTTTGCTTTTAAGACAAATGGCTTGAAAAAAACTTCAGTTATCACCCCATTCTGACTATCAAATTATGATTCTATTAATCTAGAAATTGGAAATACATCACATTATTCAACCAACAAATATGGATAAAATATATTCCATAAATTTCACAAAAAATACATTTCAGGATCAGAAATTTGAAAGTTGACAATTCTTTTCCTATTACTTTCTTTTGTTGCCATGGAGAATCTAATTCAAAAACATGATAGACAGGACAGCTTGCATAGGTGTAACAAGGTGAGAAAAAAAAATTACTCATTTCAAAAATGTAATAATTTGTCATTTTTTATGAATTTTAGTATAAAATTGCAGAAGTAACTCTATTAGGTTAAATACTTTTTTCTAATAGGTATTAATTAATGGAAAATAATGATAGTTGATTTTATTAATTATACCTTTCAGAAAACCATAACTCAACATCTATATAGATATTTCCAGGAAAAGCAAGCTTATCAAAATCACTAAGGCCAAATCTACACTTATAAAGCCACTGAGAATATTTCTAATATGGGAAAACATATTCTTCTTTTCTGAAATTCCAAAAACAATATAGTAAAATTTAAAAAAAACTTTAGCAGGGATGCTTTTATTGAAATCTTCAGTCAGTAGACCAGTTTCTAACTGATAAGTTTAGAATTCAAATATAATATAGTCAATAGTTTGATTTCTAATTATTTATAAAATAATATTACTTTTTGTAAAGCCAAGGAAATCCTTTCAATTAAATTGAGTCTTAATAGAAATCCTGTGTATCAAATGACTATTTGTATTATCAATGCTTAAATTAATAGTTAATTTACTAAAGCTCTGGGTTTAAAAAACAAGTTTAAATAGAATACGTAACTTTTCTTTTAATTGGCAAAATCTGGTGTAAAAATTAAAAATTTATCTCACTTTTTCTTGATCACTGTTAAATTAACATAACTATTTTGACATTAAATCTGAAATATATAACAACTGGATAGTTAATTAGATTTGTAAATACATTAATACTTCTTCAATGTCTTCCCCAGCATATATTTGGAGGGACCCATCTAATATATAGGATTAATTTATTGCTGCCTTGAAGTCAGGAAGCAAGACAGAAGATTAATGGAAACCTCTTAAAATTTTAGACCAGAGCCAGACGTGGTGGCGCACAATTGTAATCCCAGCATTTCGGAGGCTGAGACAGGAGGATCAAAGTTCGTGGACAGCCTCAGCTACTTAGTGAGGCCCTCCGCAACTCAGTGAGACCATTTCAAAATAAATAATAAGCCCGGCGTGGTGGCGCACACTTGTAATCCCCGAGCTTGGGAGGCGGAGACAGGAGGATCGCGCATGTTCGAAGCCAGCCGCGCTGGCTTAAGAGACCCTGTTTCCAATAAAAAATATAAAATAGGTCTGGGAGTGTAGCCCGGAGGTAGAAGGGTTTCCAGGAACCCCAGTACCACCAAAAAATTAATTAATTAATTAATTTAATTTAATTAAAAATAAAGAAAAAAACTAAGGCTAAGAGTGTAACTCAGCATGTAGCTCGGAGGTAGAATGCCCCTGGGTCCCATCCCCAGAATTACACACAAAATAACTTAGGCCAATAATCTGTCATAGTCATTTTTCTTTGCTTTGCTTTCTCTGTCTCCTCCTCCTCCTTCTCCTTCTCTTCTTTTTAATTGCCCTCCCCCCAACCTCAAATTTCCCCAACTACATAGGAGTGTTTTAATCTGCATGGACTGTCTACCGGGACTCAGCTGTACAGAGCACTCGTCATACGCTTACAAATGTTGACCTTCCTGAAAAATAATGGCTGAGTCAAAGTCCTATCCAAAGAAGGACCGTAAGTAATTACGTGAAGTTAAAGTGGATTTCACTTACTTTAGTTGATGTCATCCTTTAATCAAGAAAAGAAAATGAGCCAATAGTTACTGCAGACAGAGTTCAAAGGTAAGAAAAATGTTGGCCCAAAGTCCCCCATGCCTCCTTGGTCTGCAGAGGTAAATTTTAACAATGGAGCTGAAAGACTGAACCGGGACACTTGAGGAAGAAATCCTGCAGCCATATCACGCTGTGCCCTAAGAGTATATTTTAGACTCAATTGTCCCACAATACAGTCATATTCTTGGACTGATTACGGTGAGGCTTTCCAAAGAGAAAACCCTGGACATCATTAGCTTGCTGAGTAGTTGAGTTTATATTTCATTCCCTCCTCAATGCATTACACAGAGTAAATTTGCTTAGCCAGAAATGATTTTTATAGTGTTTTTGCAAAAATCCTAATTATAAGGGAATATGTGGTGACTGTTTAAGTCACAGTCTTGGCTTGTGATTTATTTTATAAGTCTTCCCTCACAGTTCTCTGCTAAATAGACATTCTTTGTGTTTTATTACAGGTTTATTCCATTGCATCATACTTTCTGTGGGATGCTGTGCCTATATTTTATTTTATTCCTGCCATTAATTACCTGTGGGCCTGTATCATGTCTCCCTCAGACCCATTTATTATAATAGTGCTGCCTGGTGTCCCTGCAGCTAGCAGCTTGTCAGCTTTTCCATTAGAAACCCCATTTCACAGGGGCTTAAAACTCAGCTGTAAAATTGTGCTTTGAGCTATACATGTTTAGAGTCCATGATACGAGATATGAAACTCCTTATTTTTAGCTCCAGAAAGACAAATTTGGGGGTGAAAAAAGCCATTTCAAAATTAATGTGCTTGTAGGCCCCAATTTCTGTGATAAAATGAAAAGATTATTTTCCTAAAACAATGTAATCTTATAAAAATGTTTATAGGTCTTTCTTTTATTCTTTTCAAAATGGCAACATATTTCTCTGTAGGTTTATGGGACGCAATGCAATCTGGGTGAGAGGTGTGCTTTCGCGTGTCTATAGTTTTACTAAAAATACACATGACTGCTGATTTTCTTAGGCATTTTGAAATATGTATTTATTCATTTAAAATGCAGGAAATGTTCTATTGACCATAGAAAAATGACCTTCTAAACTATTTTGAGAGTTATCTCTATAGTTGACCATTGGATGGTCTTCAAATACAAATGGTATTTACTATAGGAAGCACCTTGGAATTCTTAAATCAAACATTTTCAGAACGTTATCTTTTTTTGATACTGGAGATTTAACCCATAGGCATTCTTCCTCTGAGATATACTTCCAGCTCTATTTTATTTTTTTATTTTGAAACAGGGTCCTGCAAAGTTATCATGTACAGCTACTTTCACATCTACAATACTCCAATCTCAGTGTCGTAAGTACTTAGATTACAGGTGTGCACCAATGCACCCAGATCAGAAAGTTGTCACTCTTATTTGGGGTATGTTATCAGTAGGATTTTCAGAGAAAGACCAGTTAAATATATGAATTTAATTTTTTGGTTTTTGCGGTTTTGGGGACAGAACCCAGAGGAATTCTACCTCTGAGCTACATCCTCAGTCCTATTTTTTAGTCTTTTTATTTTTAGAAACAGGGTCTCACTGAGTTGCAAAGGGCCTCACTAAGTAGCTGAGGCTGTCTGTGAACTGTGATATAATTATTTTTATGGTAGTTAGGTAAAGTATTCCAGGAACAAATACAGGAAAATCCAGAGTTTCTTGCCAGCAAACTTGGTTATGAGGCAGAAGACATAAGGATGGGGCTTAAACCTGCAAGGATTCAAACATCGAAAATTGAGTGAGGCTGGGCTTGCTGGCACATACTTGTCATCCTTGTATTTAAAAGGCTGAGACAGGAGGATCATGGTTTGAAGACAGCCTCAGATACTTAGTGAGGCCCTTTGCAACTCAGTGAGACCCTGTTTCAAAATAAAGAATGAAAAATAGGGCTAGAGGTGTAGCTCGGAGGTAAAATGCCCCTGGATTCCATCCTCGGTACTGAAAGAAAGAAAATTGAGTGAGACCCATTAATGCAATATTCCACAAAGAGGAGAAAAATGAGCAAAACTGAGGGGTCATGTACTTAGCATGTGAAAAGAACCCTTCCAATTCAGTAGTAAATGGACAAATACCCCAACTTGAAAATGAGAAAAACGGTCTTTAGACATTTTTGCAAAGAAGATATGTAAATGGATCAGGGTCAGTTAGAAATGTGCTCAGCATCATGGGTCACTAGGAAAACACAAATCAAACCCCCAGCGAAATGCTCCTTCATACACACTAGGATGGCTAAAAGAAAAAAAGATAATAAGTATTAATAAGGATATAGAAGAATTATAATCCTTGTATACTGCTGTGGGATTGTAAAGTGGCACAACTCTGTTAAGCAGATTGGCAATCCTCAGATTATAAAATAGGGCCAGCGATTTACACTCCTAGGTATATGCTCAAGAGGACTGTAAAAACTCTACACACACACACACACACACACACACACACACACACACACACACAATCTTGCACATGAATGTTTATAGCAGTGTTGTTCTTTTTTTGGGGGTGGGGGGTGCTGAGGATGAAACTCGGGTGCATTTTACCTCCAAGCTACATCCCAGCCCTGTTTTTTTCTTTTTCTTTATTTTGAAACGTTCTCACTGAGTTACAAAGGGCCTCACTAAGTATTAGATGAGGCTGTTCACAAACCATGGTCCTGCTGTCTCAGCCTCGTGAATGCTGGGATTACAAGAGTGAGCCACCATGCCCGGCTCAGTATTGTTCGTAACAGCTAAGACATAATATAATTCAAAGATACATTAGTAAACAAAATGTATAAATCTATACAAATGAATATTAATCAGCAGCATAAAGGAATATTTTATTAATACATGTGTCAATATGAATGAATATTTAAGTCACTATTGTATAAAAGAATCCACTCACAAAAGACCACAAATTATATAATTTAATTTACACAAAATGTCCAGAAGGTACAAGTGCAAAGAGACTGAGACAGAAATCAAATTAATGGCTGCTTAAGAATAGAGGGAGAAATTGAGAGTAATTATTAAATCGTATGAGTTTGTCTTAGGAGTATTAAAATTAAATTAGTGCAATGGCAGTACTAATCTATGCATATACTAAAATCTGTCCAATTGTACACTTCAAGTGTATGACTTATATGGCGTGTAATTATATATCACAATAAAAGACATATACACATACACCCCATAGACTCCAAATCTCTTAAAAGTAATTATATTTGTCTTTAAATTTCTATGTAAATTTGGAAAGTGTTCATTTTAGTTCTTATATGGAGAGGTAGTGAAAATTATTTAAACAACATATTTTTTAATTCTACATTGGATGAGCGCTATATATATATATTGTGCAATTTTTTGTTTTTTGTATACTTTGCAGGTCTTGGGATGGAACCCAGGGGCATTTGACCTCCGAGCTACACCCCCTGCCGTATTTTTTATTCTTTATTTTGAAACAGGGTCTCATTGAGCTGCAAAAGGCCTCGCTAAGTAACTGAGGCTGTTTGTGAATCGCTATCCTCTGGTCTCAGCCTCCGGAATGCCGGGATTATAAGCATACACCACCGCCGGCTTGTGAAGTCTTTTATTTTTAATCTCTGATACATTGAATTGTGTCTATATTAGTATGCCTTTGGGGATGCATTTTTCTTAATTGTTCTACAGCCATTTCTGTGTGATTGTCAACTGGAAAAGTAACTCTGACTATTGGAGTTGTAAGAGCAATGTTGATTCCCAGCCAGGGTCTTCTAGAAGCAGGGCCGTCACGCCAGGTCCTCTGGGTCTATCATGTCTAATGACTGCAGCTCCAGTTGAAATGATAAACTACATGATCTCTCTACCTAGATAGGATAGTCTAAGAGCCCACAATCAGGGGTCTATTTAATAGGTTAAATTATTTTAGAGAATTAATTTCCCTCCCAAAAAAAGAGCCTGATACTATTTTTTTGTGCATGATGATCTGGTAGTAGAATGAAGAAAATTGATTTCCATAAAAGCTAAGAATAGCAGTGACTTTGGCCCAGTAGATTTTTCCAACTGGGGGATATTTGGCTTTTCACAGCGTGGGGTGAGGAAGGTGGTGCAGGTGTCCATTGGTATCAAGAGAGTAGAGACCAGTGATGCTGCAAAACGCTCTATAACATGCAGGAAGGGTGTCAATGAGGAGAATTATCTGATATAAAATGTCTGTAGTGCTAGGGCTAAGAAACTCCGAGACACGGTTTATGTTTGCAGGGAATGGATATAGAATATATCAACATATATTCTAAGTTAAATATTTGAACTGTTTGTATTTTGTGCAATTTTATATATACTTCATGTAAAGTATATGAAGGAAGTAAAAAAGGAAAGAGGAAGGGAGGAAAAATCAGAAGAAATAAAAAGAAAGGAAGGAAGAGAGGGAGTGAGGGAGGGAGGAAATGGCAGGAATCAAGAGAGAAGAAGGAAATATTGTAGCTAAATAGTAATTGCTATTAAAGGAAGAATCCCTAACAAGAATTCACTTCCTCACTCTCATATATCTTCAAAATCTGTTGTATATTATAAGCCTGGTGTGTATCGTGCATTTGGTAATGATACTCACAATGTAATAGTCAATATTTTGGATGCAGTTAGCCATGAGGGAGCCCAAGACATTCGTAATTTGGAAACAAGTAGTATGAATCATCAGTCTGTCCAAATATTCTTGACATGATGACATCTGCTACAGCTTGACCTCATCATGGCAAACATTAAATTTCCTCAACCAGGTTTTCCTGAAGAAAAGTGAACAGAAAGAGAAGTCAACGGAGGTTTTAGCTCACTGAATACTGGATGACTCTTCCTGGAAGGGGACAGACTTGTCTCTTCTTAAATGAACCTGGGCTCAGGAACTCCCATAGTGCTCTTCTGCTTTGTGACAGGTGTTCAGGTAAGAACATATGGGGTTTAAATTGTAAGTCCCAGGATACGGGGATAGTTAACTCACGTGCTTAGACAGTTCAAGAACCTGGAACTATGACATTCACTTTTACCAAACGATAGTTTTGTTTCTTAATCTCCTCTCACTTTGAAGTATAGAGGATCAAGGTGATCACTGTGGTGGGTGGGTTTGATAGAGAAAAGTGAGAAAGTACTTTGCACTTTCAGGGAATAGACTAATTCATAGTATAATGTAATGTTTGTGTGACTGTGTAAACACTCTGCCATACTACAGAAAGGTTCATGTAAAAGCAAAGAGAGTGAAATACAGGCATTTTTAGATAAGAGAATCAAAGCCTAGTTTAAACATGTAAGTTTCCTAACACCGTGTTGGTAAACAATAGATATTTCCTTTTTATGGGTTTATTTTGCTTTTAATGAATTCTGTTTTCTTATTTATTTCCACCACAAAAGCAAAGGCACGATCACAGGAGTACTATTTTCCCATCCCGAAAAATCAAACGAACTGTCAAAAACATAAGCACAGTATCAGTACTCACAATAATAGTCAAAACATTTTGCTATACCAAAAATATATCTCAAAAATGAAATATTAAGTTAAAATTTCACATCGCAGTAGAATCAACACGTTTCAGTCTACTTAATCTATTTTTCTACTGAAGTAAAGATAAAATGATAGCTTTAGTCCTTCCCCTTTTTTGACAGCCTGTGTATATTCATTATGCCTTCCTTCACAGCCATAACAACTATGTTATTTGAGAACATTTTTTTTCTTTACAGCGATTTAGTGGGTTGTTTCTAAACAGAGTCACCTGGCAACACCTGCTTATCAGCAGTTGGCTAATGTGTGCCTATAATAGAGAATGAAAATGTCACCATTTAACAAGGAGAAGCATCCTCCTTTTTCTCAAAAACCAGTCTGTCAGCAGCTAGCTAATATCAGAATACATATTAGCCCAGATTATGTTTGTATTCCTCAAAGGTACCTTCATTGTCTACTTGAGGCAAATAAGAACTAAAAATACTTCATGATGCTTTGATCCTAGAACATTGTATTTAGTCTTTTCCCAGGTAGCCTAAAGGTAGCATCATCAGTTGACTGAATCAGTGGATTGGATTCTTACAAATAAGCCATTATTACACCAGAAAACATCGGTATTGGTTACACCTGCAGTACCAGTCCAATAATTAATTACAAATTCTCTGGCTCAGTTACACCAATATTTTATTATAAACCTATGGGCATAAGTGATGTGGCTTAACAACAAAAAATATTGCTTTAGCTGATCTTTATTATTTCTTGTATTCTGAGGGGTTTTTTACTGTGATTAATATAAATTTTACTTGTGGTTAAGTATATATTTTATGTGATAGACATACAAGAAACAACAGTAGGTGAAAATTACACTTCTCGGCAGGAAATATGGCCTTACTGAGGACCTTTATGATAATGACTTGTTCTCTGATGGTAGGAATTAAACATCAGTAAGTGTCAAAGCTGGTCTATGTAGTAATATAGAAAAACTTGCTAAATCAATGCCAGCTGACACCAGCTCTTTCTTCCTCTGAAATGCTCCCTAAAATTATAGATATTACCACAGAACTGTCTAATGAAACACTGTCACGTGTTTCTCTTCCTCCCACTCTATTTGGATTAAAAATCCGTTGGTGATGGAAAGTTATTTTGTATTTTTGTCACATTCCCAATTCCCAATAAGGTTGTACATGATGTAGATGATCAATACATTTGTAAAAAAAATTCATATAAAAGCAAATTTGATAAAATACATATATATATATATATATATATATATATATATATATATAATCAGGTGCCAGAAACTGAACAGATAATAACATATCCAGATCCAGATATGGGAAAGTGATTACTGAATATCCACAATCATTTGATGCCACAAGCTTATAGCTGTGTTGCCAGAGAAGCGCAGCTACCCCTTCTAATCACTAAGTGGCAAGTTCTAGGATTCCATCTACTCTGAATTTAGATCATTCAATTCCTTGGTAAACAATACTTCTTTTTCTGAAATTTCAAGGGAGATGTCTTGCGTTTGTTTGTTTGTTTGTTTAGCCCTCTGTTCCAGGCACACTGGACCACATGCCTAAACCCAACAACAATCACCCTATTATTTGCATTTCTCCATGAAAACGTAAGCTCCACGAGACCAGAGATCTTTCCTATTTCATTCTCCTCTTTATCCAGGGGACCTATAACAAAGTAGAAGCTCAAAGATCACTTTTTAGAAATAGGAATTAAGAGCCGGGCATGGTGGTGCACGCTTGTAATCCCAGTACTTGGGGGGATCCGGGTTTGCGGCCAGCCTCAGCTACTTAGTGAGGCCCTCTGCAACTTAGTGAGACCATTTCAAAATAAAAAATAGATCTCAATTCACGGACAGCCATAGCTATTTAGTGAGGCCCTTTGCAACTCAGTGAAACCCTATTTCAAAATAAAGAATAAAAAATAGGGCTGGGGGTGTAGTTCGGAGCTAGATTGCCCCTGGGTTCCATCCCTAGTACCACAACAAACAAACAAATAAATAGATAAATAAATAAATAAATAAATAAATAAATAAATAAATATAGGACTGGTAGTATAGCTTGAAGGTAGAATGCCCCTGGGTTCAATCCCCAGCACTAGAAAATAAATAAAATAATTAATTAATAATTAATTTCAGTGCTTATTGTTATTATGATATGTTATATATGGAATTTAAATTTCAGAGACCTCTCTGTAGTCAAAATTACATGTCTGACCAGGTGTGATGCTGCACACCTGTAATCCCAGTGCTTGGGAGGCTGTGACAGGAGGATCGAAGGTTTAAAACCAGCATCAGCAACTTAAGAGAGACTCTCAGAAACCTAGGGAGCTGCTGTTTCTAGTACTTTGGTACAACACTGGCTTACCCTTCAATTCTGAAAGCCTTCGTGGAAGGCATGAATTAGATGCCCGCGCCTATTGAAAAAAGACCCGTAGAGAAGGAGCCACTTTAAGAGGGGATCCCTGGTCTACAGAGGACGGCCAACACAGGACTTCTCTGGATGTTTGCGCCCCTTTCTGGGGCCTTTCCTGGAGGTCTTCGGGATAGGTTTGTCCTCCAGGCCGCCGTGGAAAATAATCCTCTGGTAAGATCTTCAGCCGCACCTGTTCCATACATCCCAGCATGGCCACATCCAGGCTCCTTTGTCAATTTCTTTACCATCTGCTGGATCACATCTGCAAATATTGTCACATCCTTCATTTTGAGTTTTCACCTTCTCTAGGTTTCTGAGGGCGACCCTAGCAGCAAGATCACACATCCACAAGTCCTTTCCCGGCTGCTAGTCCACATCCTGAAAAGCATCTCAAACTAATGAATTTTTCTTTAAATATTTTATTACAATCCCAGGTTAATGTCTTCTTTAATTCTCAAGATATATACATATGTATATATATATTTTTCAGTACTGGGGATGGGACCTAGTGGCATTTGACCTCCGAGATACACCCCCAGCTATATTTTTTAGTCTTTATTTTGAAACAAGATCTCACTAAGTTGCAGAAGGCCTCACTAAGTAACTGAAGCTGTCTGAGAACCGCGATCCTCCTGTCTCAGCCTCCGGTCACAGCTTCCCAAGTACCGAGATTACAAGTGTGTGCCACCACGCCCAGCTTCAAGATTCATATTTCCAGTGTATCGGCTTGGGAGATGCATGGAGTGAGGCTGCCCACCTCATCCCCTGCAGCCGACTGTATTGAAGACATTTAAATACTGCCCCTCCTCACTGCTGAAGGGGGAATCTGACACCAACATAGTGTTAGGAACTGGTTTTGTAGGAAATAGGTCATGGGTTAAATATGTTTTCCAACCCCCAACTAAGGTATTCATGTCTCCGGGTGGTGAGTTATTGGATTACGATAAAGTGAGCCTTGGCCTTGGCTTCAGTAACGTCTTGATGTTGCCCTAGGTGACCCCAAGGCACTAATGTTCATCCGCCTAAGAACTAATGTTTGTCACCAGGTACCTGGCTAGTCATGCACAACTGCCTGTATGGCTTCTGTGACTCCCGCTTAGCTTACACTTGCAAAGAAACAACGGCTGTTAGGAACTTTCTGTCCTTAAAACAATCAAAAGGTGGACAATAGAAGGTACAGACATGGGTTGTTGAGCCCCTGCACGTGCTGTTCCTGGCTTCTGGACTTTCCGCTTGACTTGCACACCCTCTGAAAGAAACTGTTCAGAATGCTCCACATCTGTGAGAACCTAAACTCTTTACTCCTGAGCTTGTGATTTTGACGTATAAAAGGAGCCTTGAAAAATGGCTTGGGGCTGCACTCAGGATTAAACACCCTGTAGTGTAGTCGCCGGCTGGTTAATAAAGACTTTCTATTAGGTTTAAACTAAGTCTGAGTGGTCTTCTATGGTGGTCGCCCTATAATAGTATGAGTAATAAAACCAGATACTTTCTCTACATTGAAGAGATTTGATCAGAGGAGTTGTGCTCAGTTAGTACTTAGTTGCTTAGTTAACCCTGTAGCTCCAGCTGATTCTGGTCAAAGTTTAGCTTCACGCTATTTAATTGATTTTGTTTTAAAAAATAATTTATCATGGCAGAGACATAACCATAGATATAACTCATTGTGATATACCTTATTTTATATATTATACCTCATTAAATGGAAATATATCGGTCTTGTACATGTCAAGGAATAATCAAAAATCTTATTTGCTCTAATCTTTCTCAGTATCCTGAATCATGACTCTTCACCATCAGATTGATATTTTAATAATATTCAAACATGTTTCTATTTTATATATATATTTTAGGTATACACTGTGAATATACTCATATATATATGATTATACTCATACATATATACATATATATACACATGTTGTAACTTTACATACCTGGATGTAGGTGCAAAATGTTAAGTATAATAAAATTTACTATATATTAATAATGCCTGTTACAAAGGATAAAATGGGTTTTTAAACTGTTTAAATAGCACACACATTATTTCAATTAATCTTCTGCTAACCGTATAATTTATCACATGAACAAGACTTTCTGGAGAGTGAAAGAGGAGACTATGAACATATATTCTGAGACAAGTGGCAGGAAAGACTGTCCTGGGTAAATAAGGAGATGTCTTCAGCCCCTTCCTCACCATGAGGGATATTCATTGATACGGGAATAAAGAAAGCTGACCTTTGGTTACATAAATCCCAATTGGCAGAGTCAGTTTCGAATCCAGCTCCTCCTGGGTTTTGAATTCCTTCTTTTTCCCCAAAGTCTCATTTGCCTCTTCTAATCCCTACATCCCAGAGAGCTCTTTGCTCCCTCTTTTAATGAGATAATGTCAGACTTTCTGTGACTTTCTCCTGTGACCTATCTTCCTTGACTTTGACTTTGTGTTGTCAGTGTCTGCATACCTCTCTGTCACCATTCCTAAATTGAGTGCAAAGGACGCATTTCAAGTACAACATTTACCCTTTCTTCGTCTCTAAGTTATCTACTGCTATGCAACAGGTTTCCACCAAACTTCATGACCTGATGCCCTACACATTTGTCCTTTCTTTTCTAAAAAAGGACACAGGTACCTGTGTCCATGGTGGGTTTCCTCAGCCAATTCCCTGAAGGTCCCAAGCCCTCCTTTTATTTTGCATAGTCCTTCCTTGCAGTACAAGCTGGTCCTGTTTCTGCAGGAGCAATCCTCTCCCAAAACTTTGTGGCCTCGGTGAACCCTATTGTCCCATACGAAGAAGGAGAAACCATAGATGAGCAAATAAGGCAAACTAACTGAGGGGGATAAAAGGGGGAAGAGGGAAATTCCCTAATGTACGTGATGTACATTCACAAACATGTCAAAGTCAATCACTAAGCCAAGCATGAGAAGGAGGGAGGGGAGGAAATGGGTGGGAATTGGGGAAGGGCTAAATGAGTGATGTGTGCATGTATGCCTCCACCATCTTGTACTCCATTGAGATGTACGACTACAATGCAACAATAAAAAAAATTTAAATTTTAAAAGTCACATCATAAATCCCTGAAGAGTGTTAATTGTCTAACAACTGCATGTCAATATTCTGTCACTCAGTGACTGTAGAGTCTTCCTTCTTATTTATAAAATTTTAATCCATCTTATCTTCCCATTAGTTCCCTAGTTAAGGACTTAAATACATCTTTTACTTACATTCACTCAACTTGTGTAAGAAGAAAGTTTTTAACTGATTTGAAAATTGCACTGATTTGAAAATCTGAGAAAATGTAAGGTTTCTATCGTCAATAAAATTTTGTTGGTGATGACATGTCATGGCTCTTATTTTGGAATTATATTTTAATAGAGTTTATAAATGACATAAAATGAATGTGAGAAAAATATAACTAACGTTTTTGGCTTCTGTGATAAATATCAGACTTAATTAAGCAGATAATTGGTTCACTAAGCAGGCTTTTTTTTTTTTTTTCTCCTTACAAAATCTTAGGAAATCCCTCAGTGGAAAAGTGTTGATAGATCTTGCTATTAGAAGAGAAGTACTGGCTGGAACCTTCTTTGAAACCTTTAAATATTTAAATGTTCCATTTATTGGAGTATATACTGAAAAATTCAAGTCTCCATGTGAGGCGGTAAAAATTAATAAATTTTTTGCTTTTTGTGATTTAAAGTTTACATTTAGGAGAAACCTTGTCATTTTCCTCTTATTTAACCAAAAAGACCATCAATTGAAGAACAAGTAAATTAAATGGCTAACTTACTTCTTTGGAAAGACCCATACTAAAAAATGAGAAAACAAATTTCATCACTCCAAGATGGATCAAAGCCCCCTTCTAGAAAACTAGGGAAAAACTTTGATTTATACATATTAAAGGAATACCCATTTAAAAAATTACAGATTTATATTTATGGCATTTTCTGTGCATTTGAATCATTGCTGAAAAAAACCTTGAGCCATCAACCTCGCTAACAACTAATGATATGAAAGAAGTTATAATTGTGGAATTTGACAAATGGTAATCTGATGAGACAAACATGTCACAAAAACAGCTTTTGCAAAACCTGATTCTTACCTGGATTTCATAATAGGAGACAAAGTGGATGCCAGCTGTAGTTTAAGTAATTCATGTCTGTTTTAGTCTTCTTATTGTTTCGTGGGAAAATAGTCCAAAAGGTATTCTAAAGGAATTCAGAAAATGTAAGCATACCCTCTGTTTTGATATCCTCTACGCCCGATTACTCCTCAGTCTTGTCCTAACTCTCAGAGTGTGTACACCTTTTAATCTAGCGTAATAAACCATGAAATAATTTTCCTCAGTGAGACAAAAGGGACATTACTTGATATGCTAGCATAGTGATGGCATGGTGGGGATGGCCAATGCAATTATCTAGAAAGCCTATTTATTCCTTCTTCATTCCTCTGTACCTAAAAAAAAAAAAGAAAGAAAATTATTATGCAGCCCAGTTAGCTTTAGCACTGAATCAAGAAGGAGATTAGAAAGTACTGATTTATAATGAGAATTATAGTTAGAATAAGAAATTCAGATAAGCAAAATGACTAAAGATAAAGGCCTTGCTGCATTTGATTTTCTGTTTTTAACTCCACACTGCTCTTTGCTACCTACTTTAAACTTCTATGATAATTACGATTAAGTTTTACTATTTACATCTATCCCCACTTTTATCACAAGTATATAACTTGGTATTCGGCAGCTGTTTCATCTTTGAAGCACGAGAACTCTAATATGTAGGCATATAAATCATGCTGTTGCATGATAAATGTGCCATAGAACATTAGGCCCCGTGTCCTGGGAGGAAAATGAATGGCCTTTGAAGGGTACAGTGTTCTTACAGCCTTTGGCAGACGGTGAGAGGTGGAAATCCTTATCTACTCGTTTTCATCTTCTCCATATAAGTAAAGTTTACCTAGCTTCCCCTGAAACACATAAACTCAATTTTTTATTTCATTAGTTTTTTAATATGCCAGTCAAATACAACGTACTAAGATTGAAATCCATGCAAGCCCACCGATACACAAATCTTGCTGCTACACAGGTACACCCTTGTTACACTGATTGCTCTTGGACCTTTCCTCCTTCCCAGGCTACCTGTTTTGAGATGCGGAATAATTTATTAAATTTATTAGTGAGCAGAGCAGTGCCGTATTACTAATGTGACTGATTTGGGTTGAAAAATCAAAGTATTCTGTATTACCCTTAATGCGATCTGTTGAAAGAGACAAACGGTAGAACAGGTGTAGGGGATTATACGATAGACACAGACTGGCTCGGCACACTGATTATCACGCAACGTGCCAGCAAGCAAATACATAGATGGGCAAGGGTGTGATATACCTGAGGAGAATTTTAGAAATTATAGTACTTAATCCTGGTAAGCAAGAAGCAGCAAGCAGTGTTTTGTACAACACTTAGAGAAAATAATAACTGTCATGAGCCATTTAATTCCAGACAAATCATATGGCTGCTAGGACATCTTACAATCATTTTTGATAAAATTATCCCCTAATTCTTTGAGGTTTATTCTTCTCTTATAAAGAAGATATACATTATAATCATGCGTCCCTAACTTCAAATAAACCAGCTTTCCTCTTACAGGAGGCACAAATTTAAAACATTCTTATTAATGTATATTATAGTCTACTTACGTCATTCAGAAATGTCTGGAACTGCATACAGATAAGTGGTTTTCAAACAAAAACTAGTGTATGTAATGATTTTAAAGTACAACTATGAAATGTATAGTTTTAAAATATTTTCCATTTTATTTCCAAACGTGGCCATTGAATCTGCCTATCAAGAACTCCATGAAAGTTCTTTGTATTTGAACTGGGCTTTCTTTTTCATAACACTGAGAACCAAACATTTAAAGAAATGGTTTCCTTGTAACAAAGACATGGCCAAATGTCACCGAAAGTACTATAAATTTAATTTGGATATTATTAATTATAGTTTCCAACTTAGACAGGAGCAAGGAGCCTGGTGCCTACTTTTTAATCTTAACGACACACACCCAGCAGGGTGCCAAGGTTATTCTCTAGTAAATATGAATGATGAGATCTGACTCTGAAAGCCACTGAATTTAAGATAAATGAACCTTGGAAAGCATTGGTCCAACCCCTATGATTTGCACAGAAAGTTCAAATTGGCAACAGCACAGGGGTTTAAATACCCAGGCATATTTGGCTGTGTCAGCGCTGGAAGAAAAGGCAAAACTGCTTCCTATCTTAAAACAACGAATATGTGTCAGCAGTCGTCTTGATCTGATCGCAAGCGTGCTGTTTCCTATTTCCCACTGACTAATCGACATGACTTTGCATTAGCTACAAACCTAAATGACGGGCATCCCCAATCACTTGGCTGGCGTAGGAACAAACCTGGACTAAAAAGAGATCTTTAAAAGTGAGGAGAGCGTTGACATTGCTAAATCAAGGACATGGGATGTTAGAAATAAAGAGCGAAGAATCTGCTGGCCGCCTGCGAGTCACCGCGGGTCTTTTATTTGCATGGAAGCCTGTAAGTCTTGCCATGCTGAACTAAAGACCAGGGACTCAAATGATGAAGTTTAAGGTGATGTGATAAAGGGGGGTTAGGACACATTTAGGTCTCCAAAAAGTTGTTCTATGGTGATAGGGAAAATTTTCCTGGGTTAGGTAGAAAGACTCTAAAGGATCTAGAAGAAGGTAAATTATATTTAGGATAGACACTGCCAGATTCTTCCAACAAATGGTTAAAATACTTTCTTGACTGCTTGCAGATGTCCAATGAGGTAGCTATTTTTTTTTTTTTTTGATGGTGGTACTGGGGTTCCTGGAAGCCCTTCTACCTCTGGGCCACACTCCCAGACCTATTTTTTATCTTTGGAAACAGGGTCTCTTAAGCCAGCACGGCTGGCTTCGAACCTGCACGATCCTTCTGTCTCCGCCTCCCAAGCGTGGGGATTGCAAGCGTGAGCCACCACACCCGGCAATGAGGTAGCTATTTTAATCCCTGTATGTGAGTTTAAGTTTCTTTGAGAAGGCCACACATGGAATGTATATGTTTATTAGTAGTAGGAAAGATTTCTACCCCAATCCTAACACAATCCAAAGTCGCTTTTCCTATAGAAGAGTGATGGAATGATTATGGAGCCAGACCACCAGGGTAAAATTCTGGTTTTTCAGCTAAGAGATGAAGGATAAGTTAATTCCCTCTTAAGCCCCAGTTTCCTTGTTTGTAAGATATGACTGAGAACATAAAATTATCTAATGTACGCCCATTAAATCCTAGCAGCACCAAGCATAAACTAAGATTCCAGCCCTCCTCCTGTGCTAGTACTTACAAGTCCTTCCAGAAGAGGGCACAATAACTATAGAAAAGCTGGATTCTTCAGGGCCCCAAAGACACAAACCTCTCAGAGAGGGAAAATAAAAGAAAGCCGGGCATGGTGGTACACACTTGTAATCCCAGCATTTGGGAGGCTGAGACTGGAGGATCGCGGTTCGCGGACAGCCTCAGCTACTTAGTGAGGCCCTCTGCAACTCAGTGAGACCCTGTTTCAAAATAAAGAACAAAAAATTTGGGCAGGAGGTGTAGCTTGGTGGTCAAATGCCCCTGGGGTCCATCCCCAGACCTGCAAAGAGAGAGAGAGAGAGAGAGAGAGAGAGAGATATTTCCACCAAGAGAAAAAACTTATTATGGCCCTTTTGAAAGAGTTTGGGTGTTGAACTCACAACAAAAGACTCACAAAACCAAAGTTCTGGAGATTACAGAAACTAAGCAGAGGTGCAGTGGCTAATAGGAGGCTATAGCACCCCTCCATCAAATCTAGAAGCTAAACTATAAGACAGCTGGTTTACTATTAAAAGATAAAACAAAAAAATGGAAAGTAATAAAAAGATGGTCTATTTGTTCACAGATGGTAGTTTTAGCGGGAACATTGAATAAATCCAAGGTACCTGGAGTGTGTATTCCAGGATGCATAAACACTGCCCCTCCCATGAGGAAGAAAATTCTGAGCAGTCACGGTGCCACTGCACAGCTACACTTGGGAAATGACACTTCATTGGCAAATGACACTTCATTGGAGCTTAGTGTTGATGTCAGTGGCTCACAAGTGCAGCGCTCTGCTGAGGCTGTGGTCAGACTGACCTCACTGAGTAGAAATATATAACCTCCCTCCTGTGGCTCTGGCCACATTGTTCATACGCTGATAAGACCTGGGGTCTGAGACTCACTGATAGCCAGCAGCAAAATCATCCTCTCGCTGGATCATTAGAATCTTTCTCTCTCAAGGTGACTCTTTGGCGAGCTTTCACATAGGATGTCAACATCTCCTTAGCTTTGTCCACTTAACCATTCAGCCAAAAAATTAGCCGAGGTCTGTGAATTGCTGAAAGCTAATACGTTTTAGCCATCTCTCCTTTCAAACAAAATTAACGATCCAGGTATACAGCCTAAGTCTTTCCACTGGAAGGATTTCCTTGCATCACTCTGCTTCGGGGCCTCCCCAGACTAAGGCTGTAGCCAGCACCACTCATTTTGGGGTGGCTGCTACATTACTCTTCCTGAAGCAACTAACTGAGCGCAGGGATCTGCCCATGGATTCACAGGTGTAGGCTGGGCAAGAGAAGATGATGCAACAACAGGAGCGGCCGTGGGCATCAGGACAACTTTCTCATGCACTTTACTTCTGCCTTTGAGACCTGGATGCACTTGATCTGGGGGTTCTAGCTGCATGCCTGACTGTGGCATGGGGTGCCGGATCACACTCAGTTCTTATGCAGCTTGAGACATATGGTAGTTCGCAGGCCACAGTCAGGCATTCCATTTCTACAAAGATCTCACAGCAAGTCAAACGCTGTTCCCAAAAAAGGAATACACACACACACACACACACACACACACACACACACACACATATATATATATTTTGGGGGGAGCAGAGGTTGGCCTGACTTTGCTCCAAAATTTTAAGTGCTACGGCGTGTTTCATCTTTAGGAGGCTGTGAAGTCTTCAAGTTGTCTTTCTGTCTGTCGTTGACAGTTGGACCATCATTGGATGTACTGGGTCCCCTGGTCCAAGTGGCAAAGTAAATGACCCAGCAGCAAATCATTCATGGCTGCATCACAGGGTCACAAAGCATTGTGCCTCACTTAAAGGTATTGATCGCATTTAAATAGGTGAGAGTAGCACATTCAAGTGTGTTATATGCTGCTTCAAGTCCCCGTAATGCTGAGGATGCTAGCCCTTTGGCTTAGCAGTCGGCTGGGTCACGGGCATGCTTTAGATTGCTCTTCATCTTGAAAGGCTCATCTCAGCACGTCCCCTACACTGGGTAATTGGAAACACCACTCAGCTAGGGAATCACTTCGTTTTTTCACAGTTTATTTCTCATCATCTGGCATGTGCCTTACCAACATGTCTAAAGTAGTTGCTACATCCTGGACACTGAGCCAATTCAGAATTGTATGGTCAATGTAATGGATAAACATGTTGTCCTGTGAAAGGGACCTATGATCGAGATTTCTGTGGTTATAGGCTCAGACTGGGAGTTGACATATCCCTGAAACAGGACAAAGCATATTATTGGCCTTCGCTCCTAAAAATACAGTGCTTTTCATGGTCATGAGGCAGGTCGGTAGCTATAGCCCAGGTACAGGGAGAGGGTCATTTTGTCTTTGACTGAAATCCATCTGAAACAACAGCTTTCATTTGTTCCCATTTATAAAGATTTACCAGCATGCTCCAAGATCCTTTTGTCTTCTGTATATACCTAATTAGCCAATCTGATGGCAATCATAACCTCTACATCTTTTTAGTTCTTCTCAGCGCCACTAACGTCTGCAGTTCTTCTGGAAATATAGTTATTTCTCATCCAAGTCATAAAGCGCGGCTAGTGCCTTACCTCACCACACATGTTAGGGAATCGTGCCTATATGGCTCTTGTCCAGTAGTGGATTTCAGTAGCCAATAAGTGACCCACTGGACCCATGGCATGGAAAACTAAGCCAAAATCCATTGGTCAACTGACTTCCAAAAGCCCCTTCTTTCACTTTGGATCACATTTACATTTTGCATTTCTAGGTATTCATTCGATTTCAGAGCCAGTTCCCAAAAATCCCCCCAATGTGGAAAATCCACGGTTAGTGAGTACAGGTCCCATTCAGGACGTGGTTAAAATTTTTGTGTATTTGGCATTGCAATAATACGTTTCTTCAAGAGGATCCAGCCTTCCCCACATTCTTTCCTTAAGGAAACCTGCCTTCTTTTTATTCAAGGGGTCTATTACCTGGCTCAAGCTATGGAAATGATTACAAGATCACAACTTTGTATGAATCAAGCTCACTAGACTTAGAGCCTTTCTCCTTGGATCAAGTAAGACTTCAACATGATCTAGAGTTGATTCTCATTCCTCATGGTAGTTATGTTCTATCAAGTCTCCATGAACACTGAACTAGCAAACACTGAAACATTGCTCTTAGGGAAATAAAAGATTAGTTCTTGAAAGTATCTGGTCACAAGACTTTTGTGAACTACATGATACATAAACCTGTATGTTTTGTGTATGTTTCTGTTGAAACAACACCATATTTAGTAAATACCATTTATTTTTTTTAACAGTGAACCCATTTCTAAGAGCATTATAATGTATGCCTAAACAAAGCTTCTCTAATATCTATATATGTATAATTTATAATATATGTCAGATATAAATATATAACATACATATTAGATATTTTTCTCTATAAGGCACATCTATATATTTATAAATCTCTCTATATATATTATATATAATATATATGTTTCTCTATAAGGCACATCGCAGTGTTATTGCATTAAGAAGCACTAGATAGCACTTTGGCTTTATAATTAGGGGCCAGTCAATCTGTTACTGATTGGGAGACTATGGTTCAGGGAAACTGTTCCCCAGGAACCCCTGCTAGGGTCCCAGACACACTTATCCCCCAACCCATAAGAAAACCTGAAATGACCCCAAACAGGAAAAAAAACCGTGGATTCTTGTCCTAAGCTAAGAATAAATATGCATAGCTTGGACAGTTGCTGAAGATTTAAAGAAGTTTATTAGAAAGATAGAAATATAGAAAATAGAAATAACAGCCCCATGCCAAAATGGCATGGAGGGGTGACTCAAAATGAATACACCCAAGAGCTTACACATGGACTCAGCCTTTTATACCCATGACCTCCATCTTGTTTGTGTGACTCTGCCATATGAACGTACCCTTTAAGAGGTACCTCCCCTTAACCCTGAAAGGTACCTCCCCCAGCAAAGGTGTGGCAAGGTGTCTTCTTTCATGAAGGGCAAGGTCAAACCCTGCTCCATCCTCCCTAGATCATGTAGATCTGTCTTTAGGTAAAAGCCTAGTTCTCTCTTAAGATCTGTCTTTAGATAGAGAAAGGCCTAGTTCTCCTCTCCTATTGACTGGTTAATTACTTTGAGCTAGGTTAATTTACATTGGAATAGCTGCCTGTTTTAGGCAGAAATCAAGTCCTTTCTTTACCCATGTCTGCCGCCATTTTGACACAACTATTTTGAAATATATCAATTATTTTCTTTTGAAATATATTAATAATCAGAGCTTTCCCAAATCTTCCTAGGCCATTCCCAATACTGGTGCAAATCAACAACAAAAAGCACAAAAATGCGTAAGATGTGTCACTGAAGAATTTACAATATGCAAGCTAAAACGAGAAAGTAGAGCATTGCCTCCTTTGACCTCAAGGGGAACGTGTGCATCAGATGACTTGAGCTCCCTCTACTCCGCACACCTGTATGTCCATGAAAGACCTCAAAAGCACTGCTAGCATTGACTGGGGGGGGGGGGGCTAGAAATAAATTTCCTAAGTAGGAGAATGTCCTAATACAAAATCAATGAATAGCAAGAATTGATCCTTATTTTCATTCAGAGGACACCAAGATTGTGCCAAAGAGCTGACATGGCTTTACCTCTGCTGGCTATTGTGACAAGCAAGTCCATCTTGTCTTTGGCAGTTAGGTGCTTTCATTCATCCCCTGGCACCATGGAACCCCATCATCCTTTCTACTTTTAGGGTTCCCAATGTGATGACAGTAATTCCCACTGTAATTGCTGACATGCAAGAAGTCACCTCACAAAACTTGTCAAGAATATATTTAATGTGTATGTATCTATCACTCTGAACCTCAATATGATGTAAAATGGCAGTGCACTCTTAAAAGCATATTTTTAAAAGAATATATTTTAACAAAGCTGCATAAAAAGAGTGCCCCCTGGCGAATAGGTCTTACATGATCAATTCATTCTAGTATCCCAGTCTTCAAAAACCTTTGGATTCCCTTCTCTTCAATATACAAAGGAATTCCTGGCATTTCAGGGTTCTTTTGTGTCAGCTGCCTTTGAGGTCATGTTTCAATCAACCAATCAAACAAGAATCAGAGCAATTCTAAGCCCTTTGAGCTAAGACATTGACTTTGGAATTTTTAATTAATAAGATCACATCAGCAAATTCATCCTGATCCTTTTTTTTTTTTTTTTTTTTTTTGCGGGTCTGGGGATGGAACCCAGAGGCATTTGACCTCTGAGCTACACCCTCTGCCCAATTTTTCATTCTTTATTTTGAAACAGGGTCTCACTGAGCTGCGAAGGGCCTCACTAAGTAGCTGAGGCTGTCCACTAACCACGATCCTCCTGTCTTAGCTTCCCAAATGCTGAGATTACAAGCCTGCGCCGCCATGCCCGGCTTCATCCTGATCCAGTTTATGTTTATTCCACCTTGTGTCTACGCCCTGAAGTTCACTTTGAATTGGTCCTGAAGTTTCCTGGAATCACTTCTTTGATCTGTCTTTGCGAACTGGAAAGACCATAAATTCTTTTTGGTCCTCCATACAAATTACACTTTTGCCAAACCCTTGGGGGTTCAGTGTAAGTATGGCTCTACAGGAAGGAGACTTCGTGGAGGTATATTGTAAGAAGTATCAACAGTGTCTCGCTAGTCAATCAACCCAGGGGAGACCTTTATAGATTCTTTAGACACTCTCCACCTCAGGCAATGCTGAGAGGGCTGCTCCAACCGAAGACTTGAGAGTAATGAGTTCAAAGACTCCCCAAACTGTCAAAATCTGTTCATCTCCTACTATTCCAATCCTTATGATCCCATTCCTTCTCACTTAACGCTTTAACAAAATAAACGTTTTCTTTAGTATTTGCAAGCTAGAGAGTAATTGGGATACAGGAATGACTTTATTTTTTTTTTTTTTTAATTTATTTATTTATTTATTTTTTTAATTTTATTTTATTGGTGCACTGTATTCATACATCATAGTGGAATACAAACTTTTGTAGACATACATGCACACATCGCCCAGTCAGCCCCCACCCGATCCCCACCCCATTCTCTCCCCATCCCTCCCTCCCATGCTTGGCTTAGTGGTTGACATCTAGTATTATAGCAATTTATCCAAAATTAAAAATGATAATCTCACATAACAGTTTCATTTGTCTGATACCAAGCTTTTGATGACTTAAAGATAACATTTCAATATTTCTTTTTGCTTTCTTTCTTACCAGAGAATATTTTTTTCTTTTTTTAGGTGAAACTATCATATATTTATTTTTCAGAAAAAAATCTATCCTGATATGGAATATGGACTCTAGATACCCAAAACAATCTCGAAGCAAAAACAAAGCTAGAAGATGTATATTTTCTGATTTCAAACCATATAAAGCTACAATAATTGAAACAGTGTAGTACTGTTCTAAAGGCAGATATATAGACCATTGGAGTTAAATACAAGCCTAGAGCTAACTTCTTCCCTATATTGTCAAGTTATTTTTGACAAGGTTTCCACGAAGATTTGGTGGTGGAAATAATAATCTTTTAACTAAATATTGTTGAAAAATAATAATTACATGGAAAAGAATAAAATTGGACCCTTACCTAATCCCACATACAAGTATTAACTCAAACTAGATAAAAGACCTAAATATAAATCTTAAGACTATAAACTTTTAGGAGAAAATCTGGGTCATAAAACCTCACAACATTGAAATTGGCAGTGATTTCTTGGATATGATTTCAATGGCACAGGCAACAGAAGAATATACAAACTCCCTAAAAAATAAAAGAAAATATTGTATATCCAAAGACAATGTAAACAGAGTTAAAAGTTACTAATAGAATTGGAAAAAATATTTCCAAATGCTATATCTGAAGGTATATTAATATTCCAACTAGAAATCCTAAAAATTAACAACAATAAAGGCAAACAATACAATTTAGAGATAGGTAAAAGACTAACATAAATAATGAATCTCCACAGATAACCAATCTTAGTTGTCTGTTGGATGGAAACTCTTGTTTCTCTGGTTCTGGTGAGTGTTACCTATTTCTTCTTTGTAGTTAATCTCTTTGAGTATTTTCTCTAGCGCTGGTTTTGAAGACATAAATTCCTTCAGTTTCTGTTTGTCATGGAAGCTTCTTATTTCTCCATCTATTTTGATAGAAAGTTTTGCTGGATAGGAAATTTTTGGCTGGAAGTTGTTTTCTTTCAGAGTTTGGAATATGTTACTCCAAGCCCTTCTGGCTCTCATGACTTGGTTTGGGAAGTCTGGAATGATTCTAATTGGTTTGCCTCTGAATGTCAGTTGGCCCTTTGTTTTTGTTGCCTTTAAGATTCTCTGCTTGGCTTCCACATTGGTCATTTTGACAATTATGTGGCGTGGGGATCCTCTTCTCGGATCCTGTCTAAAGGGAGTTCTATAAGTTTCCTGGATCTGTGTATCAACCTCTTGCTCTATATTTGGAAAATTTTCTGCTATTACTTCCTTGAAGAGATTGTTGATCCCTTTGGTATCACTTTCTTTTCCCTCCTCTATTCCAATTATTCTTAGGTTAGCTCTCTTAAGATGGGCCCATATTTCTTCAATGTCAGATTCCTGCTGTTGGATATCTTTTTCTAGATTAGAAACTATGCATTCATTTTTGGATTGCTCATCTTCTAAGAGCGAGATTCTGTTCTCCATGTGGTCTAATCGGTTGTTTGTGCTTTGAATTGAGACCTTTACTTCATTAATTGCATCCTTTATCTCTTTTTGGCTCTCTCTGAGTTCTTTTCGAAGCACCTCTATTATTTCTACAGTTATTTTCCTGATTTGATCTTCTAGAAATCTCTGATTTTCTGTTTTATCAGGTTCTGATGTTGTGGGGTTGTGCACATTCATTACTCCAGTGTTATTCCTCTTTCCCATGATTTCGGAGGTTTGTGCCTTCTCTGGGTTCTTCCCTTGGGTCACTATGGCTTCACTTAAGGTGCTCTGGATCTCGAGTCTGTATTATCTCAGACCCTACTACTCCTTTACTGGGTTGTATCACAGAGTCTCCGACCCAGGGAGTCGATAGAGGCTGCTTTAAACTATTGGGGGTGCCAGGTTGCACGCTCTCCTATGGTGTGATATCTCTGCCACCACCACTCCCTCACTGGGTCAAGTCCCAGGAGGCACAATACTGGGATTTCTCCTCTGTGGCCCGCAATTTGACTCACTGTTCTTGAGTACGCAGATGTAGCTGTACTGGTCTCGGTGAATTCACTGCTGCTGCCGCCGCCGGTGGCAATATGGCGCCTCTGCCACGCCCTCGGCCATGAGGCTGGCGTATTTTTTCTTCTCTGGTTTCCACTCTGAATCCCTCCAGCGTGTGCTGAGCTCAGCCACTGGGAGCTTTAAATGCTGTCTGCGCCGAAAGATCCCGCCTGGCTGTTCCGCATCGGCTCACCTCGGCTTGCTGTAGCCGTCCGCTGAGTTCGCCGCTGCCGCCGGCAGTATGGCGCTGCTGCCGCGTCCTCGGGCGCGTGTGTCTCCTCTGTGGCCCTGAGCTCTGTTCTCAGTCCGCTTTCTCTCTGGAGCCTGGTGGTTTTTTTGTTTTTCTGGTGATGGTGTTTTCTGGCTATGAAAGGCGCTCTTTTTGTGGTAATGGAGATTGGTTGTTAGCGGGACTCTTAAGCCCCGCTTTTCTCGGTCGCCATCTTCCCGGAAGTCTCAGGAATGACTTTAGATAATGAAGAAGAAACTCCAGTTGAGTGAGAGAGGTAGTCTAGGGTAATGTGTATGTGGAAAGGGTGGGGGAATAAAGAAGAAATCACTTCCACAGACATCACATTCATATGTGAGAATACTGATGCCAATCTCAATATCCTGGTGGGTAAGAGGGAAGTGGAGAGAGAGAGCCGGGGGAAAGCCCACCGAGGGCTGTGTGTGTGTGTGTGTGTGTGTGTGTGTGTGTGCCACTCTCACTTTGAACTACATCATGATGTGAGACTATAATGCACCGATAAAAGTAGAATTTTGCTTTCAAAAAATAAATAGATCTCAGCTCTGTAACCATGAGACATAAGGAAAACTGCACAAGCTTTCAGATCACCTATACAGACTTTGATCTGGAAATTTAATGCCCTGCATTTATCCTGTGTTTTATCCAAGCTCTCCAACATATTTTTAAACACCTGCCCCATGCTGTCATACTCAGGTTTTCAGTAAAAGCTTTTATGATAGTAAGTGCTTTGTCACCCAGGGCCTTGCCTTCCAAGGTACATGACTACAAGTATCTAAATGATAATTTATTTAACTGTTTTTCCCTTGCATGATAAAACTTATTCTTCTTAACTACTAGAAACAGGATTATGATATTTACTTTTATTTAATGAGATAAAAAATAATTTCAGAAAACTGGCCTCACTTAAAGCTATTGGTCATAAGCAGAACTACCTGAGTAAATGGGGAGATATGGGCATAGATCTACATAAATATTGAGCAGTTTATTGTAGGGATTTGACCTTATAAAGTTTGGAGAGAAGATTAAGCTGTTTCCTTTGCATTGGATTCTGGAACTTGAAGTCCCACCGTTGGGAAGAAATGATGGACAGAAGATGAAAGAGAGAAAGAATAAACTGAACCTCTAAGCAGAAGCTGGATCCTCCGAGTACAAATGGAAACCTTTGTCAAGTTCTTTCTGCCCGTGGGACTTGGCAAAGAGCTGTGGTACAGAGGTCAGGGCCCTTGTTCATGGAGCTAAGCAAGTCCACTGCAAGAGCTGGAGAAGCTAGAGAAGGGGCTGGCAGAAGTCGGAGCAGTTGCTGGTCCTTCTACCTGCTTTAGGACAACAGGATGAGACAGCAGCTCAGTGCCAGGTATAAGCTAGGACCTGGCTGCTGCTTTGCTAACAGCCTGCAGATCTCCCAGGAGAATCTCTCTTGGCCTTGCCATAACCAGAAACAGACCAGAAAGGAGATTTTAGGAAATCAGTTGACCCTTGCCAAATGGACATACTACAAAGCCACTAAAGTAGCATTAAAACCCCACTCTGAAAGATATAACGCTTAGAGCAAAGCAAGATATTGCTGGTGCAGATTCTAGGAAAGGCAACCAGGCATAAGAATTGTTGGTTCAATTCCAAAGACATGGGCAAAATAAAATGGACAGCTCAGGAGAGATGGGACAGAGGAAGCAACCAAAAAGAGCACTCAGAGGAGAGATTTCTTTTTTAAAATATTTTTACTGGTCCACTCTAGTCATACATCTCAATGGGGGTACAAGATGGTGGAGGCATACATGCATACATCACTCAATTAGCACTTCCCCGGTTCCCACCCCGTGACCTCCCTCTCCCTCCTTCTCATGTTTGGCTTTGTAATTGACTTTGATATGTTTGTAATGTATACATCATGTACATTAGAGATATTTCTATCACCAACTCACATAGTCTTCTAGACTCCAAAAATATATCTTACCAGCTTGAGTTCTTTCAAGACTGGGTTCTCTCAGGCAAAAAGCTGAAACCATCTGCCTTTTTCCACCTTGATAGGCTCTGACAGCAGATTTATAATTAGGACACAAAATGCTCTTCTCTTATATAAAATGCCTAAGTCAAAATGCTTCGCCTCTAAGTAATTTTTTTTTTCAGCCAGAGTATTAGCTTGGCTCCAAATCTGCAGTACTATCCAGGAAATATTGTGCCCATAATAGTGGTCTTAGTAGGATAAGGATTCTTTCAGTAGAGAGGAAACTGCGTTAAAGCCCTTGGTCCACAGAGTCCTTAGCACGAGGCTACAACTGCCATGGTCATCAGGGACCTGGAACACAATGCCATTGCCAATAGGTAGAGATGTGAAGTTTGAGAAAGAGCTTTTCTGAACTTAATGTTGGACCCATTTTTCATATCTCCTTGCCAACTTGTCGCAAGAGAGGCTGTGTGATCGGCATGGAAACTGGAGACATGGAGGAGTAAATTTTACCATCTGCAAAGTTACAGAAATAAAAGTAATGTAGGCAAGCTACTTAGAAACCCCAAAGTCCGCGGGTCCAAAAATCACATAAATCCCGTGTAAAGTGTAAAAGTATTGGCATTCTAAATGAGAAATGAAACACATTTGGCATTCTAGGGGAGGCATAGAGCGAACAAATGAGAAAGCCTATAAAATGCGCTGTCAGATCATTTCAACTGACCCTAATATTTAAGAACGAGCATAACATTTTCCAGTCCTGAATAGTTACGTAGCCTCATGCCTAGATAGAGAAAGAACAGTGAAAATTTGGTAGGATGCTTTTGGGGCCATTTAAGGAGTGAGTAATGGGTCTCATGATAGTCTTGCATACTAAATTTAATATGCAGATAAAAACATAGGCGCTACCAAACTCATAGCCAACTATTTAGCTGCATTACCTGGATCAATGGCTGTGCCCATCAAAGTGATTTGCAAAGCAAAGAGGCTGTTTTGGAAAGAGGGGTCAATATCCTTCTCCAAACCCATCAGAGTAATTTAAAGGAGCATTTCCAGCCCGGGCTGTCCTTCCCTCTCCTCATACAGGAGCACCTTGTTAAACAGCAAGTAACAGCAAAGGAGCGTTTAACAGTCTGCTCCTCGTACACCTCTTTTCCAGCCAAATGACACCTATAAAGCTAAAGCAGAACCTCTCTGGATGCTCCACAAACAGGAAGTGAGCATTTTATGGTTTTGTGCAATAGTTACAGTGTGTTGCTGTTTTTAATTAGCATATACATGAATGCCCTCCTTTCATCTCCTGCTATTATTGTTGCCGTAATTCAATAAAAGTAGCCTAAACATTTACACTGCGGAGCATTTCTCTCTGATTTATGCCGAGGGAATGGCGCGCACGGTGCTCCACATCTGCTTTCAAAAGTCATCATTTTATTTCATGCTCTCATATCCCTTTTAAGAACAAGAAATATTGTGGGTTTTGGAGCACGGCTTTATTTTTTATCATTTCTGCCTCTCTGTGGATTTCGCACTCTTTATGTACTCTCTTCCCCATAATGATGCTCGAATCAATTCTGCTGAATGGTGACAATTTCTTCCCGAACTTTCGCACAACAGTAATGAATTGGCCTCTTCATTCACTCCACTGGATTTTTATTATTTAAAAAAATAAGCAATATTTTTCTCCTGTTTGGCCAGTTACTAGACTCACAGTTGCCCTTTTATAATGACATATAACCAGCCCAAAATACAAGCTTTCCATAGAAAAAAATGAATACATGCTTAAAGGGAAATCAGCATAATTTCTGCTGGTGTAATATTCTCCAGAGCTATTTAGCTTCAAGGGTCAAGGAAACAGTTCAAGTGAACAACGATCATCATATAAAACATTAACTAACGTCTTCAAGTTGTTTCCCTTTGCATTTTTATACCTATTTGTGGCACAATAGAATGGTTGCAGTCCACTTATATTTCCAAATCCCAGGATCTGAGACTTCTTCTTTTACATGGCTGTTAAAACCACTAGTCAGTGCTTGGATTTATTTATTTATTTATTTATTTATTTATTTATTTATTTATTTGATGGTACTGGGGTTCCTGGAAACCCTTCTACCTCCGGGCTACACTCCCAGACCTATTTTATATTTTTATTTGGAAACAGGGTCTCTTAAGCCATCGAAGCTGGCTTCGAACCTGCGCGATCCTCCTGTCTCTGCCTCCCAAGAGCGGGGATTACAAGCGTGCACCACCACGCCCGGCAACGTTTGGATTTAACCTGCCCACATCGCTCCTCTGTGCAGAAGAAGCAAAATAGCAACGTTAGTGAAATTACAAAGATATATTTTAAAACATCAAATTATTACTTGCAAGTAAATGGTTTGGGGAAGACATTTTGTCACCTCTTAAGATATGACTTACAAGGTCAGAAAATTTACCAAAGTTGTGGCCTGAGACACTATCCCACGGCTAATCGAATGAGAGCACTTACGTTTGCTCCTAACTAACTCAAAGGCTGTCTTGGAGGACTAAAAAAAGAAAAGACCAATAATTATTTGGCCAGAAACTTGGATGGAGGGGACTTCCGGGAAGATGGCGACCGAGAAAAGCGGGGCTTAAGAGCCCCGCTAACAACAAATATCCATTACCACAAAATCAGCGCCTTTCAAAGCCAGAAAACAACATCACCAAAGAAACAAAAAAAAATCACCAGGCTCCAGAGAGAAAGCAGACTGAGAACAGAGCCACAGAGGAGATCCTCACGCCCGAGGACGCGGCAGACGCGGCAGCAGCGCCATACTGCCGGAGAATTCACGGGACAGCCACAGCAAGCCGAGGGGAGCCGCTGCGGAACAGCCAGGCGGGATTTCTCGGCGCAGAGGACATCTAAAGCTCCCAGTGTCTGAGCTCAACACACGCTGCAGGGATTCAGAGTTGAAATCAAAACCAAGAAAAAAAAAAAAAAACGCCAGCCCAACAGCCAAGGGCGTAGCAGCGGCGCCATATTGCCACCGGCGAAAGCAGCACCGAATTCACTACAGCTACATCTGCGTACTCAAGAACAGTGAGTCAAATTGCGGGCCACAGCGGAGAAATCCCAGTACTGTACTCACTGGGACTTGACCCAGTGGGAGAGGGGTGGTGGCAGTGATATCACACCATAGGAGAACGTGCAACCTGGCACCCCCCACGGTCTAAAGCAGCCTCTATCGACTCTCTGGGTCAGAGACTCTGTGATACAACCCAGTAAAGGAGTAGTGGGGTCTGAGATACTACTGACTCGAGATCCAGAGCACCTTAAGTGAAGTCATAGTGACCCAAGGGAAGAACCCAGAGAAGGCACAAACTTCCGAAATCATGGGAAAGAGGAATAATACTGGAGCAATTAATGCCCACAACCCCACAACATCAGAACCCGATAAAACAGAAAATCAGAGATTTCTAGAAGATCAAATCAGGAAAATAACTGTAGAAATAATAGAGGTGCTTCGAAAAGAACTCAGAGAGAGCCAAAAAGAGATAAAGGATGCAATTAATGAAGTAAAGGCCTCAATTCAAAGCACAAACAACCGATTAGAACACATGGAGAACAGAATCTCGCTCTTAGAAGATGATCATTCCAAAAATGAATGCATAGTTTCTAATCTAAGAAAAAATATCCGACAGCAGGAATCTGATATTGAAGAAATATGGGCCCATTTTAAGAGAGCTAACCTAAGAATAATTGGAATAGAGGAGGGAAAAGAAAGTGAAACTAAAGGGATCAACAATCTCTTCAAGGAAGTAATAGCAGAAAATTTTCCAGACATAGAGCAAGAGGTCGATATGCAGGTCCAGGAAACTTATAGAACTCCCTTTAGACAGGATCGGAGAAGAGGATCCCCACGCCACATAATTGTCAGAATGACCAATGTGGAAGCCAAGCAGAGAATCTTAAAGGCAACAAAAGCAAAGGGCCAAGTGACATTCAGAGGCAAACCAATTAGAATCACTCCAGACTTCCCAAACCAAGTTATGAGAGCCAGAAGGGCTTGGAGTAACATATTCCCAATTTTGAAAGAAAACAACTTCCAGCCAAAAATTTCCTACCCAGCAAAACTTTCTATCAAATTAGATGGAGAAATAAGAAGCTTCCATGACAAACAGAAACTGAAGGAATTTATGTCTTCAAAACCAGCACTAGAGAAAATACTCAAAGAGATTAACTACAAAGAAGAAATAGGTAACACACATCAGAACTAGAGAAACAAGATTTTCCATCCAACAGACAACTAAGATTGGTTATCTGTGGAGATTCATTATTTATGTTAGTCTGTTACCTAACTCTAAAGGGTATTGTTTGCCTTTATTGTTGTTAATTTTTAGGATTTCTAGTTGGAATATTAATATACCTTCAGATATAGCATTTGGAAATATTTTATCCCATTCTATTAGTAACTGTTAACTCTGTTTACATTATCTTTGGATATACAATATGTTTTTTATTTTTTAGGGAGTATGTATACTCTTCTGTTGCCTGTGCCATTGAAATCATAACCAAGAAATCACTGCCAAGTTCAATGTTGTGAGGTTTTATGACCCAGATTTTCTCCTAAAAGTTTACAGTCTTAAGATTTATATTTAGGTCTTTTATCTATTTTGAGTTAATATTTGTATATGGGATTAGGTAAGGGTCCAACTTTATTCTTTTCCATGTAATTATTATGTTTCAACAATATTTAGTTAAAAGATTATTATTTCTACCACCAAATGTTCGTGGAAACCTTGTCAAAAATAACGACAATATAGGGAAGAATTTAGGTCTAGGCTTTTATTTAACTCCAATGGTTTATATATCTGCCTTTAGAATAGTACTACACTGTTTCAACTATTGTAGCTTTATATGGTTTGAAATCAGAAAATATATATCTTCTAGCTTTGTTCTTTTTCAAGATCGATGTGGGTACCTAGAGTCCATATTCCATATTAGGATAGATTTTTTTTTCTGAAAAATAAATATATAAATATATGATAGTTTCACCTAAAAAATAGAAAAAAATAGATTCTCTGGTAAGAAAGAAAGCAAAAAGAAATATTGAAATGTTATCTTTAAGTCATCAAAAGCTTGGTATCAGACAAATGAAACTGTTATGTGAGATTATCATTTTTAATTTTGGATAAATTGCTATAATACTAGATGTCAACTACTAAGCCAAGCATAGGAGGGGGGGATAGGGAGAGAACGGGGTGGGGATTGGGTGGGGGCTGACTGGGCGATGAGTGCATGTATGTCTACAAAAGTTTGTATCCCACTATGATGTATGAATACAGTGCACCAATTAAAAATAAATATGAAAAAAAAAAGAAACTTGGATGGAAAACTTAGATGGGACACTCTAAGAACTGCAAAATATAATGGATGAATTATTCAAAATTTCACCGGAGGAATAATACTAACAATGACTAATATTAGAAAAGTCTTCCCATTTCTCAAAAACTCTCTGGTGTATTTTCTAAGTATTATCTTACTTAGTACTCGGTTTATGAAACAGAAATAATTATTACTCCCCCCTTTTTTTTTCCAGATGAGAAAATTGAGGCATAGAAGACTTAAGCTATTTACCTGAGTTACTTAGCAAATAATAATTATGTTACTCGGAGCTTTGAATAATGATGTTCTTTTTTTTTCCCCCTGTGGTACTGGGGATTGAACCCAGGGGCATTTTACCTGTGAGCTATACCCCCAGCCCTATTTTATTTTAATTTTTAAACATGGTCTTGTTAGGTTGATGAGAATCTCGCTCCTTGCTGAGGCTGGCCTTGAACTTGCAATCCTTCCGTCCCATCCTCCCCAAGTACAGGTGTGAGCCACCATGCCCAGCTGAAAGGTGATATGCTGATGCAGTCTATGCCCCAGTCACTACAGAATCTCAGCCAGAGAAGAGTGAGTCTTGGGTTTCTGTGTCTGAGGTCTCCACCATAAGTGTCCCTGAGTCTTCTTTTTAGATATTATTGTCTTATTCCTCCCTGGTTGTATGTCCCCAATCTTTTATGAAAATGAAACACCACTGGTAGGTAACAGAAAATACAGCTCAGCCATGGTGGTCAGCAATAGTACCGGCCATGCTTTTGTTTTCTCCTTCATTTGCTCATTCATTTATTTATTCGTGGGACCAGATACCCTGCCCTCGACCCAATTGCCCCAGTTGTTCTCTAAATGGCAGCTACAAAAGCCACCGGCACTTTTAGGCCCAAGTACCTACTCACCTTCTATCGCGGACAAAATCGTGTTTCTTCAGCCCATAATAGCACACATTTTTAGTTCTGCTTCTCAATTCCTAATGCAATAAGACTAGAAGAAGCATGACTCCTGAGCCCCTGCTACTCTACTAGAGAGATATTTTGAGTTTCTTTTTTGTTGTTGTTGTCATTCATGGGGAAAATGCACTATATATTTAATATATATTTATATATTAAATTTATATATATGGTGTGTATATATATATATATATATATATATATATATATATATATATATATATATATGGTGTGTGTGTGTGGGGGGGTACTGGGGATAGAACCCAGAAGCTTTCTACCTCTATACTACACTCTCAGACCTATTTTATATTTTATTTGGAAACAGGGTCTCAGTTGCTGAGAGGCTCACTAAGTAGCTGAGGCTAGCTTCGAACCTGAGCGATCCTCCTGTCTCAGCCTCCCAAGTACTGGGATTACAAGTGTGTGCCACCACGCCCAGCTGGAGAAAATATTTTGACACAGAAATAAAAGACACAGTTCGATTGAATCTACTATGTTGGTCATTAATATTTAGTAAAATGACTTTTCTATAACATTAGAGAAGGACCAAGCTAAGTCACAATAACAAATATACATAAGCAAACAAAAGAAGGTCAGGGTTCTTACATATTTCCAAGAAAGCTGAAGTGGGTAAACAGAAATGTGAAAAAAGAAGAGGCGCAATTCTCTAAGCATCCTGACAATTCTGCAACTGCTAAACACCATTCAGACTCAGCGAATATAAAGCACATAAAATGCATTCAGAAAGAGATGAGAAATACCCTTCTCATCATCGCATGCGTATGCTTACTCAGCTCTACCTACCCCTTACAATTTACTGATCAGCAACCAAAATAAATATAGTTATAACCATGCTTCATTTGTATGCTGTTTCACCTGCAAATGATTTGGTTGATCTGAACCAGAAATAAATCTACAAAATCTACCTCCTATTTTGCTTTACGCCACCTGCTTTCAAAGATGCAGAGTAAACGGAAGGTCACTCCATGACTCATATCGAAACATTGCATGGCTCGTCCTGAGCGTCCACTCCCAAAGAAACTCAACCAATTATGCTCTGGGCTCTGCAATCGTTAAAATGTGCCGGAGTCTTGAATCCATTGAAGTTCGTTGAAATTCAGTCAGCGTAACTCTTCCTGCAAGTGCTCCATTGTTTCCCCCCCCCCCCAATGCATTAGCTCTCCTGAGAGCTGACACAGAGCAGCAATCCCACATTTCAGAAAAGGAGTACCAGTTGCCAGACTTGAAATTGCTGCTGGGATTCCAAGAAATTCCCAAACCACACCACAGCTGAAACAAACAACCAGTCCCCTCTGTTAAAATAGCAAGATGAGATTGAAGGGACTGAAACTGGTCCTCCATGGAATCTTCTGATAAGACTTGAAATCAAGGGGATTGAGCTGTAATAGCAGCTGGGGGGAAAGGAAGAGACTTGTAAGTAGAACAATAAAAATGAGACGGTTGATAATTTTAGAAAGTTTTGTAAACAGATTTAATTAACAGTCGTTCTTTATTACAACACGTATTACATATTGCCTGGTGGCCTCGTCATTTCCGCAGCATTCCTGTTCAAACCGGGCTGTAACGTGCATTAAGGCAGCCGCTTCCAGCTATGATCTGTTCATCTCTGTGTCCCTACAGATCCCAATGATGCTATGGATTTGAGACAAATTTAATTGAACCCTCCAAGGTGGTAAAAAAAAAAAATTTATGTCATCATCTTAAGCATAGCAAAGCTTGAGTTTAAGTAATATAAAAAATTAGACAGTGGCCAGATGGCTATCTTAAAAATTACAAACTCATATATTTCTGTCCTTCTATGGAGACCAATCAGTCACTGGATGTTATTATAGATGAGCCCTTGAGGGGAAAAAATATAGTCTCCCTAGCTTCTCCCCTTCAAGAAAGCATTCTGCTATCTCATCCCAAACAAAATGAGAATCTATTTTTTCCTACTGAACTCCGGGGAGGTAGAAGGCACAGTCCTCCTCAGTAAACCATGCCACTAATGATATTATCCTATATTCAACGCATATGAATTAGTTTATTAACTACTTGCCCACATGTCCATGGGAGATTTTAATCTTAAGTAGATTCACAATGCAGCAGACTTCAAAGTTACCATCAAACCCAGAGTCTGCTGGCTGTGTTAAGCATCACATTAAATTTTTTAAAAAGTAAGTAGGAAAAGTCCAAACCTCCCTCTATGGATTGTTTGAGTGTTGCTATTACAGCACGTCAAGATCAGGCATAGTGTAGAAAAATTAAAGTCCTGTTAAGGTCCATTAATTATATTGCAATGCCTCTGCCAAATAACAGTTTGGCCTTCAATCAATACTCAATTAAATACTTCCTGCAGTTCTAGTCATTAATTGCGCTGCAGCTTAGAAAATAACATTCTAACTGCTTGTAGAAAGGTAATCAAAATTGGTGTGTGAAACTTACGTTTGGTCCTTTTGTGATTATCTTTCCTCAACAAGGAAAATTAACTTCTTCAGTGACTTATAGCCCATACATTTCCAATCCACTCAGAACCATTAAAAATTGAATGTAATAACAAGTAATGGACTTGGGGTTGTAGAATAAATATTTGGGCTGACTTAAAGGCTAAAAGTAGCACCCTCTATCTTCATAAAAATATCCTCATTGAGAAGTATCATTTTTGTGTTAGATCTGTAGCTGAAAACATATAGGACTTTTGCTGACTGTAGGATATGAAATGGGAAATGTTTAGTGATAACATCTAGCTCCGCTGGCAAGGAAACATTTAATGGTAAATAAGGAAACCCTATCTTGCTCTAGGATGAGGAATCACTTTTCAGCTTTCTTTTAAGCACAAAGTGACTCCTGCTGCCAGAGGTGGTTTGCAAGGACCCTCTGCCGAGGCTTCCTCGGGACTGCACAGCAGGAGACGCTGGATTAAAGATGCTCACAGTTGGAAGAGAGTCACTGGGAGGAGAAAAAGTCACGGAAATCATCCCTTACCTACAGAATAAGGAAGGAGACTATAATGAAGAAAGCAATTCAAATATAAACACCATGCAGGCAGGGAACATTCGATATTTGCAAATGTGAGAACTAGGAGTTTAGAAAGTTAATTTGGGGAATGAAGTTACGTCTCTGCCAGGGGCAAGGTACAGTGAGAAAGAGAAGAGGCGCTGTAGGGCAGAGACCTAGCTGATAGAAGAGAAAGGCCCTGGAAGAGACAGCTTTCCTTTCCTTTTCTTTCCTTCACAGATTCGGACTTCAATGTGGATGCCTGAGCCTGAGAAGTATATGTTGAACCGTGCCAGGGAAAATTTTTTTTATGTTTTTATAAAACAGGTTTGAAATTTAAAAATTTTTTCCCTTTATAACAGATTTGAAATTGTCCATTGAGATGAAATGTTCCAAACATTCTGAATTTCTCCTCAGTGGAGTCAACTTGTTCTCTGAGCCATCTTTTGTTTTATTTTATTTTTATTTTGAGGGTTTTTTGTTTGGTTTGGTTTGGGGTTTGGGTTTTTTTGTTTGTTTGTTTGTTCTGGGGATAGAGTGTCTGCCTCTTAAGTATATGTTAAGCATAAAGTCCATCATCGAGCTATGTCTCCACCCCCACTTGTGCCTCCTTTTAAAAATATAATCCTATTATATGCTTGTAATCCCAGCATTCGGGAGGCTGAGATCTGAGGATGGCGGTTCGCGGACAGCCTCAGCTATCTAGTGAGGCCCTCTGTAACTCAGAGAGACCCTGTTTCAAAATAAAGAATAAAAAATAGGGCTTGAGTGTAGCTCAGAGGCAGAATGACCCTGAGTTCCATCCCCAGTACCGAAAAAAAAAAAAAATTAATCTTGTTTTTCCCAGGTAACTCAGTCACATGAAGTTGACATCTCTCTCTTTGGGGGTAAATATTTAGTTAATAGAAATATGAAACTGAGATAATCCCTTCCCCCACTCTCTAGCAATGACATATGTACATATATTCTTGTATGCTTGTAACTTGCCTGCCCCTCTGAGGGGAAGCTATGGAGAGAAAAATAAATGCTATCAGAGCATCATAACAGAGAGGGCGCAAGGCTGAGCTTGAGTCCATGGATTCTGCCAGCCTTCCTCTACGTCCTTTGGACCACCTCGGCTCCTTCTGTTCCCACATTTGATAGAAGTGACCCCATTTTTTTGTGCATTATAGTCATATATTGTGTGTGTGTGTGTGTGTGTGTGTGTGTGTGTGTGTGTGTGTGTTTGTGTTACTAGAGATGTTACCCAAGGGCCTTCTATTTTATTTATTTATTTTTTTATTTTATTTTATTTTATTTTTCCGGACCTGAGGATGGAACCCAGGGGCATTCGACCTCTGAGCTACACCCCTTCTCTATTTTTTATTCTTTATTTTGAAACAAGGTCTCACTAAGTTACAGAGGGCTCACTAAGTAGCTGAGGCTGTCTGCAAACCGTGATCCTCCTGTCTCAGCCTCCTGAATGCTGGGATTACAAACCTGTGCCACCACACCCAGCTTCCCACAGGCCTTCTAACTTGGGCTATATCCCCAGATCTATTTTATATTTTATTTGGAAACAGGGTCTCACTAAGTTGCTGAGAGCCTCACTAAGTAGCTGAGGCTGGCTTCGAACCTGTGCGATCCTCCTGTCTCAGCCTCCCCAATGCTGGGATTACAAGCGTGTTCCCCCATGCCCGGCATAGTCGTGTATCTTAATGGAATACAAGATAGAAGACCATCCATACACACATCACTCATTTAGGGAAGTGGCCCCATCTTGCACTACATTTTCTGAAGCCGGGTCTCTAGTACAGTCTTGAGGTTTACATATTAGATAAGGATATTCCATATCCTTATCAACACCAGGTCTCCTATGGCTTACCAACCTCCTTTACATTAAAGCATAGTTTATTAAGGCATGAAGAATTTCTTGATTCTTCTCTGAACTAGGTCTCTCAGAACTTTGGCATATAGTGGGAAACATTATCTCAAGCCCTTTTTCTGCCTAAAAACACAAACCCTTCATATAAAATCCTCCGAGCATCCCATTTGGGGAGCATTATGAAGCTTTGCCTCCTGAACAGAACAAAAAAATAGACTCTCTCTCCCTGAAATTACCAAATGTACCGAAGCAGGCTCCTTGCGGAAGCCTGAAAGCACTCTTCTCTCTTCTTTCCGTGTTCAGCAGGAAATTGCCCCTAAGCCATCCTTCCTGTTTTATAGTTTACAGCAGAAACTTTATGTTCACTCCCCCAACCTTTTGTTCCCGTGGTGTAAGAGGAAGATTCTGGAACTTAGAAAACATTTTCAAGTGTTTGTTACTTGCCATTGAAAGCCCAGTTTTTGATGATATCATCTACTAATGGGCTTCAAGAGACTATTTTAAAGGGCAAAGGGTTGGCTTGGACTATTTTGTTCTCGTTTCTTTTCCAACCCTAATGACTCTAATGTGGTAATGTTCTGCTCATAAGGACTCTGACATTGTGGCGGACATCTTGGTAGGTACTGCTATGTGTTTTCTGTTTTACCTTTAAAAACATTAAACACATGGGGATACTGACATACAGGAAGATTAAGTAACTAAGGCCACACAGTTAGTGATGATACTGGGAATTGAAACCAGTGCGTTTCCATGGGGAGCCCACAGTACCTATTGGACTATGCCATGTAAGGCCATCACCACTGATGGAGGAGGACAGTGGTCCTGCACAGTGAAGTAGAGAACAGAAATCCTGTCTCCAAGTTATGACCCACATAGGTATAGATACATTTACTAGTGTCTGATTTTACTTTTATTAAGATGTATAAATTCAATTTTGATTGTATTTATTTATTTATTTATTTATTTATTTATTTATTTCTGCAGGTCTGGAGATGGAACCCAGGGTCATTCGACCCCCGAACTATACCCCCTGCCCTATTTTTTTTTTTTTAAACAGGGTGTCACTAAGTTGCGGAGGGCCTCACTAAGTAGCTGAGGCTGTCCACGAACTGCGATCCTCTGGTCTCAGCCTCCCAAATGCTGGGATCACAAGCATGCACCACCAAGCCCGGCTTTTGATTGGGATTTTAATCATTCTCAATGAATCTTTTAGTCATCCCTGGAAAATCCTGGATTAAAGACTTTTTTAATAATGGTATTACCATTCTACTATCATCTATTATTTTTGAATGTAGGTGACTTTACTGAATATCAGAGTACAGGAGAAATTACAAAATTAGAGAAGCATATCCTTTATGTATTTCTCCCTTAAAGTGCTCCCTGTTTCACTAGAGCTAATGTTCATAGAATCTGAGCTTTTTCTCTTAGACCTAAAATTTTGTTTTCATTTCTTCACTAGTATTATTTCTCTCTGCAATAATAAACAACCCATAAGTATGCCTAGTGAAACACATCACAAAATCCGGCAATTCAATGGAGAAATATGCTTTTATTGTTCAAATATCACCGCGCGAGATAATACCTGTTAATGGGTTCATTGTGAAAGGTCATAAAAAATTAAAATGCTTAACATGGAATCTAGCAAACTATATTAGGAAAGACTTTCCAGTCTAAAGTATAATCGTAACTTTCTCTACTTGTACCAAAATAGAATTCTTAGGAGAAAAGAAGATGTATTTCCTTATAATGTAATTTTATGTTGATTTAGCATGTTGTTTTTATACTCTATAAATTAAGTCCCAGGGAGACTTAGTATATTTTAATATATTAAACTACAAAATCCACATTCTCTTGTTTTTCTCTTGATTTAACATTCTCATTTTGGTTTTAGATATATTTTTTATATATTTTATACATTTTATACCTGTATTAAATCAATGAGAATTTATTTTACATATATAATATTTAAAAATAAATAATACTCTGCTGGGTTCAATAGTGCACACTTGTAATCTCAGTACCAGGCAGACTGAGGCAGGATTGCAGGTTTAAGCAACTAAATTAGGGCTAGAGGTAGAGCCCAGAGATGAAACCTCCCCACCCTAGATTTAATCCACAGATCCATAAACAAACAATACTGTGATTAAGTTAAATTTGAGAAAATGTGTAAAAAATAGATAAAGGAAAAACTGATTTCATGTTCACAGTGTGGTACTTCCTGCATTTATCAGTCAGGAAACTAGAAACTCCAAGTGTTGTTTCAAAAAGAAGAAATTTAATGCAAGGAATAAATTCCAAAAAGGTCAGGGGGGCTGGAGTAGCCAGAAGGGAGAGGTAAAAATCTCTCAGCGAGTGCTACTTGCAGGAAGTCATAGCCATCGTAAGCCCTTGGCTGGCAGAGAAGAGGGCAATAACCTCTCCTCCATCACACAGTTTCTGCTCTGCTGGGGCTGCTGGAACCCCTGCAGTGAGTCGTGTTCAGAACCACTGTTGAAGCTGCCTCAGAGAATCCGTGGCCCATTTTCCTGTTGATGGTACAGGAACCCTGGGGCCCAAAGCTACCTGCAGATGCCACAGACAGCTGGGATGGAGAGAGGTAGTGCCCTGAGCAGCTATAGCAGTGGAAACAGCTGCTGCTACTGCCCCTTCGCCATGACCCAAAACCCTGTGCTGCAGCTGGGAATATGCTGCAGGAGCTACCAGATGCTAGCCAGCACCCTTTTCAACGGCTGTGACGGCCCTGCCAAGACACCCACATGCACACACACAGGTGAGGTTTGGGATTTTTCCTTCCTCTTACCTTCCAATCACCTACCAGTTCCTCACATTGGGAGAAGCCAATAGAAAGCAGGTGGTAATGAAATGTCAAGGCTAAAGAGGTCTCAGGTGTCCAGTCCTCTGTGATACATAACAGGGCACAGAAGCTCAGAAGTGGAGCTGAGAACAAGTTGACAAGACCCTTTTCTACTCCACTCACAGCTAATTTACCGTCTCCTTTCCTTGACAGCAGTCTTTGGCCATCTTCAGAGTTTCCTTGCATTATTGTCTATCCTGCTCATTTTGAAATTAGAAAATATATTTCTATGCTTTTAATGGTTACCTGTAATTTATTTTTCTGATATGAGAGCTTGAAGTCTAGAGTTCTCTACCACTGAGCTACATCTCCGAATCTTTTGATTTTTCTATTAAATTGTGTGACAGAGTCTCGTTAAGTTACCCAGGCTGGCCTCAAACTTTTGATGCTCCTGCCTCAGCTACCCAAGTCCATAGGTTATAGGCATGCACATCATGCCCAGCTTATCTTTAAAATATTAATAAACATTCCTATATATGTATTTTAATGATGCCAACATTGGTTCAATATCTTTATCTTCCCTGAATAAGAAGCAGATTTTCACTCTTCACTATATTCTCCTCTACATCTTCCATATTGTCCTGAATTTTAGTTCCACGTTTTAAACCATTTCCATTTAGATAAAATATGCATAAAATAAAAATTGCCATTTCAACCATTTTTGACGCACAACTCATTGGAATCAATTATATTCACAATGTTTTGCAATCATCTCTACTATCAGTTTTCAAAAGATTTACATCACTCCAAGCATAAATTTGTATACTCACTAAACAATAACTTCCCAATTTTCCTACTCCCAAATTCTAGAAATTTCTAGTCTATGTTCTCTCTCAATGAATTTTCCTAGCCAAGATAATTCATGGAAATGGAATCATACAATATTTGCCCTCTTATTTCTGATTATTTTGCTTAGCAAACTATTTTCAAAATTGATTCATGTTGTAGCACATAGCAGAATGCCATTCTAATTTAACCATGTGGTTAACCATAGTGGTTGGTTATATGGAATTTAATGTCTGTGCCACATTTTGATTATCAATTTATGTCAATGAGTATATCTCATATTCACGTGTTGATTTCATAATCTATAACCTTGCTGAATTATTAGCTGCCCCATTTTCTATAATAAAATGTTTTATGCTTTATGCTTTTGGGGGTTAATATACTTTATAAATTTTTTCTTACCATTTGTTTCTTATATTACCATTTTCTTTTTGAACTTACTTTTATTCTTGAGAGGAGCCTTTAAACTTTTCATGAATAAAGGTATATCTTGGAATCAAATTCTACTTAAGTAACTAATTTCTCTAAATATTTTGAAAAATATTTCTCCATTGTTGCGTCACATTTATGAATAATAGCAATTAGACTTTTGTCCACTTTCAGCAGCATTTTTAAATTTATTTTTAAATATACCTTTATGTTTAAAGGTATATTATTGGACTCTCACATCATAACGTAGCTGAGAGTGATAGAGACACATTCACACAGCACGTGGTGAGCTTCCTCTGGCTCCCTTCCTACTTCTTCTTTTTCCCCTTACATGATACTAAGACCAACACTGACAATTTCATAGATACACATAACAGTGTTGGAAGTGGTTTCTTCATTAATTCTCCCTACCACCACTACTACCATCCTTCCCTAGACCCCCACCATTGATCCACTGGGGTTCCTCTTCTACATCTAGAGTCCCTCTTGTATCCCAATTACTCACTAGTTTCCACTTACTACTCAGTATAATATTCTCTAGATTCATTCATTTTCCTGAAAATCGTGTAATTTTGTTCTTCTTGTGGCCTTGTAAAAATCCCATTGTGTGTATTTCCCACAATTTCATAATCCATTTATCTGTTGATGGACACCTCGCTTGGTACCATGATTTGGCTATTGTGATTGGTGGTGCTATAAACCTGGATATGCATGTATCACTATAGGATTCTGATTTCGATTCCTTTGAAAAAATACTTAGGAAGGGCATATCTGGATTGTAGGATGGTTCCATTCCCAGTTTCAAATTTCTTTTTCCCATAATCTACATCTTTCTTTATCACTTTGAATACTTTAAAAAAAAATCTTAGATGTCCTCTAAATTTATTATAAAGTTCATACACTTCAATTTACTTTTCCTCTTTAAAGCGTGTAGTGCTCTTTTGTTTTTCAAAGGTCAAAAGGCTTTCAACTATCTCTTCAAATGATGTTTTCATTATTCTTTCTAATTTATTCTTATGGAAATACTACCAGACTAGATGCCAGAAAATTTTTCCCATGAAAGGCCAAATAGTAAATATTTTAGATATTTTAGGTAATTTTGTCATTGTAGAAAAAGATACCCATAGATGATTAGATGATTCAGAAATGAATGGACATAAATGTGTTTCAGTAAACATTCATTTTAAAAATATTTTGTTTGGTGGTACTGGGGATGGAACCCTTCTACCTCCGGGCTACACTCCCAGACCTATTTTATATTTTTATTTGGAAACAGGGTCTCTTAAGCCAGATCTTCCCGTCTCAGCCTCCTAATGCTGGGATCACAAGCGTGCCCCACTAAACCTGGCTAAGCCTGCTCTTTTATTTGCTATTAGTTCCTACCCATCCAGCTTCTTAAATTATCCAATCTAGGGCTTTATGTTTGTTTCTTTGTTTGTTTTGTTTCTGTGGTCCTGGGGATGGAACCCAGGGGCTTTCTACATCCGGGCTATACGCCCAGACCTATTTTATATTTTATTTGGAAACAGGGTCTCGCTAAGCTGCTGAGACCTCACTAAGTAGCTGAGACTGGTTTTGAACCTTCTCAATCCTCCTATCTCAGCCTCCTAAGTATTGGGATTACAAGTGTGCACCACCCCACCCAGCTTGTTGTTTTTTTTTAATAATATCCTGATATGCAAATTGTTTGGCAGGCTGACCTTATTAAACTTAGGCTCCTTTGTTTTTGAGGCAAGTCTTTGAGGGTTTTCTGGCCCTAACAGAGCTCTTCTTGCTGGTCCATGGTCTGGAGTGTTACTCTTAATTAAAAGAAACTATTGTCTTTGGGGACTCCCTTAGCCTTGAACTTCCCCTCACTCTGAACTTCCCTCTCTGTTTAAACTAAAATCAGTTCCTCTGGGAAGAGCTTCAGTACTTGGGATGCTGAGACCGGAGGGTCGTAGGTTCGAGGTCAGCCTCAACTCTTCTGACCCTACTTTTCCCCTGCACAAGCTCTCTGAGCCGATCATCTATGCACTGGATCCACTAATCCAAACAGTGAGCAAGTCTGGAATAGGGCATTCTTGGTGCGCATAGTCTCACCTTGCACTGCATGGGGGAGAGCTAGTCTCCACCTATGGAAAGACCGTGGTGGAAGGAGGCAGCCCTGCCTCTCAACCACACCCATCTCTCCCTTAGCTTCTTCAACTCATAGGTGGAGGGAACCAGAAATGTGCTCTACCTCTCCACAGGTGAGCCCCGACCAGGAACTGGGGGAAGAGGAAGCCACGTCTTCTTGGCCACATTCGTCCTGAATGAGGATCCTGCCAAGCTGAGCCATAGAGAGCAAAGAGAAAGGAAGGAAATAAAGGGCTTGTGGCTCCTTATTTCATACTCTGAGTTTCACCCCTAGCCCTTTTTATTTTGAAACAGGATCTTGCTAAATTGCTAAGGCTAACTCTGACCCCAAGTGCCACTGATTCTTCTCGTACTGAGTTTCAGCGTATTTTATAGAATGAATGGTACTTCTTTCACTAAGTGCCCTTGGGACTACCTCCAGGGACTTACATTGGTTGGTTGTTTTGTTTTTGACAGTTTTCATCCACGTTGCTTGTTTCTCTAAGAGTAAACCCATCATCTTCCAAGTCGAAATCTCCTGGGTTTCAGTTTTAAAGGTAATATCATGGTGATGATGAACAAACACTAAAGTCTATACATAAGTGGCTTTTGTTTTTTGAATCCTGTTAATTTCGTGTCATAGCCTCGTTACTTAAGGTGTAATAACTGAGGATCTTGTTATTTTTTTTACCGCCCATTCAACTAAAAGAAAGGAAGAATTTTAAAAATATGGTTTTGCATTACATTAAACCATTAGAGCTTTTTGCCCACAAAATCTTCACTACTTTGTCTCCAGCAGAGTGGCATAATGGATTGGCAATGAAAATAAAAGAAAAACTTTAAGTGATCAATTTAAAGGCACATTTATTCTCATAAATAGCAGCATCCACTTGGGTACATGATGGGGATTACATGATTCCAACAGCATCAATTTGGATCTATCAATCCAGAAAATAATTCCTATTAGTTAAAATGATCCAGAAGAACTTTTATACAGGGCAGAATCATGTAATTCTAGAGTTAGAGAAGTGATCTTTCTAGGAATTTGCTGCAACTATTTTATTTACAATAGCAAATACAGGAGATCACTTGTTAGTATCAGAGATGATAACAAAATCACATCTGGTCAAAGATCACTACAATTTCCTCTTCTAATCTGCTTGTTCTTGTACTCATACTAATCTGAAGTGGCAAAAATTAAATTCTATCTGGAAATTCATCTGCGTAGCTCCTCGCTCCTATAACGTATTTTAATGTATATTCTTAAAAGCCTCATTTTTATATCTCTGACTTCTCAGTTGATATTTCTCTTATTTCTTTGATGCATTTTCCAAGTCATTGTAATTTTGGTTTTGTAAGTTACATATCTTTCTTAAATAGAACTTCATTTTGTAGTTTTACCCCTTTTAGTTCATTGTTATTTTTGTTTATTATGACTGGTATTAGCGATAACAGTTTATTAAACTCCTCCAAATTTGTTGGCATGATTTCTCTATCCTTTTCCAACTTAATATTATTAGATAAGAAATATAATAACATTTTCTTTTATTATATTTTCCCTAGTTGGTTGCATAGCCTTCTATTATTACCTTTCAATTTATTTCAATTTGGTCTCATTCAAACTAAGGGACTGCCAAGCAATATTGTACAAATAAAACTTCAGATAAAAATAAACTCGGTTTCATTTTATACACACAATAATGTGTGCATTTTAATGCTATTATTTTTTATTTTGAGGTAGTTCCACATTATACCAAATCAGAGAATAACAGCATCAATTTAAATGTTTAAATTAATTGCCTAATCATTTCACAATGTATGCACGTATAAAACATCATGTTATATACATCAAATATACAACTTTTTACTCGTAAGGTATATCTCAATATCTTTGTAGAAGAAGTTACAATTTACATCCTCCTCCCCCCAAGAAAAAAATGTTTCTGCTTTACCTTTTTTAAATGACATTTATTCCCTTCTAACATAGTATTTTCTGATATTTTTGTGTTTGTGGCTTCTGTGTTTTTTCTCATTCTTTTACTTAAATATAAGCTCCATGAAGGCTGAGATCATTATCTAATTTGTTGACAAATGCATTCTATATAACTATAACTTGGCTTTGGTGAGTGATTCAGTCATGTCTGTTGACTGCTCACGGCATTTAAGGTACTAAAATTAGCTACTAAATAGAACGAGGTCTGAAGCTTCCAGGAGGCAGAGATTTAAAATGTATGTGGTAAGGTTAGGCTTTATAATAGCACTATAGCCAAATTTTAGCAGTAGCAGCAGGGCTGGACTTCTTTATTTTCAAATTAATTAAAGAAGAATTGTAATATAACTTGCATCAGGAAGAGAACCAAAAATCTTTTCAAAATGAGATCAGAGTTAACAGTAGGAATAGGATTATCTCACAGAGAACACTAATCTGCGCAGTGCAGGATATTAAAATTTTTTTTAAAAAATATTCCTTCGGGGAGAAAGCAGTTTTCCTGAATTGGAATATCTGACTTCCCCTTCTCTTTTACTTTCTTTTCTTTTTTCTTGCCTTCTCCAGATAGGTGCAGAAATCTTTCAGAGATAGAAGTAATTTCAAGCCACGGCATACTCAAGAGCATGAATTCGTCCATTCACCTCATCACTTCCTTGACCGATTTTATTAATAACCTAACAGTATTGGGAACTGTTCTAGGCTTTAGGGATATAGCAATGAACCCAATACATTCAATGACTGCTCTGTCATTTGAAAGACACAAGAGTAGACTTGTGACTTAATGGTTCGTAAAACTGGAGTAAATCATTTTGGAAAGAGAGGCCGATAAGACCTTAGAAGATTGAAAAATCTCTAAAACGGGTGGGAAAGAGGAGGTAGAGTTAGAAAGAGGAATTTTTCACATGGCAGAAACTTGGAAGCTTGTTCATCATTCATTCATTCATGCAGGACACCGTTGAAAGGTTTAGAACAGCACTGTGAAACACACTAGCTATCGGCCAGAAACGGCTACTGAACACTTGAAAGCTCCCTTATATGGCTTGAGTCTAGGAGAGAGTATTAGTGAAGAATCATCAGGTCATTAACTCAGCCCCATTCCCTATTCTGCATAGCTGAGGTCTATCCCTGGATGTCAGAAAAACTTCCAGGAATAGCAAAACCACTGCAATTAAGAGAGAATAAGATAAAATAGGATCTTAAAAGTTTGTGGTAAACTCCTATTTGTCTTCCACTGATCATACGTTCCAAAGCATTAACATTTTAAAATTAAAAGTCCTAAACAGCACCAGCTATATACTAGCTGCTCATTGTTCTATAGCCACGTAGGTGTGCACACTCTGACTTCTGACTTAATGTTTCTCAGAGTATGAGCATCCGCAATTTATGCATAAGTAGCAGCATATATAATACTTAAAGTCGACCAATTCCATGAGCGTCCTTCACCAACACCATAGGCTGCACCAGACACACTTTAATCCTGAGATAAGAAATGACCAAGCTGGGCGTGGTGGCACACACTTGTAATCCCAGCATTCGGGAGGCTGAGACCGGAGGATCGCGGTTCGCGGACAGCCTCAGCTACCTAGTGAGACCCTCTGCAACTTAGTGAGACCCTGTTTCAAAATAAAGAATAAAAAATAGGGCAGTGGGTATAACTCAGAGGTCAAATGCCCCTGTGTTCCATCCCTAAAAAAAAAAGAAAAGAAAAGAAATGAAATGAGCAGCCCAGGGAACCACCTTGCTATAAAATTCAAGCTGAACCAATAAATGACAAGCCTTCATTCCATCGCCATCACCGCCTTATCACTTTATCTCACAGGAGAGCCAGAAATACCATTCTACGGAACGCAAGAAAAGAATCTATCCAATTGGAACATCTTCACAGGTGAGATAGTCAAGCTCCTAGCCAAAGCAGGAACTCTCCATCATTATCCTGAACAGTAGGTAGATGAAGATTCACTGTCTCTCAGCCAGTGCTGGGACTCACAAGGCAGGCAAGTCTACTTTGAACATTTTGTGTCTCATATCTTCTTCATACTGGCCTACAATTTCTCAACCTGAAGCTTCCAAACTTGGCTCCAGATTTTTCTCCTTAGTCTCTTTGAAATTACATCAAATAAATTTAACTTATCTTCTATTGGAAAGGGCTTCAAACATGTCACACATTATAAATAGCCTCTCTCCTCATCCTTTCTGTATCTACAAGAATCATCTTCTCCAAGTTATATATTCTTCATTCTGTCAGTGCTGCCCCATCTTATTTTAACCTGTATATGTCCAGTGTTCAGAAACAAGTTTTGGTTTCCTGATTTTAGCTTCCAATCTAGTGTGAATCTAAAATTATAAATTTTACTTTCAGCTTTTGAATCTAAGTGATAGATTTATGTATTACTCTTAGTTTTACCACATTTAGGATAAGAAGTCCTCCCAATTGTTTTAGAGCTTCACTTTGAATTCTGTTTTTACCATTAAGTAGCTTAAGCTTTACAGCTACAGTTTTTACGACACTCAGAGATTTTATTCATTTTCTTCTCTATACTTCTAAGCTGTTGATAATGTGCGGAATAAGATAAGCCAATAACCAAGAATGCAGATAAATTAAACCAATGGATATCACTGTGATTAGCAAAGGATACATTATTCCCTTCATATAAGCTGTTAGGACTTGGGAAACTAAATTTTAAATATACTAATTGATTTATTTAATAAATATTTCTAGATATTATAGATTTCTAGATATTCTTCAAAGACATGAATGCTATTACCAATAAGAAACAAATAACAAGATATTGCAAAATGAATGAGTTCATTCAGGGCTCCACGGATTAGGTAGAAGCTTAAATCAATAGCTGCGCATTCTGTAATTAATACCATCATCTAGAAACATGTAAGACTATGTTTCAGTTAGAATCCTACAAGGATTTAGGTAGTAAAACCCAACTATAATGGGCTAAATAATTTTTTTGTGTGTGGTACTGGGATTCCTGGAAGCCCTTTTATCTCCGGGATACACTCCCAGACCTATTTTTTATATATTTTTATTTGGAAACAGGGTCTCTTAAGCCAGTGCGTCTGGCTTTGAACCTGCGCGATCCTCCTGTCTCTGCCTCCCAAGCACAAGGATTACAAGCGTGCATCACCACGCCCGGCTTGGCTAAATAATTTAAGGTTAGTTTTTGTTTTCTTTTACATAAAGGGTGTAGCTGAAGTCAGTTGCTAGATTAGATCATCCGATTAATAATATCAGAAACCAAAAGATATGTGAGTCGTTTCTCTTGTAGTCATAAGCTTGGTAGCAGCAGCCCCAGCCAGTAAGTCTGTGTCCCATGCCAAAAAAAAAAAAAAAAAGAATGGCAAGGGAAAACAGAAGATTCCCAATTGAGAAAACAAAATCTTTTCTCTATGATATTAAGTGTATGTTTCACAGGCAAGAACTGCCATGTTGCTATGACTGTCTAAAGGTAGTAAGGAAGAATGGGGTTGATGTAGAGGTGTGCTAAGCTTGCTCATGGTGCCTGCCAGATTATGGGTCATTAGGTATGAGACCCTGTTCTGCTTTAATGACAAGAAGGAGTTGCTGAAGACCTCATAGAGTTGCTGCACTGAATCATGAAAAATACTGGGAGTTCCTCTGGTTCATAGTAGTAAAAGATGAGATAAACACCTTTGTCGTGGAAGACATAATGACATTTGCCAGTGGAGAAAGATGTGAGAAATGATGCTGTGTTGCTGATGATGGAACAGGTGAACAAAACAGAGAGGCAAGGGAGAAGCCTGTTTTCTTCCTTTCTCATTTTGTGTGTGGCATAGTCTTCTCAGATCTAATATCAGTCACAGAGAGTGCAAATGGATACCCTTTGATCCCCACCGCAGCATGCCGTGTCCTCGTTAATTCCTCTGTCATTTTTTTTTCTCTACATCATGTTCAATGCTCATAATTTTCCAAATTTGGGCATGCTGTATTTTAATGACTTTGTTAAAGGTTTATCAGAGCAGAGGGCTTCTCAATCGTAATTGTATTGCTGCCTAAATCCAAAACAATCCCTTGAAATGTTTAGTTCTAGAAATAAACAAAAGCAATTTTTGTTCATCTTCATATATTTGAGTTGGTCCCTGCCACTTGCATTTCATTGCTTAGAAAATATTCCTAATGACTACAGACTTGCTGATAACCTATGGAAGGTGTCTTCAATGTAGTGCAATTCAGTAAATACTGATTATAGAAATCAGAATTCTAAGATTACCCCTATGATCGACATCCACTGGAGCTATAATCTGCATTATCCCTCCCCATCAAGGGCGGGAAGAATCTATGAGGTGCTCTGTATACCTGAATATGGCAAAGATGAGAGGAGACCTAACTTGATCAGGCTTCATCTTACATCAGCTAAAGGATGTCACTTCCGTGATTGCATTCTGTCATTAGGATTATCCTTGGACTGCTATGTGAGACCACCATGCTGTCTTAAAAAAGAAAGCAGCAACATTTTGAACTATCTTTGGAAAGAACCATATGGTAAGGAATTGCAGACAATCTCTAGCACTGAAAGCTGCCTCCAGCAGAATAGCAGCCCTCCTAGGCATACTACTGTAGGGAAATAAGTTCTGGGTAGAATAGGCATAGAAGTAGATTCTCCCCCAGCCAGCCCTCCAGAACAGAATACAGCCTAGTGTTTGCTTAAAGTGCAGGCTTGTCAGTGTCAATTGTAAATGCCAAGAATTCTTCACATATACAAAAGTATCAGATAATAAAAATTACAAAAAAATGTTTATCTCATTCTTCTTGTATAAATGCGATGTTCCTGGTTTGCATAAATAATAAGAGTAGAACGTGAATAAAAATACCTCCATATTCAATGTTGTCTGAGCATCAAACCAAGTGTTTGAATCCGTGAGTTTGAAACTCTGGTAAAATCACAGTCTGAAGCACATGGTCTAAGTTCTTCAAGCAGAGCTGCCTAATTCCATGACTCTAAAGTCTTGAGAACAGCACATTCAAACATGCTGAGAAGTAATGAGGGAGGGACTAAAAGGGAAGCCAAGTAGAAGAAAGGGACATGTCCCAAGATCCTTCACTCAAGATTCATTCATCTGCACAGAATCAAGAAATTGAAAAGAGATAAGAATCTGTGCATGGATGTGCAGAATTTCGTTGCATAGTCACCCCACCCACCAATCAGGATGGCCTGGTCACCTGCTCTGAGCCTTGACTAACCACACCAGTATGACGAGACACACTAGTTTGCGCACTAGATACACTAGCATTTCTTCCTCCCATGAGATTAACCCCTTAGCATGGACAAAGGAGAGGCAGAGAGAGCGCAGACAGGGAAGAGCCTTCCATTTTCCCTCCTATTCCCTTTCCATTTTTTTCTACTTTAATCCCTCACCAATAACAGAGGAAGTCAAGTTTCAACCAGGAAAACAGAGTCTCTCTTAGGAGAAGAGCTCTTTCTGTTGCCTTCTCAGGTCTACTGAAGTGGAAAATTAAGTTTTTGCCCTCTCAGTCTCTCAAATAGGTCAGAACCGATATCAAACATGAACTCTAAGACACATTTAATACACCCGATTTAAATTTAAAATAAAAAACATAGAGTAAATTCAACCCTGATCCTACTTCTAATCTCAATTTATGACCAACTTCATGGTCCAGTATCGGTCACAAGAGAGGGTTACAGCATAAGCACCATGTATTAGTCAGAGCTATTATAAGTAACAGATCTCCATCCCAGCTCAGTTTAGGCAAAGAAAGGAATGCACTGTTTAGCATAACTGAAAAATCCAGATGTGGTAGCCACTTCAGACATCTGCTGCAAAATATGCCATCAAGACTCCATTGTGCTCCATCTTTTAGTTCTACTACCCATTCCATTGGCTTAATTCCCAGGCAGGGTTTTTCCATTTGAAAGAGAATTGATATCTTTGTGGTGTGTGTATCCTTCCAACTTACTAATCTCAACAGAGAGAGACCTGAAGGCTTAAGTAACATGCCTATCCAGGAAACAATAAAGTCTGTTATCTATCCAGGATTTGGTGTCCTCTCAGCCCTAGAGTTGGGAATTAGATTCAGCTCCTCCCAGTCCCATGGACAGAGAACTGGAGAAGGATGATTTGATAACATAAAACAAGAGTGTTTCATCAGTGAACAGATAAACAGCAGGCCAAAAGAAATACATGTGTCAGTGACACATTAGCCACCTCATTCCAAATACTGGACTAAAACACGTTCTCAGATTTGAACATAATGAACAATATTCCGTATCAGCACACAGAAATTAAAAGGCCAAAAAAATCCTATCGTTTTGGAAATTAAAGTAGAAAAATGTTAGAGTCAAATAGTCTTCTCGGAACAATTTTTATTTTTCCATTTACTTCAGCTCCACAGATTTTCTTTACAAGTCAGGGCAAACCAGGGGCGCTGATGTGACATTATGAGGCCTGGAAAACACATTATCTACTGAAATAAGTGTCACTTTTTGAACACTGCCTAAGTTGGAGGAATCCAAAGCAAGTCTCTTGCACGTCAAGGAATATATTAATACAGATCATTATTATATTAATGCATGCCAGTAAGCCCATCATAAACTGAAAGTAGAATACATTTAATACTCCTAACCTGGTGAAGCTGAGAGCTCAGCAGCACTCTGTAGAATGTCAGTTGTTTACCCTTGTGATTAAATTGCTGACTGGGCGCAGGAGCTAACTGCTACTGCCTAGCTTCAAGAGACCATCAACTGACATATGGCTAGCCCGGGAATAGATACAACTTCAAAATTCAAGGTATGGTCTCTACTGGATGCACTTGTAACCATTGTAAATTAAGAAAGAAAGAAAAAAAATGGAAGTCAACCCATTGTAAGTTGAGGTCAGTCCACATAAAATAGTTCCTGTCCCCAATACTATTTTGAAAACATTAATAATTCCTAGCTGCCAGAGTACATTATTGCATTGAATAATATTGGAATTCTGTGACTAAGGAAAAAGAAAAGCAGATATTTGGGAAAGTTGCAATATCTGCCACAGGCCAGCTTATTTATCTTCCTAAATGGTCATTAGAAAAAAAAAAAAAAGTAAACTCAAACGATAAGATTTTGTTTTCTGACTACCAAGAAAATTTGCACAATTTTTATAATGGCAGTTGATGTAAAGACAAAACCATGAGGTCATAGTCTATGAGTCAATTATGCAAAGATTAGTGAGAAAATTGAATTACCAATGAAAAACAGTCTGTAAATCTATAGCCAAATACAATTTCCTGACACATTTTATAAATCTTTCAAACCATAGTTGGTACCTAGTTAAAAGTTATTTTTAGAAGGAAGCAACCGGACTTTTATAGGTAAGAAGTTAATGAGAAAAGAATTTTTGCTGTTTTTGGTGAAAGAGCTAGGAATGGGTATCTGTGATGGTACAGGACAGAATACTTAGAGTTTAAACATAAACTGGGCCCTTCCTGGGCAATTGTCTTGCAGATTTTTGGCCACTGGTTGGAGAAACTTTACATACACAAACAATGCTTATCACCCAAGTTTATCATGTTTTGTATATTTAAAAGCAATTAAGTAATATACAAAAATTGAACCAGAGAGGTCCTCAGTTGCCCCTTTTGTGATTGCATCTGTTGCATCTGACTAGCCTCATGATTATCTTTTGTGGATTTTTTTTTTTTTTTTTTTTTTGGCAGTACTTAGGATGAAACCCAGGGGCATTCTAACTCTGAGTGACACCCCCAGTCTTATTTTTTTTTTATTCTTTATTTTGAAACAGAATCTGACTGAGTTGCAAAGTGTCTCACTATGTAGCTGAGGCTGTCCTCGAACTACGATCCTCATGTCTCAGCCTCCCAAATGCTGGGATTACAAGCAAGCACCATCACACCGGGCTTCTTTTGTGATTTTTTTTTTTTTTTCATTTTTCAAACCATGATTTTAAGTAGAAGGCCTGTATTTTCCAAACATGAAATAAACCAAATGTTATCAGTTACCTATTAATAAAAGAATCCTCACTTTCAGTACAGTCAAGAGTTTTGAAATATTCTCAAAAATAAAAGATCATTATAGAATTAAAAATCTTTTTTACTCTCTGGCCCTTTTCAGATGATCATCTCAATAGTCTACTTGAAGATACAGTATGTTTAAGAGCACATAAGCCCATGTTACATAAATCAAGATACTTAGTCTATGTCTGGGCCAAAACCAATAATGAACTAATTAATATAATCAGTAATATTGTCTTAGAGGCTAAACTATAAATTAATTTTCCCTAAGAATAAGTGTTTCATTTTTTTTAATTTGTCCCATAGGCTGCCAATTAATGATATAAACATTTACTTATAAATACATAGAGAAATAAGTATCTTATAAACGGGCGCAGCTCTTTGTTAAGAAATGTACCATCTTAAGATAGTATTCCCTTGGGTATGTCTCCCGGAAGACTGGCATTGTATTCTGATGCTCTGTTTTTAGCTTTTGGTGAACTTCCATACTATTCTCCATAATGGCTGGACCAATTTACATTCCCACCAACAGAGTACAAGAGAATTCCCTTTTCAGCACATCCTCACCAGCATTTGTAATTTTTTTTTTTACAGTGTTGATAATAGCCATTCTAATTGGGGTGAAATGATGTCTTGTTACGATTTTTACCTGCATCTTCCTGGCAGCTAATAAAGCTGAGCATTTTTAAAAATAAATTACTTGGTCATTTAAATTTCTCCCTTTGATAAGTATCTATTAATCTCCTTCGCCCATTTTAATTGGACTGCTTGGGGTTTGGTTGCTGAGTCTTTGAATTGATTATATATTCTTGATCTTAATCGTGCGTCACACGAATAGTTTGCGAAATGTTTTTCCACTCTGTAAGTTGTCTCTTAGTTTTGCTGATTGCTTTCTTCATTGTGCAGAAGCACCATCAGTTTGGTTTCATTCCGTTTGTCTAGTCTTGCTTTTGTTTCCTATGCTTTGAGGGTGTTAGCCAAAAAATGATTTGCTAGCCGGGCATGGTGGCGCACGCTTGTAATCCCCGCGCTTGGGAGGCAGAGACAGGAGGATCGCGCAGGTTTGAAGCCAGCCATGCGCACTGGCTTAGGAGACCCTGTTTCCAAATAAAAATGTAAAAATAGGTCTGGGAGTGTAGCCCGGAGGTAGAAGGGCTTCCAGGAACCCCAGTACCACCAAAAAAAAAAAAAAACCACAAAACAAAAAATGATTTGCTATACCAGTATCAGCATCAAAGAGACACCTGAACACTGGCGTTTATTGCTGCTCTATTCACAGTAGGGAAGATATGGAATCAATTAGGATGCCCATCAGTGAAAAACTGGATGAATAAAATGGTGGCATATTATTTGGCCATTGAAAGAATGATTTCATTTGTAATAAAATGGATGGAAATGAAGGTCATTGTGTTACGCAAAATTAGTCACAGAAAGACAAATATTGCATTTTTCTCTCATATGTTAATGCTAGAAACAAAAGCTGACCCAAATTCAGAGATTACTGGGAAGACTGAGGGGCAGAGGCAGGTTGGCAGATACTACAGATACCAGAACTCAACCATGTAGAAGTCATACAGTTCTAGTGTTCTCTAACACAATACAGGAACTATAATTCACAGTACTCTATGATATAGTTTATGAATAACTAGAGGAGAGGAGGTTGAAGTCTACAAACACAATGCAATAATGGGAGATAAAAAGGTCTATTAGTTTGATCGTATTAGTATATATTATATCATGTATTGAAGTATCACACTATGCCCCATAAATACAAACAATTATTATGTGTTAATAATAAAAGTGTAATGTTGCCGGACATGCATGTAATCCCAGCATTTGGGAGTCTGAGTCAGGAGGAACACAGTTCTCAGACAGCCTCAACTACTTAGTGAGGACCTTTGCAACTCAGTGAGACCCTGTTTCAAAATAAAGAATAAAAAAATAGGATTGTGGGTATAGCTTGGAAGTAGTTCCATCCCCAGTAGTGCAAAAAAAAAAAGTGTAATGCATAAAGAGAGGAAATGCTAACACACTGAGTAGATCATTACACACTATATACTTGTATCAAATTATGACGCTCTACCCCATAAATTTATGAAACTAATTTTTTAGTTTCTCCCAGGGCAATATTTTTCTTCTACAAATATTCACAAAAGACAATTATGTCTGATATATGATATATTTAATAAATCAAGTTAAAAGATAATCATGATTTAAATATTTGAGCAGACATCATCTGCCTTGAAAGAGAAATAAAATAAATTACATTTTCAAAAAACCAAATTAGAGAAGCAAAGAAAAAAAAAGCAATTTGGGGGAGGTATAGGGAAAACAGATTAGTTTTTGGTGTGTCATGCCTCCTTTTTTATTTATTATTTTTATTCGTGCATTGTAGTCATATGTCTTAATGAGATTCAAGATGGTGGAGGCGTACATGCACACATCACCCAAGTGGCCCTTCCCCAATTCCCTCCCCGTTCCCTCCCTCTCCCTCCTTCTCATACTTGGCTCAGTGACCGACTTTGACATGTTTGTGAATGTACATCATGTACATTAGGGAATTTCCCCTTTACCCCCTCCCATCCCCCTCAGGTCGCCTTATTTGCTCATCTAGAGTTTCTCCTTTGTCTAGAGTTCCTCCTATGACCCATTTTCTCCCTAGCTAAGAGCAGCTTACTTACAATCAAGATCTTCCATTTTGAAAACAAATCTGGACTCTTGATTCAGGATTTCCAATTCCCTTGGCTAGTAGTTCCCTGGAGTCGACTCTAGCGTAAGGCTAGTTGGTGAACACCTTGAGGAGCGCCTGTGGCCGGGCCAGGGCTGTAGCTGGTGCAGCTCATGTGACTTTATTTTGCATATGTTCTTTTTTTTTTTTTTTTTTTTTTTTTGCGGGTCTGGGGATGGAACCCAGGTGCATTTGACCTCCGACCTACACCCCAGCCCTATTTTTTTATTCTTTATTTTGAAACCAGGTCTCACTGAGTTGCAGAGGGCCTCATTAAGTAGCTGAGGCTGTCTGCGAACCACGATCCTCCTGTCTCAGCCTCCCAAATGCTGGGACTACAAGCGTGCACCACCACATCCGGCTTGCATCTGTTCTTTATTTTTTTTTTTAATTTTTTATTGGCGCACTGTATTCATACATCATAGTGGGGTACAAAAAAACTTTTGTAGACATACATGCACACATCGCCCAGTCAGCCCCCACCCGATCCCCACCCCATTACCTCCCCATCCCTCCTTCCCATGCTTGGCTTAGTGGTTGACATCTAGTATTATAGCAATTTATTCAAAATTAAAAATGATAATCTCACATAACAGTTTCATTTGTCTGATACCAAGCTTTTGATAACTTAAACACAACATTTCAATATTTCTTTTTTACCCGAGAATATTTTTTCTTTTTTTTTTTTAGGTGAAACTATCATATATTTATATATTTATCTGTTCTTGATGGCCATCTTGTTCCTGGCCTTGGCTGGATTCTGAAGCCTTTTTAGTTTCTAGTTTTTTCCGGAATTGGTATCTAGCTCTTCGATTTTGAAACCAAATCTGGATTCTTGACTCTTCAATGTTGATTTCTGTAGCAAGTTTTTGTTTCATAGAAAACAACCTGGGTGAGGGGATTCGTCAAAGACGTTGATGAGCATTTGCAATTGCTCTTCTGTGAATTTGGTGTGATTGTGTCTACAATTTGTTGGCATGGACTTTTCTGAAGTTTCTCTTGGGCCATGTTGGAGGACAGTCCTGGTTTCCAAGCACTCAGCTCTCAGGACTCAGGTCTTTTTTATAGCTCAAGAGTATGGGTGTTTAAAACCTGAAACTTAAGGAAGACTATTTTGTACATCTATACTATTCAAATCCACTAAATAATAAAAAAAAAAACCACACATGAACATTGTGTATTAGTTTTCTCACAAAGCCTCAGTTGTGGAGAAAAATCTTTGATTTGGAGGGCTAGCTCCGCAGAATCTGCCAAACACGAAGACACAACCATTATTCACATTTTTTTTTTTTAAGTCAAATCTGTCTGTGCCAGTTGGATGATGTAATAATTCACTTAAACAGAGGACTAGAAGATCTAGTCGGGTTTCTAAGGAAAGCGAATTGGCTCCTATTGGAGGACAGGACACATGGACAGGTTCACGGCTGGCTGGCAAGGAAGCCAAGCACATGTACCTCAAACACTTACTGAGAAGAAGGAACTGGATGGGGCCTGAATACAGCCTGAGGGATCTGTCACACACACACCCCATTTTATCTCATTCTAAATCATTGCTGCTCATCAGATTTGTTTAAAAAAAAAAAAACCTGCAAACTCCCAGGAAAGTTTTAATTTATGCTCATTTTTTCTTTTTTTTTTTTAGAAAATGTAATACTTTGCTTACTGTGGTGCTAGTTATAGAGTCCCGGCATCAAGTTATGGCTAAACTGCACACATGCTAATCTCTGAGAGAAGGATGGGTTCTTAAAAAACTAAAAGCATCAATCATGCGAAAGACTTAGATCGAGTAGATTGCTTTATATAACAGGAGTTTTACATCAAATTTCTACTCTGCGGACTTTTATTAGCACTTTTTTGCAGCCCTATTTCCACAAAGACCTTCTCGAGTTGGTTTTGGAGTCTGGACAGTTGATGTAGCTTATACTGGAGCCCAGTCAAGTTCTTCTACACTGTTCCTGCGTTTCTCTGTATAATGACCTCCATTCCCCAAACTCAATCTCTGTGGTTAATTTCCTGAGGATTGTATAGAATGCTGCTTAAATGAGAAACAGCAGTACTAAGGGTGTAGGCAATGCCTTAATTGATCAGATAAACATGGTCCATTTAGTTTTGCTTTAACTCAAGACTTCAAAGCACCAAGCTGTATGTTTGCTGCGTCTTGGCAGCAGCAAAAAAGCCTGAAACTCTTCAGGAGGTAAGAAAGTTATGGAAATTAGGCATCTGCCCAAAATCCAGGAATGAAGAACACTTAAAATCCATTTTAATGTCTACTTTGAACTGAAGGGGAAAAGGACCCGTGAGAACATTTGAAGACAGGAAAAGGACCGTTTTCAAGGCCATGAACCTGAGCCCTATTAATGGCAGACGAGGGGGTGTTGGGGCCACAGAATATTGCTCTTTCTTTTTTAAAGTCTCATCAGCCCTATCAAGATGAAACACAGATTCTAAGTTTCCACTCTCTGAAATGCCATATATTAGCCATCGGCTGGGGAGGATTTACTCTTGCCCTTCTGAACTTCTAACAGAGTCTCTCTTTTGAGTAACCATTTAAAAGAAGATTAAATTTAATTAGTCTGTATCTTTTTCTCCATGACATGCAGCTTTCAAAGTACATTTTATTACACGCGTTTATCCCAGCAGCATACCAGGGCACTTTCTGATATGCAGGAAGAAGGACGGGAGAGATTTATATACTCTATCCCCTGAAAGTATGTTAGAAATGGCTGATACATAGCATCCTTATCTCTCCAGAAATGTTTTCTGAGAAAATGTTGTTCGGGTCTCAAGTAGGTCTTGTGACAATTTGGACAGGTGACCTGAACCTCCACTCACTGGCCCTGGCTAAGGGCTCAAGGTCCTTTGGCTTTTATCATCTACTTACACCCTAGTTAGACCTCTTTTTGATGTTTCTTATATTCTCTCAATTTATTTATAATAAATTGATAGTAGTGAATGTCAACTGACTTATGAAGAAGTCTGATTTCTTTGGGCCTGAAACATAGGCATGATTTAACTTGTGATCAGTTATTTATTGATTGATTGATTGATTGTGGTAATAGGAATTGAACCCACTACCACGGAGCTACACCCACAGCCCTACTTTGATTTTTTTTTAATTTTTACTTTTTTGAAGCAGGATCTCATTAAGTTGCTGAGCCTAGCCTCAAACTGGTGACAGGCATTGACTGCCATACCCAGCTGAGCCTAGGCCTCTCTTAAAACCATGTTTAATCACATATAAACATCATTTATGTATATATTTACTATACATATCATTCATTCAAGCAAAATAAGTATGAATGGCATCTAAAGGGCTGATGGGAAACAAGTACCTCAAATCCTATAGCCCATAGGAAATCACTACATGTGAGATTCAGTAATTACTGCTTTCATTGGTATAGCTTTTGTGAGAAGAAAAAAAATAAGACAAAGAAAGCAGATACTAAAAAAAAAAAAAAAAAAGGAAAAATGAGCATTTTCAGGCTGGTCGTTTCATACTAAAAACTCATTCCTCTTAAAGGGGCAAAATTTAAAAAAAAAAAAGCACCTGCTTTCAATGCCTTTAGTTATACTTTAGTTATAGCCATTGCTGCAAAGCACAGATGAATGTGATTGTATATCTTCATAATTGTGTTGTTGCTTTAAGCGAGATGCTGTGGCATTTACCAATCTTCCCCAATGGGTCACATTTTATATTTTTGCAAAGAAGAAAGAAAACAGCCAATTTTTAAAGCAATTCCTTCTTCACTTTGGTTGTTATTGAACCGTGCTGGGGCACCTCTGGCCTGGCTGGGAGAATGCCAGCTCAATTTCCAAAGCTCCCAAGCCTTCCCCAAGCTTGGGCAGAGGGAGGTAGGAGGGAGGGTTGTTTGTGATTTTTCACTTTCTGCCTTTCCATTGGCATGAGAGCCCCCAGCAGTCTGGTCTATTCTTCTCGTTTTCCACTGGTGTGAAGGTGTGCAGTCACTTAGCAAAAGAAACAACCAGCAGCCGACAAGAGGGAAGAGAGAAGAAAGAAAGGAGCGGCCAGCCGGGCCTTTCTCTTTGGCCAGAAACTGCCTGAAGTTAATTGCTCGCATAAGAAGAATAACCGGCGGTGCTGTAATTGAATTTTTATGGAAATAAACAGGTGGCAGATTTACTATAGCTGTGGGGATAGTAGGGGGCAAGATGCTGCAGCCACATTACCTGTTTAATTTAATAGCTTTCCTACTCCGGAGGGGGGCGGGGGAGGAAGCGATGCCTCGCGTCGAGCCAGTTGGATGCCAAATGTAAATAACTACAATCACCCCGGCATTCCTGCGTGGTCCAGCAAGGAAAGGCATCGCGCCAGCTTTGACTCGGTGTTCCTGTGTATTAATTAAGCTCCGGGAAGTTTCAGGAACGTTTAACCCATAAAGGACCTTGGAAAAAGAGGAAGAGGAAAGTACTTCACAAAGGGAATGGAGACCGACAGACAGATAAAGGAACAAAGGCGCTGCTTACTAGAAAGGCACAACACAAGTTTTTGGCCGGGAGACATTTCCGAGGGGACTGGACTGGACCTTGAACGCTTGCTCTGCGCTCTGCTTCCCCCCAGTGGTCAGATCTGGGAAGTGCATCGTGTGTGTGTGTGTGTGTGTGTGTGTGTGTGAGAGAGAGAGAGAGAGAGAGAGAGAGAGAGAGAGAGAGAGAGAGAGAGAGAGAGAGAGAGAGAGAGAGAGAAGAGAGAGAGGGAGCAAGCAAGCTTGGGGACTATATGCATGGAACACAGTCAGCTTATTAACATCCCTGATGTTTATTTTCAAGTCAACTAATACAAGTGAGAATTTGTGTTTAGATTTCTGCAGATTTTCTCCTAGAAACACATGTTTCTAGGAGACAGTAGCACACACTCTCAGAGAGGCACCACATCAGTACTGTGAACACGAAGGTGACTGGTCTGAGGGCATCTTCTGCCAACTTTCTCAGACTCAAGGGGTGGGAGGATTCCCAGGTAAGGAATTTAAATACGGAGCAGAGTTTGTTAGTACCAAAAAGCACACAAAGGAAAAACAGAAACCAGGGTGAATAAGAGTACCAGAAACTCACTTGACACATGAGGAACATTTTACATGGTATTTGAAATCCCAGATCCAATGCCAGATACCCAAGATGATCAGATACAGAGACATCCAGCCAAACACTGAAACTGAATGTACTGTTGGGGTCGGCTCTTACTGTTATACACTAAGCTAGTAAGAAGTGAGATGACCTAAAGTGTGCTCTTCTTCTCTATTGTTTTTTATTGTTTGCTTGTTTGTTTGTTTTACAGTACTGGAGTTGGAACCCAGGGGCATCTTACCTCTGAGGTCCACCCTCAGCTTTATTATTTATTTATTTATTTATTTTGGTGGTACTGGGGTTCCTGGAAGCCCTTCTACCTCCGGGCTACACTCCCAGACCTATTTTTACATTTTTATTTAGAAACAGGGTCTCCTAAGCCAGCGCGCGTGGCTGGCTTCGAACCTGCTCGATCCTCCTGTCTCTGTCTCCCAAGCGCGGGGATTACAAGCGTGCGCCACCACGCCCGGCTATTCTTTTATTTTGAAACAGGGTCTCACTGAGTTGTAGAGGGCCTCACTAAGTAGCTGAGGCTGTCCATGAACCGCAATCCTCCTGTCTCAGCCTCCCCAATTCTGGGATAACAAGCGTGCGCCATCACGCCCGGCTTCCTGTTGGTCTTGTTTGATTTTTAAGCTCATGAGCTTTTGGTGAATTCTTGCTAAATGGGCCACTGTGCTGAGTGCACTTGAGGGAGGTCTTGACCTTGTATGCTGGACTCCACCCAGTACATAGCTGTAGGTTCATTTCTCCTCATGCAGTATTTTACCCCCATCCCTGGACTCACTTTTTAAACTATGATTAAGTGTCTTCCCAATTTATTTCATCACCAAATATTCTCACCTTTCAACCTCAAATCTACTTCCTCCACATCTTCATACAAATGTGTCAGGTCCCTCAAATGCAGATCTGAGATCACTGGCCACAGTTTTATTTTCATTCTATGCCAAGCAAGTCAGAGAATAAGGATACTGCTTTACATTTTCTATTGCTTGAAATCCACTTCTTAATCAATCACTAATAGATCGCCGCCAATCCATTAATATCATGTCTAGACGTCTCACAAACCCACCTGTTTCCATCCACACAATAAACTCTCACTCAGATTGCTGCAACATTCAATAGCGTACCTCGCCATTCTCTGATCCTACCCACACTGCAGCCAGTCTTTAAATATCTAATCCTGTTTACTTGCTTAACACAATGAACTCATTGCTTTTACGGTAAGAGCAAATTCTCAATTTTAGTCCTCTGTTCCATTGTGTACGGCTGTATTTGTTAGCTTTTTGTTACTTGATCAACATACCTGACAAGAATAAACTTAGAAAAGAAAAGGCTTATTTGGCTTATGGATTCCAAGGATAAGTCAATGGATGGCCAGCTCCAAGGTAGAAATGTCATGGCATCAGATTGTGGCAAAGGGCAGCTGTTCAGCTCATGGAATCTGGGAAACAGAGGGAGGAAGGGAGGAAAGAGGGAGAGAAGAAGAAGAGAAGGGGCTATGAATGGGAAGAGCCCTCAAAGCTTCCCCCGGTGACTCACCTCCTCAGCCATGCTTCTGAATTTTGCTGAATTGGGACCATGCTTTCAATGCAAGAACTTTGTATTGGGGGAACATTTCAGACCCAAACCGTAACACTACTTCAGTCTCTTCTCTTTCCACTCTGTGCACACACTCTCAATCCAGGTGCCATCTTCCATGTAATTCTCAAGGCCTATTCCTTTCTTCTATGGAGTGGTTGCACACATTCCTCTGCCTGTGGTGTTTCACCCTCAGCCATCTTCCTAGTTATCACCTGCCTCTGTCTCAGAGCTCATCTGAAGTGTCACTTGTTGAAGAAGACTTTTTACACCTTCCCTGTTTCCTCTTCCAACCCCTTCCCCCTACACATAGGTACAGATGAATACCAGGACAACTCAGGGAGCCCCCAGAACACACGCTCACAGGATTATCTGGAACAGAGACAATTTGGCACCACTAAAATATCAGTGCGACAAAATCAAAGCCTATGTCAAGATTTTTTCATCACTATTTCATACACCTACCACACAGCATGAATCCTGAAAAAAATATATTAAATGGACCACTGGGGTCCAATTAATAGGCACTCAATATTTCTGTATGTTTCAAGTCTGCACATCTTTTTTAATAGTACTGATTTCATCTCATTTTTATTTATTATGCCTTTATTTATGTGTGTGGTGCAGGGAATGGCCTCATGACCTCATGTGTGCTAGGCAAGCACTCCAGCACTGAGCTGTAACTCCATTTTCCAAGCCTGTATCCTCTGCCTAGCTGAAAAGGGAATTTAAAAAGAATCATTGAGTTAACATCTTTCACGCTTTACATGGTATCTTTAATTTGTGTGTTTCATCTATAAATGCAATTTGTTTTGCATTTCGATACTATAGTAGGTATGGACAAATCCAGAAATTTGGCATTTTCTAGCATAATAGCCCTACTCCATGATAGACAGACTCACTTGGGAATTCTGCCAATTGCTTAAGGGACTCGTTCCAGTTATGTACTCAGAAAAACAATCACAAGACTGCACTACCTAGTGGACAGCTCATATCAAACTTCAATTTATTATCTGAAGTACAATTTGTTTTTCTGATCAGTGGAGATAGTGGTGTTCATAGCCTCCAGGAATTAGGGTGATCCCAAGTCAGTGTTTAACAATACCCAAAAGCTCTGATTATTCCCTTTCCTATTTTATTTTTTACTATATGGAACGTTACAGCTCCTTTATATTCTGTTGACATTCTGTTGCATTCTGTTCACATATAGACAATCCCTGGCATGAAATGTCTGTGGAGCCAGATTTCGGTATATATTTTAGCAGCATGATCTGAAATGCAAGCAGTCTATTTTTGCCACAAAGTCAAAACAATAACATTTGTTATTTGAATGTGTTTATGTGAATGTTGACCCCTAAATGCACATTACCCTTAGAACATAACACCACTGTTCACGATGCTTGCTTATCATTGGTGTAAGAGAATAGCAGCTCTTTGGAATTCTTTCTCTAAGAGGAGAGTCTGTGGCAGCCATTGTGAACAAACTCAGAACAAAGAATAGGCTAACCACATTAAGGACTGATCATCTGACTTATAGTAAACAGCCTGAGAGCACTTGCTAAAATAAAAATTTATTGCACAGACACAGTTATAAAGTCCATCGTCAAAGAATTCTTGATTTTGGATCAGCTTCAGTCTGAGAATTGGGTCAGAATGATCAACTTCTTGCCATAGGGACCTGTGTGAGACCTTTGCTTCCCAGGTGTGAACTGTTTCCCATCACACAAATCAGAAAGGACCGATGTACTGTCACCCACATTCAATTACGGGGTCTGACAATTCCCAAAGATTCCCGTCGCTCAGAACTCGCTAGCTGGTGAGCTTGCCCTGCTGCCTACTATAGTGACCAAAACGGTTCTTCCTCTTACCTTCAAAAGTATCACTTGTCCATTGTTTTATTATCACTTCTTTCTTGTTGCAATGTGGGAAACTAGTTCAGCTGCAGCATCATCTGCATGTATACTCCCAAGCCCATGAAGAACGGTACCACAAATTCTTTTCAAAACTGCTTTGACTCCCCTAGCATGAACATTTCTCAAGTCCTTAGTAAAGAAAAGAAATTACCTTCCAGGCTTTGGGAAGAACAAATTAGGGTGGGGTCATTTGAATATGATGATTCCACCCCAAAGTACCTACTAAACTTTCCTTCTTCTTCTTTTTTTGTTTTTTGGTAGTACTGGGAGTGGAACACAGGGGACTTCTACCTCTGATCTACACCCCCAACCCTATTTTTTAATTCTTTTATTTTGAAACAGGGTCTCAGTGAGTTGCAAAGGACCTCACTAAATAGCTGAGGCTGTCCACGAATCGCAAACCTCCTGTCTCAGCATCCCAAATGCTGGGATTACAAGAATGCACCACCATACCCAACTCCTTCATTTTTAATGGAATGCCAGGATCTCAATTTTACTATCCTAAACTTTCTTCACACTCAGATTATAGTCAAGTAAATAAGCCAAGAATCAGACCCACATCAGCCACACTGGCTAACCCTTTCAAAACAGAAGCCCAGACTTATAATTCACCTATTTGTAAAATTTTTAATGTCATTCCAAGATCAATTTTTCTCAAAATCAGTAGAATTCTAACATATAGTTCCAAATTAGAAAAAAAAAATCTTCTCCACCTAGGTTTTCCAGTGTAATGGGATCCTTTGCAGCATGCTGAGATCTGACCACTAGTAGTTGGATGACTGGAGAGCACGATGTCAGGGAGAGGTCTGGTGGTTCCAAGTGATGAACTGATTATCCCTTGAGAAGTCAGCCCTTGAGAAAAAGAAATACAGTCTCCAATCAAGAAAATACACCCCATCAAAGAAGGGAGGAAGTACTTCTGACATTCCCAAGGGCGGTGGTAGGCTCACAAATGTTTAACAATTCACTCTTCAACATGAGAGAAGGGGGAGTCCTGATTTTCATTGTTTCAAATACTTCTTCTGTGGCAAGATTCAAGTTGTCAACATGATGTTCCTGAACACAGTTGGGAAGAAACAGAAGTTCCTGGCTGTCATAAGCCAAAGAGCAGCTGCAGTGCCACCCAGAGGAGAGAAGGGCTATGTGCTCGGGATACTCCAAGCCTCCGGGATCTCTCTTATGGCCTAATAGTGATGTTTAGGATCCCACACTGTTGGGGTCATTGCTCTCTCTTCCACATCAAAAGACCAGCAAGACAGCCAAAGTAACCAATATGGCAACTTGGCAACCATAATATCCTACTTCCAGTATGAGTTTTAATGATCTGGACGATAAAGAAGCTGAGAGAGAGCAAATGGTTATATGTTCTCTCTTATATGTGGAAACTAGAGGGAAACTGAATCACAAAAGGGACTTCAGATAAAGGAGGAGAGATGAAGGGAGTGATGAAGGGGGTTTAGAGGAGGGAGAAGGGAAAGAGACTTGACGAAGGCAGCAGTTCAAGAGATGCTGTGTTGAAATGACCAAGGCCAATGTCAATCACATGTGCAAGGAAGGGGAGGGTGAGACCCAGGGAAACACACCGAGGGCGGGGTGCATGTGGGTTCCTCTCATTCTGAACCTCATTATGATGCATACTTACAATGCACCTATAAAACTAGACTTAAAAAATAAAAGAAGCTGAGAAGAATTGACACTCTTCAGCATTGTTTCAGTTCCAGAAATTTGGTCTTTGCCATACTGAGGAATTTCAAGAGAATAACGTATTTACCTTTTTCAGATATCCAGTGGACAGAACAGCCCCTGCATCCCTGCAATCTTTTATCTGTTTAATGACAGTGGCAACTTGGTTTCCCCCAAAGCCTTGCCTTGAACATGCGTTTCATTCCAAGGGAGTCTTTCATCCCAGAGACCAGAGGCAGAGTTTAATTAGCTTTTTCACCACAGCATGTGATGGGCTGCCAGAGTCTGGTCCCCGAAGACTAATGGGATGTTGCTGTTTTCAATGCCAGTCTGAAAATCAGTCCCACGTACTCAGCTTTTCACCCTGCCTTCCCGAAAACTCCGCTATATTAAACCCATTCCCCAAAACTGTTTTCTACAACTGTGGAGTCTTTCACTCAAAGGAAGAGAAACTAAATCTGCTTTCATCAAAGGAAAAAAAAAATTTATGGCAAAGATATTCATTAGCTCGTAGAATTAGATGGAAGTTAGCAAGCCAGGCTTAAGAGTCAGGTAGGAATAAAGATAGATTAGTCAACAGGAAGCACCGCATAGAAAAGTCTCATTTGAAACACCACAAACTCAATACGGCTAACACCATCACACTTTGCTCCAACCTCTGACTGCCAGTCGAGCACTCTGTGCCTATGACCTCACTCTCTAAGCACAGAGAAACTGCACAACTGATCTGCCCATTCTTATACATGGAGCCCTGCCTACAGCCGTGGCTAGAAACCCCAGTGTGGAAAGAGTGTTCAAATGCCAAAGAGTTTAACACCATCACAATTTATTCAATAGACCCAAGTCCTGTCCTTTCAAAAAGCTGTTTTGAAAAAATGTGGAGAAGAAAGTAAAGAGAGGAATAAGTTAGATAAAGAAAGAAGACAGAAGCTGTAGATTATTCTTTCAATAAATTAAGGGCCCGTATTCCTTACTGGAGGAGATTGATTACAATGTGACTCGTGGAGTTTTCATGACAATTGCTCCATGAACCCAACGAGTCAAGGAGTTTCATAGGAAGAGAAGAGACAGTAGCTTGAAGGGTAATACAAGTCCAGAAGGAATGTTTAGTTTCTTTACCCTTATACGAGGAAATTGTAAGCCTGTTAGAAGACACATTAAAGAGAAGATTCTGTATATTTATATACGTAAAAGTATACTTGAAGAATGAATTAAAATGGATAAAATTAAGAACATATGTGTTTGGATTAACTTTATAAAGGAGAAGGGTAGCTTTTTCCTTGAAATAAGACAAAAGGAAAGAATCCATGAAGATGCGAATTTTCAAACTTGGAGAGGGGCAGGTATAGTGTATTAAAGGATTATGGCAGCCTTGATCTTTCACTTTAATACAATGTAAGAGCAGTGTTCGAGGTAAAGGAAATGAAGTGGAGTCTTAAAAAATCCAGGATAAATGGAAAACACTTAGAAAAGCCACTATAAAAAGTGATAATGAACTAGGCATGAATAAAAGATCTACTGGTGGAATTGAGGACCAGTTCCTATCTGACTGCCTAAAAAGCCGTTTAATAATAGTCACTGATGTTGGGCTGATAGATTTTTCCATTAGGCAGAAAGAACATACTAAATCCAGTTCCCAGAGCCCCAGCAACAGTCTCCAATGTGATTGTACAAACAATGGATGCAGGGGATGGTATTAGCCATACACCCACACACATAAGATGCACAAATACTCATCTTCTTATAGTTGTCGGGAGAAGGCTAAAACATTGCAATAAGATGAAGTGATTTTGAGAGATAATAAATGAGTATCAAATATAGATGTCTGAGATAGCAATGTCTGTGGTTCTGTGGTGGCTCTGATGCTTATTTAAGGAACTAGATTTTAACCACCCATTAAGAGTCCAGACCAAGCCTTAGGTTCACTTTCGTCTTCTGAGGTTTGTTCCATTTTGCACAGAATATTCTAGATGCATTTGTGTAATGGCACTGTCTCAAGCCACTGAGATCAACGGCTGGAGCTCAATCTGCTACAGGAATCTTCCTAGGAGAAAAGGATGTTTCATCAGACACGGTCATTCATCCTAACCAGCACTCTCCTGCTTCTGATCTTCCACTGTTAAAAACATAACATACTGGAAGAAGATTGTGCTATATTTCACAAGTGCTTGGTGCCGCCACCAAGGGACAGTTCCATCTGTTATTTGCTTCCAGCTTTGCTTACTGATAAAACAGAAAGGACAGCTTGCTGATGGGCTCTTTGAAGCAAATGGCTCCTCTCTTTCCTGTCATTAATGTTTATAAATTATTTCTACAGTAGGCAGCATGGATGGTACCACGATTTCAAAATTAGTTTCCATAAATTAAGGGCCCACATTCGTTACGGGAGGAGCCCGATTACAATGTGACTCGTGGAGTTTTCACGATAATTGCTCCGTGAAATCGAATCCCCTTGTTAATTCTGTTGATTATCATCCCCTCTTAAGAAGATCCGAAGTTTGTATGTTCTGTTGTTGAGATTTCATTTTATGTGTAGTAGATGGTAGTTTTTGTTATTTGCAGAAAAGAGTATGTAGGGGACTTCAACATTTCAGAGACTAGGTTAATAGCCCTTGGCTGCAGCAAAGGGAAATAGCTTATGAGAACAAAGCACAAATATATCTTGATTTGATTTTTTTCCAGAATTACTCTGTTGTTCCTATGATAAATCATTCTTAAGAGCAGAGAAATAATTGTATATTTTATGCCTTCTGCACTATTTTAAAAGGGATTTTTGTAGACCTAGAATATGAATCTCTTTATCTATATTGGAAAACCTTCTTTTACTTTAGCTTACCATGTTGCCTTTCTTTCCCTGCCTCAAAACCTACCTCTCAGTTTGCCTGTGTTTTCTTTGTAAACTAAGTACTTGCCTGTATTATGTAAGAGTATACTTTCCATGGAAAAAGTGACCATGAAACTTACATAAGACTGCTACTTTTGAGGTTTCAGATGAAGAATTTTATCGGGCCAAGAAACATCTATCAGTTCAAAGTACAAAAGGGGGGGAATGAAATGATAGTTTTTAAAGACTACAGGTAAGGGTGAGGCCTCTGAGCAAAGTAAAGGCAATTGGAAGACTCTTAAAAGCCCACTGTGGCAGCCATCTCTCCATCTGTGTATGCACTCCATGGAGAAATAGAACTGCCAAGAGAAAAGATCAAAAGAAGACAAGAATATCAAAATGTCTGGTTACACACACACACACACACACACACACACACACACAGTAACTTCCAGGAAAGAGCTACTCCTTAGTACACACTAATAATTATGAAATGAAAGGAAGAATTGCTGGAGCATGGGGAAAGAAACAATAGGCATAAAGCATCCCCATACCAGGAACACGATGTACATAGGAGCAGCAGTTTTATAAAGATGCAGGTCAGCAGTGCTGCACCCTATACGGCCATTCATTCTATTTTGTAACCATTCATAAAAGACGGGATCTACGTGACTGTGCTCATAGGACCATGGAGTCAAGTCATTCAAAGACAAAAACTAACTGAACAATACATCGCACATTCACCTTTGAAGATTAACTTCAGTGGAATTTGAATCATAATATTCTTTATCAACTCCATCCTTCCAGGAAAGATAAGACATGCCCCCCTTGAAGATAAGACTACATGAACTGGCAAAGGATGCAAAGGATAAAAATATCCAGGGAGGTTTTAGTTATCATTAAATCTGTTTCATTCATTCTTTCCTTTTTTTTTTTTTTTTTTTGAACTGGGGTTCCTGGAAGCCCTTCTGGGCTACACTCCCAGACCTATTTTATACTTTTTATTTGGAAACAGGGTCTCTTAAACCAGCGCGGCTGGCTTCGAACCTGCGCGATCCTCCTGTCTCCGCCTCCCAAGTGCGGGATTACAAGCGTGTGCCGCTACGCCGGGCTTCATTCATTCTTTTGACCTTTCAAGTACCTCTGCCATTCCAAGTACGTTGAAGTGATATCCAGAACAGCACTGATTCAAATGACGTGACTAGAAGCTTATAAAACATACTGGTGAAGAGACAAGATAGAGTACAGTTCAGTTATTTATTTCTTTATTCATTTGCAGTGCTGGGGATGGAACCCAGGGGCATTCTATCTCCAAGCTACACTCCCAGCCCTAATTTTTATTCTTTATTTTGAAACAGGATCTCACTGATTTGCAAAGGGCCTCACTAAGTAGCTGAGGCTGTCCTCGAATGGCGACCCTCCTGTCTCAGCCTCCCGAATTCTGGGATTACAAGTGTGCGCCACCATGCCCGGCTCAGTTCAGTTTTTCAAATGCTTTTCAATAAGAGTAAGAGAAATAATTAACAACAGAGAAATGCTATTGTTAAAAAGGACAAGACTGAGTCAGCACTTCCAACTGCCTCTCACTTCAGCCCTAAGTTGCATCCCCCACCTCTGCCCTCTCCTGTGTGCCCCTGCCCTGCTGCCTCATGTGCTGGCCCTCACCTTCTACCACATGGCCCCGCCCCTCAGTCTTCTCCTATGCACACCTGCACGTCTGTCCTCCTGTGCCACCCCCGATTGTAGCACATGGGCCTCGCCCTCGGCTCCCAAAGATGCACTGGCCCTCAGCCCTCCCATGTGCCCCTCATCAGGACCACACTCTACCACATGGACCCCGGACCTCTCAGTTCTCCCATGCCCTGCCAGCCTTGAGTACGTGCACCGTGCATAGGTCCAATGTTAGCACTTTGCCTCAGTCCTCCGGTGTGCATCCCAATTATTAGTTCTAAGTGCACCCACCAACCCTCAGTTCTCACATGTGCCTCCACTCCTCAGCCCTTCCATGGGTGCCCCCACCCCTTGATTCTCCCACGTGCACCCTGACCTTTAGCCTTCCAACCTGATGTTTCTCAGCCAACATGAAAAATCTTCATCTTAAAAGATAATATATTCAAGCTGGGCATGGTGGCGCACGCTTGTAATCCCAGCATTTGGGAGGCTGAGACAGGAGGATCACGGTTTGTGGACAGCCTCAGCTACTTAGTAAGTCCCTCTGCAACTCAGTGAGACCCTGCTTCCAAATAAAGAATAAAAAATAGGAGCCCGGCATGGTGGCGCACACTTGTAATCCCAGCATTCAGGAGGCTGAGACCAGAGGATTCTTTATTCAAAATAAAGAATAAAAAATAGGGCAGGGGTGTAGCTGGGAGGTCAAATGCCTCTGGGATCCATCCCCAAACCTGAAGAAAAAAAATGAAGCTAGAAAATATTATGCAAAGTGAGATAAGTCATATGTTTTATATGTGGAAACTAGAGAGAAACGGGGAAACAGAAGAAATTTCAAATAAACGAGGCGAAATACCATTAAAATAGTGGAAGGAAATTTGGGGAGAGATGTGGGGGAGGAATAGAGGAAACTCAATGAAGGAGTCACTTCAAACTCTCTTATGTACATCTGTGAAGGGATCAGTGTCAGTTTCTATATTATGAATGACGAGGAGGAGCCAGGGTGGGATCCCGAGGGCAATACCCCAAGTAAGCCTGTATGTTTATGTCACACTAAACCTCAGTATGATATATGGTTACAATGCACAAATGAAAGTATATTTAAACAGGAAAGAACAAGACCATTAATGCCTCTGTGTGCTGAAGAATAATGAAATCATCTTTCATTGAATATGGGCATCTTTCTTTGGGGAATTTAGGTAAACCAGGAGTCACTGGAATAATTAGACATTTGGCCAGACACTGTGGCATGTTTATAATCCTCAAAGCATCAGGGAGATATAAACATTCATGAGATTAAAGGAGAGAATAGATTAAGGTATGGGATACTAAATAAAATAAGAGCAGCATGCATTTTAGCCCAGAGGATAGCCTACTATATAACAGAACTCAGCAGGAGAGGGTGACCTTGTGTTTCAGAATTCCTAAGAACAAACAATCCTTTAAGAACTTGAGAATATAATATAAAAGATTGTATTAAATCTTGGGAAATACATAAAAACCAGAAAACACCAGACTTTCTTCTGGTCTTTATTTAAAAATGCACTGCCATCTATTTTAAACAGTCTAATGCCATTCTTCCCAGAAGCCTATTTATGACGATCCATCCCATCATTATCCCAAATGATACAGTTTAGAAAATAAATTTGCGCACCCAGTAAATGGACCAAATCATAAAATATTGTCTTTTTCTCCAGAGTGGGTAGAGTTGATTACTCCTTCACTTAACTAGTCAACTTCGGGTGGTGGGGAGGGAATGTTCTTTTTCCTTTGAAGAAATTAAGTGAATGCTTTTAGATGACTAAAAATCAAGGTATCCACTATGTTATTTTTCTGTGAAAGCTGACTCGTTTTTACGGATGATTAGGAAGACATGATCATTGGCTACTAATTACAAGTCCTTTTCTTTGGCATGGAATTGTAAAAAGTTTCTAATGATGTATTTTAGAATATTCAGCTTTCTAATGAAGAGAATGTGGGTAGCACAGTACTAATATTCAGAAAAAAATATGAGTAATACAGGAAAAAATTGTTACACATTAAAGCTACCTATCACTTAAATGGGTATTTTTCTTTAACCTCCTGAAGAAACTATTATTATTCTAGTAATAACTTTTCTCTAAGTATTTTGAAAATGTGACTTTTAAAGTCACTTTTATATATTTTTCAACCCTTCAGGAAACCAGGCATTTTAGCTTTTGCTGTAGTTTATATAATAGCTTAACTTCTGCTGTTTTCCCATTTATTAAAGTAATATTCTTTATTCAGAATATTTGTTGCTTCCTTATTTCCTTGGCAGATCCATGTAATTAAGTTGAAGAATTAAAAAGAAAAAAAAAGCTCCTCGTTGAAAAGCTAATTTCTTATTCTTTCTTTATTTTATTTTATTATTATTATTTTGGTGGTACTGGGGTTCCTGGAAGCCCTTCTACCTCCGGGCTACACTCCCAGACCTATTTTTATATTTTTATTTGGAAACAGGGTCTCTTAAGCCAGCGAGGCTGGCGTTGAACCTGTGCGATCCTCCTGTCTCTGCCTCCCAAGCGCAGGGATTACAAGCATGCACCACCACACCCGGCTTATTTTATTTTTTATAGTGCCAGGAACTGAACCCAGGGGCATTCTACCTCCAAGCTACACCCCTCAGCCCTATTTTTTATTATTTATTTTGAAACAGGATCTCACTAAGTTGCAGAGAGCCTCACTAAGTAACTAAGGCTGGCCACAAACTCGCAACCCTCCTTTCTCAGCCTTTCAAGTACTGGAATTACAAGCATGTACCACCATGCCCAATTTTGGAACTACTAATTTAAATATAGTTGCATAGTCCTTAAAATTTTGCATCATGATATCCTAAATAGATTATATGAGTGGTCATGAGCCAATCCATTAATCCACCACGAGACTGCATGGTATTACCAGATAAATATTTGGAAAGAAAAGTTGTAGCTGGGTGTGACAACCCATGTACTTCTCTGTACTTGAGAGTCTGAGACAGGAGGATGACAGGTTCATAGCCAGCCTTAGCAACTTAGTGAGCTTCTCAGAAACTTAGTGAGAACCTGTTTTTTAAATAAAAAATAAAATAGGTCTGGGGATGTAGCTCACAGGTAAATTGTCCCTGGGTTCAAATAATCTTAGTAAATAAATATTAATTAATTAATTAATTAAGTTTTCTACAAGGCCCAGCTGAATTGTAACAAGCTAGTTAATATATTTTGATTCTCAATTGCCATTTTACCCTATTTCAATATCAGTACAAATTCTGCTTCTGACTATTAGTCACATTTGGTGTAGTCATCTACAGTTCAAAAACTTGTAATATTCCTCTATTAAAGAAGATAAGAACTTGAAGACCAAAACTCTATAACTTGGATAATTTTCAAGCTAAAAGAATGCCGCTTATTTTTAGCAGTATTAATGAAAAATTTTGTTCTTTGTTAGAATGTCAGGCACAGTGATACATACCTGTAATCACAGCTACTCAAGAGACTGAGACAGGAGGATCACAAGATTGGGAAAGACTGGATAATTTAGGGAGATACAAAAAATAAAAAGATCTGGGAATTCTATAAGTATTATAGCACTTGCCTAGCATGTGAGAGCTCTGGGTTCAGTACCCAATACAGCCAAAAATATTGGCTGAAGTCAAGCATGGTGGTGCATGCTTGTAATCTCAGCATTTGGGAGGCTGAGACAGGAGGATCGCAGTTCAAGGACAGTCTCAGCTACTTAGTAAGGTCCTTTGCAATTCAGTGAGACTCTGTTTCAAAAAAATGAAGAATAAATAGCACCGGTGGTATAGCTTGAAGGTAGAATACCCCTGAATTTCATCCCCAGTACCACAAAATATATATATATTGGCACATAGTGTGACATGACAGGTTTTTCTTTTCTAACAACAACAAAAATAACAAATACTTACAATAATAAAGTGAAGAATATAGAAGCAATGCCTATCTTGTAAACACTTACAAAGTGGCAATATTTAATATAATAATTCCCGTGGAAAGTTATCATGGCATTACCAAAATTATTATTTTCAAATAAGGCCTCTCGCGTTGGAAGATGTTCCAGTTTCAATCTAAAGTGTCCCCCAGGGCTCATGTGTTGAAAGCATGAGATTCCCAGTGCAGCAAGTTTCTGATGTGGGGTTTGGGGGCAACAATTAGTACGTGCGACCTCTGACCTCACAATTGGATTAATCCACTGATATTTGGGTAGGCTACTGGGAGGTGGAAACTAGTGGGAGAAAGTAGGTAACTGGAGGCAGGCCCTTGAAGAGCTAAATCTCTCTCTCTCTCTCTCTCTCTCTCTCTCTCTGCCTCCTCTTCCAGCTTCCAGGAGCCAAGGATCTTTTTTCTGCCATGCCGTGATTGATGCCACAATGTTTCTTCCTTGGAGTCAGCCACGCATGGACCAAATCTCTGAAACTGTTAGCCTAAATAGACCTTTCCTCCCTTGGGGTTGTTTTTGTTAGGTATCTTGGTCACAAAACAGATGCTGGCAAGGTGACCAAAGCAAGTTTATGGTCTAATTGCATCTATTAAAGGTCTACTGTATGCTTGCTTAAAACATAGTATTTTTTTTATCATTTAGTGAAATTTTACCAGGGTCTAGATATTGTTAGAGCTTATGTACTCTTCACTGAAGCCTGTAAAGAGGACATTGCCCACTATGTTTTAAAAATAAGTAGATCAAAGTTTGATCAGTAGTTAAAACCTACACTTGTTATTGTCTCTAAGAAATTTTAGAATCAAAAGCTAAATTCCAAGTCTAACTCTAAACTTTACGTGTGTGTGTGTGTGTGTGTGTGTGTGTGTGTGTGTGTGTGTTACTGGTCATGGAACCCAGGGGCATTCTACCACTGAGCTTACAACCCCAGCCCTATTTTTTTTATTAGTTTGAAACAGAGTCTCACTAGGTTAATGAGAGTCCTACTGCTTCCTGAAGCTGTCCTTGAACTTGCAATCCTTCTGTCTCAGTCTCATAAGTATTAGTATTATGGGTGTGTGCTGCCATGCCCAGCTCACTGTTTACATTTTTATTGAGTATTTTGCATTTAAAATTTAATTATCCTAACTGTTGAAGTTTTAATAAAAAACTTAATCTCTAGAAGTTGAAATGCATAAACTGTCATATATGACACTATCTATTAGCTAAAGTTACTCAATTTAATTAATTATTTGAAACAAAGTTTTAAGCTCCGTATCTTAGTTCTCATTTCAAAAACTATTAAATAAATTTCTTTCCCTGCTAGATTATCACCAGAACGGCACACAATATGTCTAGAATCTACTGTCCAGTCCCGAATGGTCAGAGGATAAAATCTGCTTTCAGGTCATTTCTAAGCAAAAGCCGGAAGGCCAAAAAATCACTGGAGAAATTTGTTCGGGTGAGATTTTTTTCAGTTCAATTTTTTTCTCCCTCGAGGTTTAAACCAACTTCAGATAATCATCTTGAACTTGGTGATGAACCAAACTCAGATACAGACTATGGCTTCTCGGAGGGTCAGACCTTCCATTTAGAATAAGGCACAGCTTAAAGAGACGAGCCAAATGGGGTCAGATGTTCAATACTTGGCAGAAGGCTCAGCTGTCGTATTGAAACAATGTTGACAAGATGGCAGGCTTTAAAATAAATCCCCTGTGGAGGCTATTGATATCATTCTGGCTTTCCCTTCTGTCGACTACCCAGCCTCGTAGCTTTCTAGAGGACCTGTCAATCACACACAGCATTTGCTCAAAACAGCAAGGGCTGCATGACATGCTGGAATATAGTCCAGCAACAGGAGCCAGTCCCGGTCCTGCACATAAAGAGACATTCTTGCTTCTTCAGCACAGGATAAAGCACACTGACACACATCTGCCCAAGTGGTCAGGAGGCAGCTAAAGCCACCACATCTGCGCTCACCAGTAGTTAACTCTTTCTAGCAATGCCTTTGAATAAACTGAGTACTGAACACCATGAGCTCTTCTGCTAAATTATTCATTTTGTCAAACGCTTTGAGAATATTTCAGCTAGGCAACATTAGCACTTTTTTTTTTTTCTGGAAAGCAAGAAACTGGCTTTCCGACTTTAACTTAAAAATCATGTAAGGGTCAAAAATATGAACCAATTAATTATTAGGGTAGTGCCATCTGTCTATAATTAACCAACTTGGACTGCTACAAATATAGCCTGAAAGTTTAGCTCCAAACATGATTCCACTGGAGCTTTGGATTTCATGACTGTGATGCTGAGTTTTATGTATTAACTCAACTGGGTCAGTCTGGGACTGTCTGGATTAACTAGGATGCCCTGATATCTAATTAAGTGTTGTTTCTGAGTGTGTCTGAATGTTTTCAGAACAAATTAGCATTGAAATTGGTGAGCTGAGTAAAGTAGAAGACCCCCTCCAATGTGGCCGGGCATCATCAAATCCACTGAGGCCCCAAAATCAACACAAAGATGGGGGAAGGTTGGGTTCCCCCCAGCCTGACAGCTTGAGCTGAGAGATCAACCTTCTTCTGTCTGTGGTACCACTAGACTCCGGCTGGAATCTACACTACTGGCTCCCGTGTCTCTACACTGCACCACCACCTCTCCTGGCTCTCTGGCTTCCAGATGGCAGACCTTGGAACTTTGTAGGACTCCTCCTCAGTCTCCATAATCATGTGAGCTCCAATTCTTTATGTAACTTTCAGTTTATGCTTTTTTTGTGTGTGCGGTACTGGGGGTGGAACCCAGGGGCTTTTCTACCTCTGGGCACTCACAGACCTATTTTATATTTTATTTGGAAACAGGGTCTCACTAAGTTGCTGAGAGCCTTACTAAGTAGCTGAGGCTAAGCCAGGCATGGTGGCACAGGCTTGTAATCCCAGCATTCAGGAGGCTGACACCAGAGGATCACGGTTCGCGGTCAGCCTCAGCTACTTAGTGAAGCCCTCTGCAACTTAGTGAGACTCTGTTTCAAAAAAATAATAAAGAATAAAAAATAGGGCAGCGGGTATAGCTCAGAGGTCAAATGCCTCTGGGTTCCATCCTCAGACCTGCAAAAAAAAAAAAAAAATGTAGCTGAGGCTGGCTTTGAACGTGTGCAGTCCTCCTGTCTCAACCTCCCAAGCGCTGGGATTACAAGCATGCGCCACCATGCCCAGCCAGTTTATGCATTTATAAATCCAGTTCTGTTTCTCCAGAGAGCCTAATACAATGACTCTTCAACATGCATGTGACATAATTAATTATTCATTGAGACTTTTCTGTGCTACGAGGAAAATTAATGTTTCTGATACATTACCCCTCACTTCTAAAGTAATTTATCTTCCTATAGTTAGGATATAGGGGAATAATACAATGACAACCAGTGTAACTTGATACTAAGTCAATGCTGTTTATTTTTATTATTATTTTTTGATGTGTGTGTGTGATACTGAGGACAGAAACGAGGGACTTTCTAATTCTAGACTATACTCCCAGACTTCTTTTATACTTTATTGGAAAACAAGTTCTTACTAAGTAGCTGAGGCTGGCTTTGAACCTGCACGATCCTCCTGTCTCGGCCTCCCAAGCACTGGGATTACAAGCATGCAGCACCACGTCCGGCTGTTAGTAGTGTTTTAAATGACTCACATTATATTTGCACGCTGTGCAACATGTCAACCCATGTATCCTTTAGTTAGAAGTTTTTTTTGTTTTTTGTTTTTTGTTTTTTCTGGTGGTACTGGGGGTGGAACCCAGAGGCTTTCCACTTCCGGGCTATACTCCCAGACCCATTTTTATATTTTATTTGGAAACAGGGTCTCACTAAGTTGCTGAGAGCCACACTAAGTAGCTGAGGCTGGCTTCGAACCTGCGCGATCCTCCTGTCTCAGCCTCCCAAGTGCGGGGATTACAAGCGTGCGCCACCACGCCCGGCTAGTTAGAAGTTTTGATGGATATATGTATGTATTTCTGTTAGGCTCTTGGAGTGGCACAGACTATCAAGATCCCTAGGGTTTTGGGTTTTTTTTTGTTGTTTTGTTTTGTTGTTGTTGTTGTTGTTGTTGTTGTTGTTTTGATTGGAAGCATATACTCCAAAGGCTTGTCTTCAGTGTGACGGTATTTGTGTTGAAGGTGCTGTGGCCCTTTAAGAGGTGGGGCCTTTTGGAAGGTCTTTAGGTCATTGGGGGTGTGCCCTTGAAAGCAGTTCTGGGACCCCATTCATCCCCTCTCTCTCTAGAGGTTCACAATGTGAACACTCGCTCTGGTATGCACTTCTGTCCTGCTCTGCTGTCCAAACCAGAGGCCTAGACAATTGGGCCATCCAATCTTAGACCTGAACCTCCTTAACTGTGAGCCCAAATAAACCTCAATTTACTGCAAAAGCTGTTTGTGTCAGGTATTTCATTACAGTCACATGAAGCTGACCCAAACACCAGGTAAAAGGCTGTCTTGTGTTTCAAAACTGAAAAGCTACTGAAATGATCAAAGAAAACATTGAGATAAACTTCCTTAGAATAATACTGTCTTTAGGCTAGCCATCCTTTATAGTGTTCTCAGAACATTAAGACCATGAGCCAGGCGTGGTGGCGCACGCTTGTAATCCCCGCGCTTGGGAGGCGGGAGACAGGAGGATCTCACAGGTTTGAAGCCAGCCGTGCTGGCTTAAGAGACCCTGCTTCCAAAAATAAAATAGGTCTGGGAGTGTAGCCCGGAGATAGAAGGGCTTCCAGGAACCCCAGTACCACAAAAAAATAAATAAATAAAAATTGAAAGACTAGAACTTAGCTGGGTATGGTGGTACACGCCTGTAATCCCAGTACTAGACAGGCCGAGACAGGAGAATCACAGGTTCAAGGACGGCCTCAGTAACTAATGAGACTCTCATCGATTTAATGAGATCCTGTTTCAAAATAAAAATATAATAGGGCTGGGGGTGTATCTCGGGGGATGAATGTCCCTGGGCTCAATCTCCAGTACCACAAAAATAAATAAATAAATAAAACTTTAAAAAATAAAAGGATATAACTTGAAGGGACTTTAAGATCAGAGTCAGTCATTACAAGATTCTGATGTTTCCTTCAGACGATCTCTCAGAAGTGTGAGGCCAGGTGGGCCACTCCAACATGGCTACATTGCCTCCCATCACTATTCTGTCCATTGGTCTTTGGGGCAGAGTTTCTCTTAGAAAATAAAATCACATCTATAAAAGAAAAAATTTAAACCATGGATCTTGTCATGTTGTAGGAAAAGAAACTGAAATCGAGAAAGCTGAACTATCACCTGGGTCAATACGCAGCTCTCTTTCTATTTCCTACTGCTAGGATGGGTCGCAGGTCACGTCTCGGTTCCCAAACGTCCAACTCATTCTCTTGTCTTAAATCCCTAAAGCCACTTTGAGATCCTAGTCAATCTTACTCAATAAACCACAAAGTTGTGGAAAGTCTGGAGGGAAGGGCAGGAAGAAACTGATTTCAGCATGTGGGAGAAACTAAGGGTTGTAAAAACATTCCCCATCCCAGGATCATCATCCTTAATACACTCATCATGATTACATCATCACCGACATAGCCATCGCCAGCCCTCCTAGCCACTTCTTATCACTTTGTGATGGTTTGTTTGCACACATAGTGCCCTATTCGATTGCCGCTCAGCGAGTCTTACTAAGTATCTCAATAAACTAAGTACCATGAAAATCAAGAACTGGACTTTCAGATGTTCTCTTTTGTGCTGGGCTAGGTGGTACATGTGTGTAATCCCAGCAACTCAGGGGACTGAAGCAGGAGGATCCCAAATTTGAAGCCAGCCTAAGCAATTTAGTGAGAACTTTTCTCAAAATAAAAATAAAAGGGCTGAGGATATAACTTATTGAGAGATTATCCCAGGGTTTAATCCCCAGTACCAGGGGAAAAAAATAAAAGAAGGATATACTGCTTTATAACCATCCACAAATTCCTTAGCATAAACAATTTCTCTCACAAAAGACCTCAACATTTTTTAAATCATGTGTTACATCTCCTGCTACTTCTTTGATGACCCAAATGTTTTACAAAGAGACACACATATGGCAATCACTCTGCAAATCACTGATTAGCAAAAACAGAAATAAAAGCAACACCCTTAATCACAGGGTCCAATGGCCAAGAGTTAAATGCAGCAGAAAGGGTTGATCCCAGCAGATATATTCCAGGTGTACACAGTGGTCTTGCAGGACCTCTCTGCAGCTTACAATGCTACTGATGTGCATTTTCCTGAAACTTTCTATTCCCGTTTCTTATCTCACTGCTCTTTTCTCGTCTCTCTGAAGCTTCCTTCTGAGAGTCACATTATGGCTTTGCTGACCCTCTGCATATTGTCATACTTTTGAGTATTTGCTCATGATACCCTCTTCTTTCTTTCTCTCTATTTGAACTTCCTTTCTTCCAAGATTTGGGTCAAATATCACTCTTTGTTCTAAAGTCTTTCCTGATCATCTGGGTTGGAATTATTTGTGTTTCTAACTTTTTAATTTTTAAGAGAATATGTTTAAACTTTTAAGCAGACGTTGCAGTCTCATGGTTCAAAATCCACAAACACAGCCAGGCACGGCGCGACACAGCTCTTTTGCACTACTTTTACTTTTTACCGTTGCTGAGTTTTCTTCCCACCAGTTACTTTTAGAGTTTCCAAAGATATCAACAAAGATAAGCATATTCTTCCTCTGGTTTTACATAAATGAAATGAAACTGTGAAGTATATTCTACAAATACTGGTTTTCTCAATTATGTGCTTCGGAAGGAGGTGTTTTCCTCTAAGCGCATAGCTTACAGCATTATTCTCTTATAGATACAGTGTTTTACTGAAGAGTTGTAGTATATTGTGCTTTATCATTCTTCTAATGGAACCTAAATGTCTTCTAATTTTTACTGTTATAAGCAGTAATAGTATTAAAAGTCTTGTACACTTGACATTTAGAAAATACATATGGGGACACCTACAGAATAAGTTGGAATTCTTCTATCAGAGAGAGCAACATATTAGGGGTACATTGTAGTTTTACATCATCTTGGGGTACAGAGTGCCAAAAAATACATGCATAAAACTCTTGGTCCCTCCCCACTTGGTCCCCCACCCTATTTTATTCTCACTCTGAAAGGCTTTGGAATTGGAAATTTTGTATACATTCATAGAGTATAAAAATTTGATAAATTTTAAATCGGAAAGTTTTCAGTTGACCTTAGTGTGTTGTACTAATTTATACTTTCTCAAGCAATATGTGGAGTGATCATTTCTTCCACATTCTTGATAACACAGTGTTATCAAATTTCCCTACTTATTAATATTAAGAGATAAGTTATGGCTTTATTATAATTTTCATTTTCTTTTATTATGACTGAGGTTGAATATATTTTAATATTTAAGAGTTAGATATACATGTCTTCTTTTTATAAATTATCTAAGTCATTTTATATACTTTTCTACTGGAAAATTTGTCTCATTCATTTATAGAAGCTCTTTACATATTAGGAAAATTAGATCTTTACCTATTAGGAAAACTAGATCTTTTTTAGTTGTTAAATGCATTTCAGTTTATTCAGTGTACGTTTTTTACCTTTTGACTCTGCTTATAATAACCTTCCTCTAGAATTCACTGTAAAAAAGTAGATTAACAGAAGAAAAACAATTTCTTAATATGTATATTTTCATATATCCATGGGAGACATCCAGGAAATGAGTAATTTTCTAGCCTAGATCTCAAAGAAAACATGTAAATTTCAGGCTTAAATACCATTGTTCTTCAAAACAAAGAAGTAAGGAAGTAGGGAAAGACCCAGGTAAGATGTAAAGACCAGGAAAAGCACCTTAAACAAAGGTGAGGTTTATTATATAGAGTTAAGCCAGTGCCTTCTCTATGTTGTCACCCCTCTCAACAGAGGTTTCAAAGAAGAAATAGAGATTTCCTTTATGGATGCCAATTTCTCTTAAAAACGGGCAATTTCCAGAGCTACTCCGACCTCTATAACTTCTCAGAATAACCTTTTTTAAAATAATATACTACAGGGGCATAATTTAGGGTAGAATATTCTGTTCTCCTACAGTCAGACTTTGGGGTGATATTTCAAGAATTCTCTCATTGCCCGTGAATTCTTGATTTACTTACTCCAGCACTCATCACGTTATGCTACAATCATTTCCCAATTTGCTATTAGATTTTGAGGATCTCAAAACCAGATGTCATGTCTTATTCAACTTTACATGCCCCATGAACACCAACACGGCACCAGGTACTTAAACAGTGACAACAAATTATCATCGAGTGACCATTAATGGCTGATTTTTTTCTTCCATTGAGCTCAAATTTTTACTAGATGAGAAGGATTAAATTGGTGTTAGCTAATGTTATAGCAATTATAGTAGAGTTTTGTTACTATCATCCTGCTGCCTTAGTGAGAATCAGAAAACAATACCCCAAGGTATGACACTTTAACAAACATGGTGCTTTGAGCTAAAAGAACACCAAGGTCTCCTGAACGTCTCCTATCCTTTTGTCTATTACCCTTCTTTAACCTGCTGAAGCACAGAATGGAGATTTCTTAAAATTTCCTTCTCTAACTAAACATCACTCTCCCATAACTAGTCATCACTTCTCCACTAGAAACCCCAAACCCAAATTTCTTTCTGAAGCTTGGGACATGATACAAACTCCAACCATCTAGCCTTTCTTAGACTTATATGTTGTCAGAATTCCATGTGTTTACTATGAGAATATAATTAGATATTTTCTTTTTTTCGTGTGGTACTGGAGATGGAACCCAGGGGTATTCTACCTCTGAGCCATACCCCCAGCCCTATTTTTCATTCTTTATTTTGAAACAGGGTTTCACTGAGTTGCAAAGGGCCTCACTAAGTAGATGAGGTTGTCCACAAACTGTGATCCTCCTGTTTCAGCCTCTCTAATGCTGGGATTACAAGCATGCGCCACCATGCCGGGCTAATTAGATCTTTTCTATCAAAGGAATAGCTTGACTTAGGCTCCATTTTGTAGAACTGACATTGTGTAACCTTGTATATGCTTACATTTTTTGTAAAGACAGTATTTTCTGGGAATTGTGAGTGCCAACCCTTTCCCAGATCTTTAGTCAAAGGCATAAAAAATGGAAGGCCACTATAGCATCAGTAAAAACATAGCACAGAAGCCCTTTGCTGAAAATAAAATACCCAGTAGTTCTCCGCCATCTTGTTTCTCCATGACTGGATCCTTTTTTGCAATAAGTAAAAATCCCCCACTCTCAAATACATATCTTTTTCTTATGAAACCGTGGAAATTTATTTCTAACAATTTAGTGGCTTGTACAGAATTCAAATTGTTGCCAGAGGGTCCTGGGGATTCTTCTCCAAGGAGACACATCCCTTTGCCAAGTTGCTGGTGGCCCTGGGGCAGAGGAAGTACCACCATTCCCTGACCAACAATGGGCCACGAGTGGAAAGTGTATCGGCAAGGTTAAGACAGGTACCCTAGCTAGTACCATGCAAGACCAACTCACTCTGCATGCAGACCCAAGGAAAAAATGTCATAGAAGGTGACCAAGTATTTCCTTGGTGGTCAGGATACCCCTGGGTGAGAGTTGTAAGCAAATGACAGAGGCATTGGAAGACACTTAAGGAAAGTGACACCCCCCACCCCTCAGGTTGACCTCCAAGGGGAAATCGGGATCTGAGTTTGAAAAACTTTCAGAAAAACAGAAGGGTTAAGACTTGGGAACACACAACCAGGAACCAGGATGGTTGTATAACAAGACACCTCTGGGCAGGAGAGGTTGGATTTCTACCAGGAATAGAAAAGAAACTTAAAATAACAAGATTAAGGACAAAATTCCTTCTGATAGTCAGTTAGGCCTAATGTTACAACACTGGGATGATAATCTGGAGACTTAGCTAGAAACTGAACAAAGGATGATTAAATGGTGTTCTTTCACTGGGATCCAGGAGCCCACATTATTACCAGCCAACTTTAGTTTGGGTCAAATAAGAATTGGGCATATCAGTTATAAATGAGTGCATATAAGTTAAAACAACAAAATGGATCAAAATATCTTTTACATCATCTGACTTATAAATTTTTAATAAATATAGGCTAGCCTGTTAGGAATTGTCTTATTTGCTCTGGTGTAATGTTTGAGGTATAGTATACACTGTTAGGATTGGTGAAACCTTGTGTGAGTCCAAATTTAAAGTTGATGGGCTGACCAGTGAAATTGGCAGAGAAAATCCCAAACAGAAAACTATCCAAACTGCCTTATGGATATTGATATCTGCATTCAGTGAACTGAACACCAAATTTTAAGAGCAGAAAACAAAGCAGAGAGAGAGGGTACTGCTGAAGAAAGTCAGATGGCCCAAGAAAAGTTGAATGTTCTGATTAGAAACAAAGAAAGGATTAAAAGTAAGCACAATCAAGGACTTTTGCATAAAATAGGTCTAAATCCAGCTGGTAACCATGTTAGCAAGTGCCCAGTATTCTAAAGTAAGACATTCAAATTCCTTCCCTATGCAGAGATGGGTGCGGCCATGGGCTCAGCCTTCAAGTTGCTTCAGGGTTTCCTGCCAAAGCTTAGAATTATATTGCTAAGTCCACCATGTAGCTTCTGAGTTTCCCACCAGGGCTTAGGATGATAGTGCTAAGTTCACCACAATGGAATTTCCCTTCCTGGTTTCTAAGGCTGCAATGTAAAGCCACCAGCCTTTGGTCACACCTGGACTTTCCCCATCCTATTTCTCTTCCCTGTTCACTTCTTAATGTCAGCAAGAGAATATATTTGTTTTATTAAATGTGTTTTCATATATGTGAGGAACAGTTTAAGATTACCGTTAAGACTCTTTTGGATATTAAGCATTCTTACTGAAAAGATGTATTTTGTCTACATTAAAAGATTTCTATAAGAATTATCTCAAATGAAAGAAAACCCAATGAATAAAAGGAGGTATTTATTGGTATGAGGAGGATTTAAGAGAGTTACAAATGATTTTTGAGAGATAAAAATGATTAAAGTTTTTTAAAGTCACATTTAATCATGGATTCTAGGTTTAAAGCAATTATGTGTTCTTAAACATTAATCTACTCTTGGTGAAAGCTTGCAAAAGGTAGAGTAGAGAGCAAAAGTTTGGCATTTTTTATTAAGATAATATTTGATGTTCTTTGTATTTAAAACATTAAGGTTTTCTGCTCTTAGTGAAGCTTATGAAGATGGGGTTTAAAAGGCAAAGCTTTATGTTTTATTAAGATAATTTCTCAGAACTATTACATAAACTCGATTTGTTTTCTTCCTAATAGTTTTGTTTTATGTTTTTCTTGTAAATCTTGGTAATCGTTGTCTGCTAACATTATACACGTCGAACTTCTAACAGAATAATCTAAACAGTGTTTTATAGTCATTTATTGGAAGTCAGCCTATAATATTGACCCCTACTCATTAAGAAAGATTGGTAAAACTGAGCTGAGTGCTAAGAACTGAGACTTGGAGAACAATCAGGAAATAAAGTTGAAAAGGAAGCAGATAAGTAGACCCAGGGAAAGACCTTATTAAGGCCCTGGCAACTCAGGTGAGTCATCTGACTTCCCAAACAGAAGGATCAGCAAGGGACCAGAGACTGGGAGCCACCAACACATACCCTTCAAAAAGAAGTCATTGAAGAAGGAACTGTCCCTGTGCTTTGAAGGAAACCAAGACCATGTCCCATCCTGGCAGATGGCGCAACCAGTAGCGGAAAAGCCTCTCAAACTCCCTACGAGTAACCCATTAGGAGCGTCAACTGACCTTAACAGCAAAATAATTTTATAAAAATTTGTTTGCCCACCATAGGGCTACCCACTTGGTCTCGAATACCCAGCAAGGAAGGATAACCAAGAACAAGTGTGCTATTTGGGGTTATGAAGAGGGAGCCAGATTCATGGAATCCCTGTAAGAGGCTATGAAACTAAACCTATTTCTCTTGAGGTCTTGCAGGTCTAGAATCACCTAAAGCAAAGAAAAAAAATAAGATGCCTTATTTACAATCACCTCTGCCAAATATGTGAAAACAAAAGACAGATAGTTGTGAATAACCCTTATGATAAACAAGTTATTAATAGTAATAGGGTGATAGTATGATAATTGTATATTGAATTTGTTTTTTTATTTTTTGTTTGTTTTGTTGAGTCAATTATATTACAGTCAGCAGATATTTTTCAACTATACCTGTGAGGCCTTCAAGAACAAGATACCAGCAGTAGGATGATCTAGAAAAGTCATTTCGCTTTAGATATAAATTAGCTAAGGATGCTGGAGTTGATAACACCTTTGCAAACAGAAGTTATCATATGCTAGTGGAATTTGAAGAATAGTACTGTGTTAATAAAAAAAGAGGGAAATATTGTGAGAATATAATTAGATCTTTTCTATCAAAGGAACAGCTTGACTTAAGCTCCATTCTGTAGAATTGCCACTGTGTAACCTTGTGTGTGCTCATATCTTTTGCAAAGATAGCAGTTTCTGGAAATTCTGAGTGACGACCCATCCCCCAGCATCCATTTCAGCCAATGACATAAATTCTGTTATGCAATGTTCCCACCAGTTTGAGCATAACACAGAAGCCTCATGCTGAAAATAAATGCCCAGCAGTTTTTCACCATGTTCTTTCTGTGCACCTGCCTGGTGGCAGGATCTCTTTTTGCAAAAAGAAAATTCAAGCCGGGTATGGTGGCGCACATCTGTAATCCCAGCATTTGGGAGGCTGAAACAGGAAGATCGCAGTTTGCGGACAGCCTCAGCTACTTAAGCCCTTTGCAACTCAGTGAAACCCCGTTTCAAAATAAATAATAAAAAATAGAGAGGGCTGAGGGTGTAGCTCAGAAGTAGAATGCCTCTAGGTTGCATCCCCAGTACTACAAAAAAAAAAAAGAAAAAAGAAAAGAAAAGAAAAGAAAAGAAAAGAAAAGAAAGGAAAAGAAAATCACCTTGCCAGGCCGCTTTCTCATATGCATCTTTTCTTATGATGCCATGGAATTTTATTTCTAACAAATCACATAATAAATTTATATGTCTTTTCTCCTTTTAATCTCTCTACTATTTGTTTGTTCCAGAAATCAAATTATCTAAACTTCAGGAAGCAGAGGGGAAGTGTCAATTCCCTTACAGATTTTTTTTTCCTTTCTAGTCTACTGATATTTAACCACATTAATGTAGGATACCAGAATACCCAAAACACAATTTTAAGAAAGCCTAAGAATTATTTGTGGTGATTTTTTTTTGAAAAACTGTAGATATTAAGTAATGAAAATAGTTGAGAACATGTTCTTTCATATAGGAAATGTACATCTATAAAAGACACCTCCATTGGTAAGAGTGTCTCTCCCTATTTGTACCAGGAAGAGAGTGATGTTACGTGATTAAAGAAACCTCTGATATATTTATTTAGGGTTGTTGTTGTTGTTGTTGTTGTTGTTGTTGTTGTTTTGCGGTACTGGGATGGAAGAACCCAGGGGCATTGTACCTCTGAGCTATATCCCAGCCCTATTTTTTATTCTTTATTTTGAAACAAGGTCTCATTGAGTTGCAAAGGGCCTCACTAAGTAGTAGCTGAGGCTGTCCTTGAACTGTGATCCTCCTGTCTCAGCCTCCCAAATGCTGGGATTAAAAGTGTGTGCCACCATGCTCTGCTGAAACCTCTGATTTAAATCTGCAAAACAAACCTTCCTCTTGTTTACCCCATTTTCCATGATTATCCCCATTACTGGTCCCCCAAAATGCTTTTTTTGTTGTTGTTTCAACAGACCATGATGCTTAAACCTTCATCTAAGCCACTTCTTTGGGGATTTGCTCTTATCTCTGGGCATCTCCTAAGCATACTTGAGTAAGGCATGCTGATGAATTTCTGGATGTTTCTTCTTGTATTACTCTTTCTTTTGTTACAATGCATCCTGGTTAAGAACTCATAAAGGGTATTTAAAAAAAAAAAACTTTCTCCTCTACAACAAGAGGAAATTATTTAGCAGGTTGTTTTATTTGAAATGCAAATTTCAAATGTCAGCAAGCAAAGAACAGCTATAGTGTGTGTGTGTGTGTGTGTGTGTGTGTGTGTGTGTGTGGTGTTTATGTTCATGTGTGGGGGGTAGGGTGGAAAAGGCAAGTTCGCCTGACGATTAAAGGGCCTATGTTTCTTTTTTAATCTACAAAATAAATCAGTATCAGAGTAAAACCTCCTAGAACATACTCATTCATTATTTAGAAATAATCTCTTTTAAGTAAATCAATGGAAAAATAAAGAAGGTAAGAGTCCTGCTCTTCAACAAATCCAGCAATAGTCAGTACTTCTGTATGTTATTTTCTTTTTTACATACTGTACATAAAAGGGTATCTTTTATTTTTTATTTTTTATACTAGTGGGAAAGCCAAATATTTTTGATATGCATGCATATCAATGATAAATCAAATTTTTAAAATATTAAGAAGTATCCATATATAAAGGTACTTTATACAATCACTGAAAAAATGAAGACTGAAGAACATATTGGTCTTACATATTTATTTTCAAAGGGCAAAACTTTTAGACAATTTAAATATGAGTCCAACAGAGGTGCTTTGTCAAAGTCAGCAGTGATGGCAAAACCTTTTCTCGCTCGCGGACACATGCCAGCACCCTTTAAGTGCCCCTTCGATGGGGAAGAGGGATCTGGTATTTTATTCTTATACATCCATCTTATCTGCAATACAATCAACAATTTCTTATGTACGCATGAACTTGTCTGCATTTATGTCAGAGATTTCAAATCCAAATTCATCTTCAATGGCCATGATAAAGTTCATTTGGTCCAAACTATCTAAGCTGAGGTCTTTCATAAAATGGGAAATTACCGAGTGCTTTTCTGGGCCAATCATAGTTTCAAGATGCACAGAGCCTGGTTCTTGAGCCCCTCCAATGTCAAAGTCACTATATTGGTGGCACAACTGTGTAACTTTCCGTGGAAACTGCGTGAGCACGGAGGGCGGCTGTGTGGCCCCAGGCCTCATCTGGGTTCTCAGGGGACATGAAGTGGTACTGAGCACCGGGCCAGAGGCAGCATGGGGACCCAGGGGAGCTTCATTAAGGCCTCGGGCAGGGCACAGACACAGGAGGAAAAGACACAAGCTGCTTTGGTTACACTGACCCAGAATCCACTATCTTTTTTTTTTTTTTCCTTTAGGATATCTGTGTGTGTGTGTGTGTGTGTGTGTGTGTGTGTGTGTGTGTGTGTGTGGTGTGGGTGTGCTATGGGGGTGGAACCCATAGGCCTTCTACCTCCAGGCTATACCCCCGACTTAGTGAGACCCTGTTTCTGAATAAAAAATATAAAATAAGTCCCCAGTACCGAGATTATAAGCATGAGCTACCCACCAAGCCTGGCTTTAGAATATCTTTTAGTAGGGGAAAAAAAGAGCAAAAATTTAGTTTCCTATACCATCAGCTCCTTATTCTTACTCTATTTCATTCATTTCTGGTTTTGATTGAAAATACAGTGACTCCTCAGCGAGTGTTTAAAGAAAAGGTCCATTTACGCCCAGCCGTCAGGATGACAAAGAAGGTGCAGGATCCCACACCCTATGTTCTACTGTAATCTTGGTGTTTGTCTTGAGGAGAAGCCAAGATCACCTCTTGCTTTGTTTGGTTCTGCGTTCTCTTTGCTAACATGCAATTGAATTGCATAACAGCAATTTGCCTCGGCTCACCTCCTTCTTCCCCCCTCCCCACCGGTCACCAATGATTGCACAGAAAGTAAACAGTTTCCCTACAGCGCTCAATAGCACTCAAACGTGCCAGGGCAGGGCCCGCTTTTCAAGAAAATGAAATAAAACATATGGAAGGAAACTGAGAACTCTTGTCAAAATTATTCCACTGTGAAATTAGTTACATTCCACAAGAAAATATAATCATGCCAGGGGTTTCTTTCTTCAGTGACTCTCACATAAACGGCAGCAGGAAAAAAAATCGGGTATTCAGCATCATGAGCTGTCAGTGCCATCGGCTACCTAAAGCCATTCATTCGTATTTGATTATTTTCAGTCCAATGCAATTTCTATACAGCCCTGGTGGATATTTCCTTGGTTCATTGAATAAAACATTCGCATCAGCGTATGATGGTGCCACCGCCATTGTCCCTGCTATAATTAACACAGCAACCGATGTAAAAAAAAATACTACTTAAAATAACTAGTGTAGAATTCACTTCCAAACAGAATACACATAAAACAGATTATCCCACAGAGAGCTGCCAAATGTACTGTACGCTGGAAGAGTTTCAACATCCCTCAAACACTCCACTAGAAGCCAACTGAACCACGTCTCTGCTGGCAGCAGAGCATGAAACACCAACACTTTCTGTTTCCATCCAGTCTTCGCCAGTTCAAACTAAAGACTCTCAACAGGATAAACGCATGTTTCCAATCTTAATGGCATTGTCTACTTCCTTTTTGATAAGCAGCGCACTTCACTCTCGATGATGCCCAAGCCCTTTATGAATGACACTCTGAAAACTCGATGGGCCAGGAAACTTTCCTAACTTTCACCCAAATTCTCCATCTCTCCAATGCCCTTCTCCTGTGCAGAGTTGTGACTGGCTTTATACAAAGAAAATAATAGACTGTATCCTTTCTCCTCTAAGAATACATGACAGAACACACACACACACACACACACACACACACACACACGCCAAAGAGAGCCCCGAATGCAAACAAACATTCTGCTCAAATGTTTCATTGAACACCCATTTCTTATGGAACCAAATATATTTTTTCTGCCTGTCATTCAAAGACTCCTACAATAGGATCTTACACAGTCTTCCCCATCTAAGTTTGTTCAATCTCCTAAATGTACCTTATGTTCCTAGTAAGCCAGATACTCAGAGCCTGGGTCACATGGTACTTCCCTATCATTTAGCCCTGCCCCACGAATAAGCAGAGGATCAGGGCCCTGGGTTCCACTAGTCTAGAGTATAGGGTGCTATAATCCTGGCTCAAGGAGAAGGCAGACATGCGAGTCGAGGAGGAGACGTCCCTTGTTCTATCAGTGAACAGCGGGTATGGAACTATGGGCAAAATCAGCGTCAGAGCATCACTGGTGAGGAAAGCGGTGCACACCAGCCAAGTAAGTAAGTCAGCCATTTAAATGACTGTGCAAAAAAAAATTTTTTTCATCATGAAACTGAGAAGACAAGTTTCACAGTGTGAGATGCTGGCTAAAGCTGTGTGGGTGGCAAGAGAGGAGAGGCGGCATGACTTCTACAGTGGCGGCTTCTCTGGTGACTGAGAACCACGAGTCAAGGATGTCAAAAGAACTGGCTGCCACCCACGCTCCTATGATCACGGCAACCTTTCTTTATTAAATACCTTCCCCTTTCATTTCAAATCATATCAGTCTCTCTATACGCCTCTCAAATGTTATGTCTTCCATGAAACCTTTTCCTACCCTTCAACAGAGGCCACCCTTGCTCCGAGGCAGGTCATCATTCATTGTTGGTATGTCTTGATGTCTTCCTTTTTTTCTTTTTGCTGGCCTGGGGATGGAACCCAGTGGCATTCGGCCTCCGAGCTACACCCCCTGCCCTATTTTTTATTCTTAATTTGAAACGGTCTCACTAAGTTGCGGAGGGCCTCACTAAGTAGCTTAGATTGTTGGCGAACTGCGATCCTCCCATCCCAGCCTCCCGAATGCGGGGATTACAAGCGTGCACCATCACGCCCGGCATTGCTGGCCTTCCTTAATAGGTTGCTTCTGACAGCCTGGATTATTGATCTCACGTCTTTGCTGTAGTATATGCGCTATAAAGTATGGTTTTGTTCTTTTTTGATCAGTTTAGCAACTACATACTGGAACACATAACTATTAATAAATACTGTTAACGTTGTTTTAACTAATTTGCATTATTTGCGGAATAAATATTTGCATTATCTGTGGAATCACTAAAATGGGGGTATCAAGATCCAAATATGCCTCTGGACAGCCTCCCACGTGGATCGGTATTGCTGGCACTCTGTCAGTATGTTGTATAGAGATAACCACACTTGTTCAACTTACACTATTTGCTTACCATTCCTTACTGATCTGGCCAATCAATCTCATAATTTGTTATAATACAACTATTCACAATAATCTCAAGGCATATAAGGGATACTGAATAATTATTGCCACAGAAATGTGCAGTTAATTTTTTAATTTTTTTATTTTGGTCACAACCAGGAGACCATCTCATCCCTCTCCAAAAGTCTAATACCCAAATTCATTTAGCTTATGTTCTAATTAAGATTTAGTTTATCGCCATGCTTGATTTAGCAGCCTTTTCTTACTATTTTATCCAGTTCTTCTGTATATCATTTTGGAAATATACATTGGAAATATTTCATATAAGCTCACTGTAGTATGCACAGGAAAAACTTTGCTGTCAGGATTAAAGTACTTCCTGAATATTCTCAGTGTTAGAAGGAAGATTGAGGTTAAATTGTCAGCCAACTCCATTGGACATTATGACTTACCTTTTTTGTTAAATATGATGCCTTATTATTTTGTTTCTTCTACATTTTCTCTTTCTCCACTTTTTTACTTAAAAATTTTTATAAGGCCTTTTAAGTATTTTTTAATAATTCAGGGTATAAAAAACAAATACAGAAAATTAAAGTGATATCATTTGATTAAAATTTCAATATCCTAAAGTTATATATGTTACATAGGAGTATCATTATTAAATGACATACATACACATACAAAAAAAGATGGGTTTGGGTGGGTACATTTTCTTGAAAGTGGAATGATTTTTTTCAAACTAGGTAGAGGATTCAGGGAAAATCTACCAATCCCCTGATCTGTCCCTAATACCACGCCAAGCCATTTATTTACTCTGGTCTCTTCCTTTCCCCCTCTAAAAGGTAAGGTAAATAAAACTCTCACCTGCTTGTCTGCTTCACTTTTGTAGTTGAATCATAAAATATAAAGGTGAGAAAGCTGGCTTTCAAGATACCCTTTAATATTTAGAAAGCTAGATTACGAAAACGGAAGAGCATCCACATCCTCCACATCCATTAAGAGCATCGCTCTCCAAGGCCCTGGGAAGATGTCAAGAAAATGCACCACACCACGATACACTGACAGCTCAGCTCTCCAAAGACCCTCCTTGAGGACTACGCTTTTATTTTATTTTATTTTATTTATTTATTTTGATTTTTTTTGCAGAACTAGGGATGGAAACCAGGGCTATTCTAACTCCAAGCCATACCTCCAGCCCTATTTTTTATTGTTTATTTTGAAACACACTCTCACTAAGTTGCCGAAGGCCTCGCTAAGCTGAGGCTGTCGGCTAATAGTGATCCTCCGGGCTCAGCCTCCCATGTACTGAGATTACAAGCCTGCACCACCGTGCCCAGCTTAGGACTACATTTTTAAAATATAGAGTATTTCCACTAAAATAAAATGAAATCTTAGAATTTGAAATTGATCAACAGCAAAATAATTGCAAATGTGATGAAATCTGCCCTAATGTACTGTCTCCACAGCTTGCCTACTCTTAGTGACATTAAGAGATACACATATAGCCGGGCGTGGTGGCGCACGCTTGTAATCCCCGCGCTTGGGAGGCGGAGACAAAAGGATCATGCAGGTTCAAAGCCAGCCACGCTGGCTTAAGAGACCCTGTTTCTAAATAAAAATATAAAAGAGGTCTGGGAGTGTAGCTCGGAGGTAGAAGGGCTTCCAGGAACCCAGTACCACCAAAACAAAACAAACAAAAAAAACCCCACATATATAAATATATGTATACAGATGTGTATAGATATGTATATGTTGCCTTTATTTACATATTTTAATTTCTAGTTAGAATATATAAAAATAATATTTTAGCTAATAAGGAGCATTGAAATTCTGGCTAAAAGTGAAATTTCGTGGGCGCAGTCTGTCACTTTTTTTAATGTAAATGTACATAGGCCTTTCTATGAGCTGGTTAGTTAAATGTGTGGATCTGAGCACATGTTAACTGCTGACTCAGAAGAAGGCATTGTTGTGTGGGCAGAGAACATCGAAGCCATTTGTGAAGGGGCGAGTATGTCACCAAAATTAATGTGGTAGACTCGCCTCATAAGTCATCTTCACCTTCTGCTCTACCACCCTGCTAGAAAGCGTAGAGGTCAATATTCTACTCATTTAGAACATACAGGGCCAATTTATCCACGACGGGGCTCATAGCCCTTCCTGTAGTCAGGATACAATAAGACTCAGAATAAAAACTTACTTAAGAAACCAGTTACCCAAGACAACAAGTCAGCCATTAAATGTGACCAAGTATTTCTGAATCCTGCCCGTTGTCTTCTGCAATTGAACACTGTGAATGCTATAGCTTAGCACACAGGCCTGAGAGTCAGAGACTCAGGTTCAAGCACTGTGGCGCCGACTTCTTGTCCCAATTCAATAAGTTGTTTTCTTCCTTACATGTTCATTGAAGTCCTGATTCTTTTTTTCTAGAATCCTTTCAAAAGCTCTTGACATGTCTCTGCTCACTTAAAAGGAAAGTACTGACAGCAAGTGTGACTAGGAGAGTGTTGAGGATGCGACGTTGTGGGAAACCAACTTTACTTTATTTCTTTTTCATTTTAATTTTTTTTTTTGGTAATACAGGGGATTGAACCTAGGAGCATTCTACCTCGGAGCTACACCCCAGCCCTATTTTTTTATTCTTTATTTTGAACCAGGGTCTCATCAAATTGCAAGCAGCCTCACTAAGTAGGTGAGACTGGCCACAAACCTGCTATCCTCCTGTCTAACCTCCCAAGTACTGGGATTACAAGCATGCACCACCACATACTGGCCTTGCTTCACAGCAGGCTCCGACCCCGGCCTCGCTGGCCCCAACACTGGCCTCACCCCTATGCAGGCTCCAATCTCGGTCTCAGAGGCCCAAGATCTGGTCTTGCCTCATGGCAAGCTCCAATTCCAGCCTTGCTGGCCCCGACAGCGGCCTCATCCCTCGGCATGCTCCAATCCCGGCTTCACTGGCCCTGGCACCAGACTCACCCCTCGGCAGGCTTGGATCCCAGCCTCGCTGGCCCCAGCACCAGCCTCACCCCTAGGCAGGCTCCAATCCCAGCATCGGAGGCCCCAGTACCGACCTTGCCTTGCAGCAGGCTCCTATCCCAGCCTCACTGGCCCCAGCACAGGCCTCACTGCCCGGCATGCTCCTATCCTGGACTCAGAGGCCCGGGCACAGGCCTTGCTGTGCATCAGGGTCTGGTCGATATTCCCTTTTTTTCTTCCCTTTTTTTTTTTTTTTTTGGTGGTACTGAGGTTCCTGGAAACCCTTCTACCTCCAGGCTACACTCCCGGAGACCTATTTTTTTTTTTATATATTTTTATTTGGAAACAGGGTCTCTTAAGCAAGCAAGGCTGGCTTTGAACAATCCTCCTGTCTCCGCCTCCCAAGCACGGGGATTATAAGCATGCGCCACCATGCCTGGCGTTCTTCCATTTTTTTTTTTTTAATATGAGAAAGCAGTACATGTCTTTTGCAAAAGCTGGGACTCCAGATACCTAGTGGAAATAATTCTGTCTTCCCTCCAAAGGCAGAGGTCCATAGCTTCACTTGAGAGAGCAGGCTCTGCTGCTTCACATGCACCCTGGCTTCCTGCTCTGCACAGAGGAGCATGGTGGCCATGAGGACTTGATGTCTCCTAGAATATACAGCATGGTGGCCCATCCCAGCTATACAAGGCTCCCTCTGATACCGCCCAAACCCTTTACCACTTAGCCTGTTGTCCAGAATTCCCGAGTATGTGGGGCAGGAGCAATCTACTTTTGGGGAGATTTCCTCAAAAGTTCAAGGTGGGTTGGACTGGATCTGTCTGCCCCTCCAAATACTGATCACCATCACCGCTGCTGCTGCCACCGCCTCTCAGTTCTCTCCTGAACACCTTTCCCACACAGTATGTTTTCCAGAATTCCTGAGCATGTGCAGCAGTAGCAGTCTACATTTGAGGACATTTCTTTAAAATTTTAAGGAGGGTTGGAGTGGATCTCTACCTCTCCCAAATACTGACCACCGCTGCCGCTGCTGCTGCCACAGCCATCTTGGTTCTCTTCCAAGCACTTTATTCACACAGCATGTTGTCCCAAATTCCCGAGCATGTGCAGCGGTAGCATTCTACCTTTGGGGCGATTTCTTCAACAGATCAAGGTGGATTGAATCAGATCTCTGCCTCTCCCAAATACTGGCTGCCACCATTGCCACTGCCTCCACCATCTCAATTCTCTCCCACTTTTCCCACACAGCATGTTGTCCAGAATTCCTGAGCAAGCACGGCAGTAGCATTCTACCTTCAGGGTGATTTCTTCAAAAGATCGAGGTGGATTGGATCAGATCTCTGCCTGGAACTGCTCAGCTCCCCCCACCACGCCCAGATCATTTTTATTACAAGGTATGTTGTAAGAGTTCCCCAGCATGCGCTGCTGAAGCAGTCTTTTCTCTAATCTCTTCTGGAAACTCCTTGTCATCTTGCTTCTAATTCCGCCATTACCCACTCTCTCTCTCTCCTGTATTCTAGATAGGAAGTCATGGCTGGAAATCTCTTCTTAAGTCATCCAACTCAGATATTAAGCCAAAATCTGGTGTCCAGGGCTTCCCCGCGGAATGCATCTCCTTTTCAGCGGCCGCCATCTTCTCTTCCCATTCTTATCATTTTAACTATTAATTAAGTGCAGTCATGTACTGCATAATAATGAATAAAATTATAAATTAAAAACAAAAATTATAACAGTGTAAGGTTAGAGCCAGGCGTGGTGGTACACGCTTGTAATCCAAGCGATTGGGAGGCTGAGACAGGAGTATCCAGGTTCACTGCCAGCCCCAGATATTTAGTGAGGCCTTTGCAACTCAGTGAGACCCTGTTTTAAAATAAAGAATAAAAAAAATTGGGCTGGGGATGTAACTAGGAGGTAGAATGCCCCTGGGTTTCATCTCCGGTACTGCAAAAAAAAAAAAAAAAAAAGTATATGTTTAGTTTATATTTGAAGAATAAAGCAATTTTTGGTCAATGCAGACTATCCTAAATGTACAGTGTTTATAAAGTTGACCACAGTAGACAGCCATGCCCTGGGCCTTCACCTTCACCTTCTACCCATTCACACACAGATTTTTCCAGAGCATCTTCCAATCTAACTGAGAATTATTAGTAATTTTAAAAATATTGTGAATATGAAGTGTAACGTGAACTTGCTGTGTGAAATTCAGTGAGTTCTTGCCCTCACTTTTTAGATTGGGGGTACAATGATGTGATTTGGGGCTCCTCTTTCTATCCCATGCTCTTTATTTATTTTTATTTTTTATTTTTTATTTTTTGTGGTACTAGGGGTGGAACCCAGAGGCTTTCTACCTCTGGGCTACACTCCCAGACCTATTTTATATTTTATTTGGAAATAGGGTCTCACTAAGTAGCCGAGGCTGGCTTCGAACCTGTGTGATCCTCCTGTCTCAGCCTCCCAAGTGCAGGGATTACAAGCGTGTGCCACCATGCCCGGCTTATCCCATGCTCTTTAAACTGATTGATATTTCCATGCTGAGCACTGTGAGCTGGTTGGCTGCAGCCAGTCATCATTCCTGCTCTTCTTTCATTTGGACAAATGAAATAGACAGATGACTCCATTTCTGTTGACATATTTGCACATAGGTTTATATTTCCTATTATTTTATATTTCCCATCTTTTTATCATCTTTTGGTATCTTCCAAAAAAAAATTGTAAGCTCTCTAAGTTAAATGAAATGGGTGCTCAGATTTGGGGCAAATCAAAATTGGTTTTGCTTCTCCTCTATGAGGTCTAGTTAAATGAAAATAAAGAAAATTTATGGTGGAGCATGCTTGTAATCCCAATACTTGGGAGGCTGATAACAGGAGGATCGCAGGTTCGAGGCCAGCCTCAGCTACTTAGTGAGGCCCTCGCAATTAGTGAGACTCTGTTTCAAAATAAAGAATTAAAAATAGAGCTGGGGGAGCAGCTCAGAGATAGAATGCCTCTTGGTTCCATCCCCCCATATCACCAAAAATAATAATAATAATCTGTGAGATATTGGGTGTGATAGCACATACCTGTAATCCCAGTACTTGCAAAAATTGCATGTTAAAACCCAGTATCAGCCATCTAGAGAGATTCTCAGCACCTTAGTGTGATCCTGTTTCAAAATGAAAAAAATAAATAGAGCTAGGAATGTAGCTCAGAGGTAGAACACCCCTGAGTTCATTTCCCGGCACCATTAAAAAAAAAAAAAAAAAAAAAAAAAGATAAAAGAAAAGAAAATCTATGAGACAAATAAATAGTTGACATCATAATGCCACCCAAAAAGATCAAAAAAGTGGTCCCTGTTTTATTAGTTTGTTGTAAAAACACTGTCATTGAAGAAAGAATGGGGACCCCACCCCAGCTATGGGTGTCGCTCCCATCTTTCATCTCTTGTCTTTTGCCACGTCTTAGAGCAGACAAATCTCTCCATTCAAGTTAGATCCGCCGTTTGTCTGTGTTCTCCCTTCCGATGGAGTGGAGGAGACTAATATCATTGCAAAGTGGGAATAAGATGTGTGGAAGGGGAGAACACGGGTATTGTGGAGATTTTCAGGAGCAGGAAGTAGAAGAGATCAGCAGAGAAAGAATGTGGCCACGTGGAACAGAAACGTCTCTGTGTTCAGCATCCATCCACGGTCCTCGCCCTCCTGGCTCATCTGTTCTTCCATAACTGCACCCAGGAATCGCTGCTTCGATCACTCGCGTTAGTCCTACTTTTATTCACCCAGGAGCACTGCGGCCCTCCACCCTCTCAGGATGGTAGAATGGCCACTCTCCTCCTGCAAAGTGGACTCCATCCGAGGCAGCTCATGGAAAGGTTGGCAATAATCCATTCCTACCACCGTCTCCTAGAGAGTCAGAGAAGGCAGGGCCCACCACCCGGAAGGAGAACGGCAGTTCTCCTCTGATCTCAAATGCGTGGAAAGGAAAACTCTTGTCTGCAGCATTGGCAGTCAACTGTACAACCGATAAATTGTTTTGAAATCAATGATGCCCCCAAGCGTTGCTGAGACCAGTAGTCAACGACAACAGCAGCTCACCGCTTACATGTCAGTAACAAAGCAACAGTGAAAAATCGACAGGCATGACTACATTTGTTTGTCCTTTGTTTAGATGATCTTGGAAATCCCATGAACATGAGGGGCAAAGCAGATTGTTACACGGTATACAAATCTAGGCATTTCAGTTATCATTGTGACCCCACCGACAGGGTGTGATTTTAAAATCGTAAAACTTTACCATAGACTTTGACTCATATTGTGTTCCAGTTTTAAAAGACTTCACGTGTTGTTGAATGATAACAGAGCCTGCGACAGCTATAATATTTTCCTCCTTTTTTATATATCTTTGAGGGGAAAAATACTTTATTTCACCCCTTTTCATGCATGCTCTGTAGTTTTCTGCTGGAATAAATTTGAGCCGCATGTTTAATCTTTTCGCTTTAGCAAGCATTTTCAATCATTAAAAAGCTGATGGGAAGAGAGCTGAAGGAGAGGTGAGAAAACAGACAGGATCATAAAATGACCTGAAGCAGGCATTGCAGGGCAGAGGGTTCGCTCTGCTCTCTTTCCTCCTCCGTCCCGTTGTCTAATTGAGTGGCTCGCATATAATACATTCTTGGGATTTCTGGGTAAATTTGCATGAAGATATTTTTCCATTAAAAGGATACAATAACTTCCATTTTCGCAACTTGATCTCTAGGGCAATGGGCAATAAGCAGCCATCGAGTTTCTTGGGACCAAGCCTTGGACAGTGGCTTTGCTAAGGTAAATGTCACTAAGGCCAGCTGCAGGACCAGAGCACTTTAAAGGGTGAGACTTGTCCAAAAGTTTAGCTTGAAATGTCTCTTCATGAAGAAAGAAAGCGTAGCAGAAAAACCCTGGGATGAAATGGGGCAGGGAGAAGTCTATCTCGTGTCTACTCTGGTCATGGAATTGTTTACACTGGCTGAATCCTGTGACCTTTATAAGGTCTCAACTTACCTTTAAAATGAAGTGGGTCAAACCCAAGAATCTATGGGTGTCAGGCTGAATATTATTTACTGAATTATTGGCTTTCATCTTATAAACCAATAAACATGAAGAAAGTTTTTACATTAACCTTCAGTCATGATATCATCATCATCATCATCATCATCATCTGAAATAAAATCATGGTAGAAATTTTATTTTATTTTTTATTTTATTTTATTTTATTTTGGTAGTACTGGGGTTCCTGGAAACCCTTCTACCACCAGGCTACACTCCCAGACCTATTTTTATACTTTTTTATTTAGAAACGGTCTCTTAAACCAGCGTGGCTGGCTTCCCTGCGCGATCCTCCTGTTTCCATCTCCCAAGCGTGGGGATTACAAGCATGCGCCACCACGCCCAGCTAGAAATTTTATTTGATTCCTTGAACAGGGAATTTTCTTTCTCTGTCTTTTTTTTTTAATCTGCTTCTTTAAATGCTGTTAAAGCATGCAAGCAAGCCCTGCATGGTGGCACACGCCTGTAGTCCAAGTACTTGGGAGGCTAAGACAGGAGGACCACAAGTTGGAGCCAGCTTCAGCAATGTAGCTAGGCCTTCAGCAATGTAGTGAGACTCTTTTTCAAAATAAAAAAAAAAAATTTAAAAATAAGGCTGGGTATAGCTCAGAGGCAGAACACCCCTGGATTCAATTCTTAGTTCTACAAAACAAACAATAAAAACAAAAATGTACCGGGCATGGTGGCGCACGCTTGTTATCCCCGCGCTTGGGAGGCAGAGACAGGAGGATCGCGCAGGTTTGAAACCAGCCTCAGTGGCTTAAGAGATCCTGTTTCCAAATAAAAATATAAAATGGGTCTGGGAGTGTAGCCCAGAGGTAGAAGGGTTTCCAGGAACCCCAGTACCACCAAAAAAAAAAAAAAAAAAAAAAAAAAGTAAGAGTGAGCACCTGTGCACACTTGTGTGAATTGCTACTTTTGTTCTGGCCGCCAGGCTTGCTGGGCTTCTTAGATTTCCCCACTAGGCCTGATTGGTCTCCTTGCGGGGCACTTTGATGATTTCTTAGTGATGATTTTCTTTGATTTTCCGATGTCTTATTTCCAGAGCTGGACTCCCTCAATAAGCCCCCTCACCTTGCTTTCATATGGACCGTTTCTAATCCCCTATTACCATGCCATTTCTAGTGGCTCTGCCCTTTTAACAGCAAAATGGCCATCACGGTGGCATTAGGTTACATGTTGATTCTCAGTTACTATCTTAGATTTCTTTTTCTGCACTATGTTTAACCTCTACCTTCAAGCTCTGTGGCCTCGCTTTATTTTGAACATCTCTGATACACTGAATAAACAGAGATTTTCTGTAGAACTGCAAACTTACCCTTTGCCAGGCAGAACTTGGGGTCTTAAAGATTACTTCCTACTAGAGAAGAGTTCTTTATTCTATAAATAGGAAAATAGAATTAAAGAAGAGAGAAAAGTGTTTCTAGGAAGTTTTCATGTGGAACTCCAACAATTATCCCTGAGATTACCATACATTCTTTTTATTTTTATTTTTTGGAGTATTGGTAATGGAACCCAGGGGCATTCTACCTCCAAACTATATCCCCAGCCCTCCTATCCACCCCCCCCCCGCCGCCCCCACAGGTCTGGTAATGAAACCCAGGGGTATTTGACCTCCAAGCTACATCCACTGCCCTATTTTTTTTTTTAATTCTTTATTTTGAAACCGGGTCTCACTAAGTTGCAGAAGGCCTCACTAAGTAGCTGAGGCTGTCCACAAACCACGATCCTTCAGTCTCAGCCTCCCAAATGCTGGGATTACAAGCGTGCGCCACCATGCCCGGCTTATTATTTTTTTTTTATTCTTTATTTTGAAACAGGGTCTCACTGAGTTGCAAAGGGCCTTGCTAAGTAGCTGAGGCTGTTCCCGAATCTCAATTCTCCTGTCTCAGCCTCCCAAATGCTGGAATTACAAGTGTGCGCCACCACGCCAGGCCACCATACATTCTTAATTATTTTTCTCTTCTAGAAAAAAAATGTGTGAAATTCAGAAAATAATAAGAAATTCAAGAAGAAAGTCATTCACTAATGAATACTGGCATAAATCTACACGCAGCATACTTCAATAAAACTAATTTTCGGCTGGATGTGGTGGCGCACACTCCTAATCCTCCCACTTAGGAGGTGGCGACAGGAGGATCGTGCAGGTTGGAAGCCAGCCTTGCTAGCTTAAGAGACCCTGTTTCCAAATAAAAATATAAAATAGGTCTGGGAGTGTTCCCCGGAGAAAGGTTCCACCCTCAGTACCACCAAAAACAAAACAAAACAAAACAAAAACAAACCTAAATTTTGATTGACACGTAGGTTTCAAGCTGTTAAATAACTTAAAAAACAAGACCACTAGTAGAAAAGAGGGTAGATATGGCCACTAACTGCTCCCTCTGCTCCCCTGAAAGACACGCCTTGACCTCTGGCCCTGTTGTTTCTCTAGCCCACCCTGAAATGGTAATGTCCCATCAAATGCGCGACGCAAACACCTGAGTTCAAATAATTATCAGCACTCACCTGGACTTAGTTTCATTCCCTCTTATTTTTTGAATCACATTTATTTCATAACGTTAAACTCAAGCCAGATGAAATCCCCTGACAAAAGAATCGAACAAGTCCAAATTGATCTCTTAAGTGGATCAATAAGAACTTAACTGAAATGGATTGGGGATTTTATCAAACTTGATGTAGTAGAACACTAATAAGATCACTTCCAATTCACACATATAGAACTAAATTTTCAGCACAAATTGATCTGATTATTAAGGATGAATGGTCACCTTTAATAATGGATTAAAGTGGTAAAGAATTCTTTTTCTATACATAGATGTTTTTTCCCCCTAAACCTTTGGAGTCGGCCCTAATTTTTTTATTCTGAATTTTATTCACTTCTTACATGGTCAGGTTTGACTTAAGAAGTGTTTTATTATGTATAATTTGACCTTCTATTTTTTAAAATCAGAACTATCTTCTAAAATGTTTTCAAAAGGGAATTTTATAGCAGCCAGAGAAGACATGATAATATAAATGTATTGCTTCAGTAGTTCACAGTAACCCTGAAAGTTATTTATTTATTTATTTATTTATTTATTTATTTGCGAGTCTGGGGATGGAACCTAGAGGTATTCGACCTCCGTGCTACACCCCCTGCCCTAATTTTTATTCTTTATTTTTTTGAAACAGGGCCTCACTAAGTTGCGGAGGCTGTCGCGATCCTCCAGTCTCAGCCTCCAGAATGCTGGGATTACAAGCATGCGCCACCACGCCTGGCTTGGAAGTCATTTAAATAATGAAAATAATAGTAAAGTTGTTCATATGAAAGAGGACCGCCTCTACGAAATATTCCCTTTGTCCATTTTGTGACTATTAATTTGATAATTTGTATACAAGTTTCTTAGAAAGTCTGTTATGTTTGGGATTTATTAATAGGTATAGATAAATATTGATGAACATGACACTGGGTTGGGGTAGGAACTTAACAGAGTACTGAATAAAAGCTAAGGGTCATACCTCTCTAAGAAACAAAAGACCCAATCTAATTCAATCCACCTGAAATATCAAAAGATTAATCCATCCTAACATTCATCTCTTCATTTCAACATGGAGTAGAGCTTCAGCAGTTTTATTATTTTTATTTATTATTATTTTTATTATTTATTATTATTTATTAGTAATTATTATTATTTATTATTATATAGTTTTATTATTTTTATTTATTTATGTTGTTGTGGTGCTGGGGATGGAATCCAGAGGCTTTCTACCTCCAGGCTACACTCCCAGACCTATTTTCTATTTTATTTGGAAACAGGGTCTCACTAAGTTGCTGAGAGCCTCACTCAGTAGCCGAGGCTGGCTTCCAACCCGTGTGATCCTCCTGTCTCAGCCTCCCAAGCACGGGGATTACAAGCGTGCGCTACCACGCCCGGCTAGCTTCAGCAATTTTATCAAGTGTTGGCCTCAGAAAGCTCAGAACAGTAAAAAGAGTGTTTTTTTTTTTTCAGTAAAAAGAGTGTTTTCATGAAATGCTCACATTCTGGAATATCTAATCAACCCTTGGCTAGTGGATGCCTATAACTGTATTTCTACTTAGAACTGTCTCTGCCTAGAATCATACCCATTACCTATCGTAGAACTGTCTCTGCCTAGAATCGTATCCATTATCTATCATCTAACTATCATCTCTCTTTACCTCCCCTCCTTGTCTTTCTTTGAATCTTTGACTCTGTTATAGACTCTGTATCTCCCCATCCCAACTGCTTTGGGTAACAGACCTCCAAACAGAAAGCTTCTCTGTACCAGGGGAAACATTCAAAACAAGGTGGCAAGGCTCAGGGCACAGGCATCTGGTCCCTTTACTCTCTTCTGCTTCTTGTTGGATGTGCTCTGAATTCCATGTCCTTCAACACAATTGTGTTTCAGTGAGAAAACAACAAGATAGGACACGTTTGCCTTCTAGTCGCAAGTGTGCCTAGACCCAAAAGGAGTGCTCTATCATAAATATTTTTCAGCTGCTTATGGTAACTCACAGAGTCCTTACTGGATTATGAGTAGAAGGTCCTAGAGTCTAACGTCCCTTTTCCTTCTCTTCTTATCTTTGCCCAAATCAGCAAAGCAGGACTGATTTGTCAAGAATAGACTTTGGGTGTCTATCGATCATGAAAAAAAAATGCTCCTCATAAAGTCATGAGAACATCTTTCAACCAGAGAATTGTGAGAAATAAAAATAAAAAAGAACAAGCATTATACACATTCCCAAATGACTTGGAATTGTCCCTGACTTTGCTGAAGCCAGGCTCCCCTAGTCAGCTCTTACCACTTTATTTTTCTTATGTTGCTTTTTGAAAGTAATTTTATTGTATTTTTATAACTACAAAAGCAATAATATCTTTATCATAAAGTAAATGTTTGGAAAATCTATAAAGCCACAAAAAAGGAAATGAAAATGCATATATACTCCTACAAAGCATATATGAACCACAAAAATCACCACTTATGCTTAGAAAAATGGGCTCTATGTTTATGACTAAACTTTTGCCAGGTATGGTGGCACACACCTGTAATCTCAATATTTGAGTAGAAGAATTGTAGGTTCAAAGCCAGCCTCAGCCATTTAGTGAGGCCCTCAGCAAGTTAGCAAGACCTTGTTTCAAAGTAAAAAAAAATAAATAAAATAGGTCTGGGAGTATAGATCAGAGGTAGAATGTCCCTGGGTTCAATCTCAAGTAGCACACACACACACACACACACACACACACACACACACACGGACGGACAGACTGAAAGTTTTTGGAACTGAAGAGTTAAGTCGGAAGTCTTTTTTACTTCTATCTCAAAGCCGAAATAATGCTCAAAGTTTTGCCTATTTAATGCAAGGAAATCAACTTCAGAAAAAAGCGGGAGGAAGAAGATCTAAGATATTCAAGAAAATGTTTACCTCAATTTTACTAAGAGATAACTGGTTCTATTCTCACTCCACTTATCCATCTAAATCTAACATGGCTGATTCAGGAAGGATTTTAAATGGAGAGAGAAACACACATGTTCATGTCCTCTATAACAAAGAAGATTCTCCAGGCCATCAAAGTGAGTAGGCAGCTCCGGCTCAGACAGAGGAAGCTGTTTACAATTGGGTAATAACGCTGGCTTTGTTTTCGTGTTGTTGGTACTGTGGATTGAACCAAAGAGCATTCTACCTCTCAGCGACATCCTCAGCCCTTTATATTTTTGAAACAGGATCTTACTACGTTGCTGAGAACCTGCCATTCTCCTGTCTCAGCCTCCCTAGTACTGGGATTCGAGGCATGTACCAAGACTACCTCCCACCCATCAAGTAAAGTACTTCTGAATTATGATAGAAGAAAAACAGGTAAAAACTAGATACAAGAAAAGACAAGAAAACTGAAAATTTAGTCTTAAGGCCTTGTGAAAGGTATATTTCCTCCCCAAACCTCCCAAGGTTATAACTCCCAGATTTATAGGGAATCTATAAATCTTAGCGCTACCATAAAATCACTAAATTATAAAAAAAAACCACTTTAGGCAGATAGTCTACATAATAAATAGCTCAAACAAAGAAAAAGAGTACTTTAAGAAATCTTTAATCTACAGTACTTTCCAATGTTATCTGTTGATCAGATAATGGAGACCTAAAGATCCTGAGAATAACTGGACCACCAACAAGCATCTTGTGATCATTGCCACAATGGGTGATGGGCATCGTCTCCATGTACCTTCCCATGCCCACCCTTCACCAAGTTTCCTTCAAAAGAAGATCCTGGGATCCCTCAAATCAGCCCTCACTCGGGATGGCCAGCATTATCCCTCGAATGTGTGTCCTTTGCTCTCCTAAACACATCTTTGTGTCTCTAACAGATACATCCTTAAATTCATTTCTGTGATGTTTGTCAAGAACCTCCCTGAACTTGAGTTGGGTTCCCCCTGTCCAGGAACTCCTCAGACCTTTCTAGGGATCCTTCCTGAGGACGGAGTCAGAAAGGAAACAGAATTATACTAAACGTGACATAACAGAGTACTGGTGGACATTATTTCATATAAAATAGTGAGTAGAAATGAGAAATCAAAGTAGCTTTTACTCTAAGATTAAATATTATTTCCCTTTCTGCAATGTCCCTCCTGGAGGGATATTTCCCCATTTCTGTCTGTCGAGTGCTGACTGGGAAGTGCTTCTGTGACTTGCTTTCACCAACAGAACATACCTGAAATGATACAAGCTGACCACAGGCAGAGGCGTCAGGAGCCCTGCGGTCTGCCATGCTTCTTTTCTTCTGCAGTGACAAAGTTTCTGGGACCAATGGCCACGTCGCCCTGAGGAATCCAGGAAACACCGCAAAGAGTAAAAGCAGAGCTCACAACGGAGGATATTAGCAGGAAAGAGGAGCACACAATTATCACGACCAGTCAATAAAAGTTTTTAGTCCTTTGTTGCCACACTGTGGTATATAGCCCATTTTGATGGATAAACGCCAGCTGTCAAAGCGCTTACAAACTGATGGAATATGTAATGGGTGGCACCAACGGGAAGTGTAAGAACCTGCTCCAACCTTAAAAGATGAGCTGTAAGAGAGGGTGTGTGTGTGTGTGTGTGTGTGTGTGTGTGTGTGTGTGTGTGTGTGTGTTTTAATATGAGGTTGAACGGTAAATAAATGGAAGCCACATAGACTTAGTTTTTTCACTATTTATATAATTTTTGCTCTCTCTCTCTCTCTCTCTCTCTCTCTCTCTCTCTCTCTCTCTCTCCATCTCTCTCTCTCATAATTGCACCCAGGGGTGCTCTAACATCTAGCTATACCCGTAGCCCTCTTCATTTTATTTTAAGATGGGGTGTCAACTAAGTTCCCAGGAGGGTCCTCAAACTTACCATTCTCCTGCCTCAGTCTCCAGAGTATTATGATTATAGACATGTACCCCCCATGCTGGCTATTCATATGATTTTAACTCATTTTTACTGAGTGTAATATTGTGAGCATATTTATGTTTTAAATATTTTGGAAAGTATCATTTTAATGGCTATATGCTAACACATTTACATTTACTTATGGGTTATTAGCATTTAGCTTGTCTCCTATTAGCATTGTTAGTGAAACTAGAGAAACTATCTTCCACTTGATACTCAGATTTTGGGTACCTAATTTTGCATACTCGGTTGATTATGATTTAAACTTTTATTTGTATTTGGTGCATTGTACTTAAACGCCGTTATGATGTACCGGATGGTTCAGCATTCGTGCCAAATTACACATTTACACATTACACATTTAGCCCTTTTTTAAACATACTTTTTGTATTGTTCTTTGCATGATCTTGCAGCTTTTTATATGAGCTTATGGTGTTTATTTTCTTGTTAATAGGATTTGCTACTTATTCTAGTAAAGTACACAGAGAGAGCTAATTCATAATAATTATGGCTAGACACCTAACCGAAATGTGTTATGGACAATATTTTCTCTGACTCCGATTGCTACCAGAATGGTGGAATGATTTCTGAACAATGGTTACAGTATGTATAATCTACGTAGGTAAACATTCACACTGTATTTATAGGAAGGTTAATTCTAGCATGGAATCTGTGGTTTAGTCTACATTTGATAAGAGATACCCAGGCTTTTATCAGAGTTCTCTAGAGACAATTTAACAAAAATGGCAAAACGCCAATATTTTAATGTATCCAGATCTGTATTTTCTTTCTTATTTCTTAACTATTTCTTAACTATTTTTATTCTAAGATCAAATATTATTTCCCTCTCTGCAATGTTCTTCTTGGGGAGATTATATATATATATATATATATATATATATATATATATATATATACACACACACACACATTTCCATAGATTATATACATTAACACAGACAGTTTAGCTAATTCTAAAAGGTGAAAGTAGAGTCCTTAGCATACTCAAATTATCTTGTATAATATGCAATTAGATTCTAAAACATTTTTTTTAGTACTTGGGATTAAATACAAAGCCTTAGACATGCAGAGCAAGCGTTCTACCACTGACCTACACCTAGCTCTTTTTATTTTTTGTTTTGAGAAAGCATCTCCTAAATTGCTCAGGCTGGCCTCAAACTTGTGACCCTCCTGCCTCAGCCTTATAGGCTTGCCACACTGCACCTAGCTTTACTTTGGATTCCAAATTCACCAAATGTAACCCGTGTACATGAGAGAGTGATGTGGGATGGTTGAAAACAATAGCCAGATTTCTGACTTGGGCAACAAGAAAAATGTTACTACAATTCTGCAAGAGAAAACCCAGTGGAGGGACTGAATTGAAGGGAGGAATTTTCATGTAGACAGGGACACATGAATAATGTCAGATCAGAGTGTTTGATATGTGTATATGTTTATCCATTTGTTAGTGTAATTTCCTACAGCTATAAACGTGGTTGTTGCAGTGTCTAATTCTGTTTATTAGCTAGTTACATCCTGTGATTTAAACTTATAAGAGAACAGAAAAGCAGTGAAGAAATGGGAAAATGTTTTGCCAAGGCAGTAAAGTAGTGAAAATAAATACTTACACAATAATACGCTTTAACTCATTTGGAGTAAGTGCTGGTCATTAAATATAGTCAAAACAGATACCATGCTGTGAATTGCAGGGTCTTAAACATCCCTTTAACTGTATTTGACTTGTTAGAGTGTAATGGTGGGTGGAGAGAGGAATATCACAATAAATAATAGAAGACAAATTCTAGGCCTGTCAAGCAGTGATTTCTTCTGTGTTATTTTCACTTAAACATTGAAGGAAATGACAGAGGCATAAATAGAATGAGAGCCAACTTAATGAAGTCTTTTTTATACAGTTCAGCAACACTGAATCTACACCAGTTTTCAGACAAGACAATTTAGGCATTTACGTCAGACCTTAGTCACTTTGGACTTTTGAGTGTAGCAGCAAATCTAAAGAAATATTATGACCTTGCAAAGGTTCAGAGGCTTCCAGTACTAGAGAATCTACCTTTTAGCTTCTAAGGGTCTATCTACGTGACCTGTGGTGGATCTAAATTTACACTGTCACCGCAAACCAAACAGATCAAAGATTGCGTTGCACTAAAATTCTACAAATGGTTGTCTGTGAACAAGATTTGCTTCAAGAAAGTCGACCGGTGTTGGATTAATTCATTCATTTGCCCATTTGATTGAAGATCTATTTTGTGTCCAACACTATGTCATGTACTAATACAATCAAAATAATAAATGCATCTTCCTTGGCATTCTTTGTGACCTGTGTGCCTCAAATCACAAATTCTAGAATAGTTGGAAAAGACAGTCATCCTCACAATTTCTGTGAGCCCAGAGCCTTCGTTTATCTTAATGCCAGCTACTTCCGGAACCATTCCTAAAAGAAACTTAGTTCCTTTAACAAGAGACACACAAACACACACACCAGGATCCCGCCAATTCTCAAGTTCAGTTATGCTTTTAAAATTTTAGTACTCATGCTGGGCATGGTGGTGCACGCTTGTAATCCCCGCACTTGGGAGGCAGATACAGGAGGATCACACTGGTTGGAAGCCAGTCTCGCTGGCTTAAGAGACCCTGTTTCCAAATAAAAATATAAAAATAGGTCTGAGAGTGTAGCCCGGAGGTAGAAGGGTTTCCAGGAACCCCAGTACCGCAAAAAAAAAAAAAAGTTTTTAGTACTCACAAACGTATCAAAGTCAATCACTAAGCCAAACACAGGAAGAAGGGGGGAGAAAATGGGGAGAGAATTGGGGAAGGGCTAAATGAGTGATGTGTGTGTGTAGCCTCTCCATTAAGATGTATGACTACAGTGCACCAATAAAAATGTATAAAAAAAAGTTAGTTCTCACAAGTACAGAATTATATTGCAAAAGGTACATCCTTCTTCCATTTCTTTAGCCCCTGCATCCTTCTCCATTTTACCTCTCTTTCTTTCTTTTTTTTTTTTAACTCTCCCTCATCTCTCGAGACCCAAACAAATTGCTTTCTTACTTTCATACTTGGCATCTCTTCTCTGTTTCATTGGAATGGTCTCTTTCTAATAGTTCATGGCACCTAATATCTCCAGTCTCTAGAACAAGGTTGTGCAATAGAATTTTCTGTAATGATGGAAATACTTTCTATTTATCTTGACTATAGGACAGCCACTAGCCAGATGTGGTTATTTTGGGCATTTGAAATGTGGGTGAATGTGACTGAGAAACTGAATTTTTAACTTTTTAAAAATTTAAGTAATTTAAATTTAAGCCAGGCATGGTGGTGCATGCTTGTAATCCCAGTACTTGGAAGGCTGAGACAGGAGGATCGCAAGTTCGAAGCCAGCCTAGACAACTTAGCAAGGTCCTCCACAACTTAGTGAGACCCTGTTTCCAAATAAATAAAATTGGGCTGGGGATTTAGGTCAGAGATAGAATGCCTATGGCTTCAATCTCCGGTGCCAAAATAAATAGATAAATAAATAAGTAAGTAAATAAATTAAGCTGCATGTGGCTAGTGGCTACCATTCAGGATAAAACCACTCTCAATTAAATAACCTCTACTAGTTACCAAGGATTTGCTTAATAATCATGGCTTATATGTAATCATATAGTCAAGCATATTTTCATATACTTTATTTTCTTCAAAATAAACATTTATTTCAATCTCTTAATAAAGAGTAATAAATTAACAACGCAGACTACTATGAAGACTTTGCCTAGTAAAAGGCTTTACTAAGCAGGGCGTGGTGGCACATGCTTGTAATCCCCACGCTTGGGAGGCAGAGACAGGAGGATCGCGCAGGTTCGAAGCCAGCCTCACTGGCTTAAGAGACCCTGTTTCCAAATAAAAAAATATAAAATAAGTCCAGAAGTGTAGCCTGGAGGTAGAAGGGTTTCCAGGAACCCCAGTACCACCACCAAAAAAAAAAGTTTTACTAATAATTTTGACTTTAAAAATATTCATGATTTTAAAAATATATGTGCCCATAATAGGCAAATCAAGAAGTTCAGAACTCTACCAACCTTAGCATCTTCCTGCTACATCAGTATACCTCCTGGCCTAATTAACATATTTTATCTCCAATAACATAGGCAGCAGTCCTACTTACATAGAATATATCTTTTAATCACAGAATATCTCCAATTTAATCCAAAATAGCTTTCATAAGATTTCTTATAAAGCCAGGTCAACACATCTATAAACTCCGTTCCCAATAATCAACAGTTTGCCACAGCAAACTTTGACAGATTGCTTATATCTGTTCAAAGTATTCTATAAACAATAACCTTCCCACCTCTGAATACAGCTACTGGGTTTCTCAATAGATGTATGATTTGAATGTTTATATAAGATGAATGTACTGGAACACCTTTGCTTTTCTTGGGAGTATTTTCTTGGTAAAGGGGAAGAATGGGTTAAGACCTGATGTTTTCTTTCTCTTTCTCTCTCCCTTTTTAAATTATATAGATAGCCAGGCGTGGTGGCACACCCTTGTAATCCCAGTACTTGGGAAGCTGAGACAGGAGGATCACAGGTTCATGGCCAGCCTCAGCTACTTAGTGAGGCTCTCCAGAACTTAGTGAGACCCTGTTTCCAAATAAAGAATAAAAAATAGGGCTGGGAGTATAGCTCAGAGGTAGAATGCCCCTGGTTCAATCCTCAGTACCAGTACCACACACAAAAATGTAAATTAGATAGATAAATGATGATGATGATGATGTTGATAATAGATGATAGATGATGATAGATAGATAAATAGATGATGATGATGTTGATAATAGATGATAGATGATGATAGATAGATAAATAGATGATGATGATGTTGATAGATAGATGATAGATGATGATGATAGGTAGATAGACAGATAGATGATAGATAGATAGATAGATAGATAGATAGATAGATAGATAGATGATAGGTGATAGATAGTTGATATTTTGTTTTGGGCAGCTCTGGATATTAAACCCAGGACATTGCCAATACTAGGTAAGTGAGTGCTCTATCACCAACCTATATCCCCAGCCCTTGACTATTTTCTTCCTACTCATAAAACTGTGCATTCCTTGATGCACCAAATAATTACATAGCTGCAGTAAGAATGTGTTATTGGTTAAGTGTCATTCAAGATGAACCTCCTTATTTGATCCAAGTCTATCAATCCCAGAGAAGCACTTAAAAATGAGATCACAGCCGGGCGTGGGGGCACACGCTCGTCATCCCAGCATTCGGGAGGCTGAGACCGGAGGATCGCGGTTCGCAGACAGCCTCAGCTACTTAGTGAGGCCCTCTGCAACTCAGTGAGACCCGGTTTCAAAATAAAGAATAAAAAAATAGGACTGGGAGTGTAGCTCAGAGGTCGAATGCCCCTGGGTTCCATCCCCAGACCTGCAAAAATAATAAATAAATAAATAAATAAATAAATAAATAAATAAATAAATAAATAAATAAATAAAATGAGATCACAGTGTGGAGTGTAAGTTACCTGTACTACAGGGATCTGAATTTTTATGTTGTCGGCCAAGTCTCTGGGTGGCACTGGCAGCCCAGTTCTTCCCCACTCTCCTGCTTGTAGCTCTCGAAACAGTTCTAGAATGTGCTGGGCACTCCATAACCTTAGATAAGGAGAAACTGATTGGAATAACAGGTCTGTTCCCATCCCCTAGAATAGCATTCCTGCTGAGAGTGATTGATTTTACTGACTCTCAGGCATAAAACCCGGTCGTGCCCTTCGGGGTCCCTCAGCTGTGGTGTCCCTGCAGTGCACAAAGCTAAGGTTCCGGCCATGCTGGTCAGGCCTCCTGAGCCCTGGACACTGGCTCAGCATGGTTCCTAGGCTCCGGTGTCCCTCACTGCCAATCTGTGAGCAAGAATGCCGCTTTGCTGAATTCATCGTATCAGTGTTCTGTCTCCGTGGACTCCTGCAGATCAATTGATGCCAGTGTGTGGTGCCGGCCAGATGTTCACTGTGTCTTGGGATTAATGCCACGACACAGCAAACCTGCTTCACAGATGTCCAATATGGTAGCCACTTGCTACACGTGCCCATTAAACACTTGGAATGTGTTAGTCTACATGGAAATGTGCTTTGCATATAAAATGCACCCAAGATTCTAAAGCCTTGGTGAAAGAAGAAAAGAATGTGCAATATTTTATTTTATTTTAATTTTTTTGTTTTCGGGTCTGGGGATGGAACCCAGGGGCATTCGACCTCTGAGCTATACCCCCTGCCCTGTTTTTTATTCTTTATCTTGAAACCAGGTCTCACTGAGTTGCAGAGGGCCTCACTAAGTAGCTGAGGCTGTCTGTGAACCGCGATCCTCCAGCTCTCAGCCTCCCGAATGCTGGGATTACAAGTGTGCGCCACCACGCCCGGCTGAAATATTTTATTAACAATTCTGGCATTTGTTATATGCTAAGATGGCAATATTTGGGATTTATTGTGTTCAATACAAAAATTACTAGAATTCACTTTTCTTCCTTTGAGCTCACTAGAACCTTTTATTTTTTGAATACTAGGATTTATGAAATGAGGTTTACATTAGGTTTTCACTGGGCGGCGCTAGTCTAAAATAATCCTGTTTTAAAGAATTTTGGCTTATGAGAGTTGAAAGCCTTTTGTAAGCTATGTATTTATTGAGTGTGTGTGTGTTTGTGTGCGCATGTGTGTGTGTGTGTGTGTGATATTGAGGATTGAACCTAGCAGCATTCTACCTTCAAGCTACACACCCAACCCGATTTTATTTCTTATTTGTAAATAGAGTCTTGCTAGGTTGATGATTATCTCACTACTTGCTAAGGCTGTCCCCAAACCTACAATCCTCCCATCTCAGCCTCCTAAGTACGGGGATTACAGGCACTTCCCATCATGCCAGTTTTCTTGTGAGCTCTTTAAACACCTAGATATTACATTATCACAGAGCTTTCTTTAACTAACTCCCTTGTTTATACTGTGATGCATTTGTACCCTATTAGTATAACTAAAAATCCATAACCTATATCGGTGACTACATCAAAGGAAAGAATGAGGCACATTAGTGATGATTTGTGGGTTTTAGAACCGCATCAAAAGCCCTGATTTTGTTTTTTATTCATTCTTCCTAACCTGTCCCTACTTGAGAGCAAAACAGAGCATCCCTTTCTTCTTGTCAGTAGTTTAGTAAACATCTTCCTTTGCTTGAGCCTGCTGCTGAGGTCTGCCTGTCTCTCAAGAGGCAATTTTCTCCTTCTAAAAAGTCCAGTAAATCAGCAATCTCCCAGCTTTTTACTCTTGGTATATGAAGATGAAAATCACCAGAGAGATCTTTTGAGTGCTCCCAGTCTAAAGGGGATGCAAAGAAGTTTAAAACAAAAATGAAACTGGAGCACGAGGCTTGCCCCAAAAGAGCAAGGTGGAGATGCTGTGGAAGCCTGGGGGACAGCGATGCTTCCTACTGATTATGAGACTCCATCAACGTAATCCATGGCTGCATCCTCGGGGCTGCGTTCACAGTCTGCTCCAGCCAACACCAGGGGTGTTCACCATTCACGCCACAGCACATTCGTGACTTGAGACGTTTTCAAATTTAAGTACGCTTTTAATCAAAAGCCCTATATTTCAATAAAATCCCATAAAAATGTAAACTCATAACTCAAATGGTTATTACTCTGATACTGATGAGCATCAGATCACAAGCACTCTCCTCTTTGCTGTTAGAAATACAGTGACTCCACGTGGGGCTTGACACAGCACAGTGGAAAGTCGACTCTCCAGCCCTAGGCTCCCAGCTTCCCATGGCTGCCCGTCGCCCAGTCAAGGTTAAGGCTTCATGTCTTCGGACACCTCTGAGTGCTGACTTCTTCCTGCTCATTTACTCTCAGTCTTTTCAACGCGTTTTCATCCACCATGGTTTAAACTCTGCTCCACATCTCAACCTCCAACAGTTGCCATGCATGCTTCAAGGCTCAGATCACAACATACGCCCACCTCGGTGTACCCCGCAATGATCATCCTCACCTCTGTGCACCCCAGTGTTATCATCCTTGCCCCTGAAAAATTCTCCTTCTAGTATACTTCATTTCAGTGGGTGATGCTTCCATTAGTGTGTGTGTGTGTGTGTGTGTGTGTGTGTGTGTGTGTGTTTTACTGGGAATTGAACCCAGAGGTGTTCTACCTCCAAGTTGCGCCCCAGCCCTATTTTATATTTATTTTTTTATTTATTATTTTTGCGTGTGTGTGGTACTGGAGATGGAACCCTTCTACCTCTGGGCTGCACTCCCAGACCTATTTTATAGTTTATTTGGAAACAGGGTCTCTTAAGCCAGGGAGGCTGGCTTCAAAACTGTGTGATCCTCCTGTCTCCGCCTCCAAAGTGCAGGGATTACAAGCGTGCGCCACACACTTGAAACGTGGTCTATTTTGAAACAGGGCCTTGCCAAGTTGCTGAGGGCCTCGCTAAGGTGCTGAGGCTGGCCTCTCGCCTGCGGTCCTCCTGTCTCAGTCTTCCAAGTCCTGGGACTACAAGCACACATTACCATGTCCAATGATGTCTTCATTCTTAACATCAACTAAATTAAGTACCTGAGAGATTTTTTTGTTTGTTTTTACTCTCACCCATTCTATACCATGTTCAAATTACCAAGTTCTTTTTCAATTTATTTTCTGTAGTAAACATAGTAATGGCACCCAAAGATATCCACATCCGAATCCCCCTAACCCATGAATGTGACCTTCTAAAACAAAAGGAATCCAGATGTGGTGGCTCATGGTTGTAATCCCAGTACTTGGGAGGCTGAGACAGGAGGATCACAGGTTCTCAGCCAGCCTCGGCTACTTAGTGAGGCTCTTGAAATTAGTGAGGCCCTGTTTCAACATAAAGAATAAAAATAGTGCCGGGGGTTAGCTTGGAGGGAGAATGCCCTCCATAACAGTCACCTAGAGTTCACCAAGGCCTTTTATGTTCCTGAGGACGTGGTTCCGCTGTTTGCTTCTGCAGGTTGGGTCTTTTTCTCCTTCATCAGGCATTGTTCAAGGCCCCCATCTACTCTCTGACTTTACCTGACTTTACACACATCGTACTTCCCAGCTAGAAAGCTTCTCAAAATCCCACCCGTCCCAGAGACCGTTGTGTGGCAAGTCTTAAACACTTCGTGGCTGAATCATCCCTCACTGCGCTCCTTCAGTGGGTCGAGGTGTTTGTTGCTCTGAAATACTTCAATGCCCACGCAGGACTTGATCAGGCCCTACCAGACTCCACTCATATCCTGTCTTGTAACTTCCTGTGTCTCTCTTTCATGAGACCGTCAATGATGCTTGAGAAAAACTGTGCCTTCTCTGTGAACTCACACTATTCAACTTGGTACCTAGTTGTATCTTGTTACCTGTTGAATTTGGTTATTGAACTCAACCATATAACATTGCACACTTATTAAGAGTTCAGCTTCTCACAAAACGAGAATTATTTATCAGTAAATTAAAATAAAATTAAGAAACTGTGACACAAACATATGTTGGCAATGGGAGAAATTTTTAATGCATGTTCTAGGACATCACAACTCATTCGGTTATTTTTCCCCCGGAAAATTTGTCCACAATTGAAATGTTGTAGAAAGCAAGTCAGGGTTGCAGTGGTAAAGTTGTAGTTTGGAAGTACAAATCACCATGGCATTCATATGAGGCACATAAGTTCGGTGTCTGGTAAATGAAGGGAAACGATTCTGTAGGATAATGCAGCAATTCATGCTGGGATTCAATGCACACTTTCGTAAGGACCTTCCATGGACGCCGCCATCACTTTATATGGCAAAAGCGCTAAGGGGCTGCTCTCCGGGCTTGCTTCTGTTGTTTCATTTACTGTAGAGTTAAAGGTAAACTGAGGAGAATATCTTACTTAAAAATTACACTACCTGGACACTGCAGATTATTGGATCATAGATTCTACTAGAGAAGCTGAGAAGCAAGAAAGTGCTCTGTGCCGAGTCTGTTTCTGAAACTCAGAAAACAATAGTAGATTTCCTAACCAGCAGAGTGGGGGATTGCAGCACAGTCCCGCTGAGATGGACTTTTCTTGATAAAAGAACAAACTGATAATCCTACTTCTTTTTCTTTATTTTTTTCTCTTTTTTTTTTTAGACCTCAGCTGCATAAATGAATGCAAAGGTTGCAGTAGGTTACAACAAGCATTGACAATTTTTTCATTAGTATGCATTTCTAACAACAGCTCCTCTGTATCATTCTAATTTGCTCTTAAATAGTAACTCCCTTTCCTTTCTAAACAGTGGTTTTAATGGAATTGCTTATAATTGCATTTAATTTAAATCATTCAAAGTTATTATATTTTAAAAGTATTGGTTAGCAATTTCTCAGTTCATAATGCTGTTTCTTGACCAAACTGTCCAGTCTCTCGGCTGCCTTAGGTGCTACTAGTGTTGTCTCCCTCCCTTCCTTCTTTCCTTCCTTCCTTCCTTCCTTCCTCTTTCACTCTTCTTCTTCTTCTTCTTCTTCTTCTTCTTCTTCTTCTTCTTCTTCTTCTTCTTCTTCTTCTTCTCCTCTTCCTCCTCCTCCTCCTCCTCCTCCTCCTTCTCCTCTTCCTCCTCCTCCTCCTCCTCTTCCTCCTCCTCTTCCTCCTCTTCCTCCTCCTCCTCTTCCTCCTCCTCCTCCTCCTCCTCCTCTTCCTCCTCCTCCTCTTCCTCCTCCTCCTCCTCCTCCTCTTCCTCCTCCTCCTCCTCCTCCTCCTCCTCCTCCTCCTTCCCCTCCTCCTCCTCCTCCTCCTCCTCCTCCTCCTCCTCCTTCTTCTTCTCCTCCTCCTCCTCCTCCTCCTCCTCCTCCTCCTTCTTCTTCTCCTCCTCCTCCTCCTCCTCCTCTTCCTCCTCCTCCTCCTCCTCCTCCTCCTCCTCCTCCTCCTCCTCCTCCTCCTCCTTCTTCTTCTTCTTCTCCCACCCACCTCCTTCTCTCCCTATTTTTCAATTTGTGTGTCGGGGGGGTACCAAGGATTAGTGCATTCTGCCTCTGAGCTATACCTCCAGCTCCATTTTATTTTCATTTGGAAACAGGGTCTCAGTAAGGTGCTGAGGGCCTTGCTAAGTTGCTGAGGCTGGCCTCAAACCTCTGCTCCTTCTGTCTTAGCTTCCCAAGTACTGGGATTGCAGGTATGCGCCACCACGCCCAGCTGCTATTGGTGTTTTTCCCTTATAGCCATGTGTTCGCGTCCTCTGTGCTGTTTTCTTCTATAATCTGCTGTAACTGTCACCTACCAATGCTGACTTAGTTTTTTCTTTTTCATTATCATCTGATTTTAAGTATTTTGCATTTTTTTCTATCCATGAGTCTCTGACCACTTATTTTTAAGATTGTAATATACAGAATTTTAAACTATGTCTTTGTATTTTATTTCCAACTTTGCTATATTTTTGACATCACCTCCATGATACTGAGTGCTTGGAATTCAATTGACTTTCATTGACTCCCAAAGAAACTCAATTTTTGTGAATGATCTGTAGATGCTCAAAAATTATATTTGCTTATAGGGCATTAGTTATAGATATTAGGTATTGAAACACTTCTGGCGGAAATAGGGATTGAATCCAGGGGCATCCTACTTCCAAGCTATACCCCCAGCCCTTTTTTATATTCTTGATTTTTATCATGCTTCATGTACATATGTAACTGCAGTGTGTGTGTGTGTGTGTGTGTGTGTGTGTGTGTGTGTGAGTAAAGAGAAAACCTTTTATTGGTGTTATACTCTCTAGAAATCCCACCTCTTCAAAACCATTCACCAAAGACAGCTTTCTCTTCGTGCTCTATGTTAAGTCAGGCATGGGGTCCTGAATTACTCTTCCGGCTTTTTCTCCAGAATTTTTCATTTTATCTTTGATCCCAATTTAGACTTCCTCATGCTTACCATTTTGCCAAAGCTCACCGGCTAGATTTTTCTGGCCCTCTTGCAGAGCTGACGCTGTAACCTTGCTGGGCTCCATTTGACCACAGTTACCTTCAGAATTGCCTTCAGTGGTGTCTCTCTCCCCCCATCCCATCATATCCTTTTGTCTGATATAAAAGCTCTGCCATGACCGGACACGACATAACCAGCCTCTCTGTGTGTGTCGCCCTCTATTCAGATCAAAGTCTTTCATGAACCCAAAGCAGAATACACTTTTAAAATAGCAGACACACACTTTATTATCATCCCAAAACAACTTCTATCCTCCTGTCTAACTCTTCCACAGGTTGAAAGACCGATGCAAAGCCCAACACCTTCCATCCTTTAACATATTTATAGCTAAAACACACAGTTTCAAGATTAGTCACGCATTATCCTAAATTGTATGTTCCTATGGCTTTTTGTAGATTCATTTTTACCCAAGCTTAAGTAGCATGGGCTCCTATGGCTGAAGGATTGTGGTGTATTTCCTATATCATAGGAGCTATGATAATCATATGGTAGATATAAATAATTTTAAGCTGGGTGAGGTGGTACATACCTGTAATCCCAGCATGTGGCAGGCTGGGACAGGAGGACTGCAAGTTTAAGGACAGTTTCAGTATCTTAATGATACCGTCAACAACAACCTAGTAAGACCCTGTTTCAAAACTAGAAAAAAAATAAATGGGGTTGAGATATAGCTCAGAGGTTGAATGCCCCTGGGTTCAATCCCCAGTACCCCAAAATAATTTTAATGATATATTAACTTATAAATAAAACAAAGTAATTGTCTCCACCTAAAAGATGGGTTTCTTCAATACTCTAAAGCGTGGTTTAGTAATCAGAATTTCGACCCTCGGCCCTTTGGCTTTCCTGGTGCTCTAGGCAAGTCACTTTAGCTATTTTAGATTCATTTTCTTAATCCAAAAATGGAAGTAAGGCTTGTCATTTGTCTTATTGATAGAGTGGTGAGGAGTACCCCAGTCAGTGCAAAGCACATGACGGATCCAGAGTTTAATAAAAATGATAAATAACATCCATTACAAAATTGAACCAGTGTTCAGCGTCTTCCGCCCTTTCAGTCCTTTGACTCAATATTCTCTCACTGAAATGTGAGAATTTTAACTTGATAAAGTGTTTTGCTAATAATCATAGACTTTCTACATTAACCTTTTCTTATCAGAGGCACACCTGGGTGATATCAAATTATTCTTTTAAGGAAATCAATGTATCACTATAAGCACACAGAAAAACATCTGACATTTGGACTGCAGGCAAAGATTTCAGTATGAAAAGACTGTATAAGAGGACCCCCTGTTTTCTACGGAATAGCTCTTTAAATAATCTCAAGTTATATTTTCTTGCTTCTTCAGTCCATGAGCAAAATTCTTGTTGTCTTGCTAGAATAATTCATTTTCTTTTATTGTGAGATATGGAGTAGACTAACTAAAAAATCATGCTCTGTATTTCTAATGAACCAGAGAAAAACCTTAAAATAAAGTTTGTTATGTTGAAAATTTGCCTGGTTAACCATTAAAATCAAATAAACGATGTCTTATGATAACATGCTGGGTAAAGTAGGTTTTGCTTAGTGGTATCGTGTGAGCAAAACAATAAATTCTGTAAGTTAATATTTGGTTAAATAATTAGAGCCCCCAAAGAATATTTCTTTATTTATACGTGTGTGTGTGTGTGTGTGTGTGTGTGTGTGTGTGTGTGTGTATGTGATACCAAGGATTGAATCCAGGGCCATTCTACCTCAGAGCTACATCCTCAGCCCTATTATTTATTTATTTATTTATTTATTTATTTATTTTCTTTTATTTTGAAACATAATCTCGCTGAGTTGCTGATGGTCTTGCTAAGATGCTGAGGCTGTCCTTGAATCTACAATAGTCCTGTTTCAGCTTCTCAACTAATGGGATTATAGGTGTGTACCATCATACCCAGCGTGGAAAAATAATGTTTTAAGTCAAAAACTATGCTCAAGATAATATTTGGGCAGTGTTCAACAATGCAGACCAAATAAAATCTAACTTGGAAGAAAGAAAGGAAACGTGGAAAGAAGAAACAGTTTTGAAAATACTGGGGACAAGACTTCCCTCATTTGTTGATTAGACAATTCTTCCAGTAAACTTCTCTTTCAAAATGTACATTTTAAAGCCTACTGAAGTTTTTTTTTGTTTTTGTTTTTTGTGGTTCTGGGAATTGAACCCATGATACCTAACTCCAATCTGAGCTCCACTCCCAGCCCTATTATTTTCTTCTTTATTTTTTTTAAATATTTCCTATTTTTATTTTTTTATTTTTTTAACAATTTTTATTGAACATAAGTAGTATACATTTACACTATATTTGGTGCCCTCTCCCCCCCTGCCCCCGTTTTCTCTCCCCCCCCACCAATGGTTGTCCAGGTTAACCATGTCTTATTCATAATTTTACACATGTTCAGGTGTAGACCCTCATTAATCAAGATCGGCCTTTCTCCTCTCCTATCTTTCCATTAAAACTTAGCTAGTATTTCCCCTCTAATATCTGGGGTCCTACTGGTATCCTTTGTGTTTTCTAGTTTGGGCATATTAGAGGAAACATGTGTATCTTCTCCTTCTGTGCTTGGCTGATCTCACTTAACATGATGCTCTCCAGGGCTTTCCATCTTCTTGCAAATGATATAATTTTGTTCTTCTTTATGGCTGAATAGAATTCCATTGTGTGTATTTCCCACAGTTTTGCTATCCATTCATCTGTTGATGGTGATCTGGGTTGGTTCCATATTTTGGCTATTACAAATTGTGCTGCTATGAACATAGGTATGCATATGTTGCTGTATTTCTCTGAATTCAACCCCTTTGGAAAGATACCCAGGAGTGGTATAGCTGGATCATATGGTGGATCTATTCCCACCTTTCTTAGGAATCTCCACACAGATCTCCATAGTGGCTGAACTAGTTTGCACTCCCACCAACAGTGTAAAAGAGTTCAGGGTCTCACTAAGTTGTGGAGGGCCTCACTAAGTGTCTGAGGCTAGTCACAAACCTGTGATCCTCCTGTCTTGGTCTCCCAAATATTGGGATTACACACCTTGTTCTATTGAAATTTAGAAACACTTTTGCACTATGAACTAATCAAGTTAAGTACAGAAATAATTTAGAAAAAGATATAGAGCAAATATTTTTTTAAAACCATTGGAAGGAATTCTTACTAGCAGTGCTAAGTAAGAAAGAGAACAATTAGAAATTTTGATAACGTTTTGTTTTTGTTTTTTTTATTATGGCACTAGGGATTGAACCCAGAGGCACTCTACCTCCGAGCTATAACCCTAGCCCTATTTTTTATTCTTTATTTTGCAACAGGGTCTCGCTAAATTGTGGAGGGCCTAAGTAGCTGGGGTTGGCCACGAACTGCAATCTTCCTGTTTCAGTCTTCCAAGTGCTGGGATTACAAGCGTGCACCACCATGCCCAGCTCTTGATAAAGTTTAATGTTACTGTTTTGTGTGGATTACATAAATCTGCTGCACTATGTTATGCTAAATATAGACCAAAATTGAGAAGATAGCTGAATGAATCAACTACACATATTCCTGTCTAGGGAGAGATTCTATGCTTTGTCCAATGACTCTACTTAACTGAACGTTCCCTTATTTCTTTAGATAAACTAAGCTTTTTCTGGCTTAGGGCCTTTGTCAGACAATTAACTTTGCTTCCAACATTTCCTGCCCCACTTCCTCTTCACCTCGGTAAGACATGCCTATCCTTCAGTACTTATTCAGACTACATCCTTAGAAAAACCTTCCCCAAACTCCCAGGCCAGACTGCGTCGACCCGGTTACACTGTCTCTTAGCATCTGACACTTATTCTCACTAACATTTATCTCCCCAACTAGTTGACAAGTCCTTGAAACAGAGACAGTGTCTCAACTGTTAACTGTATATCTCAGGCCCCCACTGTGTTGATTGGCATGAGGGAGGTACTTAGTGATTTTTGTTGAATCAGTAAACAAATAACTTTGGCTTTAGCTCTTCGAAACACAGATTATTAAAAGAATATGACAATGTGGGAACATGAAAACAAAGTAAGAAAACAAAAGCAACTCTTACATTCCCTTCAGATTTTTTATCATTGAATATATAATAATGACATAGTATATAACATGAATTGTTATGACAAAAAATAAGATTAGCATCTTTTGTCTCAAAAAAATCTAAATGAGGAAGATAACATAGACGCACTGAACACGTCTCGGGGTTATAATCATTTATACACATTTTATTGTAACTGGAATACATTTTGTTTTTTTGTAGTGTTTGGTCTTCATTAACAAATCCCGTTTCATGCCTTTTAGGGATTAATAAATCTTAGAAGCTAAAATTTTAAAGGGTATTGGATCCTAATTATTTTTTATTTCTGAATTTTTCAGACATCAAACACTCCTTAGATCATAGTTTTAGTCTTTGCCCGCTGGTGATCAGGTGTTCTTAGGCGAAAAGGACCATAAAAACAAAAAGAGGGCTATGAAGCCCTGACCTTCAAAGTCGGACCTCTAGGGAGTCTGCAAATACAATTCAAGGGCATGTGGATGCAAAAGCAAAAGTAAACTAACCACCCTGGCTGCCCACCCTATCCTGGCACCTCATCATCTCAAAACCTTTAGGAATTACACACCCAGCAACTCAAGTGGAAAGTCATTAGGTGCATTCCAGTTACAACCATCTTTGTGAGCCTGAACCAGAGCATTTAAAAGCCCAGCGATCATTCCAAAACAATTACTAGCCATAATATATATATATATATATATATATATATATATATATATATATATATAAAATTTGGGGGGGTTACTGGAACCCAGGGCATTCTACCTCCAAGCTACACCCCCAGCTCTACTTTTTATTCTTTATTTTGAAACAGGATCTCACTGAGTTGCAAAGGGCCTCACTGAGTAGCTGAGGCTGTCCACGAACGGCAATCCTCCTGTCTCAGCCTCCCAAATGCTGGGATTACAAGTGTGTGCCACCACACCTGGCTTGCCATTATATATAATATTTATTTATAATATATAAATATATGTAAATATATATTAATATATAACATATTATATATTTAATATATAACATTTGTGTGTGTGTGTGTGTGTGTGTGTGTGTGTGTGTGTGTGTGGTGTGCTGGGGGTGGAACCCTGAGGCTTTCTTCCTTTGGGCTATACTCCCAGACCTATTTTCTATTTTATTTGGAAACAGGTTCTCATTAAGTTGCTGAGGGCCTCACTAAGTAGCTTTGGCTGTCCTCAAACCTGTGATCCTCCTGTCTCAGCCTCCCAAGTACTGGGATTACAAGCCTGTGCCACCATGCCCAGGTACCATTATATATTTTAGAAAATACATGTTCTGTCATATGTATTTCTTCTAAAACAAGTATGGCTATATGACAAATGTTTTGTATCTTCTGTCAAAATCATCTGTTTTACTGGTGCCCAAGTTAACAGTTTCCTCTTTCATTATTTTACCAAAACATATACAGGAAAAAGTGCTGCTGACTCTCCCGTGTCTATTTCGCAGTAAAGTTTGGTCATCATAAATTTAGGATTTCTTCTGTTCTGCATCATATTAAAGATTGTTTTGACAGTTATTAAAAATATTCTTGCTGGGTGTGGTGATACACGCCTGTGATCACAGTACTTGAGAGGCTAAGATAGGAGGATGGCAGGTTTATGGAGAGCCTCAGAAACTTGGTGAGACCCTATTTCAAAATAAAAAAGTAGAAAAGAAGCCAGTCGTGGTGGTGCTCACTTGTAATCCCAGCCTCCAGGAGGCTGGGACAGGAGGATCTAAGTTTGCAGCCAGCCTCAGCTATTTAGTGAGGTCCTTTGTAACTCAGTGAGACCCTGTTTCAAAATAAAGAATAAAAAATAAGGCTGGAGGTGTAGCTCAGAGGTAGAGTGCCCCTGGGTTTCATTCCCAGTACCACCAAAAAAAAAGTAAAATAAAAATTATAAAGGGCTGAAGGTGCAGTTCAGAGGTAAAATGTCCCATGGGTACCATCTCTAGCACCAAAATTATATATATATTTTATGTGTATGTTTCTCATAAGGAATTCAGAAAACTAAATCTTTCCACAGGAAGAACTCATAATAGATTGTTTGGCTAATAATTTTCTCCAGAAATAAACCAAAAAAATGAACGAATGAATAAATGTGAAACCATAGAAAATCTTGTTGTCATTTGTGTTTCAGGAAGACCATTCTATGGAAACACGGGAAGGCCCAATCAGAGAGAAACAAAAGACAAGACTCCCACTGAAGGCAAGGAATGAAAAGGTCCTTAACTAGCAGGCAAATAAGAGGAGCTGAGTAGCGCAGACCAAAGGATAGATGGATGTGTGCCGGGAGGAGGAGAAGTTTATACAGGAGAGGGAATTTGCTACCACTTAGAGTACTTAGTACAGAAATACGGTTAGAGAGATATTTTAACAAATTCGTAGAATCAATGACTAAGGAATCCAATCATTGAAAACCAAATCCTTTAAAGAAATATACACTGTTAAAAAAGAAAGCTGGTCTGAGCATGGGGCTCAGGGATATAATTGCCTAGCATGTACAAAGCCCTGGGTTCAATAGCCAATATCTAAATAAAAAAAAGAGAGAGAGAGAAAAAAAAAAAGAGCCAAGCAGGACATTTATGATGTAAACTATCAAATGTTTATTTAAATGTGCATTTAAAATACTTTCAAGTAAAAATATTTACAAAAATAGATATAAAAAGGTTAGAGCAACTAGAAGCATCACAGATAAACACATACATAAATATAACTGAAATTCAATTCAATGCAAAGTTGAGTGACATCATATTGCACCAAAATGTATTCCAAACGAAAGCCCCATGCATCAAGGGTTTCCATCAGATGAAAGCACACTCGTTTCCGACCATCTTACCACTCACACAAATAGCCCATAAACACCATCTGGCAGCGTGATTGCTGCACCAGAACTCTCCCCAGAGGGAAATCATTTAGCAGGAGAAGAATCTACTTTATTTCACATATCACTGTCGGTACCAGCCCTAGTGCCAAGGCACCTAAGAAACACAACACAATCTGCAAAGGAAAGTCTCTCTGCACCACCTATCTTTTCATAGTTCAGTATCTCAGTATTTCTAATATGGGTGGAATATAGATGCAAAACAAAAAAGCAATTTTGCTCTTTTAAGAAGGCATCCATCAGCGTAAGGCATTATGTGAAATCTGTAGAAAATACACACCACCCTCCTTACCCAGGTTCATTATCACGGTGAGGAGTGAAGCGAGCCCACTGGAGGTGAGAGCCACGGAGGAGTCTGAAGACACTCTTGCTGGATCTTTTGACTGCGTTTTTCTAATTCTGTATTTTAAATAACTAGGCCACACCCATTGTGCTCCCATAATTTTTAGGAATGATACAAGATCACAACAAGTGCATTGCAGACCCAATTTAGGGATTGAACGGGCCTGTAAATCACAACAGAAGCACAGATGAAAGAAGTGATTTTCTGCAGAGTCCTTGAGAGTAGCCCCACCCCACCCTCAGGGCTAAACGGATCCAGTTGACACGCAAATCATAGAGGCTTACCATAAAATAAAAAAGGTTTTCAAAAATATATGTGTATACAGTACCTAACAATGTGTTAACATAAACATACCAACACACAAATGGAATTTTCTAACCCTGGACAAATGAAATCAAAGTTACCTTGTACTAGGTTAAATTTCTAGAAAAAGCTCGACAAAATAACCCATTTCTTACAAAGTCAATCTATCTAGACATACTTCCAGTAAAAAGACACGCGAGATTCATCAGGAGACGAACTCTGAATTAATAACTAAGAACTGTGTCCGCCAGTGCGTCACTACCATGTAATCTACTCTATGAGTAAAAACCAAGCTCTATGAAATTTAGAGTAAAATACTTGTCAGGAAAGTAAGACAAATTAAGTTCACCAAGCATTCACCACAAAAGGCCATTTGTCTTGCCTTTTCTTTTTTTGGCATGTGCTTTTTCTAAAACCACAGGGAGCCTGCGCTTAGCATCAGTAAAACACAGCTACGTGTTTGTTCACCTGCGTGGCACAGACGGGAAACATCTCTGATGCTCATGTTTGCAAAATTCTCAAATGTTGAGAAGTACTACTGACAATCCATTACGAAGTGCTGCAATGCATGGAGTGAGAGGGAGAAAGAGAGGGAAACCGGGGACCAAAGCCTTCCTTCAAAATAAACAATTGTTGGCCGGGCGTGGTGGCGCACGCTTGTAATCCCTGCGTTTGGGAGGCGGAGACAGGAGGATCGCGCAGGTTTGAAGCCAACCACGCTGCCTTAAGAGACCCTGTTTCCAAATAAAAAATATTTAAAAAAAAATAGGTCTGGGAGAGTAGCCTGGAGATAGAACCCCAGTACTACCAAAAAAAAAAAAAAAAATCAATTTTTTACCGCAAAGTATATCCTGAAATTGCTAGGAATCCTAGGAACTGTACTAAAAGAGGGCAGTGTTATCCCACTCTTTGAATAGCATCCAAAGAAGAACTTAATTATCTCAATGTATTAAACGTTTAGTTCTAGATTTATAGCAACGGTAAGAACATTCACAAGACAAAGCCACTAGGTAACACATTTCTCCAAGGAAAGGATCAGGTTACTTAAAATAGTTGATTTTCGTGGTTTGTGCAATAATCATATATATATTTATATATATGGCTTTTGCTTTCAGAGGAAAGGTGCTATCTGGTAGTGTTTAAAATAATATACATAGTAGTTCCATGTAGATCATTGGTAGTCTGTTCTAAGCAAACATTCATTTGAAACAATGTCTTTCATTTCTCCACAGTATTTTTCTACTCTAATACATTATTTTCATATTACATTAGTCAGCAAGTGGAAATTTAGAAGGAAAGAGAAATTCCAGAAAAAAATTTAATTCAAATAATTCTTTGAAATAAATTTGAGTCTAGAGACAGAGAACTACCTTTCGCTGTCTCTCGATGTGCTATGACGGCACTTCTGAAAATACACCCAATAAGGTTCAGGAGGAGAAATGTGTAAAGTGTAACTTGACGACCCACATTAAGGTCACACCACTCACTACCCAGTCATACAGCTGTCACACTCAAAAGACCTCACGCCTTTTCCCACAAGATGCTGTGCAAAATACCCCATTACCAAAGGTGCTCAAAATATAGTCTTGCTGCAAAAGAGATAACTGTGCATTAGTCTTTTTTCTCCCCCCCTCTGGCTTTCAACATGGCTTTAGAGGCTTCATGGAGAGGTAACAAGGACTTAGCAAGCAGGTCTTCTAATCAATAAATTATTTCCCTTGAAAATTAGACTTTAAAAATCAGTAGTGTATACATTGAGAGGGTGGAGGGTGGAGTATGTACACTTTCAAATCACTGCAGATATCTGTATGGCTCTGATGCTGAATGCTCCACGGCTTCTTGGGAGAGTCATTATCTATAAAAGCATACAGGCAGTTATTGATGATATAAATGCATCCTCCAGCCAAACAGGCCGGAATACGCACAACAGCGACTTGAGGCTGGAACCATCCTCTCTGTCTTTGAAGCCAGCAGTAACGAAGAAGAGCGAATACACTCAAGTCATCTAAGTGATAGATTCACCCTATGATAATTAAGAAAACTGTATAAATGCAAACTAAGATTCTCTTCTTATCTTGAGGGTATGTCAAAAAAGGAAACAAAGGGAATGTTGAATAGATTCAAATGTAACAGAAAAACAGTTCAGAAAGACCAAGTTAATGTTGCTGTGAGGCTGTAAGGACGGACAGGAACTGAGAACATAAAGAAAATTGGTGGACTTCCTGGGAAGCCATGACGCATGCTTTTGTCAACCTGTATCTGATCTGAAAATAAACTGAACATTCATTTGTAGGCATCAACTGATTTAGAAATGCAATAAAGGGAAGAAAGGATTACTGCTAAAAATTAACTGTTATAATTTTTCAAGTACAGCACTAGTAAACTATGGCCTATCTAGAGGTCACGCTTTTTAGGTAATACATATGTTGAGATAGATTTTTTAGAATACTGTTTATGGGGAAATTAAGCTGAAATACATAAAAGGTAATAATATATAAATAATGTAAACAGAAGCTAAGAAAAATGACTCATCTACTCTAATTTACATGCTCTCTAAGCTTCTCACCGTTTACACGATGTCTTGATTAAATTCCTCCTGACTCTGGATGGTAGGAAAATAAAATGTGTCTCTGTAAACATCAGCAGCACCAACGTACTGTGCATCATGTCGAGTAAAGTGAAGCCAGACTATATTCAAGTAAAATCAAATTTCTCGAGTCATCTGCATTAAAATGCCAAACCTTTCTCTCTCTTTCCAAACTAAGAAAAAGAGCTCAAATTAAAACCCCATCAATTCTTTTTTGTGTGTGTCAAAGTGTGACAAAACTGAAACTATTTCGTTTTATCTTATGAGGAAACCACCAACAGTTTTGTATGTCATCTATTCATTGAAGTGTGTGTATATACTGACTTCAGTAAATGCATAGATATATAATATTTAAAAGTATATCCTACAAATACCACATGTGTTTTTCTAATGGAGAAAATAAAGGAAGGAACATCAAAACAGATGCAGATTTTGTGGGGCCAGAAGGATATACAATTGTCCTGGTATTTTTTCAAGAAAATGAATGCAAAATTAAAAAAAAAAAACCTAGGTCCAGGATCTTAGAAGGGCCCTAAGTTCACTGAGACTTGCATTAAATTAATTTCCCAGAATATCCCTGTGTGCATGGGAAATGATGTTTGATAGTTCTCTGATAATATTGTTAATCTATTGCATAAGACCAAATGCAGTTATAACCCTGTAATCACATTCTACCTTTCATTTCCTGATGATCTGACTTTCAACTTCCTCTCTTTTTTAACTTATACCTGAACTACAAGAGACGGACATGGACAAAGGTCAAAGTTGTTCTCTTTGTTCATCTGCAAATTGCGATAGTGAGTTTCTTAAAGACAGGTCACGGTGCATGAAAAATTCTGTTATGTAATTGCATTTCATGATAACCATCTGTTGATATATCAAATAGCAATTGGGGAAACACCTACACCAGACACACAAGAAGATCTGGAAATGTATCTCAATGTGCATAATTAGTGTTAGAGAAACTGCCCTGCATTGCTAATGTAACCTAACAAACTGTCCTAATTTCTTCTCAGCAAGACTGAAAGATTCAGTATAAATGCCCAGGTGGGAGGATGCTGCACCTGAGTGCTATGTTTGGAACTGAAGCCATCCATGTTTGCTAGGACAAATCTGTTATCTACTGAAGGAAGACAGAAACCGGGTTTACTTCCGGGTAACCAAGTCACCATTACAATAGTCAAGTTTTCTTCATTTGATCAATAATCCAAAACTTTAAAAGTGAGGACAAAATAGTACTGTAGGAAAGATATTTACTGAGAATATTCATGACTGTCTAAGAAAAATCATTCTTTTGTTAAAAAATTGTTGTTTAGCTTTGGAAGTCTTGACTAAATTTTTAAATCCTAATTAAATATTTGAGATTTTTATACACTAAAAAAGGTATTCAAAATAGTACATTGATTATCTCCAACTGTATTGGCCACTTTTGCTTTTTGTGTTATAATAATAAACATACAATGTGTACATAAACTTTGAAATGCACACTGGCATAAGTATAACTCACGTAGTAGCATTATGCATGTGTGTGCATACATCCCTACAGCTATCTATCTAAATCTATGAGAAGACTTTTGCTTTATATAAAAATATATGTACACGTACACAGGAACATTTTTGAACTAGAGTCTACTTTATGTGCTACAATTGTGAATAAAAATTGTGATTAAAGAAACTGTGTTTTTCAAGATGTGTCCAAAAAATAAGCTGAAATACAGTGGAATTTCCCACACTTTTTAAGAAAACGACTGGACAGCTTCCTGTCTAGTTAAAATGGCATTGCATGGGCATTAGAAACTGAACAGTACAAAATCACCTTTGAAAATAAATAACAATGGATGGGTATTCTAGTTGGCCTGTACGTTTAAAGAGATGTTAGCACTAAAAATAAACAAACAAAAAGATGGGAACTGTCTGCTACTATTGATATAAGCACATTAACCTCAGAAATGATCAGAGCCTACGCAAATTTCTCCATAAGACATTACCATTTTCACCAGGAAAGGAAAACTCAAAAAGACTCTCCTATTGAGACCTTGTAGGACTAGACAGTATAAAACTAAGAATACAAAACAATTTACTTCTAAATAAGAGTATGGAGAGGTATGGACAAATGGCCAGTATAGATTGGAAGCAGCGACGATAGGCCAAATTTTAAAAAACCGTATGCTAAGAATAAATGGAAGGCATGGTTACAAACTCAGTTAGCTAAATAATAAACTTGGCTTTAAAACAAATCAATCTTATGTAGACATTAATATTATCAAGGTAAAAATTGAAATTAGGGAATCAGAATTACTCCAAAATTTAAATCATCCTTTCTAATTTAAAAGGCACAGTTGTTTGTGACCACTCCAACTCCTGTTAGTGATTATTATTATTACTTTGTACTGGGAATTGGACCCAGAGACATTCTACCTGTGAGATACGGTCACCCCTGCCCTTTTTGTTTTGAAACAGGTTTCTGTGGCTGGGCTTAGTGGCACACGCTTGCAATCCCAGTACTTGGGAGGCTGAGGCAGGTGGATCGCAGGCTCATGGCCGGCCTCAGCTTCTTAGTGAGGTTCTCCACAACTTACTGAGACCCTGTTTCAAAATAAAGAATAAAAAAATCGGGCTGGGGTGTAGCTCAGGGGTAGAATGCCCCTCGATTCGATCCCCAGTATTACAAAAGAGAAAAGAAAGGAAAAGAACTAGAAAAGAAACAGGTTTTTGTTACATTGGCTGACCTTTAGCCTGTGATCCTCCTACCTCAGCCTCCCAAATACTGAGCTTATAAGCATAAACCAGCTGGTCTTAATAATTTTAATCAGTATAATTCTTCAAAAATTTCTTATCTTTAAATAGGTAAAAATCAGGGATGAAACACTTTGGCCATGACTGACCACTTAATCTCAGATGTGTACAAATAACAGTTTAATTATTTCATCCTTATAATACTCTCATTTGAGAATTCTACACAATTTTCTCATTCCAGCATAAGCACACCTGCCTAAAACACACACTCATGCAGTTTCTCCCTCTTTCAATAAACTTGGAATTAGTTATCTCTTTTGCAAACTGGATGATAATTAGTGAGGAAATTACTGATAAAGCCTAGATTTAGGAGTAGTAATATTTTAGAAACATCAGTTGTAAATCTTATTTAGCCGTGGCATTTCTTCCTCAATTTTTATGTAAATATATGCCAATTCCTAATTGATCTGGACAGTTTTCTCCAGAGAGATATTTTAACAGAATATGAAAAAGTATAAAGGAAATACACAAACTGTCAGAATTCATCATCATCTTTAAATGGCCATGAAGTAAAAACGTTGCTCAGAATTGCTAACACCTCATAAAGATATCATGACAGGAACGGCTCTAGCATTTTGGATATTGTCTTCATTGGCGATTCCTCTTATGTTGATATTCTGACTTGGTGCAAATTATTTGTAGGAGAGGTGGTAGCTGTTCATTTAATGCCAAACTGGACACAATCTCCCCATCTAAGGAACTGAGGTGAAGAATATGAGCGGCAGAGTTTCCAGAAAATGAGTGAAGAAACATCTGACATCATAAATTCCCAAGGACTGTTCTTCAAACACAGAGGATTTGCCACAAGAACAAGAGCCCCCTACAAATTCTAATGCCATAAATGAAATCAGGCATGCCCCCCTCTGTCTTTTGTTCAAATGCTCTGGGTGTAGTTCAGGAAAGGACGAATGATATCCAAGCTGATACCAAGAAGCAGCAAAGCAATGCCAATATAACATTTCTGACCTCTTTGCCGCAATAATGACATGAACTACGTTTTTTTTTTCCAAGAAAATAGAAAACGCTTTTCACAGTATAGTCATCTACAGTATATAAAACCACTTTTATAAAACCCTTATATATACAGAAAACATCTCAGTCATCAATTTTGAAGGCCCTTAGTCATGGTAAGAGATATTTTAGAAAATGACCACTATGTTAGTAGTCTGACTCATTAGTTTTTTTCCTTATCCCCAAAAGGTGGGTACCAGAGACCCGCTAACTGTGTGAATTCATGCTACAGTAGGCTTATTAGTTTTCCTCAGCTACATGGAGTTATGACCGATTTTCTTAGAAACTAGTTTTAACACATGAAGAGATGTGAATAATAACTGGTTCCTTTAGGCCATGACCACAGTTACAATTCTCTGGATGGGCAGAAAATGAAGATCCATACTGCACCCCTGCCAAGATTTCAATGCATTAGTTCATAATTTATGACAGTCTTCTTCAGGTACAACTTCCAGTATTATCTGTAATGTTCTGGTTATTCTATCTATAAAGAAACAAAAAGGAAAAATTTAAATACGCAGGAATCAGAAGTGCATAAAAACAGCAAACATATGAATTCTTGGGGGTTGAAGACTGAAAACACGCAACCACCTATTTCATAGAGCACTTTCAAGACTTAGCTACCTCATTAGAGTCCTATCATGCTCAATTAATTTACTTGTCACTTCTGTAACTCCCCTTGATGGTTTCTCAGCACGAATACATTAATATTTTGTATTCAAATAAGGACTTTTATTCATGAGCCAGGAGATTGAAAATATTTTGAGGCAACAGGTCCAAGATATAAACAAATGCTCAAGAACATACTTCTGATGCGGTTTAAAACTGGTTTGTTCTTTAGGCACCTGTGACAATACAGCTGATTCATCTGAAGTATCAAGAGAAGAATCAGAATACAGTTTGCATTCTTGAACGTATAGTTTATTGTATTGTGGACAAATCACTGTATCTCCCAGGGCCTTTTTGTCTCAAATGTAGAGTGAGATATGTAGACTACATACTACATAGCAGTTCTCAAGGTGTGGTCCCTGGACCAGCAATATTAGACATGCATGTTTTCAAGCTCAGACCTCTCTCTACTACTTATCAGAGGATGCTGAAGGTAGAGACCAGCAATCAGTCATTCTGATAGACCCTAAAACTAAGAGCCTCTGTGACAGATGATTCCTAATGTCATTTCATCTTGACGATCCTAGAACTCTGTGGCTCCAGATTAAGGGATGCTATTGTTCACCATCTTCTCATCAATCCCTATAGAACCTTCAAGTCTCTGGGGCTCCTGGAGCAGTCTAGAGCCTACTCTCTTAGTGGGTTTAAGGCCTGGATCATCTGTCATTTGGATAGTCTTTCTCCTCCTTCATGACTTATTATCTGTAACAGTCCTTTGCAAACAATATTTAACAGCACTTAAAGAGAGATACTCTTCTCTCTTTTGCTTTATAACCATATCTCTAAAACCCAAGTTGTGTTCCTTAGCACATTCATTTTTTTTTAGTCTATATTAATTGTGAAGGGGCCAACGCAGTGCTGGCAAGTGGTAAACTCTTTGTAAATCTTTCTTGAATAAATTGTACACTTTCACAACCCACTCATTACTTGAGATCACAAGGGAACACTTGAGAGCAATTAAACAGTAATTTACAGTAAAAGGAAATGGTAAAATTATCCTATAAAATAGACTTTTATGGGAAAAGGAAAAATTCATCAATACGAAGGGAGATATGGCTTTGGTAGACAGACAAGGGGCTAAATCTATCGGATAATAGGTTAAATCCAAACAAGTCAACCACCAAAATAAAGTCTTAAGCATCTATGATGGTCAAAGAAAGCCAGGGGTTAAGGGGACATGATGCGCCAGCCCTTCCTCCCTGGAGAGGTCCTAGGCAGCCTCCTAATTGAGGTGTGGTCCCTGGACCAGTAATATAGACATGCATGTTTTCAAGCTCAATCCTCTATCTACTACTTACCAGAGGATGCTGAAGGTAGAGACTAGCAATCAGTCATTCTGATAGACCCTCTGTGACAGATGATTCCTAATGTCATTTCATCTTGATGATCCTAGAACTCTGTGGCTCCAGTTTAAGGGATGCTATTGTTCACCATTTTCCCATCAATCCCACACCACTGTTCTTGTCCAGCTTCTGGACAAGGGCATCCGGCACTAAAGCCTTGACCAAACATGTTTTGTGTTTTCTACATTCTGGGAAACCCTGTCCTTTACCTCCTTAGACATCCCACTCCCCATGTTGGAACATTCACCTGTTCCAGACAAATGGGAAGCAACTTAGAAGGGACTGCTTTGCTGGTGCCGTTCCCCTTCCCGAAAGCTCAACTTGGATTCTCTGTTCAGCACAGCAGCACATACATCAAAGGCCAAAGTCCCTCTTCTGGTTCTGTCTGCTCAATCCTTTCTCATCCTCCATTCTCCCCTCCCTAGCAATCTCAAGATTAGAATAATTTTCATCGTAATGAAATGTCCATTGGTTTGGGCCTTGGGTACCTATTGGTGTCCCACAACTTTTCTTCTAAAGCAGTGGAGTCAGATGAGCACTCCACTGAGCCAACCTAACCTCTAAGAAAAACTTCTCACCTACCCGAGAACCCTGCAGAATGTGCAGCTGTCTACAGCCATGCTTGCAATAAGGTTTATGAATTTGGATTAATCAACCTCATGTTACTACTTCTTTAAATAAAGGTAACAAATGAGTCTACAAATAGACTTTTCAGTAACTGCAACCTACAAGGCCTAATAGCAGTTGTAGTAACTTTTTGGCTTTACCTTTTATGATCAGTTGCTATTCTTGAAATGAATTGAAACAACTCACCTTGCAAAATCTAATTCACCCAGCCACACCTGGGACCAGCAAGGGAGCTGGAACCAAACTTGAGTAAATTTGTAAAGTAGTTAGTGCAAAGCCAACCTGCCCTTGAAGTTATCTTAAAAGCAGTAATGAGCTAGGTGTGGTGCTGCACGCATGTAATCCCAGTATTTGGGAGGCTGAAACAGGAGGATTGCAGGTTCAAAACCAGAGTCATAAACTTAGTGAGACTATCAGCTATCTAGCAATAACCTGTTTCAAAATAAAAAGGTCTGGGAGTGTAGCTTAGAGGTAGAATGCCCCCAGGTTCCATCCCAGTGACTCATATACACATAGAGTAACCGTAATTTCTTAAAGGCTTCCAAACTTTTTATATGCATAATCTTATTTTTTTTCCCTACAGTGAAGATCATTCGCCCCCCCTAAAAGGTGTAGGCAAGCTTAATTCTTTGAAAATGTTGCACTGCTGTCTGCCTGGAGTCCACAAAAACGTCAGGCATCCTCTAGCTCTTTCCGCACACTGTGGCAGTGTCTGCCTTCCAAGACTCTGGAGTCTCGACTCACTGTCTACAAAGACGGATGACAGTCATTCTGCTGGGGTCGCCCAGAATGATATTTTATAATAAAAGATTTTGTTTAAATCAGCCTGTCCTGTCTCTCCCTGTGCAGGAGGGAACAACTTCCTGACAACCCGCTCGGGCTCAACTGTGACTGGTAAACAAAGGTAGCCAAGTCAAACAGCAGCTGCAAGCCCCAGCACCCAGGGCAGCATCATGCTACCTCTGTGTACCGGCCCGTGTCCATGGGGTGTCCTCTCCTTTTCCCCTGAGTGAGAAGCTCGCATATCGATAAATAAGCAAATAATATAAACCACCAGCCCGGAGAATTAACCACACTGCTGCAGATGGATGGAGAGAGCTCTCTGTGTATCCGACTATCCCCTTAATTGCTGGCGCTCCTCTCACCCTGGAAACGCTAGCACACAAAAAGTGGTTCAATACTGGCATCCGGTGGCCAAAGAGATTCATCAAAACCTCAGAAAAATCTCAGCATCTTCAACTCTGATCATTTCCCGGCTGTCTGTACCGAACTGCTTTGCTCTGTTTTGCAAATGATGTTTGGTTTACCTCTCGATTTTCATGGAAACAGCCCAGGTCAGACAGATTTTGATGGACTATTATTTTCACAGGGCTAATCTACTCGTGCATGTTAGGGTGAAATAAAAGCGAAAGAATTTTACCAAACAAAGCAATTAAACCCGTCAACAAACTGTTGCAAACAAAGCCTCTCCTGGCCTCCAAGTTCACACAGAAGAGTTTTTCCTCTAACAAAAAGTACATCCGTAGGGGAGGGTTGGGCCAGGCAGCAGTTCAAGGCTCTATTGTATGTGTGTCTGTGCGTGTTTTGTTTTGGCCAAAGGCTAAGAAAATACTTGCTATTGCCTCCAATAAATATTATGAATTTTCTCTATTTTAGTGTAAGAATGCTGCCTAAGAGGAAAATCAAACAAAATTACAGAGGACGGTTGCTTTCTGCCGCTCCCTTTCAAGGGGCTATAAAGATAAAGAGTTGTAATAATCGCACTTTAAAGGCAGAATGGCCGTGCTCCCTGGTAAGACTTAATGGCATGTTTGAGAACCAAATACTCATTCTGGGACTGGTCCATTCTGGCTCGTTCCACAAATGGCTAACAATAAATTCAGAGGCCTTGGAGATGTTTAAAACAGTCGAGACAAAAAGATAGCAAAAAAAAAAAAAAGTTTCAAAATTACATGAGCAGGAAAAGACGACTCAAATAAATCCAGCCTGAGAATCATCTGTTGATGTGAGCTGACAAAGAAATGACACAGCCACGCGTGAGCAAGAGGAGAACTGATGGATGCTGATGCGAATTGGCCGACTGCATGCAGGGGGCGGGGCCTGCTTCGTGGGCGGGCCAATGAGTGTGCTCTCAGCAGGTGCGGCCCCTCCATCCCACCAGTCTTTTCTCCGGAAATGTTCTTAGCTTTACCTGGTGATCGGATGCTTTAACTGTCTATAGACACAGAGCTCACAGGGACCAGCATCCATCTGTCCTAAACGTTAGCCAACAAGTCTAACAATCCTAATAGCGAATATTTTTTTTGTTTATGTACTTATGTATTTTTGTACTGGAGCTGGAAACCACGAGTATTTTACCTCCGAGCTACACCCCCCCAGCCCTATTTTTTATTCTTTGTTTTGAAACAGGGCCTCACTGGGTTGCAAAAGGCCTAAGTAGCTGAGGCTGTCCGCGAACCTGCTCTGCCTCCCGATGCTGGGATGACAAGCGCGCGCCACCACGCCCGGCTTCACAGAAGGTTCTAGAACAGCTTCAAAGTCTTACCTGACATTCTTCGAAACCACTTGGGCTTGTTGTCCCATATGATGAAGAGATAGTAGGCGGGGACGCCGGTCAGGGTGATGAGGAAGCCGATCCCCGTGCTGAAGGGGTTCGAGTACAGGGACAGCGCGACCATGAAGAAGCAGGTGAAGGAGAAGAGAGCGGGGATGAAGAGAGGCACCTGGAGCAGAGAAGGAGAAAGAAACCACCTCAGACGCGCTCTGGAGACAGGGTCCAGGGGGGGCCGGAGCCGCCATCTGGCCACATCTGGCCACACGCTTGTCCCATGGCCAGGAGTCAGGCACCCACCTGAGTAGCAAATTCTCTTTCATGGGTCATGGAGAATGTGTTAAAGAGTCTCCTTAAATCTAATTTCACTTTTCTATTTTTTATTTGTGGAGTACCTACCAGAGATGGAACCCAGGTGCATTCTACCTCCGAGGTACACCCCAGCATTTTTTTTTCATTTAATTTAGTTGTAGGGTTTTTTTGTTGTTGTTTGTTTGTTTGTTTGTTTGTTTGTTTGTTTTTTGGGGGGTTGGTGCTGGGGATAGAACCCAGGGGCATTCTACCTTCGAGCTACACTCCAGCCCTATTTTTTATTCTTTATTTTGAAACAGGGTCTCACTGAGTTGCAGAGGGCCTCACTAAGCAGCTGAGGTTGGCCATGATCCTCCTGTCTCAGCCTCCCGAATGCTGGATTACAAGCGTGTACCACCACGCCCAACTTTAGTTTTAGTTTTGAAATAGTGTCTTGCTAGGTTTCCGAGAGTCTCACTACATTGCTGAGGCTGTCCTCAAACCTACAATCCACCTCTCTCAGTCTCCCAAGTACTGAGATGACAGGTGTGTGCCATCACCCTCGGCCAGTTTCACTTGTTTTTAACTTTTGGGATATGACAAAATCTAAAAAAGAGTATTTCATTAAAGATGATCTATTCCGATGGGTGTGGTGACTCACACTTGTAATCCCAGTACTTTGGAGGCTAATACAGGAAGATCGCAGGTTTGCAAACAGCCTCAACTACTTACTGAGGCCCTCTGTGACTTAGTGAGAACCTGTTTCAAAATGAGGGATAAAAAATAAGGATGGGGTGTAGCTCAGAGGTAGAATTCCCCTGGGTTTCATCCCCAGTACCACAAAAAATAAAAATACAAAAAGATGATCTATTCAAATTATTTTACTAAGTAAGTGCCATTATGATTTATGCTTTTTATTTTAAAAGATTGGTTCTTTGACACTTAGGACCAGAATCCACTCTAACGTGGTGTCCCGAGCCCCAGCAGCTGGTCACAGGCTCCAGGCTCGGGGTGAATTGACTTTCTGTTGAGATTCACAAGAAGAACTGACAGGGAGAAAGCAGGCCAAGTCCTATTCAACCGCTAATAAAGATGCTGCCAGTGTCAGGGATGAATATAATTAGAAACAAATTCTGACAACATGACTGACAACATTATCTTTGCTGTTTCTTAAAAGCAAATAAAGAGTGAGGTCAAATCAATCCCTGAGTGTTCAAGGCTGGAGCAGATGACATTTCTATTCTCCAGCCCCTTCACAGGAAGCCTTAGTCATGGTAAATGGTCATTCTATAACCTGATAAATTAATAGATCTCCTCTTTCCTGTGTATTTTACATCTCTTTTCCTTTTAGAGTGTGCAATGTAAGGAATGAGGCCTTAAAATATCTATTTTGTAAAAATCAGACCCTTGTAGTTTTAAGTCCTTCTGCCCCCCCCCCCAACATGGCTATCTAAAGCTATTCAACATGGAGATAGATGAAGTATCCACCCTTTGAACATATCAGGCCACTGGTCCCATTCATAAAAAATGAACTTAAACATCCATTCATACTAAGCTCTTTTCAAAAAGGTGACACCCAAAGGTTAGTGCATCACGTTAAAAAAAAAAAAAATCTGCCAGGCGTGGTGGCACACGCTTGTAATCCCAGCGCTTGAGAGGCTGAGACAGGAGGATCGCGCAGGTTCGAAGCCAGCCTCAGCTACTTAGTGAGGTTCTCAACAACTTAGTGAGACCCTGTTTCCAAATAAAATATGAAATAGATCTGGGAGTATAGCCCGGAGGTAGAAAGCCCCTGGGTACCATCCCGAATACCATAAAAAAATTGATAAACTCTATTTTTTCTGAGTTATATAAAAAAATGAAGGCATCTACTCAAGAGTTAAGCTTTAGACTGTACAGGATGCAGCCCCTACCCGGCCTCCCCATCACCACGGTATGACAGAGGGAGGGCTGGGTGTGATGAGGAAGATTTATGTAAACCCATCAACATGCCGAGGTTACCTTGAAAGGACGGTGCATATCCGGGCGTTTGTATCGAAGATAAATCAGCCCAGCAACTGCCAGCCCAATAAAAAGCCACCTGGCGAAACTGAGGAAATTCAAAAGACTGTCGAGGTCTCCGGTGAAGAGCATTATCATGGTCAAGGGGTGCTGGGGAGAGGAGTGAAAAGACAATCTTGATGAGTTACACAGAACAGGGGTGACCAGCAAGAACACCACCACATCTTATTAATCTTTTTCAAATTACTATATATACTGATAAACCAGCATACTGATCAACACCTGGGCTCAACTAACCTTTCTTCTACAGGCTGCTCTTACGATCCCTTTTATTTAATAATTTTTGTGTGTGTGTGGCACTAGGAGTGGAGCCCAAGGGCTTTTCTACCTTCAGGTTATACTCCCAGACCTATTTTATACTTTATTTGGAAACAGGGTCTCACTAAGTTGCTGAGAGCCCCACTAAGTACCTGAGGCTGGCTTCGAACCTGTGCGATCCTCCTGTCTCAGCCTCCCAAGCGCGGGGATTACAAGCGTGCGCCGCCACACCCAGCTTTACAATCCCTTTTATACCAGGAAAGGAAGGAGAGGGCTAATATTATCATTGGCTTTGTATTCCAGTGGAATTTTACCTGGACATTCTGTTTTTTTTTTTAATTTCCTTTTACAATTAAGAGAAAAGAATGTTTTCAAAAAGTAAAAGACAGAGGTGGCACAGTGGTCTAGAATCCTAGTTCTTGGAAGGCTGAGACAGGAGGATCACAGGTTCAAGGGCAGCCTCAGCAACCTGAGGAGACTCTGTTTCAAAATAAAAAAATAAAAAGGGCTGGGTTTATAGCTGAGTGGTAGAAAGCCCCCTGGGTTTAATCTGTAGTATTACAAAAGAATAAAGAAAAAAAAAGAGAGAGAGAGGAAACTCATTACTCAAAATTGTAAAACTCAGAGGCTGAGATGATGTATAAATAATCAATACAAGCTGGGAGTGGTGGCGCACACTTGTAATCCCAATATTTGGGAGGCTGAGATAGGAGGCTCACAGTTCGCAGCCAGCCTCAGCTACTTAGCGAGGCCCTCTGCAACTCAGCGAGACCCTGTTTCAAAAAAAAGAAGAATAAAATATAGGGCAGGGGGTATAGCTCGGAGGTTGAATGCCCCTGGGTTCCATTCCCAGTACCGCAAAAGAATAAATATGTAAATAAATATAATAATAATAATAATAATAGCAATAATAATAAATACATATTAAACATGCAGCTAATTGGAAAAACCCAAGGACATCTCTGCAAATACTTTCTGATGGGCTCTTGGCTACCCACACACATGAATCACAGCCACTTTTAGGTAGGTTCGCTGTGTCTTGAATGCAAAACCTGACCTTTCCTTCCTCCGCTGTCCCTGCGCGCTTGCCATGCGTGACCCTCAAGATGAGGGGAAAAGACCGCAGCGGGTCTCTGCAGCTGCACAGGCCAAGGACAGCAAGACGGATTGCAGACTCTTAAGAGGAAAGCCCTCCGCACGGAATAGTACATTCTGTTCCCACGAGTGACGTTAACGTGTGTGCTCTGCACACAGGGTATATGCGCACTTAAAAAAAAAAGGCAGAAGGTGAAATTTCAAGGAAACAAATTAAATGCAGGGGGAGAAAAGTGTTCATTGTGGTTCATGGTACTCCTGATGGCAGATTCCAGTTGAGAAAAATGTTAACAAAATCAGAGGTAAGAATGACTGTAACACTGCCCGTGGGTGTCTGAGGGCTTTTACACCTCTCGCAGGCTTTTGTATCCCACGTTTCACAAAAAGCTTCCTCTGCAAAGAGAATTCTACGACTGAAATTTTAACTGTACGGGCCTTTTTCTTTCTTTCCTGGAGGGTTGCGCTTGAACGCGTCACTTTTAATCAGGGAATCGGCACACTATCTGGGATTTCATCAATTCCTTAAATAGTATTGTGTGCATTTTGTAAAAAGGGAGCTCAGATGAGACGAGACGCTGGGATATTTTTGGACTGTGGCTTTTAGTACTTTCAGTAAGTGGTTGGTTGGAACTTTTTACTCTATATCTTTTTTGAGGCTCACTGTCAATCAAAGGACCCACACTAATCATTTTCCTTAGACACAAACGTCTACGAGGAGTTACAGAAGGGATATAGGTAACGCCCCGAAGCAATGGGGAAACTCTTCCCTTCCAAACCCCACCAATGGAAAGATAAAGCATTAGCTAAGGTCTGTTTGAATTCTTCTCTGCTAACCTGCGATTCGAGGTCACATCTAGATATACTTATTAATATGCATTACCAAAACAATAACAGCTGGCAGAGGAGTGTGCTTGCGGACATGAATCATGGAGAGGATTTCTGGAAGGTGACCCTCTCGAGATGCAACGTAGAATAGCCTAATGGGATAGAAAAGTGAGTGGAGGTGACCGCAGAATTGATCATTCCAGAGGGGGGAAAAATCCCTGACATCCTAAAACAAACCTTCACCTTCCTCCTACCGAATCAGCTGGCATCTCTCAGCCAATTATGTAGGTTATCTTCACTTTCAGAGAAGATAGAGAAATCTGAATTCAAGACTCACCAACATGTTATATAATTCTTCGAAGAGAAGCAAAGATAATGATAGCTATCTGACACTATATAGGTCTCCCGACAGATAAAACAGCAGGAGAACGTTCTAGATTTCTAAGACTACATGTGTCGTCAACCTATTCCAACAAACACACACGCACATGAATGCACACGCACACACACGTACACACACGGCAGTTAGATTTATCCAACTGAGTTTTACTCACATCTAAACAAAAGAAACTTGCACAGCAAATAAAACCAAAGGAGATACAGATGGTGGGGTAGTGATTTCTGGTGCCTCTTACTTTACTTTTTTCCCCCCTTTCCCTTAGAAAAACAAAAGATTTTATCGCCAGTAATAAAATGCAGTTGTTAGACCCTGTAGACATACTATAAAAAATGCCACATGCCGGCCTTCGCAGTAGGCGCTGAGTAGGCAAACAGTGCCCTCTACTGGGCAGAACAGGACACGCGCTTGGTAACTGGCACCAGCTCCAGGCCTGCAGGTCTCTTTAAAAACAACCGACTTGGCGGCACTCTAGCTTTTCCTTTTAAAGTTATCCTTATCACATCCAATCTCAAAACCAGAAATGTGTTTCTGGAAATAGGCGAACCCGCTCACCTGGAGACGGCGAACACACCTCCATTCATGGAACCAAAGCAGGAGAGGGCAACGAAGATCGGAACTGCTGATGAGAAATTTCCCAGGAGCCGCTCCGAGAAGGTCTGGAGAAAGAAAAGCGGGACGTAAATTAATGCTTTGCGAGAAAGTGGAATAAAATGAAACAATTTAGGCCAGATCTGCTCCGTGACTCTCCATTAGCCCGCGGAGACGTGTGTGTTTTATAATCCTTCCATCTGGTCGGGGTCAGGCAAAGACCTCAGCAAGCACCTTCCCTCTGCCTTCAGAAAGCAGTGATCCATTGACCGAGTTTATCAGCCGGGGGAGACAGAAATCCTTATGCAGAATACCTCTGGTTAGCCTAGCCTGGAAAGGCTCATCTTTTTTTTTTTTTTCTTTTTTTTTTTTTTTTTTTAGTACTAGGGATAGGAACCAGGGGCATTCTACCTCTGAGCTATACCCCCGCCCTATTTTTTATTTTTTATTTTGAAATAGAATCTCACTGAGTTTCAAAGGGCTTCACTAAGTAGCTGAGGCTGTCCTCAAATCGCGATCCTCCTTTCTCAGCCTCCCAAAAGCTGGGATTATAAATGTGCACCACCATGCCCAGCTAAGGAAAGTTTCATCTTTATAGTGAAGTAGATATTTACATTGAGAAGTATTATAAATATCTGTTTTATATACCAACTCCACTGTGGAGAGGATAAATAAGACAATGTATGTCTTGGTCATTTATCGCTTGTCGGATAGCTGGGTGCCATGGCACACACCTGTAATCCCAAGAGTTTAATAAAGGAGGATCACAAATTAGAGACCAACTCAGCGACTTAGCAACCTCGTGAGAGCTCATTTCAAAATAAAAATAAAAAGGGCTGGGGGTATATCTCAGAGGTAGAATTGCCCAGGTTCAATTCCCCATATCAAATTTTTTTTTTTTTTTTTTTTTTTTGCAGGTCTGGGGATGGAACCCAGGGGCATTTGACCTCCGAGCTACACCCCCTACCCTGTTTTTTATTCTTTATTTTGAAACAGAGTCTCACTAAGTTGCAGAGGGCCTCACTAAGTAGCTGAGGCTGTCCACAAACTGCGATCCTCCAGTCTCAGCCTCCCAAATGCTGGGATTACAAGTGTACACCACCACGCCCAGCTAAAAAAGTTTTTAAATATATTTAAGCAACTTATATCCTATAGATAAAAAGTTTTCCCAGAAAAAAAAACAACACACTAGCTGAATCTCGGATTATATAGTCTCCCTCCCCTTCAGGTATCTGTCCTAAAAAAAAATCTAGAACACAAATTTAAATCTGACAAGCCACTGGAAATACACAAGGTAAATAAAATTCTGAGAATTTCTTTATATTCAGCATTGAAAATGTTCATGAATTTCTTTCCTAAAACTACATGGGGTTTATAGGCTGCCCTTGATGTAGCTGGTGCTGTGCAATTCATGGACCAAATTACGGCCCCAAAACAAGTGCTGTCCTTTGTCTAGGAAGATGAGCTGACTGACCCTAGGCCAGTAAGCTTTGTACATCTGATTGTCTGATAGGATGTAGATCAGCAGACAGTCTTTTTAATACAGTGAACCCCTATGCAGGTTCACACAAAATGAGATAAGTAATTCCCGGTGGATACAGCCGATATGAGGTAATACTGACTATTTTAAAAGGCACTGACATTTGGTGACAGAAAGTTCAATTTTCACCCTCTACTGTTAGGAGGTCATAAGTGAACACATCCTTACAAGCTAAAGTTTTATGCAAAAAGTACATGTCACCAAAGAGCAGCCTTGTCATGTAGCCTTTTGGGGACAAAAAATGGGGCTGGTGTCACATACATTTTGGAAAATGTTGTAAAATTATGTGTATCTGCTTCTTAGGGAGTTGAATGGGCATTAGCATTTTTGATATTCTGAGTGGTGCTAAACATTTGTTTAACTTTTAATCATCTAGTATTTCCCCAGTTTATTAATATCCCAAGACTAGTGTTCAAAGGTATACCAAAAAAACAAGTGTGCACGATCCAGCTGAAAAATTCTAAGTGGTATTTTGAGGAAAGAATTTTAAGTTCACATTTGAAAAGTTTACAAGTAGGAAATAGTGCCAAACAAATTGCAGTCTCCATACCCAAACTGCATTCAGTTTAGATTCACTGTCCATTTGGCCAGTTTTTCTTATTAGAAGAATAATGCCTTAAAAAAAAAAAAAAAAAGCCGGGCGCGGTGGGCACGCTTGTAATCCCCGCTCTTGGGAGGCTGAGACAGGAGGATCGCACAGGTTCGAAGCCAGCCTCAGCTACTTAGTGAGGTTCTCAGCAACTTAGTGAGACCCTGTTTCCAAATAAAGTATAAAATAGGTCTAGGAATATAGCAAGCCTCTGGGTTCTACCCCCAGTACCACCAAAAATAAATAAATAAAAAGGCTTGATGAATTTTCAAGGTACATGTGGAAATGCTTTATAAGAAATTAGAAGCAAAAAGAAATCATATAGGATTGAGTTGTAGCCATTAAGTGAGAAATGCTTGGGTGTGCTCTAAATTTTTTAAATGTTTATTATCATTCAGATCAAGAAAAGATGACTGCGTTCCAAAACACTTCCTCCCGGAGGGACCTGCTATGAAATCGCATCAACTCATTCACCTAAATTCAAATTGGCATTTTTCTTTTTTTGGCATTATTCTTTTCCAACTTGGACTTACCACGGCCACTGCTTTTGAGAGCAGCAGTTCTTCCGCACTAATGGTTGTGAAGTAGGCCACGTTGGTTAGCACATAGCCAATGGTGACGATGACCATGGATATACAGATGGCAACGGGGATGGTTCTGAAATGCACAAGGAAATCACTGATGAGCTACCTGTGGTCAGTCATTCTCTGATACCAAAGAAGATAGCAGACTAGTGCAAAGAAGGACGCCATTGTATCTGCAGTAACTACAGGCTCGGTTGGAGTGTGTAGAAAGACTTTATCAGATTGAAGTACCACAAATTCCTTTGTAATTTAATACGGTCCACGCTGTCTCCTCTACTGCTATATCCCTAGACCGTATGTATGTGTCTTATTCTTACATCCCATAAATGCTACAGCCTTCTTTCTCAAACTTGAGTGTGTGTCAGAATCACTTGGAAGGCATGTTAAAACAAAGACTTTCTGATTTAGTAGGATTAGTATTCCTTGCAAGTCTCTAGGTGATTTCCAAGCTTCTGACCTGGGGACGCCTTGAGAACCACCGTAGCATACACCTTCCTAATACTAATTCTCGATACTAACCACCAGCCCTATGCACCTTCCTAATACTAATTCACTGCCTCGATACCTTTCTAAGACAAGTTTTAAAAAACACTTTTCATAGCCAACATTTTCCCTTCCGGTACCTTCTCTTGCCAACAAATAAGACTTGAAGAAGTCTGATAGCAAGATGCCTCTACCTTTCCAAATGATGGCAGTAATCATTTTGTATGTAACACAGGCAGCAACAGAAGTGTTGGTAATAACGATTTTGCAGTGCCTTGCTGTGAGTTCAAAGGAAGCTCAAATCCTGAGTATCTAATAAAGCCACCGTGCAGATAATCCCATAAAATTAGAGGTGACGTGCTGTGAAGTGGGGGCGGCCAGACGGTGCTGCCAGTGCGCCCTCCAGAAGCACCCACACAAATGTGCTGATGTTACATCTTCATTGAATGCTCTGGGAGAGCCAGGAAGTCACTGACCCTAATAATCTGATTCTGTGTTACCGAAACACATTGACTTGTTCTTCCCACTCTGTCTTCAACTCTCCACACAGAGCTGATCATTTTCTGAGCCCTGGTGTTTATCAGGCCTCATGGAGATTTCACCCTGCTGGGGACCACTAATGAGGACTTCAATATAATTTCTTCCAAGAAGAAAATGCAGTGGAGAACCAGGGGCGGGGGAGGCATGCCGGCCGGGCCTGTTTAGCATGCTAAGTCCCAGCTCATTACGCCCGACAGCAGCATCCCGCGAAGAGCAGGCGGACCCGGCCACTGAGCAACTGCCATTCATTAGGCTGCTTGGAGTCTGACGCGTCCCCTCGTCCCCAAAGCCCTGAGCCTTGATGGGGAGGCACATTGACCTCTAAGTTCTGGTATCCTGATGCAAAAGTAGCAGATGTTGTCCTTCCCCAGTGTGAGGAGGGTCCCGTGGACTTTTCCGTCAGCACTGCAACAGACCTTACTCGTTGTGATTGATGAATGCCAAGCCAAAGTCAAGAAAATCACCGGGCCAATGAAATATGAGGGGTGAACGGCAGGAAGCAGATTAAAGATGAGTTCTGCTTCTTTAAAGAAAAGGTCATATGTAAATGCAAAAGGACAAGAGGGCAAACGTGAAGGGATGTGCACAGCCTTCCAACCACTCACGGGATGATTTTAAAATTAGATTTGTTCAGCTCTTAGGATAGCCCCAGAAGGAGAGTAAACACTTTCCACAGAGGAAAGAGACAGAGGGAGAACAGGAGAGCAGGAGATGCTCTGTTCCTTTTAATCATATAATTTAGGTATGTGAAGTTTTCATTCGTTAAAAATAAAAAATGCCGCTGGGCATGGTGGCCCATGCTTGTAATCCAAGCATTTGGAAGGCTGAGACAGGAGGATCGTGGTTTGTGGACATCTTCAGCTACTTAGTGAGGCCCTTTGAAACTCTGTGAGACCTTGTTTCAAAAATAAAGAAGAAAAAATCGGGCTGGGGGTATAGCTCAGAGGTAAAATGCCCCTGGGTTCCTTCCCCAATAGTGCAAAAACAAAAACAAAACAAAACAAAACAAAAATAATGACATTGTGAAGTACAGTAAATTAACCTAACCTGTCCAGGGCGGACAGTACTGTGACATCATATGGTACTACAAAATATCAAGTCAGGCTCCTACCTCTTTTCTGCCTAGACACCAGGGTCTTTCTGAGGGTCGATTTCTAAGTTGATCTTAGCAGAAGACATCCTAAAAAAGTCCAAACTTCTAGGTTGTTTCCCCCTTTCTCGCTATTAAAAAACATTTATATATAGCAGCAGCTGTTGGTGCCACTGGGGGGTATCCAAACAGCATTTTATTAAGGACTTTATGGGCTTGCCCCATTGTATCCTGGGAAAATCCCTTGAGTTCGGAACATCAGCAGTGTTTCATATATGAGGACATAGAGTCTTTGAGAGTTTCAATAACCCTTCAAGGACACAAAATCATAGTCAAGGACACAAAAATGTAGTTTTACTTAAACCTGCAATCCTCCCATCTCAGGCTCTCAAGTACTGGGATTACAGCACCACCACACCCAGCCAAATCAGGGCATTTTAACCACTAAAGTGTATTTGCTCCGTCTCATTTATGTGTCCCCAAACTATCTTAGTTTTCAGGAAGATCATAGTTATTGGTTCTAAAGTTCACTGGAAAATTCTTATCAAGACTAAGTTCCTCATGGATTCACTGATGGCAGTGTGGTCTAAATGATCATGCTATGATTTTTATGACTTTCTACATCACGTGAAGTGGAATGTCAAGTAGATGTATTCAAATAGTTTCATTGTTTAGGAAATAGGTTATTATTATTTATTATTTAAAAGAAAATAGGGATTCTGTGGGTGTGTTGCCACACTTCTGTAATCCCAGTACTTTGGAAGCTGAGATAAGAGGATCACACATTTGAGGACAGCCTGGGTAACACAGTGAGACTTTCGGCAGCCTACTAAGACCCTGTTTCAAAACAAAACAAAAATTTAAAAAGGGCTGGGGTGTAGGTCAAAGGCAGAATACCTTTGGGGTTCAATCCCTGGTACCACACACACAAAAAAAAACCCAGAGATCCACTCAATAAATTTCCCTAGACAGGTTTTTATACAAAAGGAAAGTAAGTAAGCATACTTGTCAAATAATATGAGCTAGATTATTTTTAAAAATTATAGTATCAGCAGGGCGTGGTGGCGCACATTTGTAATCCCAGCATTTGGGAGGCTGAGACAGGAGAATCGTGGTTCGCAGACAGCCTCAGTTACTTAGCGAGGCCCTTTGCAATTCAGTGAAACCCTGTTCAAAATAAAAAATAAAACCCAGGCATGATGGAGTACACTTGTAATCCTAGTGCTTGGGAGGCTGAGACAGGAGGATCGCACAGGTTCGAAGCCTGCCTCAGCTACTTAGTGAGGCTCTCAGCAATTTAGTGAGATCCTGTTTCTAAATAAAATATTTTTTAAAATAGGTATGGGAGTATAGCCTGGAGGTAGAAAATCCCCTGGGTTCCACCCCCAGTACCACAACAAATAAATAAATAAATAAATAAATAAATAAATAAATAAACTAAAAAAAGACGGGGGTATAGCTCAGAGGTAGAATGCCCCTGGATTCCATCCCCGGTACCGCAAAAAGTAAATAAATAATAAAGAAAAAAGAAAAAAAGAAAGAAACAAAAAAAGAAAGAAAGAAAGAAAGAAAGAAAGTAAGTGATGGGGCTGTAGCTCAGAGTTATAATGCCCCAAGATTCCATCCCCAGTACCACAAAAAAATTATCATATAATTTTTATATATAGTATATAATTTTTATGTAATTTATATGATTTTTAGAGTATGTAATTTTTATATAGTATATAGCCAGATATAGTATATAGGTACTGGAGAGAGGCAATCGCAGGAAATGAAAATAGGAAATCAAAGAGAGAAGCGGTCTAATGTTGGTGCAGGATACGAGAGGCCTGGTGATGCCAATTTGGTCAATGTAGCTATGGGAATTGAAGCCCGTATGGCAAGACAGAGACGCGGCTGCTGCCCTTGGTCTCCACCTCAGTCTGAGGAAGGAAGCGGGTGGCTCCCTTCTCCCTGCTGTGTTGGCATAAACAGCCTTCACTGACAGGGGAGCTCCCTGACTGTTCAGAAGAGCGTGGCACCACACGCTCAGCTCCTGCGGTTCAAGCATCCAAGCCTAAGAGCCACAGCCACTGTGTGAGCTGATCGAAGCTCCGCCTCATGCCACAGAGATCTTTCTGGAGGCTTTAGATGCAGAGGGCAAATAACGATGGTTCGAAACCCAGTATTAAGGCAATGGCGCGGGATAATAAAGGGTTTTAGAGGAGGGTACCTGGAAGTTCTCCTCTTTTTCCAATGTTGGTACATGTCTGTTATGGTTAACAAACAAAACGTATTGAAAAGTCACTCAATCCTGAAGCTCTTCTGTTATGAAATTACGTGTTTTTCTTTTCTTGCAGGTCTGGGGATGGAACCCAGAAGCATTCTACCTCCGAGGTACACCTCCAGCCCGATTTTTTTTTTTTTTTTTTTTTTTGGTGGTACTGGGGTTCCTGGAAGCCCTTCTACCTCCGGTCTACACTCCCAGACCTATTTTTTATACTTTTTTATTTGGAAACAGGGTCTCATAAGCCAGCGCGCGCGGCTGGCTTCGAACCTGCGCGATCCTCCTGTCTCTGCCTCCCAAGCGCGGGGATTACAAGCGTGCGCCACCACGCCCGGCCCTCCAGCCCAATTTTTTATTCCTTATTTTGAAACAGGGTCTCACTGAATTGCAAAGGGCCTCACTAAGTAGCTGAGGCTGTCCGCAAACCGGAATCCTCCTGTCTCAGCCTCCCGAATGCTGGGATTATAAGGGTGCATCACCACGCCCGGCTAAAATTATGTGCTGTCTAATTGACCAGCAAGCCTGTGAGTTTGCCACAAGTACAAATGGTTTGCCTTAAAAAGATCTTGCATGTGGCGAGGGGTAGCTCAGGGCTAGAAAGTACCCACAAGGCCCAGGTTCCATCCCAGTGCTTAAAAAATGATCCCAAATAGTCTCTCCTAGGCTTTTAAAAGTTGGCATCTGTAACTAGTCTGTGTCACACCTGGGTAAATATTTATCTTATTTGAGAAGTCCCTGAAGCATCTGCTTAGAAGCACTTTCATTCTGACGGATGTACCTTCCCAAATGGCTCCAGTGAGGATGGCTGGTGGCTTCTATTTGTAAAATCTACAAAGCACTGGCAAATATATTTTATTTTATCCTCAGATATTAAGGCTGTTCATTTCAAAACCTTTGTAGGCTGAGATGAAAACAAACAAAATCTGCAACAATTGGCTGAAAAAGGAGGCCATACCTACCCTTTTGGGGTCTGGGGGTACTCCAGCAGCAGTCTACTACTGAGCTGCATCCTCCCACAACTATTTTTATTATTTTTTATTTTAAGACTCACTCAATTGCCCAGTCTGTCCTTAAAATTGTGTTCCTCCTGGTCTTGAATTGGCAATCCCAACTCCGAATCACTAGGATGTGTGTGTGTGGGGGGGGGGGGGGGTTTACTGAGGATGGAACCCAGGGGCCTTCTACCTCAGTGATATACCTCCAGACCTATTTTTATATTTTATTTGGAAACAGGATCTCACCAAGTTGCTAAGAGCCTCACTAAGTTGGTGAGGCTGACTTCGAACTTGCGATCCTCCTGTCTCAGCCTCCCAAGTACAGGGATTATAAGCATGCGCCACCACGCCCAGCTCGAATCACTGGGATTAAAGGGCTGCTCTACCATGTCCAGCTAATATGTCTACTTTTTATACTGTCCCTTTATTTGTGCATTATAGCCTCACACCATAACGTAAATCATGTTCACAGTGGCATACATGCACATAGCACTTGGTGCCCACCCCACGACCCTTCCCAATACAAAGTACTGACACTGATACTGGTATGTTCACATAGATACATACATTCGACGGTAGTATTTCCATTAGTGAATCTCAGTCTTCCCTTTCCCCTTCCTTTAGACTCTGCTGAGGTTTCCCTTCCATTATCTGGAGTCCCTCTGCCATTCCAGTTACTCCCTAGTTTGTGAAAACATAGTAGGAAAAACATATGACCCTTCACTTTCTGTGCCTGTCTAACCTCATTAACATAATATTCTCTAGGTCCTTCCCTTTTTTTTGCAAATGACATCATTTTGTTCTTTTTTTAATTGCTGAGTAAAATTGCATTGTTTGCATATGCCATAATTTTGTAACCCACTGTCTGATGATGGGAAACCAAGGCTCAAAGAGGCTCCGGGGTATGACCAAGGTCACAAAGTAGTGAGCCAGAGGCCTGGGCAGGTGTGAGCCTAGATCTTCCAGCTCTTGGTTCCACAAACACGATGCACCTTGGCATGAGAGCCTGGCTGTTTTGTGCCTCCTGTGCCCTAGGCACGAGGCCCCTGAGGATTTTATGTGCTGGCAGATATGTATTATATTTTATAGGAATGATCAAAGATCAGAAGACTAATTGTTCTAGCGGGACACAGTCTCAGCCAACCTTTATTTCTATGCATCTGAAAATCACCACCAATGAACCTGCATATAGCGCAGCCACAACACACACTAGTTTCCTGTGTTTTGCAGCCCTGAGACACAGCGGTGGGACAACTACTGTTTCTAGTGTTTCATTTTGGCTCTAAGTAACTATTGCTGTGAAAGCAGAGTGAAGGGTAAAGGGATTTCTGTTATTCACACAATTTAAGTAATTGTCTTATCACTTGAATTTATGGTTTCTCCAAGACTGTTTTATATCTTGAACAAAGTTTTCTGAGATTGAGATTCACACCATAGGAAGCTCGGTGTGCATTGACCCGACGGCATTTACGTCATCTTTCTGTCCTGAGCTGGGCACCAGGGCAGTCAATTCTGTTAAAAACTGACTCTTGTATATTCTGGAACCTTCTAAGAGTAGTGGATGGTGCTTCACCATTTCTATTTAAAAAGTGTGATTTTTTATTTTATTTATTATTTTTTTTTTTTGGTACTGGGGATGTGGGGATGGAACCCACAGGCCTTCAACCTCTGGCTATACTCCCAGACCTATTTTATATTTTTATTTGGAAACAGGGTCCCACCAAGTTGTTGAGAGCCTCGCTAAGTAGCTGAGGCTGTCCTTGAAACTGGGCAATCCTCCTGTCAGCCCCCATAGTACTAGGATTACATGCATGCTCTACCATCCCTGGCAAAAGAATGTGAATATTTTAACACATGTATGTTGCATTCAGAAAAACAAAAGGAAGGTCATGCATGGTGATGCATGCCTGTAATCCCAGTACCTCGGAGGCTGAGATAAGAGGATTGCAGGTTCGAGGACAGCCTCAGCTAATGGTGAGATTCTCATCAACATAGCAAGACCCTGTTTCCAAATCAGAAATCAAATTAGACTGGGGAGTGTAGCTCGAAGTTAGAATGAATGCCTCTGAGTTCAATCTCCAGTACCACACACACACATACCACACACACACAGGATTAGAAAGGGCAGGAAAATGGTAAAATCTTAATACATGAGATTCAAAAACTAAAAGAAACACCAGGAGGTATTCAGGGATGTTAAAAATTCCATTGGTTAAACTGGTGACTATTTACTACTATGTAATTAAAATACAACTCTGTCATGTCAACACAAAGTATTTATAATTATATCAAGTACCTTTGGGTTCTAAGTATTTATTTTAGAATTATACTTATTTCACATTTTCCTCACAGTGACCTACAGGCACTTTGGAGTTTCTCTACCCATCTGACCCAGAAATGACTCCAACATCTCTTCCTTCCTTTTGATCTACCAGTTGGCTTTTTGGAGAATTACTATTTATTTTACTATTTCTGCTGTCTTTTTTTTTTTTTTTTTTTTTTGGTGGTGGTACTGGGGTTCCTGGAAACCCTTCTACCTCTGGGCTACACTCACAGACCTATTTTATATTTTTATTTGGAAACAAAGTCTCTTAAGCCAGCGCAGCTGGCTTCGAACCTGCGTGATCCTCCTATCTCCGCCTCCCAAGCACGGGGATTACAAGCGTGCGCCACCACGCCCGGCTTCTTCTGTCAATTTTAATCCACCCTTCACTTCGGTCATGTGTTACAGGCATACCCACACACAAAAAGTATATTTCAAAGAAAAAGCTATTCGTGTTTTTCATACACTTGAGTTTTCTCCCATGCATTTTTACTTACTTCTGCTGACTCTTGCTCCTACCAAAGTCTCCAGAGACTTTGTATGTGGAAAAGTCCTATCTGGCTACTCTGCGATTTTCACCATTTCTTTCTAGCTGAAACTGGATTGCAAGTAAATTTATTGATATTTTTCCAAACTTGAAAAAACTAAGACTAGAATTCTAAGACTGGATTTGTGCGGATGTCTGCGGATGTATGTTTTGGTGGCATTGTCTCCTGGCCACTTAGCATGCTGGCTCTATCTCTAGATATCCACGCTGAGTGAGAAGCGAGCTATTAATTGGCTATTAAAAAAGATAAAGAAGGCTGGGTGTGGGGGCGCACGCTTGTAATCCCAGCGCTTGGGAGGCTGAGACAGGGGGATCACACAGGTTCGAAGGCAACCTCAGCTACTTGGTGAGGCTCTCAGCAACTTAGTGAGACCCTGTTTCCAAACAAAATATAAAATAGGTCTGGGAGGATCCCCCAGACATAGAAAGCCTCTGGGTTTCACCCCCAGTACCACCCAAAACAAAACAAAAATTGATAAAGAAGCCGGGCGTGGTAGCGCACACTTATAATCCCAGTACTTGGGAGGCTGAGACAGAAGAATCCAGGTTCGCTTCAGCCTCGGCTACTTAGTGAGGCCCTCCGCAGCTTAGGGAGACCCTGTCTCAAAATAAAGAATAAAAAATTGGGCCGGGGGTATAACTCGGAGGTAGAATGACCCTGGTTCAATCCCCAGCACCACACACACCAAAAAAAAAAAAAAAAAAAGATAAAAGAAACACATGTGAGGAGACATAGCAAGTAATAGAGGGGAAGGTGTGGGTCATCATTGAAAGAAAACAATATAGTAAGAGGAAGAAAAACATTCCCTGAACCTGCTCATGAGCATTCTCACAGCTGCACGGTGCGTGTTGTAACTCAATGACACTTCCTGGCCAAGGCTGAACGCAGCCATGCGAGGAGCACGTTGCCACAACAGTGCACACGGTGAGGGCACGGCTTGCTAGCACTGAACACCACCCTCTCTCTCTGCTCTTCGCCCAGCCAGGGCAAGGCTACTGGCATCTGCACTGATGTAATTCTACCCAGCTATAAAGGAGGACAAAATCATGGCATTCGCAAGAAGTTGGAAAGACCTGGAGAACATTATGCTAAGTGAGATCAGCCAAGCACAAAAAGAGAAGGGACATGTGTTTTCTCTAATACGCCCAAACTAGGGAGTATTAGGAATACCGGAGGGACTCCAGGTAATGGAGGGGAAACCTCAGCAAAGCTACAATGGAAGGGTAGGAGAGGAAGAAGGCTGAGGCTGATTAACAGAGGAGCTACATTCGAATATGGTAAAAGTGTGAATATAACGTGATCAACCTGGACGCTCATTGTTGGGGGGAGGGGATGTGGGGGAGGGGCAGGCACCAAGCACTGGGTGAATACACGCCATTGTCAATATGATTCACATTATGATGCGACACTATTGTTTACCGATAAAAAATTAAAAAACAAATTTAAAAATCCCCCCCAAAAAATAAACTTCAATAACCGTGATGTCTAATCTCTCACCAATTTTTCTTTGTCCATAGATGAAGAACTCCATATAGAGAAAAGAGAAGACAGAGAGACCTGTAGGGAGATGTAAGAAATGAACAGACACAGATTAAGAGACTGCAAAGCTGAAGGAGGCCTGTAAAATAAAAATGCACCAGGATGCATAAAGTGTAGAAAAGTTCTAGTGTAGAAAATTTCAGTAAAGTCACATAAAAAATTGGCTACCAGGATCGCTTTAAAGCCAAAGCCACAGAGAAAAATGGACGAAAATGGAAACTCACGACACAGAAACACGGGGTAATAAGCAATCAGAAACATAAATATAAGCATTTTTATCCCTTAAATACTTAATTTTTTTATTCTGCTCCTAGAATAAACTCATGACTACATAAAATTCTTCAGCAAAATGTTAGCTTGAGCGTAAATTTTCATTTGCTTGCAATTCATACTATCCCCCAAAATTTGCATTGTCTGCATCTCATTTTTTCTCATTTTCTAAAGATTTAGTGTGTGTCTCCCAGATATATTATAGCTATCCATTTTTATCATGGGCAAACACAAACATATTTGTAGGCAAGTTCTAGTGGACAAAGACAAAATTGGTTTCAAATGAAATGTTAGCAATTAAATAAGAAGATTAAATATTTTAATAGTAATAAATTAAATTCCACACTGGGGTTCAGTTCCTAATATTGTCATGTTGTTTTTACGCTGTTTCTCTCAACTTCTCATTATGGTCCACAGGATTTGGTCTAAAATACACGAAGATAATGTGACATTTGTCACAGAAGTGTTTCTGAGTTTCATATTTATGGCGGAAATAACTACCCACCAAAAATTTGTGTTCCTCTTTTCTAGAGTCTAAGTTACTCCTAAGAAGCAGCTTCCCACAGAGGGCACATTTACAGGACCAAGAGAGAGCTATAAACGTGCAGGTAGGGATGTTATTTATTTATTTATTTATTTATTTATTTATTTATTTATTTATTTGTTTATTTATTTGCGGTACTGGGGATGGAACCCAGAGGCATTATATCTCCGAGCTATACCCCCAGCCCTATTTTTTAGCCTTTTTATTTTTTGAAACAGGGTCTCACTGAGTTGCAAAGGGCCTCACTTTGTAGCTGAGGTTATCCACAAACCGCCATCCTCAGATCTCAGCCTCCCAAATGCTGAGATGACAAGTGTGTGCCACCACGCCCAGCTTGTTATTCGTTTCTGCCAACAGAATGTGAGCAGATGTGTCAACTAAAGGCTAAGAAGTTGCTTTGTTAGCCTTGCCCTGACTGGAAGTTAGAAAGCTTCTCATGACTTTAACAAAATACCTGAGAGTCAACTTATAAAGAGAGAAGGGAGATGGGCGTGGTGGCGCATGCTTGTAATCCCAGCATTGAGGAGGCTGAGACAGGAGGATCGCGGTTCGCAGACAGCCTCAGCTACTTAGTGAGACCCTGTTTCAAAATAAAGACTAAAATAAATAGGGCTGGGGGTGTAGCTTGGAAGTAGCTCACTTATCCCCGGGAGCAACAACAGACTGCTACACAAATTAAGAAATTGAATTATTTAAGGCCATTGGAATTTTGTGGTCCATCTTTTGCAGCAGATAGCATTCCCCAAATGAATCCAAGAATGAAGGACCACAAAGTATGGTTGTGAACACCTGCAATCCCAATACTCACGAGGCTGGAACAGGAAGATCACTGGTTCGAGGCCAGGCTCAGTAATTTAGCAAGACTCAGCAACTTGGCAAGACTCTGTTTCCAAAACAAAAACAAAAAGGGCTGGGGGTGTGGTGTGGTGGCAGAACACCCCTGGATGTAATCTCCAGTGTCAAAAACAGAGGGGAAAAAAAAAAAGCTGGGCATGATGGCACATGCTTGGAATCCCAGTACTTGGGAGCCGAGACAGGTGGATGGCAGGTTTGCAGCCAACTTCAGCAACTTGTGAAGCCTTCTGTAACTTATGAGACCCTGCTTCAAAATAAAGAATAAAATTGGGCAGGGAGTGTAGGTCAGAGGTAGAATCCCCGGTACTGGGTTTGATCCCCAGTACAGAGAGAGGAAGGGGTGAGTTGTATTTTTGTGTGTGTGTGTGTGTGTGTGTGTGTATGGTACTGGGGTTCCTGGGAGCCCTTCTACCTCCGGGCTACACTCCCAGACCTATTTTATATTTTTTTATTTGGAAACAGGGTCTCTTAAGCCAGCACAGCTGGCTTTGAACTTGCACAATCGTCCTGTCTCTGCCTCCCAAGTGCGGGGATGACAAGCGCGCGCCACCACGCCCGGCTCAGATGAATTGTATTTATAGTGTTGGCTTGTTAATGGTTATATAGGTCTGCATGTCCATATTTACCCTACGAGTTAAAATTTTTTCACCAAAACAAATCCTTATTTTTACTCTTACAGTAATTGAAAAGGATATAATTTTAGCAAATAAATCTAATCTTAGTAGAAAAAGTACAAAGCTAATGAAGGAGCCAATAGCTATGGCCCAGCCCAGGAATCAAAGCGGACAGTCCACACAGCGGGGCCACAGAGGGCCTGGCACGGCAGCCTCCTGGAGCCCAGGAGAAAATGGAAAAGAGAAAATAGAGCTGATGGCTGAGCACCCTGCCAGCTCAGAGAGATAATATGTCATTATCAAGAAAGTGATGGTGAGGACTCTGGAGTGGAAGAGTTGAAGGCTCCCTGGAAAGGTCAGAGGCTGGCAGAATAGTAGGGCCCATCCCAGCCCTCCTGGTCCTCTCCTCTCCTCCCATCTCCTCTCCTCTCTTCTCCTCTCCTCTCTTCTCCTCTCCTCTCCTCTCCTCTCCTCTCCTTGGGCTATCCATTTACAACGATCCATATTCCCAGCAGAAACGGAAATGTTGTGATCTTTTATCTTTCAGCTGAAAAGCAAAACCTTTTGAGGGAAAAAAAAAAAAAAGCTTCATGCATCCATTTTGTATTTACTAATGTCTTTTCTTGGACTATAAAGATTCCCAGGCAAATGTCTCTCTTGGGATGCTTTTCTCAAGTGAAGCTCTCTGTCTAGTGGGTCAGGGAATGTCTGCCTGTCACGCGCAGTGACGACTCTTACACGATCTTCCTCAAGCAGTTTTATTACCCCAGGTTCTTATACAGTTACCATTCCTCTTTAATGCTCTCTCAACGCCCTCTCAGGTAAAAACAACATCAGTCTTCTATCTCCTCCCTCATCACTCCACCAACCCTCCTTCTGGCACTCTATGTCTCTGCTGCGGCACACACCGGTCACAATGGTGGCTTTGTGAACATGTCCGTCCCAGCTCGGAGCCCAGAGCAGTCCGCCAAGGAACCGCTCTTCCTGTCCACCAACCCTCTTCTTCTCCTTCCTTAGCTCCCTTAGCTCTCGCCCGCTAGGGCATGCGCGCTTTTTAACCTTCTCCTGGGCGGGCAGGTGGTAGCACGAGGCGTTGCATCACTAATTATCCGTAAGGCGCCTGATAGGGCTCACTGCGCAGGCTCAGGGCACCGCCAGCCTCGTGAGCCTCGTGACTTGGCTGCAAGCCCAGGCGCCATCTTGAGTCCACGCTGGCAACAAGCCTGGGTGCCACCTCGGTCCTGCCGAGTGGGCCCCAACATATCTCCCTTTTTGTTTTATTAAAATAAGGCTCGGGATCGTGCCTGTCTTAGGTTGCCGACCCTCAAGGACCATTCTTACCCGTCATTGGGAGAACAATAGCATGATTGTTTCCCTGTCTTAGGTTGAAAGGTCCCGGGGACGATCTTACCCGTCACTGACTACCGATCCAGCATACTGAGCCATACATGGGGAGATAAGCCAGCTTCTAGGGCTGCCAGAGCTTGCACCAATATGCGCTGTTGTTGCAGTGCGCGTTGTCGAGTTCGCCTGATATATCCAACCATGAAACATCATGCTACCACCAACAAGAGTGCCCAGAACGCCATGCCACCCCAGTCTTTTAAAAAACCCAATGTTCCGTGTATTAAGTCCATTCATTGTTGTACTGCGGCGACTTCCACGCGGGTAGAATTAATTGCAGCGATGGATGCTCATAGCTCAATCATGGTGTGTTCAAATTCACGGCTCCAAGTTCCTAGAAGCGTCTTGCTTAATTGACGAAACAAATTGCCTGCATGGGAGAAATTCTGATACTGCACATACGTTATACATATAGTCCAGATAATTGAGCTTACTGAGCCATGCCAGCAGCCACATGTGAGGATAGAGCATTCATAGTGGTTGCAATAACTGCCACGGCCACAGAGGCCACAATTACAGCAATAAGAGCAGAAATTCCAAAGTCTCCAAGGGTGCATAGAAGCATAGCAGAAAGTCAGAAAACAGGTATCAATAAAACAACCTAAACTATCATTAACCAAGGTAAAGGAAGAGGGAAAGTAGAAATAATTCCCCAAAGATCTTAAAGAAAACAACTCATCTCTACGGTACCGAGCAGCAGTTTACAACTCTTACGTTAGGAACTAATCTTCTGACCTATCCTTTACACATTAGGCGCCTTTTCCAACTAACCTCAGGTGTCTTCCATCTATGGTGGCGGATTAGGAGAGGGAGTCGAATCAGGACCAGCCCGATTCTCTAACTTGCTTACACTAAAAAATATCCTCCTTAATGGAGCCCCCTTTGATCGGGGAAAATACAGCGCTGTCCCTCGCTTTTCCGCGAGCCTCGCTTATCCGCGAGCCTTATTTACTAAATATCCTCCTTAATGGAGCCCCCTTTGATCGGGGAAAATATCCTCCTTAATGGAGCCCCCTTTGATCGGGGAAAACACTAAAAAATATCCTCCTTAATGGAGCCTCCTCCTCCCTTTTCGGAGTCAAAGGAGTACTTACCAGCCGGCTGCCCGGGACTGCCGAGGTTCTGATCAAAGCGAAGTTCCCCGTACGGGCCACCATTTGTCGGGCGCAGTGACGACTCTTACACGATCTTCCTCAAGCAGTTTTATTACCCCAGGTTCTTATACAGTTCCTCTTTAATGCTCTCTCAACGCCCTCTCAGGTAAAAACAACATCAGTCTTCTATCCTCTCCCTCATCACTCCACCAACCCTCCTCCGTGGCACTCTACGTCTCTGCTGCAGCACACACCGGTCACAGTGGTGGCTTTGTGGACATGTCCGTCCCAGCTCGGAGCCCAGAGCAGTCCGCCAAGGAACCGCTCTTCCTGTCCACCAACCCTCTTCTCCTTCTCCTTCCTTAGCTCCCTTAGCTCTCGCCCGCTAGGGCATGCGCGCTTTTTAACCTTCTCCTGGGCGGGCAGGTGGTAGCACGAGGCGTTGCATCACTAATTATCCGTAAGGCGCCTGATAGGGCTCACTGCGCAGGCTCAGGGCACCGCCAGCCTCGTGAGCCTCGTGACTTGGCTGCAAGCCCAGGCGCCATCTTGAGTCCACGCTGGCAACAAGCCTGGGTGCCACCTCGGTCCTGCCGAGTGGGCCCCAACATCTGCCCAAGGGGAGAAGAAGGGAAAACATTCAAACGGCCTTTAGCTTCATTTCTGACACATTTTCCCCTTGGCTCTTTTCTAGATTTCTGCAGCTAAAAAAGGTTCCATTTATACCATCGCAGATGTAATTTTTTTTTTTTCTTTTTCTTTTCTGCAGTACTGGGGATGGAATCCAGGGGCATTCTACCTCTGAGCTACATCCCCAGCCCTGTTTTTTATTCTTTATTTGGAAACAGGGTCTCACTGAGTCACAAAGGGGCTCACTAAGTAGCTGAGGCTGTCTGCTAACCATGATCCTCCTGTCTCAGCCTCCAAAATGCAGGGATTACAAGCGTGCGCCACCACACCTGCCTCATACTATTTTTAAAAAATGTCTTCGGACTCCAAATCTAAAGGCTAGATCCAGTCATGTCCCCATGCCTAGCAGAAATACAGGAAATCGCTGGTCCTTCCTGGAATCATACTTTCTCAGCCGCTGAAGAGGGCACTGAATTAATGGAATCTAATGTCCATTTCCTGGAAAGCTCATTTTTAATCATTTCGGCCACTATAGCTCATCCATAAGGATTGTAGAGCAGAGTTCTTTGAGCGCTCGCTTAAGTACTTGCTCAAGTATCAGAGCTTCCTGAGACGATTTCTCCCTTTGCTTTATTACGTCTTTCAGGGAGAGAATAGAGTGCTAACTTTACAATCTCTTCTCCCATCCTCTCAAAGATGGGCTTCCGGCCTCAGCCTGGAAAGCAGCACATCAAAGCACTTTCCATTATCACAACTTCAAAGTGTCGGCCTGGCTGAAAGAAAGAGAACGATCATTACAGAAGCTAATGCAAAGGATAAGTGATCCGTCTGTACTTCCGGCATCCTAAGAAGGCACCTGTGATCAGGACAGACCACTGGGCGGCCACATACATTGACCACACTGTAACAGATGCTCCGGGAGTGCCTTCATAGGTCCCTGTGTGTACACATCTGGCTATTATAGACACTTTATTGGCTGTTTCTTTGATTATATGAATTTCATGAGAATATCTATAGTTATTTTTTGGAAGTTACTGTGGATTGCATCCATCAGCCTCGCATACACAGAGCTCGTTCACTTAGCGCATGCACACAGAGCTCATTCACTTAGTGCATGCACACAGAGCTCGTTCGTGTCCGCTTAGCGCGTGCACACAGAACTCATTCGCTTAGCGCGTGCACACAGAGCTCATTCGCTTAGCGCGTGCACACAAAGCTCGTTCGCTTAGCGCTTGCACACAGAGCTCGTTTGCTTAGCGCGTGCACTCAGAGCTCATTCATTTAGTGCGTGTACATAGAGCTCATTCACTTAGTGCGTGTACACAGAGCTCATTCATTTAGTTTGTCAAATACCTTCTATAAACTGGACATCATTATACGTAAAGGGATAAATAAGCCAGGTACAGTGGCCCGTGTCTGTAATCTCAGTATTTGGGAAGCTGAAACGGGAGGATCACAAGTTGGAGGCCAGCCTCAGCAACTTACTGAGGCCCTGTTTCAAAATAAAGACAAATAAATAAAAAGGGCTGGGGTGGAGCTCAGAGGTGGAATGTCCCTGGATTCGGTCCCCAGCACACAAAAAATAAATAAAAGTATATAAGTAAAGGTACCAAGCATGCACAAAATTCATCCTCCCGTGCCATCTAAAATTGAAACTGGGCAGCCAGGTGTGGTGGTGCACACTTGTAATCCCAGCATTTGGAAGGCCTAAACAAGAGGATCTCAGTTCACCAACAGCCTCAGCTACTTAGTGAGGCCCTTTGCAACTCAGTGAGACACTTTTTAAAAATAAAGGATAAAAAATAGGGCTGGGGGTGTAGCTCAGAGATAGAATGCCCCTGGGTTCAATCCTGAGTGCTGTAAAAATAAATAAATAAGATGGGCATGGTGGCGCACGCTTGTAATCCCAGCATTTGGGAGGCTGAGACAGAAGGATAGCAGTTCACGGGCAGCCTCAGCTGCTTAGTGAGGCCCTTTACAACTCAGTGAGACTCTGTTTCAAAAAATAAAAAGACTAAAAATTGGGGCTGGGAGTGTAGCTTAGAGGCAGAATGGCCCTGGGTTCCATCCCCAGTACTAGAGGGAGGGAGGGAGGGAGAGAGAAAGAGAGAGAGAGAGAGAGAGAGAGAGAGAGAGAGAGAGAGAGAGAGAGGGAGAGAGAGAGAGAGAGAGGTCTTTGGAAGATGTAATTTGGGAATTTTTTAATCAATCAATTAAAATATTGTTTCCAATAATGATGGGAAGAAATAAAACTGGTCAAATTTAAGTTACTTCAGTCAGACTAAGCCTCATGTTGACTCTTCCTTTCACATTATTTTTACAGCCATGAGAGAAATCCATACACACCTCCCACAAGAAGACTTTTAAAAAAAGTAAATGAAAGCTATAAAGGGGCAAGTTAAGAGACAGCTTTAACAGAAAAAAAGAAATGTTTATTCCGCCAAATCCTCGTGTGAATTTTAAATTATTAAATCTCTAAGAACACCTGATTTATGGACAGGATAACACTGCCTCTAGCCAAAATCATTTTTAATAAAAAGCAGGAAACCTCCTGAAGTTCATCTCAGATTTAATATCAAACACAGCAGCCACACATGAACATTTCCTCATAAAACACAGAAACAGCAAGGTGCAAACAGCTGGTGCCGCCAGTGGGAAGCCGAGTACAAACAAACAGTGCGTTGGGGGATTGGGACTTGCAAACCTGGGGAACCAGCCAGTGAGAAAGAGCCAGAGACAGAAAGGACATCTCTGCCAAGAAGGGACCCAAGGAAGACTCATCCCTAAAGGACCCCAGGGGCCACGCGGCACTCCCTGTCCAAATACAGCATGTCCTTAGTGACTACGGAAGGAGTCGCACGATAGTGCTCTGTTTGAATTTTTATGCATAATTTAGAGTACACCCAGTGATGGGAAAACACCAAAGTAAACAAAAGCAAGGAACGAAATAAGGTAACATTGCCATTCTCTCTCATTGTTTTTAAGAAAGGCAGCAGATATCTAAGGGAGTCCTTAAAAACACAAATCACATGTTTTTCCTATAGCCATTTTGATCAGAGAAAAAGAAAGGTGTCAAAGAGGAAAATGTGTCTAATGTATATTAGAATCTGTCTTCTGATTGTTCAGGAACTGTGTTTATTATCATTTTATAAACATAGGTGGTGGGCCGGGCGTGGTGGCGCACTCTTGTAATCCCCGCGCTTGGGAGGCAGAGACAGAGGATCGCGCTGGTTCGGAGCCAGCCGCGCTGGCTTAAGAGACCCTGTTTCCAAATAAAAAAATATATAAAATAGTTCTGGGAGTGTAGCCCGGAGGTAGAAGGGCTTCCACGAACCCCAGTACCACCAAAAAATTAAAAAATAAAATAAAATAAACATAGGTGGTAAAAGATTATGTCTCACGATTACAAATCCAAGTAGCTGGATACATTTTATAGAACTAAATTTATCACGGGTAACCCCTTGTAGGGCAATTTCAACAATCACGAGGATCATAAAGAAATATCTGGGCCTGCTTCCACTGATCCTCAGTTGCTATTTTGTCATTTGTTATTTTGTTAAAAACAGTCTGAAAAATAGCAAGTCAATTTTTGAAGGGGATGAAAAGGGTAAAAAAAAAAAAAAAGAAAGAAAGAAACCTAATGTCATACACAGGTGTTTTGGAGGCCACTGTGATTAGTTTACAGTTTCTAGGTGTGAGAGAAGAAAAAGATGCCAAGTTAATAATTAAGCATAGTACACAGAAAAAGATATTTCTGCACAATAAAGATATCGGCCACAGGCCTAGCGTATATCTTTACATGATGCAGGTTTTATTGCGGGCAGTAACGCCATGATCTTCAACTTTCAAGGAGTTGTACAGATGGTCTTCACATGCTTGAAAAGCAAATCGTGAAACTGCTTCCATGCTAGTACACTCTACTGAGTATTGATTTATTCATTAAAAAGTAATATCATTGATAAAGTGCAATAATTCATAAAAGTACAATAATATCTCTATTTTTTGAGGCACTGGGGATTGAACCCAGGGGCATTCTACCTCTGAGATACACCCTCAGCCCTATCTTTTTATTCTTTATTTTTGAAACAGCGTCTCCCTAAGTTGCAGAGGGCCTCACAAAATAGATTAGGCTGGCTGCAAACCTGTGATCCTCCAGTCTCAGCCTCCCAAGTACTGGGATTACAAGTAGGTACCACTAAACCCGGCTTTGAGTATCCTAATTTATAACATAAATATAATAAATTAAGCATCATTAAAAGGGGTAATATGACCCTTCGATAATGTTGGGGTATTGGGAAATTTGAGGAAAAATCAGGAGCCTATATTGCATCATGCTAGAAAAATCCAGTAGAGATAAAAAGTTGAATGTGAAAAAACTGGAAAAACACTTGGAAAACATGAGTGAGATTTAAATGATCTATGAAAGTAGAAAAATTATAATTATGAAGATAACACACAGCCAGGTCTGGTGGTGCACACCTGTAATCCCAGTACTTGGGAGGCTGAGACAGAAGGATCTCAGTTTCAAGACCAGCCTCAGCATCTTAACAAACCCTCAACAACCTAGCAAGACCCTGTTTCCAAAGAAAACATAAACTAGGGCTGGAGGTGTAGTTTGGAGGTAGAATGTCTCCAATAGGGCAAAAATAATTCAACCTCTAGTAGTACAAAAATAAATAAAGACAATATATGCAAATAAAAATACCGTATTTAATTATACTTAAATGTCCTATAAGCCAAAGTCAGAGAAAATTAAGATGAAAAACTGGAACAAAACACTTTGCACACAAAGAATTAATTGATATCCATAATACCCAAGGAATTCTACGGAATCACCAATATTTAATGTTTCAAATGGGAACCGCATGTAGTTTCTAAACATGGGGGGAGAATAACACTGGATAACACTGGAGATAAATAAATGCTATTAAAAATTAGATAAGTCTTTTTTCCTTTTAAATTAGAAAACTTAGGCTAGGCGTGGTGGCGCACGCTTGTAATCCCCGCGCTTGGGAGGCTGAGACAGGAGGATCGCACGGGTTCAAAGCCAGCCTCAGCTGCTTAGTGAGGCTCTCAGCTACTTAGTGAGGCCCTGTTTCCAAATAAAGTATAAAATAGGTCTGGGAGTATAGCCCAGAGGTAGAAAGCCTCTGGGTTCTACCCCCAGTACCACTAAAAGAAAAAAGAGAAAAGAAAAGGGAAAAAAAGAAAAAATTCACTAGCTTTGATAGAATAGATCTTTCCTAGTAATTTATATGTATGAAAAAAATAGTATGTACAGATTAAAATATGAAATGAATAATCCAGCATTGTTAAGAAAACATAGAAATATTTTCAATGCCTTAACACGAAAGATGAAACATTTTTATGTCTATCCAAAGAAATATGGCTATTCTAAAAAACTGTATTTTCTTAGATTTTAGTGATACAGGAAAATCCAGTGAAGTGGTAGGAAATGAAGAAAACAGGTTAGACCTCTAGGCACATAAGCAGAGTTAGAACTGAGTGTGGGATGTAGCCAGTCTACACAGCTAGGGTACACTTCATCAGGGGACAGAGCAGTGAGGACACAGCCACTATCCTGGCCTCTTTCATGGGGAAACAGAAAATAAATAAACAGGTGCACAGTCCAATGTCAATGACAGGAAGAGAAGCCTTAAGGAACATACTGCAACACATAGATGAACGGGAGCATGCCTGCTCACACAGAGAAGAAACAGTGTCCAAATTGTAACTGTGAGTACTTTCATTTGATGTGATGAAAACTCTAAGTAATTTTAAATTTCTTTTGCATGATTTTTTTCTTTTTCTTTTTTAGATAAAAAAAAGCCCTAGTCTAGCCAGGCATGGTGGCTCATGCTTATAATCCCAGATCTCGGGAGGCTGAGACAGGAAGATCATAAATTTGCCAACATCTCAGCTACTTAGTGAGGCTCTCTGTAACTTAGTAAGACTCTGTTTATAAATGAAGAATTAAAAAATTGGTCTGGGGTTATAGCTTGGAGGTAGAATGTCCGAGTTCAATCCTCACCACCACACACACACACACACACACACACACACACACACACACAAAAGCCTTAGTCTTTATTGTTGGTCCGCCAAAATATGTCATCTTTTTTTAAATACACTTTTATTAGTGTACTGCATTTTCCGGTCATAATATAGATCAGAGTTACACAGCACACACCACTTGGTGACTTTCCCACAGCACAGTTTTGGGGCCCTTTAAATTTTGGCCATCGAAAGTAAACAAAAAGAGTACAGCAAGTGCTATGGGCACAAATGTTTGCATCACTTTGAATCTCATGATTGTGTAACCTTGTAGGAGCTTATATTTTTGTAAAGGTAGCACTTCCTGAAAGCTCTAGGTGCCAGCCCCTCCCCGGCATCCCCTTCAGCCAATGGCGTAAAGATTGTGAGGCCACGCTTCCGCCAATAGGAGTCCAGCACTGAAAACAAACTCTCCAGCTCTTTTCTGCGCGGTTGTTCTTGCCTACCTAACTTTCCTGGTGGCGGGACCCCTTCACGCAAAAAGTAAGGTCACCTTGCTGAGCCCCAGTATGGCCTTTTATTACAACCCCATAGAAATTTATTTCTAACACAGGCTTCCTTCATAAACGCGAAGGTTTAATAAGCATCCAGACCTAGAGGGAAGCCTTCCCCTTGCTGCAGCTTATAGCTGAGGTCATGACTTGGCGTGAAGACACACACTTCCGAGGCTCAGAGAGCGACATCCCTGATTTCAATATTTAGTTACTTTTCCCCAACATACAGGAAGTAGAAGTTGGACTGCTTGACAATACCGCTAACAGAAAAAATTATTGTCCCCCAAAGAGATATCAAACCAATTTAGAGGGCCAGTGTATCTGTGAAGTTATTAGCAACAATAAAAAGCAGATATTTCCTTCTAATAAAGTAATATTTCAGGATTTCCTAATCATAAAGTTTCTGTTTTAATCTCGCAACCAAATGACCTTCCATAAAGGACTAGAAATAGATGACTTCCTTCCACTGGGCTAAGACCCTCTTTCATTATCTGTTTGAATTACAGCTTCAGAAAGTTGAATGCAGGCAAATGTTAATGCTTTTCCACAATTTTAAAAGCAGTCTCAAATGACACGCAGGTCACTCCTAATGATTACATTTTTCCCAGCTAATTTCAAGGCTAAAATCTCTCTCTCTCTCTCTCTCTCTCTCTCTCTCTCTCTCTCTCTCTCTCTCTCTCTCTCTCTCTCTCTCTCCCCCTCTCCCTCTCCCTCCCTCTCTCCCTCTCCCCCCCCCTCTCTCTCATTCAACAACACTAAGTGTTTGGAAAGATACCAGAAAATGATCAGGACTATAACTTGTAAACATGGACCAATTAATCTTTCTCCATGGTTTCAACTTTTTCTTTGTCTTTACAAAGAAAGGGTTGGGGAATTTGATGGTTACTTCCCCATCTAACACTAACAGTCCCGGTCTTTGCGATTCATTTCCTCAAGGTTAAATTCACTGTGGTTTTAACTATGACATGCAAGAGTTTAATAAACAACTAAGAAGATGGAAAGACCTGGAAAACATTATGTTAAATGAGATTAGCCAAACTCAGAAGGAGAAGGGACATATGTAATGCACGCCTGTAATCCCAGCATTCAGGAGGCTGAGACAGGAGGATCACAGGTTCGAGACCAGCCTTAGCAACTTAGCTAGGCCCTCAGCAAGTTAGCAAAAATTTGTTTCAAAATAAAAAATAAAATAGGACCAGGGCTGTAGCTCATAAAAAGAATGCCTGTGGGTTCAATCCTCAGCACCACTAAATAAATAAATAAATAAATAAATAAATAAGCAAAAGAAGATTAAGCCAAGCCTGGCAGTGCTCATTTGTAATCCCAGCACTTGGGGGCTGAGACAGGAGGATCGCAGGCTCTCAACCAGCCTCAGTTACATAGTGAGGGCCCCCCACAACTTAGTGAGAACCTATTTCAAAACAAAGAATAAAAAACTAGGGCTGGAGGTGTAGCTCGGAGGTAGATGCCCCTGGTTCAATCCCCAGTACCACAAAAAATAATAATAATAATAAATTGAAATATGTCTTAAAGCACTACAGGTATCTTTATACTTACATGTGTGTCACAAATCTTAAGAAAATCCCCTGAATCTACCATCAAATTAATATTCTTCAAGCACTGATGCTCATACATTAAAAACAACACAGGCCAGGCGTGGTGGCGCACGCTTGTAATCCCAGGATTTGGGAGACTGAGACAGGAGGATCGCGGATTCAGAGCCAGCCTCAGCAGCTTAGTGAAGTTCTCAAAAACTTAGTGGGACCCTGTTTCCATTAATCAACCTCAGGCTTCTTCCTCCCCTACTCTTCCTTCCTGGCTTCCGAACTAGGTCTCCATCAACAGATGAATGGATTACAAAATTATGGGAAATACACACAATGGAATTCTACTCAGCAAATACAAAATACAAAAAATACAAAATAGGTCTGGGGGTGTAGCCCAGAGGTAGAAAGTCCCTGGGTTCCATCCTCAGTACCACACACACACACACACACACACACACACACACACACCAACACCCGGTGCATGGTGGTGCATACCTGTAAGCCTAGTACTTGAGAGGCTGAGACAGGAGGATCATAGGTTTTAGGACAGTCTCAGTAACATAGCAAAGCTTTCAGCAAACTTGCAAAATGCTACTTCTAAATGAAAAAATAAGAAGGGGGGTGAGGTGGTAGCTAAGTGGTAGGATGCCCCTAAGTTTAATCTGTAGTGCCCAAAGAAAACAAAAGCAAAACATCCAAAACCTCAACATAGCTTCTGATCCCAAATCCCATTGGCTACTGGATACGATCCAAAATTCTTGTCCTGGATGCTCAGGCGCACCATGTCCCAGCATCTACATTCTCCCACCACCTGCCTCCAACTCCTTTCTAGGCCCTCCCCTTAACAGGAACAGTTCATGCATTATTCCTCCACACCAGTTCTATGGGTCTGCATACATCCACACCCTGGCTGACACATCATCTTCTTTCTGTTCCTCTTTTCTAGTTTCTACTCTTCCTCTAACTTCCTCTTCTATAACAAAGTCACTTTCTTAGTCAACCAGTAAACTCCTTGGTGTTACTCATGAGTCACTTCTGTTTCACCTCCTACAGAGAGCATAGGAGCGCGGGAGCCAGGCAGACATGGATTACAAAACCTAATCTTCTCATTCCATACGTTCATAAGACTTCGGTCAGGTGTGGTGGTGCACACCTGTAATCCCAGTACTTGGGAGGCTGAGGCAGGAGGACACGGATTCCTGGCAAGCATTAGCAATTTAGCAAGACCCTCAGTAACTTGGTGAGACTGTTTCAAAACAAAACAAAAAAATAAGACAGGGCTGGGGTGTAGCTTGGAGGTAAAATGTCCCTGCATTCTACCCAGTATTGAAAAAAATAACTTCACTCTTCTGAGCTTCAACTTTTCCCACTGCAGAATGGAGATGATATATATCATGTTATTCAAAAGAGAACGGAGCACCCCTTTTGCCCTGAAATCCATCTATGAGTCAGATTAAAAATACTGTTGACATTTTAATAAAGTCTATGTTTAAATTAGGTGAAATTCTATAAAAGCTATCTAGAAGTAAACATGTGCTTCTAGTCTCCTGTTTTGTACCAACTCAAGTAGTTTTTTTTTTTTCCTGGGAAAAGTAAAAACAACCTGTTAAAATACATGACACTGGCCACTCAGATCAAGACCTTGTTTGTCAGATTTCATGAAAACATTTCTTGGTAAGATAATGAACCTAAAAATAAAGGACTGCAGTAGAAATACAAACAGTCCATCCATTATATCAGCACAATCAGCCAACTGTGTCAGTGACAATATGGGTGTGGGAACACAAATATTGGGTTCAGAATGGGAAAAAAAATGCCAAGAAATTCATTCTGATTATGATGCATGAGCATATTGTCACCAGAGGATGGTTGGAGACGATAAAATAAAAAGCAATTCTCATCATCTTCTGAACCTTCTAACTACTAATAATTGAGTACTTCTCTGATGATACCAAACAAGTTTCCAAGCTGATTAATAGGTCATGTGTGCAGAAAAGGCCCTCCCTGCTCATGCAACAATTATGATAATCCCCTCTTTTTTTCAAAGATTAGAAAGACTTCCTAATCTTGGAAGAATATAGGTTTTGGTTGCAGATGGTGTTTGCATATTACCTGTAGAGCTCATTAACATTTTTAAATCTCACATATTTTATCCTCACAACCCCAAGAGAACCATTATATAGGGATTATTACCTTTCATTTACAAGTGATAAACAAAGATTCAGAAGCAATTTAGAGGTCTGTCCAAGGTCAAGCAGCTAGTTAAGAAGGGACAGGATTAGAATTTTGATTTCCTAAACCAGTGCTATATTGAAAGACTCCGTAGACAACCATATAGACAGAGTTCACAAGAGTGACAGAAATCTTTTCTTCACTCTAAAGTCTCAGCTTTCTTTGTTTCATAGTAGGTGATTATATTGATAATACAGTTTTGACTATGTTTATCTTTTTGGGGGGTAATGGAACCCAGGGGCATTCTACCTTCAAGCTACAGCCCTAGTCTTATTTTATTACTCTTTATTTTGAAACAGGGCCTCACTGGGTTGCAAAGGGCTACACTAAGTAGCTGAGGCTGGCCTTGAACCACAATCCTCCTGTCTCAGCCTCCCAAATACTGGGATTACAAGCATGTGCCGTGTGCCACCAGGCCCAGAAGACTTGTGTCTGTTCAAATTAAAAAGCAACTGAGTCAGTGTTTGAATGACAAGAATAAATGTATCTGAATGATTTCCGGGCCTGGCTATGATTTGGATGATCACCTGGGTGCATCTTTCTCTGGCCACAAAGATCAGCATGAGACATTATCCTACCGCAATGAGAATCTTGTGTGTGTGTGTGTGTGTGTGTGTGTGTGTGTGTGTGTGTGTGTTACTGGGGGTGAAACCCAGGGGCATTCTACCTCCGAGCTACACCCCCAGTCGTATTTTTTATTCTTTATTTTGAAACTAGGCCTCTCTGAGCTGCAAAGGGCCTCACTAAGTAGCTGAGGCTGTCCCGGAACCGCGATCCTCCAGTCTCAGCCTCCCAAATGCTGAGATTAGAATGCTGGGATTACAAGCATGCGCCACCACACCCGGCTTGCAGTGATAATCTTAACAATGAATTTGCATGAATGTCCAAGCATTAGCAGGCCACACACTAGATTTTAGTGGTCTGTCTTTTCACCAAGCATGGTCCAGAATGTAAAAACTTACTCTGAATCATCTTTGGGGCACAGTCACCTGATGTTCAAAGAGAAACATAGGGGAGTTTATTTGCATAAATGAGAACATAGATAAGGAGAAATATGAAAGTATGAATGGGGAAGTAGAAAACAATCTAAGGATCCACTGATACTTGTGACTATGGAAGGTATTTTCTTTCAGAGAAGAGCAGATCAAAAAGCTGAATCAGCCAAGTGTGGTGGCCCACACCTATCATGCCCAGATTTGAGAGGCTGAGAAAGGGAGATCACAGGTTCGAGGCCAGCTTCAGAAACTTAGTAAGATCATCAGCAACCTAGTGGGACTCTGCTTCCCAACAAAAAAAGAAAAAGTGCTGAGAGTATAGCTTGAAGGCAGAATGTCCCTGGGCTCAATCCTCAATAAAAACCAAAACAGAACAAAAGAGATGGTAACTTGGGAGTCTTCTTCTAGGGTGTAAGTTATCTAATTCTTCTTTTGGGCTATACCTATTATAGTCACAAAATTTGACCACCCAGCTTAATCCACCCAACCAATAATTTATCTAAGCTAGAGATGAGTGGCAACAACCAGAAGGGTGTTCACTGACTTAAGCAAGAGGAAAATATGGAGCTGGGCATGGTGGTGCAAGCTTGTAATCTCAGCATTTGGGAGGCTGAGACAGAATTGCAGGTTCACAGCTAGCCTCGGCTACTTAGTGAGACCCTGTTTCAAAATAAAGAATCTAAAAAAAAGGGCTGGGGGTATAGTTCCAAGGTAGAATGGCCCTGGGTTTGTTCCCAGTACTGGAAAGAAAAAATAAATGAGGAAAATACGGGCAGCCCAGTTCAAGGTGTGTGTGTGTGGGGGGGGGGGGGTATAGCCAGTTCCTTATCTTGTGTAAGAATTACTGCTGTTTAAAGAGATTGCAAATCCAGATGTGAGTGGCACACATTTGTAATCCTAGTACTTGAGAGGTTGAGATAGGAGGTTCAAAGCCCACGTTGGCAATTTATGAAGGTCTCAGCAGCTTAGTGAGACCCTGTTTCCAAATAACAAATAAAATTGGACTGAAGGTATATCTTGGAGGTAGAAAGCCTCTGGGTTCAATTCCCATTGCCAAAATTAAAAATAAATTAATTAATTAAAAGAAAGATATTGTAAAGGAAATGTGTGCCTCTGGTTAAAAAATTGGTTAGAGGATCTCTAAATTTCTCTCAAATTCTAAAATTTTGTGATTTCATCAATTCAACTCACACCCCCACTGGGGGGCTTTTATTTTTGACTTAAGGGGAAAAGATACAGAGTAAAATTTAATTATCTACTGTCGGTGCTTCTAAAATATGAGTTTATTATTATGAGCTCAAAATCAAGACTTCAACAAGAATAAAATTAGAACTCAGAAACAACTAATATGGGGGAGTGGTTAGTCGGCCTGGGCCACCCCACCCCCATGCCATTTTGGCATGGGGCTATAACTGCTTTCTGTGTTTCTATTTTCTGTATTTCTATCTTTTTAATAAACTTCTTTTTAAAAAAAGAAACAACTAATATGAAAGGAAGTAGGTCTTCTAAAAGCATTGCCCTTCAAATGTTGTCTCATAATGGGATTGGAATCCTTAAAACTAAAAAAAAAAAAAAATCTAAATGGCTCCTGCAAAGCACTTGGAGGATTAATATCTGTCTTCTTTGATTACCCCATGATAAAATATTAGGATATAATCCTATAATTTCTGCACCACTTACTTGACACTTGGGCCTTCCATGAGCAAACTGTCTTGGAGCCAAATGTATTTTTTATGCATATGCGAAGCTGAGAAATGCAAGAATTTTGATCCCAAGGTAAATCAACCACGGGTGCCATTAGTGAGACATTTTTAGACGGAACAAAAGCCAACCGGTGACCTTGTTCTCTGAACATAGCATCACCTCTTCTGTGTGGTTCCTGCCTCGGTGGCCACACCAGAATAAGAATGCTCCTGCAGCAAAACACATTTGGAAGTAAATTTGCTAAACTTTATGTCTATTTCCAGAAGAAAAGCACAAAGTCAAGTGGTTTTTGATTTGGGTGTCCATTATGTCAAGGGCTGATGAGAAGCTGTATATGTTTACAGATAATTCCAGTGATGCCTGTTTCCATTAATAAAGAGAGGCGTCCAGCTGATGTGGTGACATAGACCTATAATGTCAGTACCTGGAATGCTCGCAGGTTCAAGGCCAGCCTCAGCAATTTAGGGAGACCCTTACCAACACAGTGAGAGTATTGAAATGAAAAGTGGGCTGGGGTGTCGCTGAGGAGGAACAATGCCCCTGGGCTCAATCCCCTGTCCAAGAGAGAGAAAGAGAGGGGGGAGCTCATTTTACCAAAAGAAAATCTTTGTAAGCTTGGCTGAAAATTCAGTTTTACAATTTATATTACTTGTCAAGCTCATTAACATTTTTAAATTTCGTATTCTCTATCCTCACAACCCCATGAGAACTATAATATAGGGACTATTCCCATCCATTTAAAAGTGGTATGTGCAGATTCAGGAGCACTTGGCTTCATAATGTGGCTGGAATCTTTAAAATCCTCTATTAGTACACCTCATCTTTTAAAAGATGCATTTGAGCTGGCTTGGTGGCACACACTTGTAATCCCAGCACTTAGGAGGCTGAGACAGAAGGATCGCAAGTTCACACTCAGCCTCACTAAGTTGCACAGTCTCCCTAATTAGCTGAGGCTGGCAGGGAAGCCAGTATCCTCCGGTCTCAGCCTCCCAGATATTTACGATTTGCGCTACCATGCCCGGCTTAAATTAAATCTTGGTAATCCAGTTTTTCTATGTATTGATAGTGACTATAATTTCTGTAATAACTAGTTTACATAGGTTAAGAACATATATTACATGAATATTTGTCATAAGAATTTTGGAAACATCCTAAAAATGCAGGCTCATTTATAACAAAAAACATGAAATTTTGCTGCCATCCATAGGTATATGGATGACAAATATACCCAAAATATTATAGACTATTTTCTAGTAAATTAGAAATCTATAGGTCATATAAAGAGAAAGCTTTGTCTCTCACTGAAAGTTATAGTCTTAAAATACCAAATTGTTTGTGGTGTGTGGTACACACCTGTAATCCCAAATTGGGTGTGGTGACACAGTCCTGCAGTCTCAGTCCTTGGGAGGCTGAGACTGGAAGATCTCAGGGTTCAGGGCAGCCTCAGCAACTTAGCGAGACCCTGTTTCAAAACATAAAATAAAAAAGATCTGGAAGTAAAATGATTCTGGGTTCAACCTCCAGGACCAAAAACAAAAGCAAATGCAAATTACGAAACAAACAAAAAAAGACTTCAAAGCAACCTTCAGTCTTCTGCCGTGTAACTTTGACTACAATGCATTAGGCAAGATTTTTTCTTAATTTGTTTCGTTTTGCTGTGATTTTAGTCAGTTTAGCTGTTTTACTTGGCCTATAATAGGTGATATGAAGCAACAGTATAAAAAGGAGTTAAGTAGCCACTACACTACACCAAAAACTTAAGTCTGAGTCTTCGGAACTTCTCTCGGCCCGATTATTTGGGGATCATCGTGGACCAATCCGATGGGTCCAGCTGCTTTAAGGATTCTGGGTATTTTCCCCAAACCCAGTTTCTCTCCTTCTGAGTTATCATCGGTACAAGGTATGATGACTTTGAAGCATCAATTAGTCTGAACTAGAAGCAGGCAAAGTATTAATTACAGGTGACACTCCGATTATCTAAACCTTCTATTAAAGTTGATTATTCAGAGCATGTAGATAGCCTGTTCTTAAACAATGACTGATGAGATCGAGCCTCGCTGACTTTGTCGAAGTCTACCACTTCCAACTCTTCAGAACAGAAGGAATAAATGAACTGAGAAGAACAGAGGGACGGGTCTAGTCAGCAAACTGACGGATGGCCGAACCCAGGGTCACAGCAAAGCAATTCATTTCTCAGCCTTCATCAACACAAGGCATGATTTATCAATCCAAGAATAGCATTGCAAACATTACACATCTCAATGATATGTTCTTTGTACCATGGAACTTTTTGAATGAAAGGTTTGTATTCCCAAAAGGTAAAACTCATTGTATGGGGGGGGGTGTTTTATTTTTAAAAGTATGTATTTTTTTCAGTTATTACTATACATGTCATTTTGAACAAAGTAATATTTTAAAATTCAGATATTCCTTGGGGATTCTATGACCTTCATGGTACAAACTGTAGACATTCACATCCCTCAAAATATTCTTCTCCTCTTATTCTTTCTTCTCTTTCTTTCTTTCTTTCTTCCTTTCTTTCTTTCTCTCTTTCTTTCTTTGTGTTTTTTTCTTAAGTATTTAGGGATTAAACCATTGAACCAAGCAACAAAAAATTATTTATTTGTCTATCTAGCTATTTATTTATTTATTTATTTATTTATTTATTTTGTTGTTTTGAAACAGGATCTCTCTAGGTTGCTGAGAGCCTCACTAAGTTTATGAAGCTGTCCTTAAACCTCTAATCTTCCTGTCTCAGCCTCCCAAGTAGGAGGATTACAGGTGTGTGCCACCACACCCAGCTAAAACATTATTCATTATTTATAATAATATAAATAATAGTATAGTCATTTGTAGAGCTAGCCACTATGCTATAGATAATTGTTAAAGGCAATATTTTCAGGTTATTATAAAAGTTTAGTGACAATTAATATATTTAAAAGATTACAGCCGGGTATGGTGGTACACGCTTGTAATCCCAGCATTTGGGAGGCTGAGACAGGAGGATTACAGTTCATGGACAGCCTCAGCTACTACTTAGTGAGGCCCTTTGCAACTCAGTGAGATCCTATTTCAAAATAAAGAATAAAAAATAGGGCTGGGAGTGCATCTTGGATGTAGAATGGCCCTAGGTTCCATCCCCAGTACTACAAAAAAAATTTGCTACTTTCATAAATCCAAATCTACTCTTAGAGAAGAAAATAAGAAAGGCCATGGGAAAATTCAGAATATTATACATGAAATCACACACACAGAGGTTCCGTCCAAGTCTCTCTCTCACTTGTTAAACACTTAAGGCATGCCTTTAATAGCAACTTGGAGATTATTCAAAGAGTCATGTGAGGTAGTTTGAAAGATTCCTCCAAATGAAATTACCTGCAAAGCAGGGTGAGTTGCGATTATGAAACTCGACTCTGCACTTGTGTATTTTAAAGCATGTCGCTACTTTCACCGACCTTAATTAATTATCACCTTTTCCATTAGGTCACGGTGTTAGGGAAATTTTACTGCCTGCATAGAGGAGGTTAGTAAGAGGTATTGTATCTTCAGCTGATGAATCACCTCGCCAGCTGCCAGGAAGTTGCAGGCCGCTGCACACCTGGGCACGCGCACCCGTGACTGATGGGGAAACACATTTATCTTGGCATGTCACAAAGGGGATGGGATCATAATTATTCTCCCTCGTTGCTAAAGGTATTTGGGAGCTGGGTCTACCTACAAAATCATACAAATTACACATCTGGATGAGATCCACATCACCGTACCATCTGTTCTGGATATTCAACCCTAAATGGTTCCCAACGTGTTTCTCTGTATTTTAAAAATAAAATTCAGTTTTAAAAGACGAAAAGGAAACTGATCGTCCACATCGCCAGGAGATGTCATCTTGGAAAAATTAAGATTAGTGAAATTGCTGGAAACCCTGAATTGCTTCAGTTGATAAGTATATAGTACAACATTACCTTCTATTGTACACTAAGGAGATTTTTTTTTAATTTCTCATTTTAATTTTGAAAGGCAATAAATGTGTTGGCCAAGTTTTATATAGAATTTCCCATGTTAAAAAAATGAATATCTGGGTAATAGAGAGAAGGTATCGAAGGCTATCTCTTTGACTTGTGTTAGAAAAAATCTGATGAGTATTAATATCTCTTGACTGGTGCCTTTGTTTATGACCTTAAGATATCAATTTAAAAGTATTCTATATAAGCCACACGTGGTGGTGCACACGTGTAATCCCAGCATTTGGGAGGCTGAGACAGGAGGATTGCAGTTCGCACCCAGCCTCAGCCACTTAGTGAGGCCCTCTGCAACTCAGTGAGACCCTGTTTCAAAATAAAAGAATAAAAAATAGGGCAGGGGGTATCACTCAGAGGTAGAGTGCCCGGGGGGTTCATCTTCAGTATCGCAAAAAAAAAAAAAAAGTTCAAAGGTATGCTTAGTATAAAAAAATAAAATATAAAAACAATAATAATGTATGCAATACAAATGCATACTTTGTTTAAAGTACTAAATAACATTAAGAGAGAATGTAAAGTATATCTACACCTCTGATGTACCATATAGTAAAATTTATGTTATAGGTCTACAAACCTACAACTTGGTATTTTTTCATAAGAAAATAACCTCTTACATTAGAATTTAGTAATTGGTCTCTTTTAAAAATGTTTTGAGATTTAAATTTCAGTCATAACCCCTAGTTATTTCTTTCACATAATGGAAATCCAATAAATGTTTTAAGTAAAATCCAGTATGAGCTGTCTTTTCTATGTGTCACCACTTATATATTAATTATTTTCCCAAACTGGAAAGACAGGCCAACCAATTTATCTCTGTCATCAGTGGTTTTGTGGACACCAGGTAGCTTATCATTTCCAGGTAATGTTAGAACTAGTTCCTAGTAAATATGTGTTCTCTGCCTCCAATTCCAGTTGTCCATATGGCAATACTGTTAGAAGCTGGTCATATTTCTCAATAAAATAGCTTCATTCATGGTGAACTTACATATTAATCCACATAGGGGTTGAACCAGATATGTTGAACCAACCATCATTTTAGCATCCATCACTGCCCTGTGTGTTTACAATTCATAATAACCAAAATATGGAACCAACCCAGGTCCCCATCAACAGATGAATGGATTGCAAAATTATGGGAAATGCACACAATGGAATTCTATTCAGCTATAAAGAAGAACAAAATCATGGCATTCGCAAGAAGATGGAAAGACCTGGAGAACATTATGTTAAGTGAGATCAGCCAAACAGAAAAAGAGAAGGGACATACGTATATGTTTTCTCTAATATGCCTAAGCTAAGAAGTAGTGTACCAGAGGGACTCCGGATAGTGGAGGAGAAACCTCATCAAAGCTAGAATAAAAAGGATAGGAGAGGAAGAAGGCTGAGGTTCATTAATGGAGGAGTTACATTCGAATATGTGTAAAAGTATGAATATAAGCCAGGCGTGGTGGCGCACACTTGGAATCCCAGCGCTTGGGAGGCTGAGACAGGAGGATCGCAGGTTTGAAGCCAGCCTCAGCAGCTTAGTGAGGCTCTCAGCAACTTAGTGAGACCCTGTTTCCAAATAAAATATAAAATAGGTCTGGAGGTGTAGCATGGAGGTAGAAAGCCCTTGGGCTCCATCCCCAGTACCACACACACAAAAAGTATGAATATAAGCCGGGCGTGGTGGCACATGCTTGTAATCCCCATGCTTGGGAAGCTGAGACAGGAGGATCACACAAGTTCGAAGCCAGCCTCAACTGGTTTAAGAGACCCTGTTTCCAAATAAAATATTAAAAAAAAATAGGTCTGGGAGTGTAGCCCGTAGGTAGAAGGACTCTGGGTTCCATCCCCAGGATCACCAAAAAAAAAAAAAAAAAGTATGAATATAGCATGATAGCATGGTTAACCTGGACATCATTGTTGGGAGGGTAAGGGGAAGTGGGGAGGAGAGGGCACCAGACTCTGAATGTATGCTATTTTCAATATGATTCACATTAAAAAATAAATTAATAAAAATAAATAAACTCCGATGTCTCTCATACTTGACCAAATCTCTCTCCTGGTAACCTACCATCTCCCAAAATACCTGGCACCAAAACTTCTCAGTCCATCTTAATTTGAATTGTCAGCCTGTAGGCATATTCTCTTATCTCCAAGTATTTCAAATAGACTTGACTTTGCCCTTATTTGTTTCCATAGAAATCAAGTCAAAGCTGGGCGTGGTGGCGCACGCTTGTAATCCCAGCACTTGGGAGGCTGAGACAGGAGAATCGCACAGGCTCGAAGCCAGCCTCAGCTACTTAGTGAGGCTCTCAGCAACGGAGTGTGACCCCGTTTCCAAATAAAATATAAAATGGGTATAGGAGCGTAGTCTTGAGGTAGAGGGCCCCTGGGTTCCATCACCAGTATCACACATACACACACACACAAAATCAAGTCAACCTCTTTCCCTCCCATACTTATCTGGGGAACACTTTGGTAAGTGTTCAAGACGATATATATTTAAACAACATCTCCCTCGATAGAGTTAAGTACCATCTCCCTAGATAGTGTTAAGTACTTCCTCCACTCTTCTCTGCCAAATTGAATAATATACCATGGATCAGCCATGCTGTTACATTACATTCTATTTATACCATTGACTCACTGGCTAGGCAATGAGAAAGAAACTCAAAGACAAGTCTTATTCATCATGCAGGATGTTCCTGACATAATGGTTGGAATACAGCCAACGTTGCACAAAAGTGAGATGAATTAAACACCTTTATAGCTCATATTTTACATTTAACTTCTTAAATTTTCCCTCTTTTGCCCATGGGTTTTCTATTTGTCTTTCTGTACAAAGTCAAATATTTGTGCACAAATCATAAAATAATTCATTTGTCATGGTCTGTTTCAGAAAATTTATACCAAAGCATCTAGTTAACACATGGTTATTTGAAAAGACAAGGTGTAAAGAATTATTCAGCTCTCAAAATGTTTAAGTTCCTATAACATTCTGCATGCATGTTGATGTCTTCATAATTCTTTTTTTCAGTAATTATATTATTCTTCTTAACTGGACATTTTTGAAAAAATTACATGTATTATTAGAAATAATCAACTTTTTGAGTTCAAGCTACATTTGTGCATAGCTGAGAACCCATATTAAAATAAATGTATATGCTTATGTGAGATGGGTTACCTATAACATAACTGTTCTTTCCTGCTTTCAGGATATAAGGAAATTTATTACTGAGCTTATATTATACAATTAACTTATTTACACATAATTTGTGATGATGTTAAGTAAAATTTTTCTGCCTAAGAGAATAGTGATGATGATTAAGTTGTTTGTTCACGCTGAATTTCTTCTTCAACTCTACTTTTTCAATTAGGCAATCTTAAATTTGATTCCTCATAAAAAATGCCAGAGTAAATACGGCTACTTACTTTTCAGGGTTTTCAACTTCTTCAGTAACAAAATTGAGGTAAAACCTAAAAAGACGCAAAGGAATTACCTATTAATAATTTCAATCTCTAATTCAAAGTTTCACATGTTAAGTACTTAAAATTGAACTCAGAATTATGAACACCTAATTAAAAAACACTAATAATAAAATGAAAATATCCAGCAACAAAAACTCCCACCAATCATTTCTCTTTGTGTGTGTGTGTGTGTGTGTGTGTGTGTGTGTGTGTGTGTGTTATTGGGGATTAAACCCAGGGGCATTCTACCTCTGAGCTAAACCCCAAACCCTATGTTTTATTCTCTATTTTCAAACAGGGTCTCACTGAGTTGCAAAGTGCCTCACTAAGTAGCTGAGGCTGTCCACGAACCTGCGATCTTCCTGTCTCAGCCTCCCGAATACTGGGATTACAAGCATGTGCCACCACGCCCAGCTCCACCAATCATTTTTCTATTAAGCCATTATTGTGAAGGGGCTGAGACAGGAGCATCTGAGTTCAAGATGACCTCAACTACTACTTAGCGAGGCCCTCTGCAACTCAGTGAGACCCTGTTTCCAAATAAAGAATAAAAAATAGGGCTGGGGGTGTAGCTTGGAGGTAGAACGCCCCTGGCTTTCATCCCCAGTACCAAAAGAAAGAAAGAAAGAAGAAAGAAAACAAACGAATGAACAAAAGAAAGAAGAGAGAAAGAACACAGAAAGAACAAAAAGAGGAAGGAAAGAAGGAAGAAAAAATTATTCCTCATATTCATAAACCACGTCACTTTGTACCCCACAAATATATATACAACTATAATTTTTCAACTTAAAATTAAAAGTAAGCCGGGCGTGGTGTCACACACTTGTAATCCCAGATTCAGGAGGCGGAGACAGGAGGATGGCAGTTCATGGACAGCCTCACCTACTTAGTGAGGCCCTTTGCAATTTAGTGAGACCTTGTTTCAAAAAAATAAAGAATAAAATATATAAGGCTGGGGGTGTAGCTCAGAGGTAGAATGTCCCTGGGTTTCATTCTCAGTACCAAAAAAAAAAAATTAAAATTAAAAATTAAATTAAAAGCTGGGCGTGGTGGTGCACGCTTTTAATCCCAGCATTCAGGAGGCTGAGATCGGAGGATCGCAGTTCACAGACAGCCTCAGCTACTTAGTGAAGTCCTCTGCAACTCAGTGAGACCCGGTTTCAAAATAAAGAATAAAAAAAAAAAAAATAGGGCAGGGGGTGTAGCTCAGAGGTCAAATGCCCCTGGGTTCCATCCCCAGACCCGCAAAAAAAAAAAGAAAAAAATTTAAATTAAAAATAAAAGTATGATGAATCCTCAATTCACACTGCTTCCTTTCAGGCCACTGTTGTGCAACCTGATTCCATCATTTCTCATTTTTGTGTAGTTAAGCAGTTCATTTTGGGCACATTGTTCACCATTACACTCTACATCAACAACTAAGGAGCAGGACGTTTTGAACACTTATCACGTCCACAATACTTTTCTCGATCTTTTATGTGACAAGAAATATTCTGGGCACACAATATTTCACTTTTAAGCTCTGCAGGATTACAAATACTATCCTAGCCGGGCATGGTGGCGCACACTTGTAATCCCCACGCTTGGGAGGCTGAGACAGGAGGATCGCACAGGTTCGAAGCCAGCCTCAGCTACTTAGTGAGACCCTGTTTCCAAATAAAAATATAAAATAGGTCTGGGAGTATAGCCCAGAGGTAGAAGGCCTCTGGGTTCCACCCCTAGTACCACCAAAAACAAAACAAAAACAAAAACAAATACTATCCTAATGTCAGGATGATGTCAGGGCCCAAGAGAAATGTAGATTTTTTTCCCTTTGCTCTGTGATTCTTCCAATCCCATGCAGTAAGTTCTAGAGCTTTGCATCCTTGACTTTGTCTTCCAACCTAAAGGGACCGATGAGCACCCTGTAAACTCTCACCGTTCTTAAGTTTGCACCATGTGAGACTGAGACAGATTCCCTTCTCAAAGAAGCACAAGTAGATTAAGGGATGGTAGACTTGGGAAAATGAAGGTATTGTTATGAACAGAGCTAAACGAAGAGTTTCTACCTCCTCATATCATAGGCTTGGGACATTTTCATCAAGAGTAAAGTCCCATTTTAGCCAGGCGTGGTGGCACAGGCTTGTAATCTCAGTGCTTGGGAGACTGAGACAGGAGGATCTCAGTTCGCAGACGGTCTCTGCTACTTAGTGAGGCCCTTCGCAACTTAGTTAGACCCTGTTTCAAAATAAAGAATAAAAAAATAGGGCTGGGATATAGCAAGGAGGTAGAATGCTCCTGAGTTCCATCCCCAGTACCACCAAATAAATAAATAAATAAATAAATAAATAAATAAATAAATAAATAAATAATAGGGCTGGGGGTGTAGCTTGGAGGTAGAATGCCCCTGGGCTCCATCCTCAGTACCGCAAAAAATAAATAAATAAGCCAGGCGTGGTGGCGCACGCTTGTAATCCCTGTGCTTGGGAGGCTGAGACAGGAGGATCTCACAGGTTCGAAGCCAGCCTCAGCTGCTTAGTGAGGCTCTCAGCAACTTAGTGAGACCCTGTTTCCAAATAAAATATTTAAAAAAAGGTCTGGGAGTATAGCCCGGAGGTAGAAAGCCTCTGGGTTCCACCCCCAGTACCACCAAAATAAATAAATAAATTAATAATAATAAATAATAAATAATAATAATAAATAATAAAAATAAATATAAATGAAAAAAACAATCTCAGTATTGCAAAAAATAAAAAAGAAAAACATCCCATTTTTCAATATCTTTTTTGTTATCTATTCCTTGGAAGGTAAAAATAACCTGTTACATAGGTAGAGAGCAGTACAGATCTCTAAGTGCAAATTCTCTATAATTTAAAATCAAATGGCTAGAATATCAGCCTGTAATATACTTAAAGTATTTCATAGCCCAAAAGAAAGATGAGGAAACCTATTTTCCTCCATCTTCATAAAAAACCACCTAAATTCACAAACAGGCTGTTCTCGAACCTTGATCCTCCTGTCTCAGCCTCCCCAAAAATTGGAATTACAAGTGTGCACCACCACACCCGGCCAGCCAATGTTCAAGGTGAAGTTGTCAGCAATTTTAAGAACTATGCCTTAAATAGCTACATTTGAAATGCTGAGAGAATGGTTGCTAAAAATGTAATATAAAATGTTAGCAGCCAAGGATTTTTTTTTTCTTTTTTACCAGAAATTGAACCCAGGGGCATTTTATCTGTGCTACTTCTCCCACCCCGGCCTTTTTAATTTTTTAAATTTTGAGACAGGGTCTCTCTAAGTTGCTGAGGTTGGCCTCAAACCTGGAATCTTCATGACTGCCTTTTCCCTTGTACTAGGATTATAGGCATGTTCCACCACAGCCACCAAGGATTTTTTTTTTCATGAGTAGAAAATTAAGTTTCTAAAAATAGAGTTTGTCCTTATACTAGGAAAGCAAGCAACAGTAAGTACTCATATCCGGAAGGTGCTCTTTGAAAGAGATTTGATGTGTTTGTTAGAAGCCCGGGGCAACAGGAAGAACAGGAATAAAGTGCACACAGACACAGAAATATACAGAGAGAGAAAGAAAGGATGAAAGAAAGAAAGGGGGGGAAGAAAGAGAGAGAAAGAAGAAAGAAAGCAAGAGAAAGGAAGAGAGAGAAAAGAAAGAAAGAAAGAAAGAAAGAAAGAAAGAAAGAAAGAAAGAAGAGAGAGGAAGAGAGAAAGAAAGAGGGAGGGAGGGAGGAAGGAAGAAAGGAAAGAGAACAATCACACGTATTAACAATTATTTAAGTATTTCTAGGCTTCTTGTGTCAAAGAGACCTAGTTGCTGCCAGGTGTGGTAGCACACGCTTGTAATCCCCGCGCTTGGGAGGCAGAAGATCACGCAGGTTCGAAGCCAGCGATGCTGGCCTAAGAGTCCCTGTTTCCAAATAAAAATATAAAAAATAGATCTAGGAGTATAGCCCAGAGTTAGAAGAGTTTCTGGGAACTCCAGCACCACAAAAAAAAAAAAAAAAAAAATTATATATATATATAGTTGCTCCTTAACCGTTGTTTTGAAAACTGCTCTTTTCCAACAATATTAAAGCAGAAAGAGATAGAGATATATTTACTGAAAAGGAACACAGCTTCAAATATGTTTCATGGCTCCAGAAGAAAAAAATGAAAAGCCGGGCGTGGTGCACGCTTGTAATCCCAGCATTCTGGAGGCTGAGACAGGAGGATCGGGGTTCGCGAACAGCCTCAGCTACTTAGTGAAGCCCCTTGCAACTCAGTGACACCCTGTTTCAAAATAAAGAATAAAAATAGGGCTGAGGGTGTAGCTTGGAGGTAGAATGTCCCTGAGCTCCATCCCCAGACCCACAAAAAAAAAAAAAAAAGGAAAAAGGAAAGGACTTTGGGCCAGGTATGGGATAGAAAGGAGAAAACTTATTTTAGTCCAAACAGTCACCTGCCATGGAAACATCCCTTTCCTCTAGCTCTCCTGGCCTCCAGCAGGGAGGCCCCAGCCTTCTCTTTGGCTCCCATCTCCTCAAGGACCCTGGAGAATGTTCACAGAATCTACTGTTCTAAGCTTTCCACGATTGCGCATAAGATGGAGTGCAGTGCTGGAAGTGTATTCCAGTCCCCAACCATGTGAATTATTTTAAAAGAAGCTTATTCTTTAGATTAGATTCTACACAATAATACAGGATAATCCCAGCAGGCGCTTTAGAAAGATCTAACTCCGTTGAGGATAAGATTTAAAAGAGAGGGGGGAAAAAAAAGGAAACTATTTCCTGGCACACAATATTAAGAGAAAATAAATCCCACCAAACAATATTTTGCTTTGGATGTGGGTATGGGATTGAAATTGGCTGGGCTCCCCAGGGCCACAGGGGGACGGAGAGATGAGATTCTCTGAATGTAGGCACTGGTAATAGCCTGAAAGTTGTGCTGACCCAACTCTGTGACCTCGCTGGGTTAATGAGATCTCTTCCTCTAATCGTGTTTCTGTGAAGGAGTTTTCATCATTCTGGAAAGGTTCTACACTTCTCGGAGCCAAAAGTTGACTGCACTCAGGTTCCCCGAGGTGCCTATTCAACCGCTAAGCGTGAGATTGCGCACAGAGCAAGATCTCTGGGACAACAGGGGTCTTGCTGCTTGTGGCCAGGACTCGCTAAGGGCTGGCCAGTAAGTCCTGGTGACAATAATGGCTTTGTTTTTGTCTCATTCATCAGCAGTGCCTTTATTTATTTGTTTGTTTGTTGTTTGTTTGTTTATTTATTTATTTATTTATTTGCAATATTGGGGATGGAACCCAGGGGCATTCTACCTCTGAGCTACACCCCCAGCCCTAGTTTTTCTTCTTTTTTTTCCTTCTTCTTCTTTTGTTTTTTTTTTTTTTGTGGGTCTGGGGATGGAATCCAGAGGCACTCTACATCCAAGCTACACCCCAGCCCTATTTTATTTGAAGCAGGGTCTCACTAAGTTGCGGAGGACCTAAGTAGCTGAGGCTGTCATCGAACCTTGATCTTTCTGTCTCAGCCTCCCAAATGCTGGGATTACAAGCATGCGCCACCATGCCTGGCTTTATTTATTTATTTATTTATTTATTTATTTATTTATTATTTTGTCAAACATTGTCCGCATTGGCTATATATATATATATATATATATATATATATATATATATTTTTTTTTTTTTTTATGGTACTGGGGATGGAACCCAAGAGCATTCTACCTCCAAGCTAAACCCCCAGTCCTATTTTTTATTCTTTATTTTGAAACATGAGTCTCACTGAGTTGCAAAGGGCCTCACTAAGTAGCTGGGGCTGTCCGGAACCCGAACTGTGATCCTCCTGTCTCAGCCTCCCTAATGCTGGGATTATAAGCATGCGCCACCACACCCAGCTACACTGGCTCATTTATGGCCCCCTCAATTTTAATCCTACAACTGGGTCATGAAAGTTGGAGAATCAGATAGTGGGGGTCACATTGGAAAGTGAATTAATGTCCCTCTCACTGGGAATTCTTTCCGCTTCTACCTGGGGAATTTACATTCAGATAACTTTTCCTCTGCAACTCCACACAAACAAACTATTTCTTTCCCCTAAACACAATATTTTTTTTCTAAGACTAATGATCATAGATTAGCCACCAGATTATTTCTACCTCTTCATAAAACTGCATTCAGCAGGGTAACAACCTCTTAGAAAAGCAGTTACTGATCTGTCTCCTACCTAAGCCACTTGTATCAGATAACTTTCCATTTAAAATCCAGGACTTTTTTTCCTCCTATTTCTAGGGATGGAACCCAGGGGCACTCTACCTTTGAGCTACACCCCCAGACTTATTTTTTATTCTTTATTTCAAAACAGGGTCTCACTGAGTTGCAAAGAGCCTCATTAAGTAGCAGAGGCTGTCCGCAAACCGCGATCCTCCTGTCTCAGCCTCCCAAAGGCTGGGATTACAAGTGTGTGCCACCTCACCCAGCTTCCCCAGCCATATTTTAATTTTTATTTCAAGACAGGATCTCACTAAGTTGCTAAGAGCCACACTAAGTTGCTGTGGCTGGCCAGGAACCTGAGGTTCCCCTTGGCCTCTCAAGTACCATGCTTCTAGGCATGCCCCCATGCCCAGCTAAAATATGGTGCTTCTTTTCCAGTGCTGAGATTTAGCCCTTCAGAATACAAGAAAATCAGTAGTTTCCTGTTCTTCAAAATAGAATAGACTTAGCCGGGAGTGGTAGCACACACTTGTAATCCCAGCATTCTGGAGGCTGAGACAGGAGGATCATGGTTCGCAGACAGCCTCAGTTACTTAGTGAGGCCCTCTGCAACTTAGTGAGACCCTATTTCAAAAATAAAGAATAAAAATTAAATCAAGGGGTGTAGCTCAGAGGTCAAAAGCCCACTCACACACACACAAATAGAAGAGACTTGGAGTATGTGGGTAAAAGCGTAAATAAAGGTTCATATAAACACCTTTCACCCTGTAAAGAGAGTAACATTTGGAGTTCATCATTAATAAAATTTGATATTAGTACGATAATTCAAAATGAAAAGAGTCTAAGCTGGTCATGGTGGCGCACGCTTATAATCTCAGCATTTGGGAGGCTGAGATAGGAGAATCACGGTTCACAAACAGCCTCAGCTACTTAGTGAGGTCCTTTGCAACTCAATGAGACTGTTTCAAAAATAAAGAATAAAAAATAGGGCTGGGGGTGTAACTCTGAGGTAGAATGCCCCTGGGTTCCATCCCCAGGACTACAAAAAAAAAAAGAAAAAGAAAAAAGAAAAGAAGAAAAGGAGCCCTTATTTATGGAGAAATCCATCAGCCCTAAAAAAGGGAGAAACTTGGCTCCATCAGCAGCAGGTGACCTGACTATTTGGTGCTGGGGAGGGGAGGAGCTGGAGGGCAGAAGTATTTGAAATTCTGTGGGAACCAATGCTTGGAACTCACAGGCCAAAGAAATTCCATTCAGCAGAATTAATCGAATCTTTTCTTGTTATGATCTGCACATTCTACATTCCTGATGGAGTCTCACCGGGTGCCCAGGCTGTGGCTGGAAGCCTTTGCCACCTCCCGGCTCTGCCCCGGCTCCCAGAGACCCTCGCAAGACCTTGGCAGCCGGCCCGGCGTGCAGAGTCCTGACGGGGCTGAATAGACACAGAAGAGCTGACTGGGTTCTTTGCTCTGCCTAGCACCGCATTGTGCTCCGGGCAAAAATAAGAAGAAAAAAAAGAACTTCAAAAACACCAAGTGATTCAAGACTAATGCTCACACGCAATGGCTGCAAAGGTATTCTGGCAGTATACAAATATTTTACACTGATCTCCGAGTTCCAGTCTTCTAACCACCTTCAAACATTATTTTGCTCCAAAGCCCTGCAAAAGTCTATGCTGCAATACTCAATATTTTTTTTCTGATGCCGTATTTACAAAATCCAGTGAAATGAATAGGGTAAACATTCTATTTGTTTTGAAATATAGCTTCATGGTCCCTGAATTAACTAGGAGGTAAGATTCTAAAAATTAATGAAACAAATAGATGTTGTATTTGAATTGCATTTATGTAATTTTGAATTTGTGAAGTTTTCCAATGCTATTTTCCCCCCTTTGGCTTATAGGACATTCTCATAGCTAAAGCACTACAACTCTCAGTTTCATAAATAAATAATGCCATTATTTACCCCAGAATAAATAATAAATAAGCTAATTAATAATGTCATTATTTACTCCAAACAAGGAAGTAATCTTGCCACAGTGATTTTGATGTTTACATAATATTTCTTGTACCTAGTGGCCTTTCTTGAAACCCATCAGGTCAGCTGAATCTTACTAAGACAATAAAAGATACTTAGAAAAAGTTCTACTTTTAACCAAGATTACTGTTATTCAAGGTGCTGAAAGAAGCCGGGCCACTTGCAATCCCAGCACCTGGGAGGCTGAGACTGGTAGATTACGCAGGTTCAAAGCCAGCCTCAGCTACTGAGTGAGGCTCTCAGCAACTTAGTGAGACCTGTTTCCAAATAAAATATAAAATAGGTCTAAGAGTATAGCCCAGAGTTAGAAGACCCCTGGGTTTCATCCCCAGTACCACCAAAAAAAAGAAAAAAAAGAAAAAAAAGAAAAAATAATGCTGACGGAAGCAAGACTTAAGTACAAACTTTTAATGCCTTTACCAGAACAGAAAATTCATCAGATGAACATACATCAAAGAAAATGTACTACGGCCTAGTGATTTTTTTTTTTTTTTTGCAGTACTGGGGATCAATCCCAGGGACATTCTACCTCCGAGCTACACCCCCAGCCCTATTTTTTATTCTTTATTTTGAAACAGGGTCTCACTGAATCCAAAGGGCCTCACTAAGTGGCTGAGGCTGGCTGGGAACCGCGATCCTCCTGTCTCAGCCTCTCAAATGCTGGGATTACAAGCGTGCGCCACCACGCCCGGCTTCCCAGCCCTATTTTTTATTTTGAAACAAGGTCTCACTAAGTCACGGAGGGCCTCACTAAAAGAAGTTAAGGCTGGCCGTGAAACTGTGATCCTCCTGTCTCAGCCTCCCAAGTACTGGGGATTACAAGCGTGCGGCACCACGCCCAGCTTTGCATTGTGATTTTAATAATCTTTGTGGCATATTTTTGTTTTCAGATGTTGAGGAAATTTTGATGGACTTATAAAGTTTTTTTTAAATATTGCATATTGTCTGGTGCAAGTGATTTCATCTTATTTTCTTCATCCCTGCCTTGAGAGCACCATTATAACCTCCGGGGCATAATCATCTATATCTTAATTATTCTTTTCTTATGTGAAAGTAGAAAAAAATTCATTAATCACTATTTGTAAATACCCTTGGCCTTCAGTTGAAAGCCCTTTGACAAGCCAAGGACTAATCGTTAGTACCTTGTGGTACTATTCCATACCTACGGATGCACAATTATATGTGATTTATATGCGCTCTTAAGACCTAGCATTTGTTTTTTATAACACTGGGCTAAATCCAGTAGTGATCTTGACCTTGTGGAAGCTTAAAAAACAATACCCCAAACTGGCACCTTGAGTACTTTGAACTAAAGGAAGCAGAATCTGCCCCAGAAGCAAGATCTACCTCACCAGAATACTCCTCTCTCCCTGCCAAGGGAAGCCTTAGACATCAGAATTCTCAGCTGAGCAAGGTGGCGCACGCTTGTAATCCCAGCGTTTGGGAGGCTGACACAGGAGGATCGCAGAGGTTCAAAGCCAGCCTTAGCTACTTAGTGAGGCTCTCAGGAACTTAGTGAGACCTTCTTTCCAAATAAAATATAATATAGGTCTGATAGTGTAGCCTGGGAAAGAAAGGCCCTGGGTTCCATCTCCAGTATAGATTAAAAAAAAGAAGTGGAGACCTGCTGTGCAACCCTACCCACCCCTCAAGCGGGCTCTATACAAACTCTCCAACTCACTTTCTCCCTCTTGAGAAGGCCCGCAGTTTCCCTCCAATATATCCTTCATTTTCCTAAATAAATCTCCGCCTTTGTCACTGACTGCTGTATGCAAAAAATTCTTTTCTTTCCGGTAGACAAAGACCCCACCGGTCCTGAGTTGTGGAATCAGCTCTTCTCCAGTGACATTTCCATGACATCACACTCTCACCCATAAAATATAGCTTTCCTTGGGCTTTAGGATCTTCCATTTCTGAGAGCTCCCGCATCACAGAAAACATTGGTTAAATAAATTTGTTAGCCTATCTTGTTATAGGGGTATCACATGATCCCTGTAACTGGGGAGGGCAAGTTTACACTTTTCCACCTCTACAGTGTTACGACGTGCACAGTGAGGCCTGGCAGAGGGCACCACACCTCGGATGTTCTCATTTCAAATACAGCACACTACGCTGTATTAAAGCTACCTGCATTTGCCTAGCACCTTGCTTTTGATAATCTAAACACACCAAGGAACTAATAAACCATACAGACCACCAGATTAGAGATATCTGCTTACCAGCCAGCATAAGCATACATTCCATAATAAAACGCCAGGGGCAACCGCATAATGCTTGCATCTCTCCCTGAAAAGGCATCCTTAAAGTGTTGGGTCTGACCTGCAATTAGAATGGAAAGATGTTAAGTTGTGCAAAGAATTGGTTATTATTTGCTCTAACCATAAACATGGGATTGGGGCAATGAACCCTCCTGTTCTAGGTCTCTTCTCATTGACAACTTTATCTACTAATACTGAACCAACGTCATTAACATCGTACCTCTACTAGGAGTCCCAAATATATATTGACTACACCCCCATTCGATTTCACAATTCTCTTTTGGAAAGTTATAACCAAGATGAAGATGACATTTAAAAAAAAAAAAAAAAAAAAAAAAAAACAGAGCCCGGTGTGGTGGCACACACTTGTCATTCCAGGACTTGGGAGTCTGAGACAGGAGGATCGCAGTTCAAGGCCAGCTTCGGCTACTCAGTGAGCCCTCTGCAACTTAGTGAAACCCTGTTTCAAAATAAAGAATAAAGAATAGGGCTGTAGGTGTAGCTTGGAGGTAGAATATACCCGGGTTCCATCCTCAGTCAAAAAAATAAAATAGAATAAAATAAATGAGTCTACTTTAACCATGAAAGAAGACTTAAAATTTTTCTATAAACTGTAGCTTTTAGGAATATAAGAGAATTCTTTATCAATGAAGTTAATGTCTTGTTTGACAAGAGTAAGAACTGCAATGGAATACCCAAGGATATACCTTCAATGAGGAGGTAGTGAGAAACTCCAGAACCATCTTCCCACACCATTTAGCTTCCTGGTTTCTGTTTGTTCTTGAGGGTCATTGGACACCTGCCTCCTGGTACAAAAGTTGAGAACTCTGCCTTCCAAATCCACCCCAACCCACAAGGCTCTTTTTCTAAAAAATAAGCTTATTTTGTTTTTCCTTTGAAAAACATGAGCATTCTACCTCCAAGCTACACTTCCTGCCCTTTTCGTTTTTAATTCTGAAACGGGGTCTCTCTTTAGGTTGCTGGAAGTCTTGTTAAGTTGCTGAGGCTGGTCTTAAACCTGAACTACTCCAGTCTTAGCCTCCAAGTACTGGATCACAGGCATGTGCTACCGTGACTGGTGCAAGATCACAAGATTCTTTAAATAAACTTTCATCGAAGAACATCCATGCCCATTCACTTAAGCAATTGCTTGTGGCTAATTTCACCCTGGAATAGCAGAGCAGAGTAATAGCAACAGAGACCATACCGCCCAAAGTTGACAGTATTTACTCACTGGTCCTTGACAAAGGACGTTCACTGACGCTGGCACCTGCCATCATTTTCTTCTAAGAACACTGAAATTATACTGCATTCTAGACTAAGTTTTTCATTCTTTTATAATTTTTTAACTTTTTTATTTTATTTGGGGATTGAGCCCAGGGATAATCTACCTCTGAGCTACACCTTCAGCCCTATTTTTAAATTTATTTTTTATTATTTTATTTTTTAATTAATTAATTTTGTGTGTGTGTGTGTGTGTGTGTGGTGGTACTGGGGGTGGAACCCAGGGGCTTTCTACCTCCGGGCTACACTCCCAGACCTATTTTTATATATATTTTTTTTTTGGAAACAGGGTTTCACTAAGTTGCTGAAAGCCTCACTAAGCAGCTGAGGCTGGCTTCGAACCTGTACAATCCTCCTGTCTCAGCCTCCCAAGCGCGGGGATTAGAAGCATGCGCCACCACGCCCTCCTTAAATTTCTTTTTTAAACAGTCTCACTAAGTTGCAGAGGGCCTCACTAAGTAACTGAGGCTGTCCACAAACCTTCAATCCTCCCGTCTCAGCATGAAGGCACCAGCTTATAATCGCAGTACTTGGGAGGCTGAGACAGGAGGATTGCACAGTGAGGCTCTCAGCAACTTAGTTAGACCCTGTTCCAAAATAAAATATAAAATAGCTCAGAGGTAGAAAGCCCCTAGGTTCCACCCCCAGTACAACTAAATAAATAAATAAATAAATAAATAAATAAAACAGAGCAAGGGATGTAGTTCAGAGGTAGAATGTTTCTGGGCTCAATCCTCAATACCACCGAAAAAAAAAAATTTAATGACATTTATAAGCCGGGTGTGGTGGCGCACGCTTGAAATCCCAGCATTTGGGAGGCTGAGACTGGAGGACTGCGGTTCGCGGACAGCCTCAGCTACTTAGTCAGACCCTCTGCAACTCAGTGAGACCCAGTTTCAAAATAAAGAATGAAAAATAGGGCAGGGACTGTAGCTCAGAGGTCGAATACCCCTGGGTTCCACCCCCAGACCCGCAAAAATAAAAGACATTTATAATGCTCTAACATGGATTATGGGGACCCTCAAAATGTAGAGTTGTATACGAAATTATTATTTCTTTCAAAGTAACTAATTTTGCCGATAGTTCATTTAAAAACTGATACGGTAGATTAGAAATGCTCGTTTTACTTTAAAACATCTCTACGTTCTCCTAGAAGGAAAATATAAATATCGGAATTCAAATAAAAGCATCTTTTGAATATTCTTTTATCATGATTGACCTAAAGGGAAATACTCCTCAGAGCACTGCATCAAGAAAAAAATCTGTAAAGACTGAACCACAAACGCAGATCTTCAAACAGGCCTCTTTGAGAGTATTACCAAAGAGGCATTTTGTCTCTAAACTTCAGGAATATTTTGGCTGCGTAACAGAGGTCTTGGGAAGATGAAAGTCATAATATTCAAAAGAAAGATCAACAAGCCCTCATAGGCAAATACACACTATTCAACTATTTCTAAAATCTCATTCGAGTCAAAGTAAATGCACAATATGTATTAGCAAAGACTTTCTCTTTGATAAGCCTCAGATTAATGTGAAAAATATGTGATCCTAGCCGAGTGTGGTGGCACATGCTTGTAATCCCCGCACTTGGGAGGCTGAGACAGGAGGACCGCACGGGTTCGAAGCCAGCCTCAGCTGCTTAGTGAGGCTCTCAGCAACTTAGTGAGACCCTGTTTCCAAATAAAATATAAAATAGGTCTGGGAGTATAGCACAGAGGTAGAAGGCCTCTGGGTTCCATCCCCAGTACCACCAAAAAAAAAAATGTGATCCTGTCAGAAACAATCACAATGTTGTATAATTTTGTAGAAATGTAAATTCTTTTAGAACTTTATTGATGCAATGTAATTATACATTGTCGTGCAATTCAAAATGAAACGTTCGGAGCCGGGCATGGTGGCGCACACTTGTAATCCCAGCATTTGGGAGGCTGAGACAGGAGGATCGTGGTTCGAGGACAGCCTTAGTGAGGCCCTTTGCAACTTAGTGAGGCCCTGTTTCAAAATAAAGAATAAAAATAGGACTGGGGGTGTAGCTTGGAGGTAGAATGCCCCTGGGTTCCATCCCTAGTACTGCAAAAAAATAAAAATTGAAACATTCATATATGCACATGACATCTCTTGGTGTATTAACCTCTATACCCCACCTTACTACCTCCATCTTCTCTCCCTGTACCTGACAGTGATATTGGTGGTAATAGCTTCATATATAGATATAATATTATTTAGTCTCTTTCTTCCTTCAAGCCTCCTTTATCCCCTCTCATTATTTATTTATTTATTTTCAGTATTAGGGAGAGCTCCACACTCAGCCCTATTTTTTATTCTTTTTTTAATTTGAAACAGGGTCTCACTAAGTTGCAGAGGGCCTCACAAGTAGCTGAGACTGGCAGCAAACCTGCGATCCTCCCGACTCAGCCTCCCAAGTCCTGGGACTCCACGCATGCGCCACCACGCCCAGCTTCGTCCTCTACCATCCTCCCTCCCCCAAACCCTCCCATAATACTACTGCTCTCGCTCCTCATTCTCATGATGACCCTTTTCTCTCTTATTTTCTTTCTAGTTTTCACATATGAGAGAAAATATATGATCCTCGATTTTCTGACACTGGCTGATCCTGCTTAGCATGGCCTTCCATTTTCCTACAAATAACAAAATTTTCTTCTTCTTATGGCTGAGTAAAGCGCCATTGTGTGTATATATTACATTTTCTTTGTCCATTCATCTGTTGATAAGCACCTGGATTGGTTCCACAATTTGGCTCTTGTGAACTGCACTGCTACAAACAGGAGTATTCATGTATCACTATAGTATTCTAATTTCAATTGTTGTGGAAATGTGCCAAGAAGTAGTATAGCTGGGTCATATGGTGGTGTCTTTTTGTGTATATGTGTGTGTGTGGCAGTGGGGATGGAACCCAGTGGCATTCTACCTCTGAGCTACACTGCTAGCCCTATTTTTATTCTTCATTTTTTGAAACAGGGTTTCATTGAGTTGCAAAGGGCCTCACTAAATAGGACTGAGGCTGTCTTTGAACCGTGATCCTCATGTCTCAGCCCTCCTATGCTGGCATTACAAGCGTGCGCCACACGCCCAGTTTTATTGTTTATTTTGAAACAGGGTCGCACTGAGTTGCAAAGGGCTTTGTTAAGTAGCTGAAGATGTCCTCAAACCATGATCCTCCTGTCTTGGCCTCCCAAATGCTGGGATTATAAGCATGTGCCACCATACCCGGCTTGCTGGCATTTAATGTTTGTATTATTTGATGATTGCCATTCTAAATCGAGTATTTTTTCTAGCTACTCCTTTGATAAAGGACTAATATCGAGAATATATAAAAAACTACAAAAACTTAAGACCAAAAGTATCCTTCAAATAATGGGCAAATAAACTGAATAGACAACTTTCAAAAGAAGAAATACAAATGGCCAACAAATACACTAAAGAAAAATTCAACATCATTAGCAATCAGGGAGATGCAAATCACAACTACACTGAGATTCTTTTAACTCTGTATTTTTAGTACGTGTTCTTAGCAAATGCATATGCTAAGAAGGCTCTCCAAGATATTAAAATTTACTTTAAATGCAGTAATATTCTCAAGCAATTTTTCTGTTGGGTGAGAACTAAGAAGACACCTGGTCATATTAAACATTGATCTCATAAGTAGTAAGTATCATTCTATTGTAACTGCAAAAAAGACTCCAAAAGCCATATCAAACCACTGCTTTCAAGGAATGCCCAACCCCATCTCATGAGCACATATAAATATGTGGTCATATTTATACATAAATATGTAAGGTCAACAATGCTAGCTATAATGTCCTTTTTTTTTTTTTGGAGTACTGGGGATGGAACCCAGGGGTATTCTATCTCCACGCTACACCCCCAGCCCTATTTTTTATTCTTTATTTTGAAACAGGGTCTCACTGAGTTGCAAAGGGGCTCACTAAGTAGCTGAGGCTGTCCGCGAACCGCGGTCCACCTGTCTCAGCCTCCCCAATGCTGGGATTACAAGTGTGCGCCACCACGCCCAGCTCCTATAATGTCTTACATTACACCAAAAAGAAAAAGAATGCATCTTCGCTTCAAGGGGAAGCATATTATCTAAACTAGGACTGAAGAAGGGCGAATGACCAGCCATTTTTTGCACTTTTCCAAATACTGAAGAAACTCTTCACAGCAGACTAAAGTTAGCTTCCAAGAAGAAAACGTTGATGGAACAGATTCTGTCACCTACATTCCCAGAGAAAATGACAGACTGAGCAGGCCAGCTCTGTGGAGGCCAAGAATGAGAAGAGCTAGCTAAAATCTTCTGTTCTGTGTAAGCTCCAGTGTTCAAAGTCTTCATTGTGTTTATTCTGGGTTGGCTGAGGTTGCTGGATTTGATGAAAGCACTTTGCCAGCAGGGCTCTGAGGTCTCCCACTAGGCTTATTAAATGGACAACAGCAGACCCTTTCCCAGCTGCGAGTGGCCGATCTTTCAACATTTGTTACTATTTAACGCCTCCACCAACAGCAATGGTTTTGCTGAACTTTGGTATTTCCTTTGGCCTCTCTGTAATTCTCCTGCAGTGTTATTACCTTTCTCTATAAACTCTTCTCTTTCTCGGCACGGCCATTATAAATGTGAACACTAAATACTTAATATGCCCAAGGTGTATGTCACCCCTTTACAATTTCTTCTCTCCTATAATTTCCTACTATAGGGCTCCATGGTCTCTGCCAACCATTTCGACTGACTCTATCTAAGCAAATGCACTTATCTCCTTTCCTAAAACAACCGAATCCCCAAATGACATGGCTCTCAATTGCTTTTCTTATCAAAAAGTAAACTCTCTAAAACACATAGTCCCAGAGAAATGCTCCATTTCTGCAGAAATGTACACTTTCCATTAAAATAATATAATGATAAAAGTTAAATTGTTGACAACTGTTTTTATCACCACATCAATATGAGGTTTTTAGGAATGCTCTTCCCATACCTGACTCCTCTTCTAAGGATACCGCTCTCAAGATAAACAAAATGAGGCCCAGAAAATGGTAGAATTGTTGACCATCCTTCACTGATTTCCCGAAGTCTCTTTCTTTTCCATCTCTTACTATTATGGGACAATTTTAAAGTCAAAATTATAGAATATATTTATCTGCAGTTAAATCTAATGGCAGATATTTTTTCCCACTTTGAGCGTCCACGCCAAGCAGTTTGTACTAAGGAAATCCACCGAAGCCTGATTATGTTGCTTGACCCAAATCCTCCTGCTGCCGTTCAACTGTAAATACCAACTTACGCTCAAGGAAGCGGCCTTTCAAACCAGTTAGATGACAATGTAGAGTTTACGTTCTACGAGCAGAGACCAATTAAGGGTTCTGCTAGCACAGGCAAAAGTTAATGTGAGAGCAGATCAAAAGCAGATACGTATTTTAAAAAGCATTTACTTTTCAGTCCATACCTTTAATTAGCTGTATAACTCCAGGGACTATAATCATCAGAATTGCTGTGAGCTTGCAAAAGGTTAGGAAAATCTGAATCCGGGCACTCCAGCTGACACTTGTGCTATTTAGAACCATCACTACAGCTGCAAACAAACAGACCAAGTTACAACAGGCAAATTCTCAGGGACATCAAGACAGCTCTGTCCTTATTACCCAAAGCGCAGTCTGCAGACCAGCCATGTTGGTGTTACCTATGAGAGTCTTAGGAATGAAGAACCTAGAGCCCTGCCCCACACCAAAAGAAGGCAAATCTGCATTCTAACAAAATTTCCAGGTGACTGTTGTTTTATTTTTGAGATATTAGGGATGGAACCCAGGGTCATTCTATTTCCAAGCTAAAACCCCAGCCCTACTTTTTATTCTTTATTTTGATACAGGGCCTCACTGAGTTGCAAAGGGCCTCACTAAGTAGCTGAGGCTAACTGCGAACCCAGATCCTCCGGTCTCAGCCTCTCAAATGCTGGGATGACAAGCGTGCACCACCACGCCCGGCTTCCAGGTGGTTATTAATGTACATTCAGTTGGAGAAGCTTGGATGTTACCTCTTGACAGAATTCCTTTCTTGCTCTTTGTATCTGTCAGTAAGAATGGCTGTGTAGTGTAGCACTTTAGGTATCACATCAAACTTACTTTTTGTGTGTGTATTGTAGCACTTTAGGTATCACATCAAACTTACTTTTTGTGTGTGTGTGAGTGGTACTGGGGATGGAACCCAGAGGCATTCTACCTCTGAGATATACCCCAACCCTTATTTTTATTCTTTATTTTGAAACAGGGTCTCACTGAGTTGCAAAGGGCCTCACTAAGTAGCTGAGGCTGTCAGCTGCAAACCATGATCCTCCTGTCTGAATGAATGCTGGGATTACAAGAGTGTGCCACCATGCCCAGCTCACATCAAACTTAGCTTCTCCCAACCAAACCCTTAAGTCACTAGAGAATACAATCCGATTGCTGAATTTGACTTTTTAGTTTAACAGGGCAACAATTTCCTACCTCAGTGATGGCACTTCAGCCAAGGTAGATCACACTCAAAAATAAATAAATAAATAAATAAATAAATAAATAAATAAATAACAAAACAGCAAGGTGAAGAGAAGTTGGCTGCAGTTTTCTCATTCACCCTCAGGTTAAGCCTTAGCCAGCATCTTTCTTTGGGTTTTCCCTCTCCACCGTCCAATTAGCATACGAAAGGCTGACTTTTAACCTAGCCCATAAGTGTAGGCTTCCAACATATGTTTTGGGACTTGAGCAAAATGTCACGAGAGTTTCCAGCTTAGGATGCACACTGGAGCTGATGCCAGCAGAATTCCCCATTCTTAATGATGCTGCCCACAGTCTCCCAAGCGGCCATCATTGTCTACCCTTTCCACCTTGTGGGCCCCAACACTTCAGTGGTACTCATCTCTGTACTGCCGGATTCCAGCTCCATGCCTGGCACATGCAGATAACCAACACATTTTTGTGGAATGAATGAATGGCTGGATCCTTATAAAAAAATCTAAGGCACCGGTGAATGGCAAATACTCAAAGACCTTTCTCCTCTGTTCTGCTGGAATGACTGGGGTGATACTTTTTTCAAAATTGTATGCACCATGTTAACACACACACGCGCACACACACACACACACACACACACACACAGAAACAACAAAACAACTAGCTTTATTCCTGATAATATGCTTATCTAAACTTTATTTTTATAAAAATAAATTCTCCCCTAAAAAAGGCCAAAAATGTATAAATATATTTCTCACATGGAAAAAAAAAACACAGAATTTTTATAGTTAAAATAACAACTGAAGCTGGGCATGGTGGTGCACGCTTGTAATCCCAGCATTTGGGAGGCAGAGACCTGGAGGATCGCAGTTCGAGGACAGACTCAGCTTCTTAGTGAGGCCCTCCGCAACTCAGTGACACCCTGTTTCAAAATAAAGAATAAAAAATTGGGCAGGGGGTGTAGCTCGGACGTCAAATGGCCATGGGTTCCATCCCCAGACCCACACACACAAAGAAAAAAACTGATACTGGGTAGGTAGGTACAGATTTGTAATCCCAGTACTTGGGAGACTGAGATTGGAGTCCTTCCTAGGACAGCCTCAGCAAGTAGTGAGACTCTCTTTAACCTAATGTTTCAAACTTAAAATGAAATCAGAATGAAGGTGTAACTCGGAGATAGAATGCCCCAAGTTCAATCCCTAGTAACACACACACACACACACACACACACACACACACACACACACACATAGCAACTGGAAGTTTTTCTTATATACAATGAGCCATTTTTTTGAGAATAAATACAGACATAAAACAAGCTTTCAATTTTGAGTAAAATTTGAAGATAGGAAAAAAATAAAGGATCCAGAGATCCTCCATTAAGTGAAGTAGGGGGTTAGTAATCAGGAAGCATTTTAAAGGACTCAGGATAAAAGTGATGGGAAAAGCCAGGGCTCTGACTAAGCCCCTGGAGGGAGGGAGAGATCAAAATCCATCCCACCCATGTTGAAGCTGAAACCTTGAAGTCATAGCGGGTTCATGGTCAATGTCAGTGCATTATTTTATCAGAAGTGACAAAAAAAACCCCTATCTGTCCCCAATAAAAACCATTTACATATTGAAGATAATTTAATGTTCTGTTCCCCTGTCATCACTCAGGGATTCCTCTTCTTTCTCTATGCAAATGGCCATGAGATAAATGAACTGTCATAGGAAGATCATTATTTTTTTAATTAAAGAGGTTCGACTTTGGCAGGACAGAGAAAAACAATTGGCCTCATACGTCCACGCTCAGCAGAGGATCACTGTTTTCTTTTACACAGACAGAACTCCTAAAACCCAACACACTCCTCAGCTCTGAAAGACTTAATAGGAAAAAAACTCTTGAGAGAAAAAGGAGAAAGAGAAGAGGAAAGGAGATGGGCAGGTAGAAAGAAAGGAAGGAGGGCAGGAAAGGGGGAAAGAAGAAGAAAAAAACAAAAAGGATTCTTTTTTTTTCTTTCTTTCTTTCTTTTCTTTTCTTTCTTTTTTTTTTTTTTTTTGTTGTTGTTGTTGCTTGTTGCAGTACTGGGGATTAAACGAGGGGCATTCTACTTCTGTGCTACACTCCCAGCGCTATTTTTTATTCTTTGTTTTGAAACAGGGTCTCACTAAACTGCAGCAGGCTTCACTAAGTAGCTGAGGCAGCCTCTCAAGTATTAGGATTACAAGCATGTGCCGCCATGCCTGGCAGGAGTCTTACTTTCAATAGAGTGCAAGTAGCTGGGTGTTGCGCTTACCCTTGTAATCCCAGTAGTTGGGAGGCTGAAGCGGGAGAATTACAGGTTCAAAGCCAGTCTGTGCAACTTAGCAAAACGCTGTTTCCAAAAAAGAAAATGAGGCTGGGGTTGTAACTTGGAAGCAGAATGCCTCTGAGTTCAATCTCCAATACCCTTCGTGCGCGCGCACGCGCGCACACACACACACACACACACACACACACACACACTAAATAAATAACATAGGTAGAATGCCTCTGAGTTCAATCTCCAGTACCCTTCACACACACACACACACACACACACACACACACACACACTAAATAAATAAATAAATAAATAAATAAATAAATAAATAAATAAATAACATAGGTAGAATGCCCTCTGGACTCAATCTCCTGTACCATGGGGGAGGGGGGCAGGAATAGGAAATAACGAGTATTGAGTTTTCTTTATTTTTATTTTTGGGAGCATCTGGGGATGGAACCCAGGGGCATTTGACCTCTGAGCTACACCCCTGCCCTATTTTTTATTCTTTATTTTGAAACAGGGTCTCACTAAGTTACGGAGGGCCTAAGTAGCTGAGGCTGTCTGGGAACCGCGATCCTCCTGTCTCAGCCTCCAGAATGCTGGGATTACAAGTGATCACCACCACATCAAGCTGAGGGTTTTCTTTTATGTTTTAAAAGTTTTCTTAATCAAATGGAAGACCAAATCAAGTGCATATTGTGAATTGATAACCTCACCTTGCTTTTCTCTTAGATAAGTAAAACAAAAATTCTGGTTAAGATTGATTTTCCCAGAGGGTTCTCAAAACCTCGTTTTCTGTGAGCATCCAGACAGTGCCCTCTTTATCTGGTACACCAAATTCCAGCTGCCGGGAGCCTCTGGGACCCTGCAGCTGTAGCTTAATTGGCAACACGGCAGGGGTGTGGTCAGCGGAGGCCCTGCAGGGGCTGTGACTGCTTCTTCACCAAGTGTCCTTACAGAAAAATGGAAGAGTGCATGCTGCCTATCAAACAATATGGAAAAGGGATTTGGTATTCACTAAATGCAAGAGCTCTCTGTGTTTCTAAAATAAATATTTAGCCAGGCGTGGTGGCCACGCTTGTAATCCCAGCATTCGGGTGGCTCACAGACAGCAGTTCACAGACAGCCTCAGCTACTTAGTGAGGCCCTCCACAACTTATTGAGACCCTGTTTCAAAATAAAGAATAAAAAAGTAGGGCAGGGGGTGTAGCTCAGAGGTCGAATGCTCCTGGGTTCCACCCCCAGACCCGCAAATAAAATAAAGTAAAATAAATAAAATAAGTCTCTACTTTTTATATACATGTGATCTATCCAGACTGTAATAATAAAATGAATTTGAGCCACCTCTCTGACCCTCATTTTACTCTCTTTGAGTACAATCACTAATTTCCCACATATAGAAATCATATTATATCAGTTTGAATTTTTTCCTTTTCTTTTCTTTACTTATTTATTTTTTAGCTTGCCTCAAGTTTTTACCAAAATGAAAATGCGGGACCATATACTTTTTATTTACTTATTTATGATGCAGTTTCCTAAGAACTGAAATGTAGCAATGGAAGCTGTATCTATAAATCCCGCAGATAAGAAAGACACATCGGAAGCGAGGTGTATGTGAAGAGGCTGTTTAGGGGCGTGTTCAGGATCGACGCTGTGATTTAAGGACTGGTGAGTATTTCTTTCTGTACTCTTCATAATTCAAGCTGGTTTTGAAGACAGAGATTACAGACTCTGAATATACTGGGTTTTCTCTCAAGTTCAGATTTTTTTTTTTTTTTTTGGCTTCTGACTTCTGACTGCTTTATGCTAAACTGATAAAATACATGAATGCTCTCTCTCTCTCTCTCTCTCTATATATATATGCTGCATGGTAAGATAAAATGGGTAGTTGCATTTTGTAATAGCTTCTTGGGTTTTCTTCTGGTAGTTTTCATTTCTTGGGTACATTAATTTCAGAGAGGATGTTTAACAATATAGACCTTTTTTTTTCTTTTTGTGGTACTGAGGGTGGAACCCAGAGGGGTTCTACCTCTGAGCTACGCCCCAGCCCTATTTTATACTTTATTTGGAAACAGGGTCTCATTAAGTTGCTGAGAGCCTCACTCAGTAGCTGAGGCTGGCTTTGCACTGGCGCAATCCTCCTGTCTCAGCCTCCCAAAAGCCAGGATTACAAGTGTGCACCACCACGCCCGGCACCAATATAGACCTTTAAACAGCAGAGAGCCATTCTAAATTTGCAACCTCACTATTGGAAGGAAATAAAAATAGTGAGCAACAGATATCTGTAAACCATTTTTTATGGCAGACATTGGGCAAACACTTCATATGAATCATGTTATTTAATTCTGGTGTTCATGGCATGGTTTACAATCTCTGGCCTTTTTCCAGATAAGCAGCTGAGACTCAAGATACTATTTAACTTGCCTTTCTTCACTTAGACAGTAAGTGTGAAGATAAGATCAGAACCTACCTAGTCTAACTTCATAACCCATGTTTTTACCATTACTTCATAGGTAGAACAAGGAGGAAGACATTCACAAGAGACCTATGACCTCACTAGTATACCAGCTCTTCCACAATGACAATAGCCCTTCCTCTCCCAAAAGGCCACAGTCCTCCTTAGCTGGGATCTCAAGACACTTTAATTCCACATTTATTTATCATCCTCCTAGAGAATATGCTTGTTTGCAGTCTCTGTATATTTTAATACTATGTATACCTGCTACCTAGAAATTGGCTGTGTTGGCAATTTAGGTACAGTAGAAAATGAGTAGGTCTACACAAACTTTTAGATGCGTCAAACAGAGCCACCCCATGTGCTGTATTTGAAACACTAACACAGAACTAGTCCTGGACTCTTTCATATTGTTTAACGATGCCAGGAGAATAGGGTTTTGACAAAGAAAACTGCAGTGATACATTTGTAGAACTGGCTGTTTTCCACACTACAATACAAATGCTTTTCTTTGTTTGTTCCTCTGAATCACTCCCACAAGGTCTGAGAAGTCGTAGGCAGCTCCTAACTCATCTATATAAATCAAACTAGCAAAGGAATTGAGACTCAGGGAGGGTTGTTAGTTGCTGATCAAGGCCTAGATCTCAGTCTCAAAGAAAGTAATCTCACGATAATATTCTGCCCTATCAAGTGATTTCTTATATAGGGTCTAGTTTTAGGAGACCCAAACAACAGATGAAGCATTATCAATACAGTGGACAATCTATTTCCATGCTCACTGGACCAACAAGAGTAATGAGAATTCATGGTCTTCTATAGAAAGTTCCACAGGAGGTAACGGGAGGTCTGGGCTTCTGGAAAACAGGCTAATGTGAACATACGAGGTTTTCCCATTAAACTTTCACATTCCTAGTGAGTGTGGTGGCACTTGCCTGTAGTCCCAGCGCTTGTCAGGTTTAGATAAGAGGTTTGCAGATTCAAAGACAGCCTCAGCAACATAGCGAGACCCTGTTCCAAAATAAGAAATAAAATAGAGCAGGGGGCGGAGGGATGGAGATGCAGATCAGAAACAGAATGATGGCCCTGGGTTCAATCTCCAGTCACACACACACACACACACACACACACACACACACACACACACACCTTTCATGTGCCTGATGTTTACCAGAATGGAAAGGATTTTATTTAGGTATGCAAAATTTTTTCATCCTTTAATTAGGTAGTAAATTTTAAGTACAGTACTTAAAACAGGAGGGCAGATTAGCATTCAGTTAACTCCAGCCCCACTATCATTTCTCCAAAGGTTGGTTAATAGTTCACAATATTTGAAACTCTTTGTGCTATAACAAGACCCGGCAGGTTTGACCTTTTTTTACACATAACTAGATATTTTAAACTCTGTCTTCCTCAAGGAGCACAGGGTAGCAATTCATGCAATTAAACTGTTTTCTACATCTCAATAACCTTCCGCCCTTAACAGACAGAAAATCACCTATAGTCACTTTGGAAAATAAAAGATGTAAGAGATTTGCCCCCAGGTAAATTTCTCTTTCTGTAACTCCATCTCTACCCCCTGTTGCTGGGTTAAAGCTGAAATCTTCTTAAAGACAGTTTGACTTTGCCAATTAAGCCATTGATTTAAATTACTTCCCACCGAGTTAGAAGAATATTCTGATTGTGGGAACACATTCCCTTGTCAGAATCTCTAGCTTATAAAACGAACATCAGAATTTATAAACTAATATTATAACTAGTGGCAAAAATAGAAGGAAATATCTAGGTTCACATCAGACACACCATTTCTTTGCTACCCATTCTAACACCAGTTTTTACTACAGAGGTTTAAGTTTCCATTTGTTCCTAAAAATATAAATTTTCCCTTTAAAATGTTTAATGAAATTGTGGGGTGCAGTGACACAGTCTTGTAATCCCCGCCCTTGGGAGGCAGAGACAGGAGGATCGTGCAGGTTCGAAGCCAGCTGCTCTGACATAAGAGAGCCTGTTTCCAAATAAAAATATAAAATGGGTCTGGGAGTGGAACCCAGAGAAGGGTTTCCAGGAACCCCAGGACCACCAAAGAAAAAAAAAAAAAAAAGAAAAAAAAAGAAATTGGACAATTAGTCCAAGACACACAACTAAGAAATTGTGACATTAATTTCCAGTTCTAGGTATTGTTGCCTCCAGTGACCTATGCGCACTATACTAAATGGTTCATCTCCCCCAAAACTCAGGATCTTAGATTTAAACAGCTTATCAGACAAACTCTTTTTAAGACCAATTTCTCTGCTACCTGAGGTAATTGAGCTAACTAATCTTCCAAATTTAACAAATATACACATTCCAGTCTTTTCTGCAAGAGGAAAAAAAATTCTCAGACCTATTGCCATAAATCAGTAACAAATCTTTAGTAACACATACAACAAGCTCAGAGCTGAGCCATGAGCTTGGAAATATAGCAGTGCCAACATCTTTAGTCTCATACAAGTTCCAATGACATTTTCCCCACAAGAAAATGAAAACCTATCATTTGCATTGTGTTCCTAATAAATTATCCCAAAAACATTATATATATTGTCTCATTCAATATCATTTAATCTACGCAACACCCTGTAACACTGGCATGACTGAGAAGAATACCCAGGTACAGCACGGTACAGTGACTTGCCCTGACATCTGTAGTGTGTATCAAGAAAGAAATGATTAAGTAGCTATTCCATTACCTCCCCGGAACACAGAAAGATCTACTGTGAGCAATTTTCTTTTTCTTTTCAGAGATTCCACAGAAGAATAATTGTGTGTACATGTTTAGAGGATAAAGTAGAAAAATCTAGAATGAACCTATGAAAATTCAGAAACGTATATACCTAACACCAGAGATAATTTACATGTAATTCCTAACACTTGTCTGCAAACTACACAGCTTTCTCTTGTCAAAAAGTACACTCATTATTCTATTTGGTGTTCTAGCAGAACACTTTAGAACAGCGCGTTAAACATTCTTTCCATGAGTTTGCAATTCGGTTTTTTCTATGTAGCTTTCTATTTCTGAGTGGTTAAAATTTAATCAGATGTGATCATATTATTCTTAAAATAGTGATCCTGTTAAGAATTATTAGCCTTTCCCATAACATTCAAATATTTTTGGTATCTGAAGTTTTATAAGTTAAAGTCAAATTTGGCTTCATTTTTACTTTGGTAATTTTGTTCATATTTCTCCTTTTTTTTTCTTTCAACTTCTAAAATCTATGCCCATTTGGTTAAAAAGAAAACCAAAAACTTCTACTTCAGAACTGTTAGTAATTACCAAATCTTGAAAGAAACTTTTTATCGTGGCCAATAATAATGAAACCTATAACACTGAGACTGATTATAAATTGTATGAACACAACATACACACCTGCCACATAAATATAACTTTATGACCAGAGACAAGTTATAATTTAGTATTTCAGTGAGGTAGGATAATATCCCATTCAAAAAAGTCCACAAAATAACTGGGTTTTCATTCTTGAATCTTTTTCATGTACAATCACCTTAATATTTTACTAATAAAGTAGTCTTTACTGGTCTATTTTGAAAGATTAGCTAAAGTCTCATTCATCCAAGACAAAACGGACATGTATTATAATAGCAGAGACCACTCCAAATCTGTATCCATTTCTATATTTTCCAACACAAATTTGGAACTGTAAGCAAAGGAGCACAATCTACAGAACACTGTTACCACGCAAAATATCTAAAGAAACTTAGTGTCTAATTATCTTTGTGTTGTTTTCTTCTTATTTATGTTTATACTTATAATACTTACTTATGCCCACAGCTGTAATGAGCTTGATTGCGAGTTCAGGAATTTCACATTGAATAAAAAATGGTTCCAAAATGTAGCGTCCAAATGCCAGGGATATCACAGCTGTAGCTGCAGGACTAAAAAAAATACTTAGGTTAACTATAGGGAAAAATTTTTTTTTCATGAAAATATTGTGTGTGTGTGTGTGTGTGTGTGTGTGTGTGTGTGCATGTGTTGTGGTGCTGGGATATAACCCAGGGACTTTCTACCACCAAGCTACATCCTCAGTCCTATTTTTTATTCTTTATTTTGAAACAGGGTCTCACAAAGTTGCAGAGGGTCTCAATAAGTAGCTGAGGCTGGCCATGAACTTACTATTCTTCTGTCTCAGCCTCCCAAGTTACCAGGATTACAAGCATGCACCACCACACCTGGCTTCCTTTCATAAAAATAATTCTATCTTGAGGTATTACTACTTAGTATATGGAATATGTTTAATATGAAAGTCTAAAGTCTATAATCCTCAGAACCCTATATTTAATCAAATTGCCATAGATATGCCAGATGAGATATTCTCTGGGACATTGGTGGCTAGTTTTTAAATGATCTTGAGAGCATGACTGGGAATTATCAAGTTTGCTCTTGTTTTTCCAATATTTCACACACACACACACACACACACACACACACCTCCGCCTTTAAAAACTTAGTTTTGTATGTGAAATCCTAGCTGGGCCTTACAAGAATCAGTCTTCTTTCTCAACAAGTCAATAATTAAACTTCAGTTACAGTCTTAATTGTCTCGATCTAATGAAGTGGCAGGGAGAAGAAAGAAAATAGAACTCAAGATAAAATTTAACATTAATAAAAGCTTGCAAGCTAGTCATAGTGGCCTATGCCCATAATCCCAGGACGTGGGAGGCTGGGATAGGAGGATCACAGGTTCAAGACCAACCTCAGCAACTTTGCGAGACCCTGTTTCCAAATTAAAAATTTAATAGTAGGGCCAAAGCCCAGCTTGGTGGCTCACGCATGTCATTTTAGTACTTGAGAGACTCAGGAGGATCGCAAGTTCACAGTCAGGCTCAACTACTTAGTGAGATCCTCCAAAACTTAGTCAGATCCTGTTTAAAAATAAAGAATAAAAAAAATAGGGCTGAGGGTGTATCTTGGAGATAAAATGCCCTTGGTTTCAATCATTAGTACCATTAAAAAAAAATTAGGGCTGGGGATGTAGCTTAGAGGTAGAATGCCCCTTGACTCAATCTCCAGTACCACATAGATAGATAGATAGATAGATAGATAGATAGATAGATAGATAGATAGATAGATATAGATAGATAAAAGTTTCTTGCAAATATATGCCTAAATACTTGACACTGTTTTGGTCTTATCTTTCTAGTGCAAAACCTTGAAGCCAAGTGATTATTTTTAATTCTGTTAAGATATTTTTTATACAAAGAATATTGTCTTTTTTTTGTGTGGTACTGGGGATGGAACCCCGGGGCTTTCTACCTCCAGGCTACACCCACAACCCTCACTAAGGGCCTCACTAAGAGGCTGAGGCTAGCCACGAACCACGATCTTCCAGTATCAGCCTCCCAAGCGCGGGAATTACAACCATGTGCCACCACGCCCAGCGTACAAACTCATATATTATAAAGTTGTTCTTTCAGAATTAAAGCAGCATTTGATTATCAGCTATTTTGAAGCAGGAATTATGACTCATTCCAATTGAGATTTATCTTGCCACTCACCACTCAGTAGCAGTTTGCGGGATGAATAAGTGAATAATCTCTGTATCTGTGCTGCTGTAAAAGGAATGACCCGCACATGATAATACCAAGCAATTAGTCAAGATTACACAACCAAACACATGGCTGGAGAAGATTCAGGTCTCACTGTATCCAACTCCAAAGCTCAATATCCTTATGGGTTAGCATTCTAAAAGAGTAGTTTATGCATTTGAATGCTGAATATATTGCACTCCAAATAGTATTGACTTTCTTTTTTTCTTTTTCTTTTTTTTTTTTTGTGATACTGGGGGTGGAACCCAGGGGCTTTTTCTACCTCTGAGTTATACCCCCAGACCCATTTTTATAATTTATTTGGAAACAGGGTCTCACTAAGTTGCTGAGAGCCTCACTCAGTAGCTGAGGCTGGCTTTGAACCTGTGCGATGCTCCTGTCTCAGCCTCCCAAGCACTGGGATTACAAACGTGCGCCACCACACCCGGCTTAGACTGAAACTTTTATCACATTCTCAAAAAGAATTCATATCCAGGATGCACAGGACACTCACATAAGTAATATGTGATTACAAAAAGTGTAAGACCTGGTCTCATGTCTTTGACATGCTTATAGTTTGAACAGAGAAAACGACACAGATGCTGAAATAGTAAATAGAAATACAAGGTGCTAGCTTGACGTGGTGGCACATGGTTGTAATTCCCGCGCTTGGGAGGATGAGACAGGAGGATCGCACCAGTTCGAACCCGGCCTCAGCTACTTAAATGAGGCTCTCAGCAACTTAGTGAGACCCTGTTTCCAATAAAAATAGGTCTGGGAGTATAGCTTGGAGGTAGAAGGCATCTGGGTTCCATCCCCAGTACCACAAAAAATGAATGAATGAATGAATGAATGAACAGAAGGAAAAGAAAAGAAGGAAGAAAGAAAGAAAAGAAGGAAAGAAAGAAATACAAGGTGCTGAGTTCAGTGTCAAATGAGAAGCAGGAACTGCACCTTTTCGAAGAATTTAGACATAAAGAAATACCACATACTAGATTAAACAGGGAATTAACGTGGAAAAGATAAGGTACAAGTTGACCTTTGAAGAGTATGTGAGATTCAGATCATCAAAAAGGAGAAGAAGGTACATTCCAGGTAAGGGGATCTTAGAAAGAGAATAAAATATTCCTTTGTTATTACTTCATTATAACAAGTTTAAAGTAATGCAGAATTGTTTAAAATGAAAATAGTCTTGACAAAGAAGTGTGTGCTACATTGAAGCTCTCTGTTAAACAAACAAGAAAAAAAGATTTCTAACATTGTAAAAGTCATGAATAGTGCTAATGACTACTTATTAGCTCTGCCTTTGCCACTTATTGTAAACAGAATAAAGGTTCCCCTGAGCTCTGAGCTGTGGAAGTCTGATAAGTATACAGCAAGCAAGTGGTCCTCCTTATTTCTACTTAGCTTTGTAATCAGAAAATGCAAGTCACCTCGTATTGACACCTTAGGGACGTGACTTGCACTTTCTTACCCATAAGGGACTGTGATGCTCTTAAACTGCCCACGTGATGTCATAAGTCCCCTACAAAGTAGAAAACAATTCACTATTCAGAGTGACTTAGCACTATTTTCTGCCAAGAAGATTAGGAAGGGGAACACATTCCTACAACAATAAAATCAAAAGGTTTTCGCAATGGACTGCACTGATTTGTTTATAGGAGGAAATGAGTCATTTATGGGATGTAAACTTGATTTTTTTAAAGGATAAGTCTCGATGACACATGATTTGTTAGGCACAGGCATTCCCTAGTCACAGAAATGGAGCAAAGTTAAAAAACGTAATGACATAATCTGCCATTAGAAAACTCGAAATCCTAGCATAGTTAGCTGCGTTTGGCTTGTCAAGGTGGATTCTGAAAGTTAGCATCTTTCCTAGAAATGTAAAAGAGAATGATTGAAGATTAAGGTTCAGAGCCAATGATAAAAACCACAAGAACATCAATCCAGAAAGGTATTGTATCACAGATAGCATGTCCTGAAGGGTACATGTTTACAACAGTTACATGACATGTATATTTCTGATTTGCTAAAAATAATCCCAGTGATTCAGAAGAATGAGGAAATAAATAGTTTATTTTTCCTGAAATCTTTATATGCTTACCGTATGACGAGCAGTTCCACCCAGACTCGTACAAAAGCTAGTAACGGGCCAAAGACTTCCAGAATGTACGTGTAATGACCACCGGATTTCTTTATGCTTGTCCCCAATTCAGCATAGGACAGGGCTCCTGTGAAATGGTGATGATAAAAAAGGTACAAATTGAATATATTATCAGGTCACCTAGCTGTAGAATGATAGAATGATGTTTCTGTTGGGTGCAAGGTAGGCCTTCCTCTAGTCCAAAAGGCGTCCTTACTTCCAAACAGTCTTCATCTAACTGTTGAGCCCCACCAAGTCCCTCTACTAACTTCTTCATATTTGAGGCCTATTTCATTCTATCGGAACAATGTCATTTTATTTGAAATATCAAATACAACCATATTTATTTATTTGCTTATTTGTTTGTTTGTTTGTTTGTTTGTTTTTGCGATACCGGGGATGGAACCCAGGGGCATTCTACCTCCGAGCTACACCCTAGCCCTATTTTTTATTCTTTATTTTGAAACAGGGTCTCACTGAGCTTCAAATGAGTAGCTGAGGTTGTCTGTGAACCACTAGCCTCCTGTCTCAGCCTCCCAAATGCTGGGATTACAAGCGTGCGCCACCATGCTCAGCTGGCAAATACAAATTTCTAAAACGATATTATATGGTCCAGAATTTTGAATCAGAAACCTAAGACAAAAGGGGGAAAAAGATGGGGGCCAATAATTCTGACCTATTTTTTGATGAGCACAATCTCATACCAAGCCAAGTAATTATTCCAAACCAGCTTCATTATATTCAAAATTCTTTCAGGCAGGTTCAGACCCAGTCTCAGCAGTGTAGTAAGGCTATCAGTAACTTAATGACACCCTGTTTCCAAACAAAATATAAAATAGGTCTGGGAGTGTGGCCTGGAGGTAGAAAGCCCCTGGGTTCCATCCCCAGTACCACACACACACAAAAAAATTCTTTTAACAAATGATGTTTCTGTGGCAAGTCAAAATAAACAAGAGTTGTCTGTTCCTCAGAAAAGTATGAACTAGAAGCCCCACAAGATTTCATTCCATCTGTAGGATATGTTTTGTCAGCAAAATGAATTCTGATCCAGGTATTGTTTCAAGAAAAGGTTATCTTGGATGTTTTTGAAGTGTACGTCCCAGATGGTTGACAAAATAATCTTTTTTAAAAGAGAGGTTATAAAGCCAGGCATGATGGCACACACTTGTAATCTTAGCATTTGGGAGGCTGAGACAGGAGGATCACGAGGACAGCCTCAGCTCTTTGGTGAGGCCCTTTGCAACTCAGTAAGATCCTGTTTCAAAAATAAAGAATAAAAAATAGGGCTGGGGGTGTAGCTCAGAGGTAGACTGCCCCTTCCATCCCCGGTACTGCAAAGACAAAAGAAATAGAAAAAGAAAAAAAAAAAGAAAAGCTATACTGTACATTAGTATACATTAGGTAAAAGTAATTATTATATACTAAATGTTTAACTTTCAGCTGTACAATTCACATGGAAGCAGGCAACTTATATGACCTGACCTCCCCAAACCTCGATTTCCTTCCCTATAAAATTAATATCTGAATTTTTACCTCAGAAGGAAGTTATGTGTATGAATGTAATAATGGGTGGTGGCGCACACTTATAATCTCAGCACTTCTGAGGCTGTGACAGGCGTATCGGCCAGTCTAAGCTACTCAGGGAAGCCCCCTGCAACTTAGTGAGACCCTGTTTAAAATAAAGAATAAAAAATAGGGCTGAGGGCATAGCTCCGAGGTAGAATGCCCCTGGGTTCCATCCCCAGTACCCCCGCCCCGCGCCAAAAAAAAATACCCTAGATCTATTCTCCAAGAAAGTGAGTCCAGTCCTCAAGAGTTCCAAAATGTCCACAGTTCATTCTAAGCTAAGTAATGAGCAAATTAAAATTTAGAGAGCACTGTTTGATTTTGTCCACTTGAAACCAATTATAACCAGCTACCATTCACCCATTCTCTGTTGGGAAACAGTCACCATGTTGGTATGCCGTCCAGAAAAGTGTCCAATATAAACTGTTCTTGGAAAGAGGTTTAAGTACCTCCAAAATTATTGTCAGAGAATCAGTACCTAGGCCTGGTGTGTTTTGCTGAATCCCAGGATGGTTGCCCTAGGTTTAAATTGAGTTCTGGGGTGGGGGTGAGCATTTTATCTCAAACCCTCAAGTTCTGTAACTATTTTGCCCAGATGAAAAACATTCAAAACAGGAGGGGGAAAAAAAATCCCATGTACTGATGCTGGCTAAAAAAAAAAAAAAAAAAAAAAAAAAAAGGCTGTAAATCAAATACAGATGCTACTCCACTTACCTGCTGAAAATACAGTTACATCGAAGATGTATTCGCTATGCCTAAGGTACTGAGCATCAGAGTTTAGCCTCCCCAGCCCTAAATACGCTCAGAACACACGGCATTTCCCTACAGTTGGGCAGAAAGCTCGCTATTGCAGAGTCACCGTTGTAAAAGTCAAAATCCCATAATAAACTACAGGGCCATAGGCAGGGAACCATCTCGACACACGCGGATTCCTGAGCCTTAGTCCCAGAGCACGATTCGCTTCCTGTTACATGGCGCTCCTCACAGGTCACTTAAGTGATACGTAAAATGCAAGGCTAGACAAGTTGATTAGGACCAGCGCACACTCCCTGCAAATAGTAATCAAACAGCGACTCCAGGGGCACCTTCGCCGCGCTCCCCGATGGCTCTATTTTTTTCTTCTTTAAGTGTCTCGACATATTTATGGAAAAAGCATATTTTCAGCATACAGGTCAACATGACTTTAACCTGTTCAATGCTGAGTTTATTTTCTTATACCTGAAAAGCATTCTATGCAGCATCAAAATGGAATCACATATTGGCAACTGAATGTGTATACATAAAGTCTAAGAAATGGTAGTAGCTTTTCTGATTAGATGTCGGTTCATTTTATTTTATTCATACTAGAGACTGAGCCCAGTTCACCTCTGAGGTATACCCTGAGCCTCCCCTTCCCCACCTCACCCCTGCATATATATATATATTTTTTTGGGGGGGGGTGGTACTGGGGTTCCTGGAAGCCCTTCTATCTCCACGCTACACTCCCAGACCTATTTTATATTTTTTATTTGGAAACAGGGTCTCTTAAGCCAGCGAGTCTGGCTCCGAACCAGCGCGATCCTCCTGTCTCCGCCTCCCAAGTGCGGGGAATACAAGCATGCGCCACTACTCCCGGCTATTTATTTATTTCTTTATTATTTATTTTTGTGGTACTAGGGAAAAAATCCAAGGACCTTCTACCTCCAGGCTCTACCCCCAGACCTATTTTATATTTTATTTGGAAACAGGGTCTCACTAAGTTGCTGAGAGCCTTACTAAGTAGCTGAGGCTGGCTTCGAACCTGTGCAATCCTCCTGTCTCAGCCTCCCAAGTGCTGGGATTACAAGCGTGGACCACCATGCCTGGCACCCTTTTATTTTTGAATCTTTGCTATATTCCTCAAATTGTGGAGGCTGGCCTCAAATCTGTGATCCTCCTATCTCAGTCCCCTAAATCCTGGGATTGCAGATGTTTGCCACCATATCCAGCTTGATTTATTTTATTTAGGGTGGGGGTACTGGCCATCGAAACCAGGGACAATCTACCTCTGAGCTACACCTCCAGGCCTATTTTTTTACTCTTTATTTTGAAATGGAGACTCACTGAGTTGCAAAGGGCATCGCTAAGTAGCTGAGGCTACCCTCACACTGCCATCCTCCTGTCTCAGCCTCCCAAATGTTGGGGTTACAAGCGTGTGCCACCAAGCCCAGCTCACAGTTTTATTTAATTTGGAACAAGGTCTCACAGAGATGCTGATGGTCTTACTAAATTGCTAAGAATGTCCTTGAATTTGTGATCCTCTGGTCTCAGCCTCCCAAGTACTAGGATTACAGGCATGTGTCACCACACCTAACTTTTATTTTATTTTATTTATTTATTTATTTTTATTTTTTTTTATTTTATTTTATTTATTTATTTTTTTTTTTGGTGGTACTGGGGTTCCTGGAAGCCCTTCTACCTCCGGGCTACACTCCCAGACCTATTTTTACATTTTTTCATTTGGAAACAGGGTCTCCTAAGCCAGCGCACGTGGCTGGCTTCGAACCCGCGCGATCCTCCTGTCTCTGCCTCCCAAGCGCGGGGATTACAAGCGTGCGCCACCACGCCCGGCCTAACTTTTATTTTAAATATACCAAGTGCTACAGAAAGATTTAAGGCTGAGAAGGCGCACATTAATTTAAGAAGATTACGCCAGGCCTGGTGGTGCGCACTTGTAATCCCAACATCTGGGAGGCTCAGACAGGCAGCCAGCCTCAGCTACTTAGTGAGGCCCTTTGTAACTCAATGAGACCCTGTTTCAAAATAAATAAAAAACAGGGCCGAAGGTGTAGCTCAGAGGTAGAATGCCCCTGGGATCCATCCCTGGTACTGCAAAAAAAAAAAAAAAAAAAAAAAAGAAAAAGAAAGATTAACAAGAAGATTGTCTTTATCTAGACGGGCATATGCTAGGATTATATTAATAATTAACAGTGGCAAAGGGTTCTATCAGGGTTTTACATAACTATATTACTCTACAGGATTCCTCAAAGATAAGAGAGTAACACTGGGAAAATAAGGACATACAACTGTTATGAAATAAATATCTTATAAAGCCCAAGTTATTCAAACAGTACTACAATCTGTAAGAAAACTCACAATAATTTTTCTATGGATATTTCTATCCTAAGACTGTTTTAATGGGCTTTCTTTTTATTATTTATTTATTTATTTTGGTGGTACTGGGGGTGGAACCCTGGGGCTTTTCTACCTCCGGGCATATTTCATATACTCCCAGACCTATTTTATACTTTATTTGGAAATAGGGTCTTACTGAGTAGTGAAGCTGGCTTTGAACCTGTGCAATCCTCCTGTCTCAGCCTCCCAAGCTCTGGAATTACAAGCATGTGCCACCACCCCGGCTTAATGGGTTTTATTTAAAACACTTTCCTAAATATGGAAATCTGAATTTTCTGGGTGGCTGCTTCAATCATGACAGACCTGGGTAGTAGGATGAGGGACCAAGAGTTACTACATGGGCTTGTACCTAGGACAAACAGAAACTTTCAAGTGTGCTTGTCGTTTAACACACACTATGTTCCACAGCAAAGCAAATATATCTTACACATTTATCCCATAGCATAAATCAAATTTAACTTTCATCTTTTTGGACAACTCACCAGTTTGGACCACCTTTACAATTAACTCGGGTAATTTTGTAGTAATTTGCTCACTGGATGAGAGGGGGCATTTATTTGGTCTTTTCTGTTAAACATGAAATCAGTAGAAAAGTTTTAAGTTTTGCAGGACTGGGAATGGAACCCAGGGGCATTTTATCTCCAAGCTACACCCCAGCCCTATTTTTTATTCTTTTTGTGTGTGGATGGGGGTACTGGGGGGTGGAATCCAGGGGCTTTCCTACCTCCAGGCTATACTCCCAGACTTTTTGTTATACTTTATTTGGAAACAGGGTCTCACTAAGTAGCTGAGGCTGGCTTCAAACCTGTGCGATCCTCCTGTCTCAGCCTCCCAAGCAGGGGGAATTACAAGCTTGCGCCACCACGCTCGGTTTAAGTTATAAAAGTTTTAAAAAAGAATAACGATCACACTTCTATCAGTTCTCCTCAGAGTAGCTCTGCAGAGAACAGGTGGTCAAAGTATTTATTTCCCCAAAGACCGAGCAAAACAGAGATAAAAGAAAACAGACGTGCATAAGTGTAGAAAACGAACACCCAGCCGAAGTTTGGAAAGTTATTTGCAAGAGTTGACTGGTGCAAAGGGGGGGGGGACTCAAAATATGCTCAGACTGTCGTATTATCCCCACTTCTGACAGGGATTTGAGTGACGTCACCACCAGTCTTCCTCTGCTGTGCATTTGAAAGAATATTATTTGCTGAGGAGCCTGTGCGGACCTAAAATAATTCAGAAAGGAAAACAGTGGCACACGTGTGTTTCGCTGACAAGAAGCCAGCAAGACTTGTGCCGAGTATCCACCTCGGAGCCCCGCAGGCCAGGCCAGGTTTCACTTCCCAGGTGTTTACCCTGCGTGCCAGCTGCGGGAATGCCCCAAACCCAGGAGCCAGGCAGGGCGGCCCGACCCGAACGCTCAGATCTGCTTTCTGGGTCATCAAAGTTAAATCTTTGTTTTCATAGACCACAGAGGAAAAAGAGTCAGAGGGAAAAAAAAAAATTAAGAAAGTTTGGCTTAGGAAAAAGAGAAAGTAGCGTGCAGGGAACAATTTGAGAAAATCTCTGATGGCTCCAGCAACGAACACCCCGTGTGCAGTTCACCCCTAAAAAAAAAGAAAAAAGAAAAAAGAAAAGGAAGGAAAAGAAAAAGAAAGAAACGCGATGCCGACTTTGCATGCAGGAACTCCTCAGGAACTACCCTCTGCTTTCCCAGGGAACAAACTTTCCAGGCTCACAGCCACACCCCCACCCGGAGAAGGAGAGGCACTCACCGAACAGAGACAGGACCCCGCAGACGGTCCAGACGACGAGAGACAGCCCCACGCTGCCCGTGTTCTGCAGCACGCCCTTGGGGGAGATGAAGATCCCGGCGCCTATGATGGTGCCGATAATGATGGAGATGCCCCTCAGCAGGGTGATTTTCTGCTTGAGGACCACTTTCTCCCGCTCCAGGGGCTCGCCGGCCCCCGCCGCGGAGGGCGGCCCCCCGGTCACATTCCCCGGCAGGTAGCCTCCTTTGAAGATGGTGGCTACGACGGGCTTCCTGACCATAGTCGTGACACGGGAGAGGGAGGGGGAAAAATGAAACGGGGAGGAAAAATCAAAACAAAACTTTCAACCTTCTAGTGTCTCTTGGTGTGACTGGCCGGCCGCTTGCACTCGGCTTGCGGGGCGTCTGGGCGCTAGAGCGCGCAGGTAAAAACTCTCAGGTCGATTTTTCTCCTTCCCGGCTATCTAGTTACTCCTGGGGGAGCACCTGTGCGCTGGGGTGTCTCTCCCTCAGCCCTGTGGCTGTGGCTTCCCCGCAGCCCTATCATTACAAACCAGCTCAGCTTCCTCTTGGGCTGGTATTTAAGCTACTGCCTGTCACACCAATTTACTCCAGCTACATGATGATGCAAATTCTCCAGGTTTGCATCAGCCGGGAGAGACCGCTCCGGCATTAGTCAGCTTTTTTTTTTTTTTTTTTTTTTCAAACAGTAGCAGCAAGTTGCTTCACTGACCTAAGCTCTTCCCGAGAACAAAGCTCCAGCGCGCACAGACACACACACACACACACACACACACACACACACACACACACACACACACGCACGCAGGATCGGGATCTTAACCAATCCAGAAGAAGTTAATTCCTAAGAGACCTTCCCAGAGTTTTAAAGCAACTCCCCCTAAGGCACAAAAACCCTTCAAGGGACCCGGTAAATGCAAAATGAAACAGGAAACTTATTCAGTTTCTTGAAGGACTTTCTTGAACGCAGCTGTAAAGAATGTTTTGCACACAATTACTGGGCTAAAAGAAAGTACCCCGAAGTTGCGTTGTTTATAAAGACCTAACTTTAACAGTTTACGGCCAACTTAAAGTTTTTTGCGTTTCCAATCAACAGGATCAAATCTAAAATATACAACGCTAGAAAGATTCCACACTCCAGCGCTGCTGCCGGTGCTACGCAAGTCTTAACAACCGCAAGTCTCACTTAACACTGAAAGACCAAATGATTTCCTAAGACCCACGGGAAGCTGGTACTTAAGATCATCGCGTGAGTGTGATGCGTTGAAAAATCACGGAGACTCCAGAAAACAGTCATTTGGCGATTCTCACCAGCACTCGGTGATTTTCCCAAGTCAGTCAGTGCAAGACACACACCCTTCTTGGGCACCGTGTTCCTTCAAGTTACCAAAGAATTCTACTTTAGAAGTTAAGCAATGATTATCACATAAGAACTTGAGTGGAGTGAAAATTGGAAGGGGAACAGGCAGAACAGTATTTGTAGAGGCAGTGATACCGTGTATGATTTTTTTTTCTTGGATGTCACCAATAAAGAAATGATAGATGTTCCAGAGGTTAGATAATGTTTAACCTGACTTAAACATTTTACAGTATAAGCCAGGCATGGTGGCACACGCTTGTAATCCCAGCACTTGAGAGGCTGAGACAGGAGCATCACACAGGTTCAAAGCCAGCCTCAGCTACTTAGTGAGGCTCTCAGCAACTTAGTGAGACCCTGTTTCCAATAGATCTGGGAGTATAGTCCAGAGGTAGAAAAGCCCCTGGGTTCCACCCCCAGTACCACACACAAAAACATGTAAGCTAAGATCAAAACATTTACACTGAAATAGTCTAATAGGCAAACACTTTAAAACTTTCTCAACCAAATATCTACTAAAACCAAATATCAAAAGGAAACAAAACAAAACAAAACCTAGGTCTCATTTTTGGCTATGGTTAGATGCGGTTTGAAATTTAAAGAAAAGATTTAGAAGCGGGGCGTAATGGCGCACACTTGTAATCCCAGCATTTGGGAGGCTGAGACCTGAGGATCACGGTTCGGGGACAGCCTCAGCTACTTAGTGAGCCCTTCGCAACTCAGTGAGACCCTATTTCAAAATAAAGAATAAAAAATTGGGCAGGGGTGTAGCTCAGAGGTCAAATGTCTTTGGGTTCCATCACCAAACCCACAAAAAGAGAAAGAAAGAAAGAAAGAAAGAAAGAAAGAAAGAAAGAAAGAAAGAAAGAAAGAAATATTTAGAAGACATCATTTCCCTAAAGCTACATTTATACACACCATTAAACGTGTTTCTGAACTTCTGAACAAAAAGCAAGAAACAACAAATCTATGAGTGAAAGGATGGATAGGGCTGGAGTGTGTGGGGGAGTGGTAGGGAACTTCGGGATGATACAAAAAGAAATAGCCACTAGAAAAGGAGGCTAAACAATCACAAGAAAGTGAAGGACTGAGCCTGGCACACTTGTAATCCTAGCATTTGGGATGCTGAGACAGGAGGATCACAGTTCAAGGACAGCCTCAGCTACAACTCAATGAGGCCCTTTGCATATTAGTGAGACCCTCTTTCAAAATAAATAATAAGTCAGGCGTGGTGGCACACACTTGTAATCCCAGCATTCCAGAGGCTGAGACTGGAGGATCGTGGTTCGTGGCCAGCCTCAGCTACTTAGTGAGGCCCTCTGCAACTCAGTGAGACCGGGTTTCAAAGTAAAGAATACCAAATAGTGCTGGGGGTGTAGCTCGGACGTCAAATGCCCCTGGGTTCCATCCAGAGACCCACAAAAAAATAAAATAAATAAAATAAATAGGACTAGGGGTGTAGCTCAGAGATAGAATGTCCCTGAGTTCCATCCCCAGTACCAAGAAAAGAAAAGAAAAGAAAAGAAAAGAAAAGAAAAGAAAAGAAAAGAAAAGAAAAGAATAACTAGGAAGTAATCAGGATACAGAAGGGACTTTAGAAAATAGAGGAGAAACTCAGTGGAGCAAGGGCAGTGGTCCAAGGAGGGTTGGTGGTGGAGGGGGGAATTAACAACAAAGGCACTCCCCTTCCATTGACATTGTATACAAGTGTGAGAATACTAACACCAATCTCAGTATCCTATATGGGGAAGGGGAGGGTACAGGAGGGAGCCCAAGTCAAGAGGAAGCTCTCCAGTGCTTATCACTCTGAATTAAGTAATGTTGTGAGACTACAATGCACCATAAAATGGGTATTTAAAAAAAAAGTAAGTGGGGTGTGGTGGCTCAGGCTTGTAATCCTTGCCCTTGAGAGGTTGAGATAGGAGAATCACACATGTTCAAAGCCAGCCTCAGCTACTTAGTGAGGCTCTCAGCAACTTAGTGAGACCCTGTTTCTAAATAAAAATATAAAATAGGTCTGGGAGTATAGCCCAAAGGTAGAAAGCCTCTGGGTTCCACCCCCAGTACTACAAAAAAAAAAAAAAAAAAAAAGAAAGAAAAAGAAAAGTAAGCCGGGTGTGGTGGCCCTTGCTTGTAATCCCAGCATTCAGGAGGCTGAGACAGGAGGATCTCAGTTCCCTGACAACCTCAGCTACTACTTAGTGAGGCCCTTTGCAACTCAGTGAGACCCTGTTTCAAAATAAAGACTTAAGCTGGGTGTGGTGGCGCACGCTTGTAATCCCAGCATTCAGGAGGCTGAGACCTGGAGAATTATGGTTTGCGCTGACAGCCTCAGCTACTTAGTGAGGCCCTCTGCAACTCAATGAGACCCGGTTTCAAAATAAAGAATAAAAAATAGGGCAGGGGGTGTACCTCGGAGGCCAAATGCCCCTGGATTCCATCCCCAAGCCCACAAAAAAAAAAAAGAAAAGAAAAAAGAAAAAAAAAAGAGGGCTGGAGGTGTAGTTTGGAGATAGAATATCCCTGGGTTCCATCCCAGTACTGCAAAAGAAAGAAAGAAAGAAAGAAAGAAAGAAAGAAAGAAAGAAAGAAAGAAAGAAAGAAAGAAAGAGAAAGAAAAGTGAGCTGAAAAATGTTAGAGCCATTTTTTCTTAATACCTGAGAAAATTATACCACATCAATGCTTTACCATTCAAGTAACTGGGGCTACATAATATGTTTCTGCATTATTCATCTAGAGTCTACCTGGTTTTGGATATACCAAGTGAGGGTCTTTATAAAGTCAAAATTAATAAATCCTCTCAGCTGTTACATCTTCCAAAACATTTAAAATGGAAGTGGTGTATGCCTGTAATCCCAGAATTTGGAAGGCTAAGACTCCTGGACCACAGGTTGAAGGTTAGTGCATCTTAATTTTTTTTTTTTTTTTTTTTTTGCGGTATTGGGGATGAAACCCAGGTACATTATACCTCTGAACTGCACCTCAAGCCCTATTTTTTCTTTATTTTGAAACAGGGTCTCACTGAGTTGCAAAGGGCCTCACTAAATAGTCAAGGATGTCCGCAAACCAGGATCCTCCTGTCTCAGCCTCCCAAATGCCGGGATTACAAGCGTGCACCACCACTGCCGGCAGTGCATCTTAGTTTACTGAGACTCTGTTTCGATATAAAAGGGGAAAAATTGGGCTGAAAATATAGCTCAATAGAGCACCCCAGGGTTCAATCCTCAGTACCATAGCTAGATGGATAAAAGATTAGATAAACCGGGCATGGTGGCACAGGTTTGTAATCTCCGCGCTTGGGAGGCGGAGACAGGAGGATCGCGCAGGTTCGAAGCCAGCTGTGCTGGCTTAAGAGACTCTGTTTCCAAATAAAAAAGTATAAAATAGGTCTGGGAGTGTAGCCCAGAGGTAGAAGGGCTTCCAGAAACCCCAGTACCACCAAAAAAAAAAAAAAAAAAAAAAAGAGAGAGAGAGAGAAAGAGAGATTAGATAAAAGCTGGGCTGGTGGTTCATGTTTGTAATCCCAGCATTTGGGAGGCTGAGACAGAAGGATTGTGGGTTCGAGGACAGCCTCAGCTATTTAGTGAGATCCTTTGCAACTCAGTGAGACCCTGTTTCCAAATAAAAAAAAATAAAAATAGGTTTGGGGGTATAGCTCAGAGGTAGAATTTTGGGTTAAAATAGGAAAAGAAGAACTCAAACTCTCACTATTTGCAGATGACATGATACCTAGAAGACCCAACAAACTCAACCAAAAGACTTATAGAACTGACCAACAAATTCAGCAAAGTATCTGGATACAAAATCAATCTTTTCTGTACACCAACCATAAATCCACTGAAAAAGAAATTCAGAAAACACTTCCACTCAAGATCTCCCACAAAAAATTAAAACACTTAGGATTAAACTTAACCAAAGAAGTAAAAGACCTCTACAAAGAAAATTATAAAACACTGAAAAAAGAAATTGAAGAAGATCTTAGAAGATGGAAAGATCTTCCATGTTCATGGATAGGCAGAATAAATAACATCAAGATGGCTAAACTTCCAAAAGTTATCTACAGATTCAACGCAATACCAATTAAGTTACCAAGACCATTCCTCACAGACATAGAATAATCAGTCCTTAAATTTATTTGGAACAACAAAAAACCCAGAATAGCCAAAGTAGTTCTCAGCAACAAAAACCATTCAGGAGGAATCACAATACCTGACTTTAAACTATACTACAAAGCTACTGTAATAAAAACAGCATGGTACTGGCACAAAAACAGATACATAGACCAATGGAGCAGATTAGAAAATTCAGAAACGAAACCACACACATGCCAACTAATATTTGACAAAGGGGCCAGGACAGTCTGTTCAACAAATGGTGTTGGCAAAACTGGTTATCAATATGCAGAAAAATCAAATTAAATCCCACCTTCTCACCTTGCACAAGAGTCAATTCAAGATGGATCAAAGACTTGGAAATTAGACCAGAGACCTTGAAGCTCCTCGAAGAGGGCCTAGGTCCAACACTGCAACACATTGGCACAGATAATAATTTTCTCACCAAGACCCCAAAGGCACAAAAAACTAACAGACGAATCAATACATGGGACTGCATGACACTAAAGAGCTTCTGTTCAGCAAAGGAAACTGCCAAGATCCTCAAACAAGAGTCAACAGAATGGGCAAAGATCTTTGCCACCTATTCCTCAGACAGAGGACTAATATCCAGAATATACAGAGAGCTCAAGAAAATCAACACCAAAAAAAATACTCCAATTAAAAAAAACGGACACGCGAACTTAGTAGACACTTCAGAAAAGAAGAAATTCAAATGGCTAATAATTGGCAATCAGAGAGATGCAAACCGGAATAAAAAAAAAAAAAAAAATAGGGCTAGGCATGTAGCTAGCAGGTAAAATGCCCCTGGTGTCCATCTCCAGTACTGCAAAAAAAAAAAAAAAAAAAAAAAAAGATTAAAAAGAACAGAAAACTGGCTGGAGTGGTACAAGCTTGTTATCTCAGTACTTGAGAGCCTGAGGCAGGAGAATCTGCACTTTCAAGGCTAGACTTAGGTGATTGGTGAGGCCCAATTCGTATTGGGTGTGTAGCTCAGAGGTAGAATGTCCCTGGGTTCCATCCCCAGTTCCACACAAAAAATAAATAAATAAAAAGATTAGCAGGGCATGGTGATGCAGGTTTAAAATCCCAGCATTTGGGAGGCTGAGACAGGAGGGTCGCGGTTCACAGACAGCCTCAGCTATTTTGTGAGGCCCTTTGCAACTCAGTGAGACCTTGTTCCAAAATAAAGAATAAAAAATAGAGCTGAGGTTGTAGCTGTGGTACTGGAGGCGAAACTGGGGATGGAACTCAGGATCATTCTACATCCAAGCTACAACTCAGCCCTATTTTTTATTTTTTATTTTGAAACAGTGTCTCACTGAGTTGAAAGGGCCTCACTGAGTAGCTGAGGCTGTTAGTGAACCTCGATCCTCCTGTCTCGGCCTCCCAAAAGCTGGGATTACAAGCGTCCACCACCACAAGTGGCGTGGATGATAGATAAATTTTAAAGAAGGAAAAGAGCTGGGCGTGGTGGCGCACGCTTGTAATCCCCGCGCTGGGGAGGCTGAGACAGGAGGATCGCACGGGTTCGAAGCCAGCCTCAGCTACTTAGTGAGGCTCTCAGCAACTTAGTGAGACCCTGTTTCCAAATAAAATATTAAAAAAAGGTCTGGAAGTATAGCCTGGAGGTAGAAAGCCTCTGGGTTCCACCCCCAGTACCACCAAAAAAAAAAAAAAAGGAAAAAATGTTTCAATATTAAATAGCATTCTTCTTTGTGGATATATATATATATATATATATATATATATAGAGAGAGAGAGAGAGAGAGAGAAAGAGAGAGAGATGTCCCCATAATATTCTTCATATATATATATATATATATATATATACACATATATATATACATATATATGTGTATATATATATGAAGAAACATTGTTAAAGTTAGCCTAATGGATAACAAGTAAGACACAGTCACCCTCCAAGTTCTTGCAACACTTCACAGAGCTACTGAAGACACCAAGAGATTTCCTCCAACCACCCAGAAATGTTCAAAACAAAATGCATGTCTAAAAGAAAATGTTGAGTTGCTTTAAATGCTAACGATTCCTTTTAATCACCAATCCTAGACTTATAAGATCGGAATGGTTTTCGGATATATGTGCATCATAAAAATAAATTTGAATCAAATAAATTATATTCTCTGCTTTTGACCCTATTTTAAATATCCCTGTCAAGCCGGGTGTGGTGGCGCACGCTTGTAATCCCCGCGCTTGGGAGGCTGAGACAGGAGGATCGCGTAGGTTCGAAGCCAGCCTCAGCTACTTAGTGAGGCTCTCAGCAACTTAGTGAGACCCTGTCTCCAAATAAAGTATAAAATAGAGTATAGCCCAGAGGTAGAAAGCCCCTGAGTTCCACCCCCCAGTAGCACAAAAAAGAAAAAAAATATATGTACACACACATATTATATATGTACACACATATTATATATTATATATTATATATTATATATTATATATTATATTATATATTATATATTATATTATATTATATTATATATTATATTATATTATATTATATATTATATATTATATATTATATATTATATATTATATATTATATATTATATTATATTATATATTATATGTTATATATTATATATTATATATTACATATTATATATTATATTATATATTATATTATATATTATATATTATATATTATATTATATATTATATTATATATTATGTGTGTGTGTGTGTGTGTGTCCCTGTCAAATTAAGAGACTATTCAGTAATTACTTTGGTGCTTAATGTGCCCAGGCAATAGCCCCAGTTCCCTAAAAACATCTCACAGATGAAAAAGACATGATATACCGTGGCACCTACCACTCTGTGGGAACAATTTCTGTCCCATGGTGATAAATTTGGTCATACCTGGCCCAAAATAATCATCTCTCTGCCTGTAGTCTATTGAAATGTGATCTGAGCTGATGCATTCCTAAAGAGAATGAGAATTACCCCTCCTTGTCCGTTGGAGTAGGAAATACGTGACCCTGGAACCACTGGCAGCCATGTCTCCAACCAGGCTGCCAATCTTTGTGAAACAAGAGAGAACACGCAGAGACCAGACGTATTAACAGAGTCTGGGATGGTGGAGCCAGGCTGGTGTGGATCTTCTTTTTTTTTTTTTTTTTTTTTTGGTGCTACTGGGGGTGGAACCCAGAGGCTTTCTACCTCAGGGCTATACTCCCAGACCTTTTTTTAAAATATTTTTTATTTGGAAACAGGGTCTCACTAAGTTGCTGAAAGCCTCACTAAGTAGCTGAGGCTGGCTTCGAACCTGCGCGATCCTCCTGTCTCAGCCTCCCAAGCACGGGGATTACAAGCGTACGCCACCACGCCCGGCTGGCTGTGGATCTTGAAAGTCTCTCTTTGATTCTCCTGGCTCCCAGCTTTTTTTTTTTCCAGGCACACTGCGTCAAACCACACGCACAAATTGGTTGCACACGGGAAGGGGTGGGATAAGAATGGACCTCAGCAGAGCGCTGACAAGTAGGCTGCTAGCCGGGTGTGGTAATCCCAGCATTCCGGAGGCTGGGACCTGAGGATCGCAGTTCGCGGCCAGCCTCAGTCACTTAGTGAGGCCCTCTGCAACTTAGACCCTGTTTCGAAAAAAGAATAAAAAATATGGCAGTAGGCTGCTGCACGTGATCGCCATTAGATGCACGTGGTCAGCAGCACTTGAAAAGTGTGGTTAAGATTTGAAATGCTATGAAATAACTCCCTTAAGACAGGGGTCAACGGGGAGGGGTGGTGCATGCTTGTAATCCCAGTACCTGGGAGACTGAAACAAGAGGATCACAGGTTCAAGGCCAGCTTCAGCTACTTAGTGAGGCTTTCTGCAACTTAGTGAGACCCTGTTTCATAATAAAGAATAAAAAAATAGGGTTTGGAGTATAGTTCAGAGATAGAATACCCCTGGGTTTAATCCTCATTCACACAGACACACAGACACACACACACACACACACACACACACACACACACACAGACACACGACAGATAATATTTTTCATAAAATTTTGGTAGGGCTTACTTATAGAACAGATGAGACCTACTTCTGATTTGACTTCAATCAAAATATTCTTTTTTTTTTTTTTGCTTTTTTGCAGTAATGGGATGGAACCCAGGGGCATTCTACCTGAGAACTACACCCCGAGCCTGATTTTTTATTCTTTTGTGTGTGAGGGGGGTCTGAGGATGGAACCCGAAGGTTGAGCTATACCCACTGCCCTATTTTTTATTCCTTATTTTGAAACAGGGTCTCACTGAGTTGCAAAGGGCCTCACTAAGTAGCTGAGGCTGTCCGAGAACCATGATCCTTCTGTCTCGGCCTCACAAATGCTGGGATTACAAATGTGTGCCACCGCACCCTGCTGAAGATATTCTTGATATCGTGTGTGTGTGTGTGTGTGTGTGTGTGTGTGTGTGTGTGTGTGTCTTTGTGTGTGTGATGATGCTGGAGGTTGAACTCAGAGCTACACTATCTCTGAGGTATACTCCCAGCCTTTTCTTTCTTTATTTTCTTCTTTCTTTCTTTCTTTCTTTCTTTCTTCCTTTCTTCTTTCTTTCTTTCTTTCTTTCTTTCTTTCTTTCTTTCTTTCCTTCTTCTTTCTTTCTTCTTTCCTTCCTTCCTTCCTTCCTTGCTTCCTTCCTTTCTTTCTTTCTTTAATTATTTATTTATTTTCTGGTACTAGAGATTGAACCCAGGGGCATTCTACCTCCAAGCTACACCCCCAGCTTTATTTTTTATTCTTTATTTTGAAACAGGGTCTCACTGAGTTGCAAAGAGCTTCACTAAATAGCTGAGGCTGGCCACGAATCGTGATCCTCCTGTCTCAGCCTCTCAAATGCTGGGATGACAAGCGTGCGCCACCACATCCGGCTGGTTACAACACTTTAAAAATGTGAAAAGCATTCTCGGATCCTGAGTAGTTTGCCGACCTTCTGTCTGGTAGTTTCTTGATTAAAGCTGGGATAAAAGCAATATAAAGTTATTGCAGTGGCTTATGATAGGGGGTTCTGTAAGTAGTCTTATTAGAGCACAGTTTCGCATATTTGTTTGTTTGTTTACTTACTTGTTTATTTGTTTACTGTCCCTGGCTGCTTTCACAGTACAACAGCAGAGTTGCGTAGCTGGGACAGAGACTGAATGGCCCACGAAGTAGAAAATATTCACTCTCTGCCTCTCCATGGAACGTCTGTTCACCCGACTGAAGGGAACACAGACGGGTTTTCTTTCTTACTAATGACTCTTCTCACAGGGTCATCGCCTTCCATCCCTGCACGCTCCAGCCTCGGGCGTCTGAGATGGTCATTTCATCTGCCTGCAATTCTACTCCCCTTAAAGCTGCATTCGACCTCTGAGCTACACCCCTAGCCCTATTTTTTTTTTTTTTTTTTTTTTTGAAACCGGGTCTCACTGAGTTGCAAAGGGCCTCACTAAGTAGCTGAGGCTGGCTGCAAAGCATGATCCTCCTGTCTCAGCCTCCTGAATGCTGGGATCACAAGCGTGCGCCACCACACCCGGCTTCTATTCTCTCACCTCTTATACTATAGCCTGTCCCCTTGGCAATTATTCTAAAAAAAAGTCATTATCTATTAATCGTTTCTGGTCTTATTAGATTGTGAGCTTCCTGATCTGGGATTACATTTTATTTATTTATTTATTTTTAGGGTTCTTTTATTTGAAAAATGAGAGGGCAGAGAAATTATTTCATTTGATTGTGTAAAGTTACTCGTGTTAATAACTTTAACAACGTAATAAGATCCTCAGTAATCTAACAAGATCCTGTTTCAAAACAAAAAACAACTTTTTTTTTTTTTTTGGTGGTACTGGGGTTCCTGGAAGCCCTTCTGCCTCCGGGCTACACTCCCAGACCTATTTTTACATTTTTATTTGGAAACAGGGTCTCCCAAGCCAGCGCGCACGGCTGGCTTCGAACCTGCGCGATCCTCCTGTCTCTGCCTCCCAAGTGCGGGGATTACAAGCGTGCGCCACCACGCCCGGCAAAAAACAACTTTTTTAAAGGGTGAGGGGTGTAGATCAAAAGTAGAATGCCCATGGGTTAAGTGCTCACAGGGAGAAAAAAAAGTTAAAATTAAACAAAGTATACCTGATTTTTAGATGCAGTAACATAAAACAGGAAGTGATCAAAGCAAGATTTTTAGGGTTTTTTTATTTGATGATAGGAGAGTAGAGACCTTGTTTCATTTGATTATGTAAAGTTGTTTATTAAGCCAGGCATGGTGGCACATGCTTGTAATCCCAGTACTTGGGAGGCTAAGACAAGAGGATCACATAGGTTCTAAGCCAGCCTTAGCTACTTAATGAGATCCTGTCTCATAAAATATAAAATAGGTCTGGGAGTGTAGCCCGGGGCTAGAAGGCCTCTGGGTTCCATCCCCAATAACAATAACACACACAAAAAAATAAAGTTATTTACTCTTGTTAATAATGTAAGAATAATCACAGTAAAAGAAGAAAGGAGAAAAAAGAGGAGGGGAAAGAAATGAGAAGAAAAAAAGGAAAAAAAGAAAAAAGAAAGGAAAACAGGAAGAGAGGAAAAAACAGGAAAGAGAGAGAAAAAGATAAGGACAGAGAAAAGGAAGGAGGAAGGGGGAAAGGAAAATAAAATAGACAAAGTAAGCCCCGAGCGTGGTGGCGCACACCTCCTAATCTCAGCAGAGGTGTAGCGCAGAGGTAGCATGCCTCTGGGTTCCATCCCCAGTTCCTTAAAAACAACAACAACAACAAAGAAAAAAAGTAAAAGAATACAGATGAGCTGGTGGCCCAACCCTGTAATCCCAGACCATGGGAGGAGGATGTTTGAGGCCAGCCTTAGCAACTTAGTGAGACCCTTACTAACTTAACAAAACCTTGTTTGGAAATAAAAAATAAGAGCCGGATGTGGTGGCCTACTCTTGTAATCCCTGCCCTTGGGAGGCTGAGACAGGAGGATTACATAGTTTCCCACCAGCCTCAGCTACATAGTGAGGCCCTCTGCAATTAAGTGAGACCCTGTTTCCAAATAAATTATAAAATAGGTCTGAGAGTATAGCCCAGAGGTAGAAAGCCTCTGGGTTCCACCCAGTACCACACACACACACACACACACACACACACACACACACACACACACACGGCGAGGCATAATGGCGCATGCTTGTAATCCCAGCATTTGGGAGGCTGAGACAGGAGGACCAAGGTTCGTGGACAATCTCAGCTACTACTTAGTGAGGCCCTCTGCAACTTAGTGAGACCCTGTTTCAAAGAAAGAATAAAAAATCAGGCTGGGGGTGTAGCTCGGAGGTAAAATGCCCCTGGTTTCCATCCCTAGTACCACACACACACAAAAAATGTATAGGAGTACATTTTATGTTTTCCAAATAGTGTATGTGTGAGTTTTGGGGGAGGAAGAGGGAGAACCTTAAGACAGAAGTCTACATGGCTTGCTTTCTTGCTTAAATTATCTGTTTTAATGTTTCCCACCCAAAAGGTTTCCTTTGGCACCAGATCTGAGTGGCTAGCCCCCACACTTACTGCTTACCGCGCTCCAATCGTTGCTTATTTTACGTTTCTTTCCAACAATAATTATCCCTGCTGTGGTGAGAGCAGGGGCTTTGTTTCTTGTGTTTGATATTGTATCCTAGCGTTTAGGACCTCCAACATAGTATTTTCTGAATAAAGTTAGAAAAATTGCAATAATGCCAAACAAGTTAAACTAAAAAGGAAAGCATTAATAAATTAATGGGATTAAACTACATTTTTCTATACACGAAAAATTGCTAGATACGTAGAAATAGGCCATGCTGGAAAGATTCTACTGGCTTTGCACTTAAGATGCCGTAGCAGTAAAGCTCAGAAAGAATAATCAGACATACGCAAAGGGGAATTAAAAGCGAACAATTCAAGAGACAAAGGTTTTGGTCAGATTACTCCCAGAAGAAAACACATTTTAAAAATGACTTTATTAGGTACATAGCCACTGTGTTGACATTTGTCAATAATCAACACTGAGTCAGATTTGCTTGTGAAATCAAGTGTGGTTTCCCAACCTACAGCACGGAGAAGGAAGTGCAGGCAAGTTATACCACAGGGAAATCGGCCACATCCTTGGGTACCTGGGCAGGTCAGGGTCAGCAGCTGCAGACTGTAAGACATGAATGGGATGAGCGGGGTCGCTGGGCTTTCTGTTCACAGACCCCATCTCGCTAGCTCTCACCTGCCATGCAGAACCCTGTAGCATCTTGGAGATAAGCTGGTCTGGGTGTATTCCAGCACCACCTCGGCGGGTCCTGTTAACTCATCAATCTCACAAGTGCACAGTCTATAACTTGATTATAAGTTATACTCATTTATACCTAGATGTGGGCAAAGCTCTCATCTGACCTCCTCAGACTTCCCAGGTAAGGTATCATTATCCAAGACAGAACTAGAAGAAAAAAATCTTCTCAGACACACATGCAGTTTAGCACAGTAAACCACGTACTATGACATCAGTCCTAAAATTCTTCAGTGAGGAATACCACAAAGAGTATGGTCTCTAGCCTGTAATCCCAGTACTTGGGAGGTGAACACAGGAGGATTGCAGGTTTTAAGCCTTAGCAACTTAATGAGACCTTGTTTCAACATTAAAAATAAAAAGGGCTGGGATTGTAGCTCAGAAGTAGAATGTCCCTGGGTTCAATACTCAGTACCATAAAAAAAAAAAAAACTTGTCCTTTAATCACAACACAATTTAGAAGTTGGAATTAGGCCATCAGAATTCCCACAAAATACTCTATTGGTCAAAAACTACATGGGCAGAAAATTCAAAATTACTTAGTGATTAATAAACAAATTAATATTACATCAAAATTTATGGATAATAATTAAGGCTACACTGAGATTTATAGCCTTAATCTGCTCTCAATAGAAAACAATGAGCTGGGTGTGGTAGCGCACACATCTAATCCCAGTATTGAGGAGGTTGAGACAAGAGGATTGCAGGATCAAGGACAGCCTCAACTACTTAGTAAAGCCTTCTGCAGTTTAGCCTTCTGCAGCTTAGTTAGACCCTATTTCAAAATAAAGAATAAAAAATAGGAGCCGGGCATGGCGGCGCACGCTTGTAATCCCAGCATTCAGGAGGCTGAGACACAGGAGGATTGTGGTTTGCGGCCAGGCTCAGCTACTTAGTGAGGCCTTTTGCAATTCAGTGATACCCTGTTTCAAAGCAAAGAATAAAAATAGGGCTGGGGTATAGCTCAGAGGTAGAACACCCCTGGATTTTATCCCTAATACTGCAAAAATAAATAAATAAATAAATAAATAAATAAATAAATAAAATAATGCTAGGGGTATAGAATGCTCCTGCTTTTCATCCCCAGTACCACACACACACACACACACACACACACACACACACACACACACACACATCAATGAAGCCCAATATTTAAAGAGTGTCCAACATAAGCAATTGGAAATAAGCCCAAAGAAAGTTTTAAAAAGATAAAGATAGTGAAATAGAAAACAAATATAAAATAGGGAGGTTCAATGAACTAGTTCTTTGCAGAGTGAAAAAGTAAAAGTAAACCTTCAGTAATACCAATGAACAAAAAGAGATCTATTGCCGGGCGTGGTGGCACACGCTTGTAATCCCCGCGCTTGGGAGGCTGAGACAGGAGGATTGCACAGGTTCGAAGCCAGCCTCAGCTACTTAGTGAGGCCCTCAGCAACTTAGTGAGACCCTGTTTCCAAATAAAATATAAAATGGGTCTGGGAGTATAGCCCGGAGGTAGAAAGCCCCTGGGTTCCACCCCCAGTACCACCAAAAAAAAAAAAAAAAAAAGAGAGAGAGAGAGAGAGAGAGAGAGAGAGAGAGATCTATTATATTATAAATAATAAGGGAAACAATACTAATGATTCAACTGAAATTAAAAAGTAACAAGTAAATATTATAAAAATTAAAAACAGGATAAATGACAAGTTGGTAAACAGTTGAAAATGAACAAAACTGACTCAAGAGGACAGAACACCTGGAAGGCACAATAACTATTTGTATTTAATTGAGTTGTTAAACCCATAACAAAAAATTAATATGAGATCCAAATGTCCTTATATATAAGTCTTGTAAAAAACTTTCAAATGTCAATACAGTGGAAATTTACATACACTAAACTCACCAGTATTCTTTTTAGCAATTATTTGGTTTGGTCCTGAGAATTGATTTCAGGGACATTCTACCTCCAAGTTACATCCCTAGTCCTTTTTATGTTTAATTTTTTTTTTTTTTTTTTTTTTTTTTTTAGGTCTGGGAATGGAACCCAGGGTCATTCGACCTCCGAGCTACAATCCTTGCCCTATTTTTTATTCTTTATTTTGAAACACAGTCTCACTAAGTTGCAGAGGGCCTCACTAAGTAGCTGAGACTGTCCACAAACCACGATCCTCCTGTCTCGGCCTCCAAAATGCTGGCATTAGTGCCGGGCGTGGTGGCGCACGCTTGTAATCCCCGTGCTTGGGAGGCAGAGACAGGATGAATTGTGCAGGTTCAAAGCCAGCCGCATGCGCTGGCTTAGGAGACCCTGTTTCCAAATAAAAATGTAAAAATAGGCCTGGGAGTGTAGCCCAGAGGTAAAAGGGCTTCCAGGAACCCCAGTACTACAAAAAAAAAAAAAAAAAAAATGCTGGGATTATAAGCATGCGCCACCACACCTGGTTTATGGTATTATTTATAAACGAAGTAAATAAAAATATGGCCATGAATAGACTGATTTTGTGTCATGATGCTAGAAATATAATAAATGAAATTTCTGGTCCTAAAGAAAATAAAACATATCTTCTGAGCCGAGGGTTCTGGCGCATGCTTGTAATCCCAGCTTTTGGGAGGCTGAGACAAGAGGATCACAGGTTCGTGGACAGCCTCAGCTACTTAGTGAGGCCCTCTACAACTCAGTGAGACCCTGTTTCAAAATAAAGAATAAAAAATCGGCTGGGGGTATAGCTTGTAGGTAGAATACCACTAGGTTCCATCCCCAGTACTGCAAAAATAAATAAATAAATAAATAATATAAATTATATAAATTATATATATATATATAATCTTCTGGTTTATAGTAGCAGCTATTTTACACAGGGAAAGAAAGAAAATTTAAAGTTTCAGCTCTCTCAAATTGATAAGTATTTAAGATGGATAACACCCTCATGCTTGTGAGGATATAAAGAAAAGGAAACCTCTTAACCCAGGAGTACAAATTTCTCCAAAGACTGTAGGAGTTAATCTTGAAATAGCTAGAAAAATTAAAATGGCACTTGAGCTCTGCATTAGAAATTTCACAGGGAAAAAAAAAAAATTCACAGGATCATTGCCTTAAAGAAATCCCCATACAGGTACTCTGGAGACATTCACAATATCCTTCTTTGCAGTAATATTTCTAGAGCAAAGACACACAAACACTGTAGGGGAATAGGTAAAACGGGGCTTATTTCTAATGCTAAACTCTATGAAAGAAATTTGCACCCCAGGAACATTAGGTTAAGTGATAGGAGCAGGCTGCACGGTGCCCTTTATGGAAAGCTTGAAAGTACACACCTGCACCTCTGTACCCTTTCATGAATCTGCTCTGTTTGTAGTAAAAGCAAAAACAAAAATAAAAAACAGACAAACAAAACCTATGCGATTTACCAAACCCTGCACACTGGTTGGTCATCATAAGAAAGCAAGAGGGCAGAGACTTGCCAACCTAAGTTGTGCTGGAAACGTTAGTCCTAGATTTATTTCTTTTTCTTTTTTCAGTACTGGGGATGGATCCCAGGGGCATTCTTACTTCTCAGCTACAACCCCGGCCCGATTTTTAAAATTCTTTTTTCTTTTTTTTTTCTTTTTTCAGTATTGGGTATGGAACCCAGGGGTATTCTACCTCTGATCTACACCCTCAGCCCTATTTTTTATTCTTTATTTTGAAACAGGGTCTCACTAAGTTGCAAAGGGCCTCACTAGGTAGTAGCTAAGGCTGTCTTTGAACTGAGATCCTCCTGTCTCAGCTTCCCAAATGCTGGGATTATAAGTGTGCACCACCACTCCTGGCTTTAATTCTTTATTTTGAAACAGGGTCTCACTTGCGAAGGGCCTCACTAAGTAGCTGAGGCTGTCCACAAGCCTAGATCCTCCTGTTTCAGCCTCCCAATTGCAGGGATTATAAGTGTGCACCACCATGCCTGACTCTAGTTCTAGTTCTTTTTATTATTATTATTATTATTATTATTATTATTATTATATTGATTGATGGTACTGAGGGTGGAACCCAGAGGCTTTCTACCTCCGGGCTATACCCCCAGACCTATTTTATACTTTATTTAAAAATAGGGTCTCACTAAGTTGCTGAGAGCCTCACTAAGTAGCCGAGGCTGGCTTCGAACCTGTGCGATCCTTCTGTCTCAGCCTCCTAAGTGCGGGGATTACAAGCGTGCACCACCACGCCTGGCCTAGTTCTAGTTCTTTAAAATAAAAATAATTTGTGAGCTCAAGAAAATTTGGCAAAATAATAACTGCTAAATTTGAATTTGTCTCCTGTGTGTGTTAAGTTTTCTTTCAATATTTTTTCCTCTAGGGTATAATTTTTTCATCAACAGAATGGTATTAAATAGGATGATGTGACTGACTAGTCTAACCTCTCTAACTGTACCTAAATCCTTCTGAGACCATCTCTTCCAAGAAAGATTCAAGTTACATACCAGCAGGGAATCATTGGCCTCTATGGGATCTTTAGATGTGTCCAATCTTGCCTGCAATAATTTCATTTAGCTAAGCCTAAATTTCGACACAAAAGAGTAAAGAGATCTGGGGAAGAATCCTCAGCTTCCTGTGATACAAATTTTTACCAATCATCCAGGAATGTGGAAAAGCTCTCTTTTGTAACAGATTATTGAGATTATGTTAAACAATCTAAAATCACTCAAGAGTGAGCAATTTCCAAACACCTCCAGTAAGTAGAGCAACGAAAGTCTTGAGTTTTTTTGGACTATGATTTCTTGAAAAGATGCATCAAGTCCTTAGAAAATATATAGACCCACACCGTAAGAAAATCACGAATTTAAGTAGAAATGCGGGTCTTGTGGGCACCTCTGATGCTCTAATTCTCTTGGGGTTTGAATTAAAAACACAAAACAAAACGAAAGCTACTCGAGAATCCTGATTTGATTGCAATCACCAGGTTGAGTCATTACAAAAAACCGCAAACGCGTCTCAGCTTGGATTTTCATTCCTTGTTCTTTTGAGAAGCAGGAAATCTCATAATCCCTGGAGAGGATCCGCCCTTCACGAATACTCATAGCATATGTAGATGACTGATGCCAGCATCCGCTGGAATCTGTTGGAGGCCTTGTCCTTGATACTCAGTACTGGTAAAGTGTTTATTAAAGGAAGTTGCCAGAGGAAATAGCTACAAATAAAATCAAAGCATTACTGAAAGAGGGAGGAAAGGGTAATTTTAGTCTCTAATAAAAATAAATTCATATATCTCATGTATTTATTTACTTATTTTATGCAGTACTGGGTATGGAATTCAGGGCATTCTACCTTAGAGCTACGTCCCCAGCTCTATTTTTTATTTTTTATTTTTTTTAAGTTCTGGGGATGAAACCCAGGGGCATCCTACCTTCAACCTACACCCAGCCCTATTTTTTTATTCTTTATTTTGAAACAGGCCTCACTGAGTTGCAAAGGGTTTCACTAACTAGCTGAGGCTGTTTGTGAACCCAGCTAGTTGCAATAAATGCTGAAAAGGAAAACTATGGGAGTCTATATAGCAAAGAAATTGTCTGAAAACTAAGACCATTTTTTTTTTTTTTTCTAACTGAAAAGTAAAAGTCTGAGCCAGGTGTGGTGGTACATGCTTTTAATCCCAGCATCTGGGAGGCTGAGACCAGAGGATCACGGTTCACGGACAGCCTCAGCTACTTAGTGAGGCCCTCTGCAACTCAGTGAGACCCTGTTTCAAAATAAAGAATAAAAAATAGGGCTGGGGTATAGCTCGGAGGTAGAGTGCGCCTGGGTTCCATTCCCAGTACTGCGGGGGGAAAAAAGAAAGAAGGAAAGAAGAAAGAAAGAAAGAAAGAAAGAAAGAAAGAAAGAAAGAAAGAAAGAAAGAAAGAAAGAAGGAAGGAAGGAAGGAAGGAAGGAAGGAAGGAAGGAAGGAAGGAAGGAAGAAAAGTGTAAGTACTCTTCTAAGAAACACCAGGAACATGGCCAGTTCCCATCAGGATCTCTTCCTTATTCAGTCCCAGTTGCCCAGTACAACTCTACTCTGAAAATCAGTGCTATAAAATTTTTTATATATACTAGGGATGGAACCAAGAGGCATTCTACCTCCAGTCTACACTCCCAGCTCTATTTTATTTTATTTACTTTTTTTATTTTTATTTTATTTATTTAGGGTTTTTTGTTTGTTTTTGTTTTGGCACTGGGGGTGGAACCCAGGGGCATTCAACCTCTGAGCTACACTCCCAGGCCTATTTTTTATTCTTTATTTTGAAACAGGGTCTCGCTGTGTTGCAAAGGGCCTCACTAAGTAACCGAGGCTGGCCGCAAACTCTGATTCTCCTGTCTCAGCCTCTCAAATGCTGGGATTACAAGCATACACCACCACATCCAGCTATATTTATTTATTTTTTTTAATACAAACTTTTTGCTGGGCATGGTGGCACATGCTTGTAATCCCAGTGCTTGAGAGGATGAGACAGGAGGATAGCACAGGTTTGAAGCCAGCCTCAGCTACTGAGTGAGGCACTCAGCAACTTAGTGGGACCCTGTTATAAATAAAATATAAAATAGGTCTGGGAAAGCCAGGCGTGGTGGTGCACACCTGTAATCCCAGAATTTGGGAGGCTGAGACCTGAGGATCGCGGTTCGTGGACAGTCTCAGCTACTTGGTGAGGCCCTCTGCAACTCAGTGAGACCCTGTTTCAAAAAATAAAGAAAAAAATTGGGCAGGGGGTGTAGCTCGGAGGTCAAATGCCTCTGCGTTCCATTACCAGACCAGCCAAAAAATAAAATAAAATAAAATAAAATAAAATAGGTCTGGGAGTATATCCCAGAGGTTGAAAAGCCCCTGGATTCCACCCCCAGTACCACAAAAAATAAATAAAAATAAAAGATACAAACATTTTTATTTCTTATTTTAATGAAAGCCTGAGGCTTATAGAGTTGGTAACAGTTTGTTTGTTTATTTATTTATTTATTTATTTATTTATTTTGTGGTGCTGGGGATTGAACCCAGGGTCATTCATTCCTCAGAGCTACATTCCCAGCTCTAGGTTTTATTCTTTATTTTGAAACAGGGTCTCACTAAGTTTTGGAGGGACTCCCTTCGTGGATCCTCAAGTCTCAGTCTTCTAAGGACTGGAATTACAAGTGTGTGCCACCATGCCTGGCTAAGTTGATAAGGGTCTAACTAAATTGTTAAGGCTGACCTTGAACCTATGATCCTCTTGTCTCAGCTTGTCAAGTACTGAAATTACAGGAGCCTAGCACCATGCCCCGGAGGTCCCACCTCTTAGAGGGCCCACCACATGAACATGGCCACACATGGCCACAATAGGGGTTAAACTCTCAAGACAAGAGGACAGACTACACCTAAATGAGAAAGCATGTGTGCGTTTGCATGTGTGTGTTAATGCTTTTATTGGTGTGTTATAGTCTCATAATATAAATCATGTTGACAATGACATACATGCACACAGTACTTGGTGACCCCCAGTCTTCACTCCCCTCCTTCCCAATACCAAGTACCCAGATTGACATTGGTATTTGTTTGTTTTTTGTTTTTTGTTTTTTGTTTTTTGTTTTTTGTTTTTGTTTTTGTTTTGCGGATCTGGGCATGGAACCCAGGGCCATTCTACCTCTGAGCTATACCCTATTTTTTATTCTTTATTTTGAAACAGGATCTCACTAAGTTGCGGAGGGCCTCACTAAGTAGCTGAGGCTGTCAAGAACTGCGATCAACCTCCTGAATGCTAGGGTTACAAGCGTGCACCACCACGCCCAGCTAACATTCGTATTTGACATATTCACATGTATACACAAGGTCGATGGTAGTATTTATGGGAAATACAGTGGGATTCTACTCAGCAATAAAGAAGAACAAAATTACATCCTTTGCAAGAAGACATAGGACCTGGAAAACATGTTGAGATTAGCCAGTCACAAAGAGTGAAGGGTCATGTGTTTTCTCTATGCTCCTAGGGAGTAATTGAGATCGCAGAGGGATTCAGATAATGGAGATAAATCTCAGCTCGTTGGAGCCAGGGGGAAGGGGAGGCAGGAGGTAGACGGAGGTTCATTAATGGAAATATGGCAGGTGTCTTAAGGTCTTTTAGCTATTCTCCCTACTGGAAGCTTTGGCTTTATTCTTCTGTACAAAATGTGAAGCATTGCTGATATTCTAGTCTGTCTTTTTTCGTCCACTTCTGTCTTCTCTCTCACTCTCAGACTACCTAGAGTAGCTCAGATTCTCCCTGTTTACCAGCCAGAGGCATCTACGGGCATCGGCCTCACTCCTGGCCCCACCTATCCCAGCACTGAGAGACAATCTTCCATCAATAAAGCGGGCTGTCGTGGTGCTGACCCAAGAAGCACATTTGTTTCACCTAAGAGGAATTCTTTCCCTGTTCTCAAACTAACAGTTTTCTTTCCCCCCTCTTTATTATAATTTTGAAAGCATAATTGAAAAATAAAGCAAAAGCAAGCAGAACAAAGTCTACAGGGTATAATGTTGAAAAGTAAAACATGTTATAATAAATTGTTTGAAAGTCCTGACTAGTGACTCACAGTAACAGTGCTTTATTGAAACTACTGTAATGGAATTCTTTCCAACAAATAGCTTTTAGAGAGGGTGGAGGTGTGTGTGTGTGTGTGTGTGTGTGTGTGTGTGTGTGTAGTGTGTTCTCATCAGTTTCTGGAATAATAGTAAAAAATTATCCTAGTAAATAGTATAATACAAGCACTTGGGAGGCTGACACAGGAAGATCGTGGTTTACGGACAGCCTCAGCTACTTAATGAGGCCCTCTGCAACTCAGTGAGACCCGGTTTCAAAATAAAGAATAAAAAAGCCGGGTGTGGTGGTGCACACTTGTAATCCCTGTGCTTGGGAGGCAGAGACAGGAGGATCACGCAGGTTCAAAGCCAGCCTTGCTGGCTTAAGAGACCCTGTTTCCCAATTAAAATATAAAATATAGGTGTCTGGGAGTGTAGCCCAGAGGTAGAAGGGTTTCCAGGAACCCAGTACCACCATAAATAAATAAATAAATAAATAAATAAATAAATAAATAAATATTTAAAAAATAAGGCAGGAGGTATAGCTCAGAGGTCAATTGCCCCTGGGTTCCATCCCCAGACCAGAAAAAAAAAAAAAAAATAGGGCTGAGGGTATAACTCAGAGGTAAAATGGCCCTGAGTTTCATCCCCAATACTGAAAAAAAAAAAATATATATATATATACACACACACACACACACATATATATATTATGTATATACTATATATATATAAATATATATATAGTATAATACTTTATGAGTACAAAGAAAAAGAATCTTAAGATGTTAGCTAACAAAGCCGGGTGTGGTGGTGCACGCTTGTAATCCCCGCGCTTGGGAGGCTGAGACAGGAGGAGCGCACAGGTTCGAAGCCAGCCTCAGCTACCTAGTGAGGCTCTCAGCAACTTAGTGAGACCCTGTTTCCAAATAAAATATTAAATAGGTCTGGGAGTGTAGCCCGGAGGTAGAAAAGCCCCTGCGTTCTACCCCCAGTATATATATATATATATATGATGTCGGCTAGCAAGCCAATGATAGCAGAAGCCTCAGAAACACAGGCATAGTCGTGATCCCCGAAGGTCAAGCACTTGTTTCTCCTGTGAGCACACGTGATGGGGGTGAGGGCAATGCATGTGAGTGATGAAGAGATTCTCCAAAGGATCCTCCAACGATACTCCACACCAACGTGGTACATCTGTTCTGTCTCCCATTAAAACTCGCAGTTGATCCACCTGCAAACTGACAGCCGGCAGTCTATGCTATCCATCCCCACAGCGATCAAGCACACAACAGCTTGCGACAGAACTAAAAATAGAAAGCCAGGCTGGAGCCAGCCAACGACGTACATCAGGTGCTGGGACATCGGCAAAGATGGTAAAAGATGGTACAGGCCCAAAGGCTTGACAGCTGTTCATGAGAAGGCTGGGGAGGGAGGATGATTCAGAAAGAGCACAGTTGACGTCCCCAATTAATTTTTTTTTTTTTAAACGGGTCTGGGGATGGAACCCAGGGGCATTTGACCTCTAAGCTACATCCCTTGCCCTATTTTTTTATTCTTTACTTTGAAACAGGGTCTCACTAATTGGCTGAGTCTGTCCATGAACCGTGATCCTCAGGTCTCAGCCTCCAAAATGCTGGGATTACAAGTGTGAGCCATTACGCCCAGCTTACTAGACCACATTTTTCTGGCTTAGGTTTCTTGCAGCTTTTAGTTGTAATTTCTAGTTATTAGACCACATTTTTCTGGTTTAGATTTCTTTCTTTTTTTTTTTTTTGGTACTATGCATTCTTTTTTATTTTTTTAAATTTTTTATTTTTTTGCAGGTCTGGGAATGGAACCCGGGGCATTCTACCTCTGAGTTACACCCCCAGCCCTATTTTTTATTCTTTATTTTGAAATAGGGTCTCACTAAGTTGCAGAGAGCCTCACTAAGTAGCTGAGGCTGTCCTCAAACCGCTATCCTCTGGTCTCAGCCTCCCAAATGCTGGGAGTAAAAGCGTGCACCACCACGCCTGGCCAGTACTGGGCATTCTGCCTTTGAGCTACACCTCCAGCACTATTTTCCATTCTTTATTTTGAAACAAGGTCTCACTGAGTTGCAAAGGGCCTAACTAAATAGTTAAGGCTGTCCAGGAACTGAGATCCTCTGGTCTCAGCCTCCTAAATGTTGGGATTACAAGCATGCGCCACCACACCCAGCTAGATTTCTTAATAAGAAGATAGTATTGGGCCAATTATACCTCTGAAGTCTTGGTTTGACAGCCCAATGAACCAAGGCTTCTTAAGTATATCTATGAGTCATGGATCTTTTCCTAGAAAATGGAATTCATACTAGTTTGCGTTCTAAAAAAAAGGAAATAAGAAAGAGAAAAAAAGAAGGGGAGTCATGGAAGAGAAAAAGGAACCGTGATGCTCCTGTCTCAGCCTCCTCCTGTCTCAGTCTCATGCTGGGATGACAAGTCACGCCTGACTTCCTGAAATTCTCATGTTGACAATTTCATCACCAACGTTATGTGGGTGGGCGGCTTTGGGAGGCAGAGCCTCATGAATGGATTAATGTTCTTATAAAAGAGGTTTGGGGAGGGCTGGCTTGACCCTTCCTCCATGCAAGGACATATAGAGAAGTTGCCAGAAACATACCTCCCAACTTGCCAAACCCGCCAGTCTCTTGATTCCAACTTCTTAGCCCCCAGAAGAGTGACACATATGTTTTTGCTATGTATAAGGTACTGTCTCTATGATATTGTGTAATAGCAGCCCAAATGGAACAAAGCAGTATGCCACAAGAAATCATCCAATTATAATAACTCCTTGGTATGACACATTTTTACGTATGAAAGGAAGAAACTGGACCCAACCATTTTTGTGAGTTTGATAAAACTGACACTTTTTTTTTTTTTTTTTTACTGTTTTAAAAGATGATGTATAAGCCGGGTGTGGTTGGGCACGCTTGTAATCCCCGCACTTGGGAGGCTGAGACAGGAGGATCGCACAGGTTCGAAGCCAGTCTCAGCTACTTAGTAAGGCTCTCAGCAACTTAGTGAGACCCTGTTTCCAAATAAAATATAAAAAAGGTCTGGGAGTATAGCCCGGAGGTAGAAAGCCTCTGGGTTCCACCCCCAATACCACCAAAAAAATAAATAAAAATAAAAATTAATTAATTAATTAATTAAAATAAAAGATGATGTATGCAGCCAGGCGTGGTGGCGCACGCTTGTAATCCCAGCGCTTGGGAGGCTGAGACAGGAGGATCGCACAGGTTCGAAGCCAGACTCAGCTACTTAGTGAGGCTCTCAGCAACTTGTGAGACCCTGTTTCCAAATAGAGTATAAAATAGGTCTGGGAGTGTAGTCTGGAGGTAAATATGCCCCTGGGTTCCACTCCCAGTACCACACACACACACACACACACACACACACACACGATGTATAGGCAATCTGGGGCACACAAACTCAGGAAAATAGCAAATCAGAAAAACGTCATGATTGGCATTCTGGGACTACCCTCTCCCTCCTTTGCAGCTGAATATTTTTGTTACGTTTTGGACTATTCAACGTTTTCAAAGAAACCCACTGTTTCCAAATGCCCTGTCACACAAAATATTTTTATTCTTCAATGAAAACACTTTTACTTTTACTTATAACCACAAAAAGAGTATTATACTGAAGAAAGTCACAGTAAGAAAGTATGAATGGCTGATACAGACCTTAAACTCAGGAGGTTTTTTTTTATTAGTACTGGTGATGGTGCTCGGGGGCATTCTACCCCCAGCCCTACTTTTTATTTTTTTTTTATTTTGAAACAGGGTCTTACTGAGTTGCAAAGGGCCTCACTAAGAAGCTGAGGCTGTCCTTGAACTGAGATCCTCTTGTCTCAGCCTCCCAATACTGGGATTATAAGTATGTGCCACCACGCCTGGCTTCCATAGGCTTTCTTGTGTTTATTTATTTTTATTTTATTTATTTATTTACTTTTGTGTGTGTGTGTGTGTGTGTGTGTGTGTGTGTGTGTGTGTGTGTGGTACTGGGGGTGGAACCCAGAGGCTTTCTACCTTTGGGCTACACTCCCAGACACATTTTATATTTTATTTGGAAACAGGGTCTCACTAACTTGCTGAGAGCCTCACTAAGTAGCTGAGGCTGGCTTCGAACCTGCGTGATCCTCCTGTCTCAGCCTCCCAAGCGTGGGGATTACCAGCCTGCGCCAGCTTTCTTATGTTTAAAGTATACTTTTATTGGCACATTGTAGTCTCACAGCAATGAGCAGTGAAGCCCCGAGTGATGGGAAAGTACTTGTACATAGCACTGTTGAGCTTCCCCGGACCCCACTCACTCCCTCCCCTTCCCTGTACATGATATTGAGGTCAGCGTTGATAATTTGATATATGCTCATAACATCAATAGATGTATTTCTGGCCTCAATTCTCACCCCCCACTATGACCATCAATAGGCTTTCCAAGAAGGTGCCCACACTTGCTAAAAATTGACAACTTATCATTCTATTTAGAGCATAGTGGCCTCCTCTTACATCCAAAGCAGCTTCCTTCTGTTTCTGGATTTCTCCACAGAACTTCTTTCCCGGTTTCTAGACTTACCATCACCAGAAGGCTCATTTCTCCGAGGTCCTCAACTAAAGAACTGCCGAGGGCAGGCAGTAATGAATTACCTGCCTCACTCATCACGGTTCAGACTGACAGACTTGACCCTGATAGCCCATGGTAGCCAGCGTGTCCAGCTTCAAAGCCACAACACAGTAACCCAGCCCCTGTGGATAAATGTCTGCCTTGGTCTTCCTATACATTTTCTTCTGCTTTGATTATTGGTTATGGGGAAAATGGTGACATTTCTTCAGGGCCTTTACCCTAGTTCTTTTCTCGGTCTGAAATACTTTGGCCCCAGAAATCTACTGTCTCCCTTCCTCTCTCAAGTCTTGAACGATGAGGTCATCTCTGACTGCCCTGGATAAATTAATCCTTTACTCCACAGAGCATTTCCAATCACTCTGGGCTTGATTTTTCTCTAACGTACTCATTTCCTTTCTATTATGTTATAAATTATCCATTTATTGTCTTTATTACCTGCCTTTCTTATCCATATATAAAGTCTAAAATATCTGGACACTTTGTCTCTTTTATTCATGGTCCTATCCCCCTTGTTTTTGTAAAACCATGCCATGGAGATATAAGATATTCCGGTGGCCTTGTCTGAATTGATGTCTTCACTTTACTCTACATGGGGACATCCAGACCAGGACCTATTATTCATTGCAAACCTTCCTACCATCCTTTGGACAGCATGCTGCCCTCCATTATTTTTTATTGTCAGAAACGGGTAGTTTATGGGGCCTCCCTTCCAATAATTTTTATACATCCCTGACTCATATACTTTACTTCTCAGTTTTCACAGGGTAAAACCAGGTGATGGGAACAGCTCTGAACTCCTCCTCGGAATCTGATAAGCTTTTCTTTCCCCGTATACTTGTCATCTCTGGCTATGGCTGCTTTACTCTGCTAATCACACATTATGCCACTTAACACTCGCGATAACCCTGTGGGATCTACACCGCGATCCCTATTTTAGAGATAAAGGGACAGAGGCGCAGAGAGTTTAAGGGAGCTGACAGATGGTGAGTAGGTCCCATGAGGAGTGTTTTGAACTTAGAGCTGTCTCTCTCCAAAGTCTAGGCTCCCAGCACTCTCTACACCGACTCTTTAACTGTGGCAACTGTGACATCAATTTCCAAACGTCTTGAAATCTAGAAACCACATTCTTTTCTTGAATCCCTAGAGAAAAATTAGTAGTTGAAGTCTGTGTAAAAATACATCTACTCTACAAATTCCAATATTTTTTTTTTTTTTTTGCAGTACTAGGGATGGAACCCAGGGGCATTATACCTCTGAGCTACACCCTGAGCCCTATTTTATTTTTTTTAAATTTTGAAACAGGGTCTCACTGAGTTGAAGAGGGCCTCACTAAGTAGCTGAGGCTGGCAGTGAATCATGATCCTCCTGTCTCAGCCTCCTGAATGCTGTTTACAAGCGTGCGCCACCATGCCCTGCTTCTAAGACAAATGCTTTTTCTATATTTTTCTAATATGTGCAAACTATACATAGAGTTTTGCAGCAAAACGTTTCCTGTGTCATTGTAGAAGGCAGTCATCACTTCTGCTGCTAATGGGATGGCTTAGGAATCATCAGCCTACCTACTGAAGATTTAAGTCAGACCTGAGAAGAAACTCTAAAAAGGTAATAAGTAATGAACACAGAAGAGTGGAGAAAAGTAAGAAAAAAAAATTGAGTCAATGTAAGTTCTCTGTGCTAAGAAAGAAATTTAAAATGGAGAAGACATTCTCTGCTTGACCAATAAATAAAATAAATAAATAAGTAAATAAGGTCTCTGGATGAAGTAAATCAGGTCACATATACTGCGTTCAGAAGTAGAGTTAAATTGCCACTACTGAAAGCTGGATGTGGTGGCCCACACTTGTAATCCTAGTACCTGGGAGGCTGAGACAGAAGGATCGCAGGTTTGCAGCCAGCCTCAGTTACTTAGTGAGGCCCCCCGCAACTTAGTGAGACCCTGTTTCAAAATAAAGAATTAAAAATAGGCCTGGAGGTATAGCTCAGAAGTAGACTACCCCTGGGTTACAGCCCCAGTACCATAAGTAAATAAATAAATAAATAAATTGGTACCACTGGGTCCTAAAGAAAAAAAAAAACTCACACAGAAAAAAGATCACTTGGAGCCCAGCCAAGGAGGTTTATTAACCTATAGAAGCATAGCCTATATTTTATTCCTGCGCTTTTATTGAGATCATTATTTTAGACTCACAAATATTTTTTTCAAAATCTATTCCCACCTTTATTATTTTTATTTCGGCTATCTGAAAATTATTAGATCTCAGCTCTTCCATTTTTATAATATGCTTTTCAGTTTCACATAAAAAAATTATATGGCTGGGCGTGGTGGTGCACGCTTGTAATCCCAGTATTTGGGAGGCGGAGACAGGAGGATCACAGTTCTAAGACAGCCCCAGCTACTTAGTGAGGACCTTTGCAACTCAGTGAGACCCTGTTTCAAAAAATAATGAATAAAAAGTAGGATTGGGGGTATAGCTCGGACATAGAATGTCCCTGGGTTCCATCCACAGTACTGAAAAAAAATTATATGCCAAAGATATATGTGAAAAATATACATTTATGTATAAAGATATATATGTATATATATAAACATATATGTTATAGAGTTATAACAATTATATGTAAAAAGTTGCAACCTAATCATAACAGAAAAACACAATGAAGTCTGGCATGGTGGCGCACGCTTGTAATCCCAGCATTCAGGAGGCTGAGACGGGAGGATCGCAGTTAGTGGACAGCCTCAGCTACTTAGTGAGGCCCTCTGCAACTCAGTGAGACCCTGTTTCAAAATAAAGAATACAAAATAGGGCTGGGAGTACAGCTCAGAGGTTGAATGCCCCTGGGTTCCATCCCCAGTACCATAATAAATAAATAAATAAATAAATAAATAAATAAAGACTCTAAATCATGTTCTTGTCCGCAATTCTGTTTGGTTTAGATTTTATGAAATTAAAAAAAAACATACATAAGAGGGAGAATACTCATCTTTAATATTAAATTATCATCCCACGAGAAGATATGTCTTAATCTCATTTCTCACTAACCTCCATTTCATGCCCTCAGACAGGATGTTTTCTTTGTTTCAAAGTGACCACTGAGTCTCAGCAAAGGTCATTTTTTTTTTCTGGAACAATTGCCAAGAAAGAATATTGCATGCAATGTCTAATTGTTTATTTCAAGGTCTACCTATTTCGTGAGGCTTTCTTCAGCTCACTTCACCTCCTTTCAGTCTCTAACCTATGGATTACATCCCTGACCTCTTAACATTTTTTCCTTTCTATTAAGAAGCATGCTTAGGAAACATCCATTATTTTGTCTTTTGGATTTGGGGGAAGTGGCAACCCTATCTGACCTCTTAGCGCTGTTCTTTGCAATAACCCAATTTATTGAAAATTGTAAACTTTTTTGTGTAAACTTTTTTGTGTCTGTGTGGTACTGAATATGGAACCCAGGGGCTTTTCTACCTCCAGGCTACACTCCCAGACCTATGTTATGTTTTCTTTGGAAACAGAGCTTCACTTAAGTTGCTGAGAGCCTCACTAAGTAGCTGAGGCTGGCTTCGAACCTGTGTGATCTTCCTGTCTCAGCCTCCCAAGTGCTGGGATTACAAGCGTGCGCCACTATGTCCAGCTGAAAATTGTAAACTTTTTTTTTTTTTTTGGTGGTACTGGCGTTCCTGAAAACCCTTCTACCTCTAGGCTACACTCCCAGACCTATTTTTATATTTTTATTTGGAAACAGGGTCTCTTAAATCAGAGAGGCTGGCTTTGAACCTGTGTGATCCTCCTGTCTCCGCCTCCCAAGTGCGGGGATTACAAGCGTGCGCCACCACGCTTGGCTGAAAATTGTAAAAATTTTAAAAGCACCTACACCAAGGAGCTGAGTCTTTGCCAGCATATACCAAAGAATGATGATCTCATATCAAACAAAATTATAGAAATAACTTAGTAACAGAATTAAAATTTCTTTTTCTTTCTTTTTGTTTTTTGCAGTCCTGGGAATGTAAACCAGGGGCATTCCACCTCTGAGCTACATCTCTGGCCCTATTTTGTATTCTTTATTTTGAAACAGAGTCTCACTGAGTTGCAAAGGGCCTCACTAAGTAGTTGAAGCTGTTCTTGAACCTAAATCCTCCTGTCTCAGTCTCCCGAATGCTGGGATTACAAGTGTGCACCACCACGCCCGGCACTTAAAATTTCTAAGTGTGATAATTTTGGCCTAACTGCAAAGCATATTCCCAAGACTCAAAATTATTCTTTTCTTTCATTTAACAGGTCTAAGTTTGTTTGCTCATTCATTCATTCATTCATTCATTCACTCATGTGTGTGTGATACTGGGAATGGAACCCAGGGGCACTCTACCTCTGAGCTACAGCCTCAGCCTTATTTTTCATTCTTTATTTTAAAACAGGGTCTCACTGAGTTGCAAAGGACCTAAGTAGCTGAGGGTGTCTGTGAACTGTGATCCTCCTTTCTCAGCTTCCCAAATGCTGGGATTACAAGCGTGCCCCACCATGCTGGTCCATTTTTATTTTTATTTGCAAAAATAGTCTCTTTAAGTTTCTGAGGCTGGCTGATAACTTGCTTTTCTCCTGTCTCAGCCTCCTAACTACTGGGATTACCACCACATCTGGCTAATAGGTCTGAATTTAACAAGCAAAAACATACTTTCTATTCGTTAATGAACGGTACGCTGTGTGTCTAACAACCAAAGTAAAATGTGCTGTCACAGAAGGAGCCCACACTCATTGTTAAAAAAAAAATCACCTCAGGATTCAAACAGTAGTGTTCTATGAATTAAAAACTAGATTAAAATCAAGAGATAAGATGGGGGTAGTGGTGCCTGCTTGTAATTCCAGTACTTGGGAGGCTGAGACAGGAGGATCTCAGGTTCTAAGTTCAGCTGGACATAGTGGTGCATGCTTAATGAGGCCCTCCACAACTTGGTGAGACTCTGTTTCAAAATTAATAATAATAATAATAATAATAATAATAATAATAACAACAACAACAACAACAGAGCTGGGGTGCAGCTCAGAGGTAGAATGCACCAAAAAAAAAAAAAGGAGATACTTAACTTAGATTACATCAGAATGACCATGAAATATTACACAGGTTTTCTGTATGACAGTCTTACATTGTAGAGAGATGCCTACACAAGAGCATGAATATGGTGGGTTAAGAATAGTCTTTTAGCTGGGCGTGGTGGCGCACGCTTGTAATCCCTGCACTTGGGAGGCGGAGACAGGAGGATCACACAGGTTCAAAGCCAGCCTCAGCTGGCTTAAGAGACCCTGTTTCCAAATAAACTATAAAATAGGTCGAGGAATGTAGCCCAGAGGTAGAAGGCTCCTGGGTTCCATCCCCAGTACCACACACACACACACACACACACACACACACAACCCTTTATACCAAGCCGGGCGTGGTGGCGCACACTTGTAATCCCAGCACTCGGGAGGCTGGGACAGGAGGATCACACAGGTTCAAAGCCAGCCTCAGCTACTAGTGAGGCTCTCAGCAACTTAGTGAGACCCTGTTTCCAAATAAAATATAAAATAGGTCTGGGAGTATAGCCCAGGGGTAGAAAGCTTCTGGGTTCCATTCCCAGTATCACCAAAGAAACAAAAACAACAACAACAAAAAAGCCTTGTATATCCATTCTATACCAACGATTAATGGGATATTAGACAAACAATTTATCTTACCTAGGTCTCAGTTTTCTCATCAGCAAAATATATGAGTTTACACAAACCCGACTTGATTTAAATTTTTATCAAAAAATTCTAATTATCTCATATACTTTTTAAAGATTGGGAAACATTATTCATGAGAATTCTTTAGTTTCCATATTCAGTATGAGAAACCTATGGCATTTATTTATTTATTTATTTATTTATTTATTTATTTATTGCAGTACTGGGAATTGAACCTGCCTCCCTGTCTCTCTGTGCGCCTCTCACCAATGGGACCTTTTAAACGGGTTTTCTTTCAGAATGCTCTTTGTAATGGGGAGGAAAATAACAGGGAGAATAGAAATCAAATTGTGTTTTGCTCCTCCCTCCTAAGCATTTTAAAACAGATGCAGAGGTTGTCTGGATGAGGAATTTGCTAACAAAATACAAGTAAACTGCACAAGGATGGCGTGCCCATAGACGTGTCTGCTGCGGTCCTGGGTTTGCCCTGCTTCATCTCTTCCCCCGGTGTTTATTGCTTGACACGAACCTGATGATTCCTGTTCAGCTCTATTGAAGGAAAGCATCCTCTGAAAGGGGAGACCAGAACAAAGATCCAAGTACTGGCAGAAAACCTCCATTTATCTGCTCTGCTTTTCTTCTTAGGATATTGATTTTTCTTTATAGTTACCTACAGACTTTTAGGGCTAGACCAGAGATGATGCAATTTTCCAGCTCATCTCCCCATTTTTATTATTATTATTACTGGGGATTGAACCCAGGGGCATTCAACCTCAGAGCTACACCCCCAGCCGGATTTTTATTCTTTATTTATTTTTATTTATTTATTTTATTTTTTGCGTCACTGGGGATGGAACCCAGGGGCATTCTACCTCCATGCTGCAACCCTAGCCCTATTTTTATTTTTTATTTGGAAACAGAGTCTCACTGAATTGCAAAGGGCATCACTAAGTAGTAGCTGAGGTTGTCCTCGAATCCTGTCTCAGCCTTCCAAATGCTGGATTACAAGCACGCACCACCATGCTGGGCTTATTCTTTATTTTGAAACAAAGTCTCACTAGGTTGTAGAGGACCTCACTAAGTAGCTGGGGCTGGCCTCAAACCATGATCCTCCTGTCTCAGCCTCCCAAGTACTGGGATTAGAAGCGTGCACCACCATTCCCTGCCACCTTCCCATTTTATTTATTTATTTATTTATTTATTTATTTATTTATTTATTTATTTATTATTTGCCGTTCTGGAGATGGAACCTAGAGGCATTCTACATCTGAGCCACACCCCCAGCCCTATTTTTTTTTTTTTACTTATTTTGTGCATGTGTATGTGATACTGGGGGTGGAACCCAGAGGCTTTTCTACCTCTGGGCTATACTCCCAGACCTATTTGATTCTTTATTTGGAAACAGGGTCTCACTAGGTTGCTGAGAGCCTCACTAAGTAGCTGAGGCTGGCTTCGAACCTGTGCGCTCCTCCTGTCTCAGACTCCCAAGAGCTGAGATTACAAGCGTGCGCCACCGTGCCCGGCTGGTCACCTTCTCATTTTAAAATCCAAAACTTTTTTTTCATTAGTGAAATGCCCAAGAACACTGGCACTACAAGAACATAATATTTCCTATTATGAACATGCCTCGATTCCATCTCTAATATTATATTTATTCTCTAAACAATCTTTTTAGCAAAGCAAACCTCACAATTATGTAGCAATTGGATACTTTATTTTCAAATATATTTGCAAGTGTGGTGTCCAACATTGAAACGCTGGACTTCGGGACATATGGGCAAATGTTTCAAGTGAACCCAAAACCTCAGGACAGGCTAACACCTCATCAAACTGGTTATATTATGTGCTGGTCGCTGCCAGTTCTGCTAAATCAATTAAAAAAGACAAAAGCTGAAATATGGGCTATGACTTATGAGAATGAGAAATCAGATGTTATGTCTGTTTTTGATTTTCAACTGTCAGAGATACTTCAGGTGTTATGTTTTTTATGGTTTAAAAAATATTTTCGGGTGTGAGACCACAATTCCTTTCAGCAAAGAAATGATTTCTTTACAAGTCAAATAATCCAATAAAGTAAATACTTATCATCTTATTATTACCAGTGGCATTTCACATCACAAGGTAAAAAAATGAGAATCTTTTATGATCAGACATTAACATAATGTGCATGTATATGGAGATATTTAATTAGATGTTTGTCTATATCCGCTACATTTGAACATGTCTTAAATCTGAATTACACAGCTAAGCTGGGCGTGGTGGTGCACGCTTGTTACTTGGGAGGCTGAGACAGGAGGATCGCGGGTTTGTGGCCAGCCCAAGCTACTTAGTGAGGCCCTCCACCGCTTAGTGAGACTGCTTCAAAATAAAGAATAAAATCATGGGCTGAGGGTGTAGCTCAGCAGTAGAATGCCTCTGGGTTCCATTCTCAGTACCACACACACACACACACACACACACACACACACACACACACACACACAAGTTATACAACTAAAAATTAATATATTGTATGTAATTTAAATCTTTATTCAAAGTCTATAAACCAAACATAATGCTTGACATCTCTTGGGGTTAGAGACCACAAGTAAGTCTATATAATGACAAGGAATGGAGACCTCTTTTCCTTTTATTTTTCTGATATTAATTCTGTGGAATTCATTCAGAACATCAAAGAGGACTGGAGAGAATGAGGAACCAGGAACTACCAACACCTGTGACCTTTGTCAATATTACAACACACCAGTAGAAAAGACGGGACAAGAAAGTAACACAAGCTAACACTGTGTTTAGTTCTGCCTTGGATTTTATTTCACTAGATTTATTTAAGGCTGCCAAAGAATATACCTTTACTAGTCCCTTTTGTTTTCCTCAATAAAAAAAAGCCTTCAAACATATTATTTGCTAAAATACTCAGTGCCCCAAAGTGAATTTCTTTTAGAAAACTACATACTACTCAATGAATATTCTCCCCCAATTTTCTATTTTTTTTATTTTATTTTTTGTAGTACTAGGGATTGAACCCAGGGGCATTCTACCACCGAGCTACATCCCCCCACACTTTTTTGGGGGGTTCTTTATTTTGAAACAGGATCTCACTAAGTTGCAGAGAGCCTCACTAAGTAGCCGAGGTTGTCCACAAACCACCATCCTCCTATCTCAGCTTCCCAAGTACTTGGATTGCAAGCTTGCGCCACCACGCCAGGCTACCTCAAGTTTTTAGAAAACTACTCTCTCCCCAAATTTTTAGAAAACTCTATATTCTCTCCCAATTCTAGAAAATCTCAGCTCTTTATGAATTGTTAAAATAGAAACTTCTGCCACGCACAGATTATTGGCTTACTACATGTCATTACAGAGAAGTAGAATGAGAAAACACAGTCTAATCATTCTTGGCTGTAGGATTGTATGTTCTCCAGTGTTTTAATGTACCGACCTTATTTGGTTGTCACAACAACCCTACTCATAGTAACTTAGTTATTATACACCCCAGTCATTTCCTGCATACTGATTTCTCTCCCTACATTCAAACTGTTGTGTTTTGTACTTCTCCCATGACAACAAAAAAAGAACTTAAGCTTAATAAGGTATGTAAGTCATAATTTATTTTATAAGCATGTGTGTCCCTAGTCATAATTGAAGTATTAACAATCTCACATAGATTCCTACTAAACAATCTGAACCCTAGCATTTTTTTTTTTTGTATGTGTGTATGGTACTGGGGGTGGAACCCAGGGGCTTTTCTACCTCTGGGCTATACTTCCAGATCTATTTTATATTTTATTTGGAATCAGGGTCTCACTAAGTTGCTGAGAGCCTCACTAAGTAGCTAAGGCTGGCTTCGAACCCGTGCGATCCTCCTGTCTCAGCCTCCAAAGCGCGGGGATTACAAGCGTGCGCCACCACGCCAGGCTGAATGTTTGGTTTTTTAATGCCTGAAGAAAATAGGAATATTTTACTTGTATTTCATATATATAACATACATCTATGTGTACAAGCAATTATCATTTAAATTATAAATCAAAAGTGCAAAAGAATTCAAAGAGATGAGAAATATTTTATTTCCATACTCAAAAAAAAAAAAGTCTCTTTGACTTGCTCTTCTACTCGCAATTTAACAAAAAGGAAAAAAAAAAAAACAAGAATCTTAAATTCATCTGGTGCTGGCTTCATTTTAAATTACAAGCATCGCCAGCTCATTCAAGTGTCTGGATATTAAAACTGTCAGTAGTTCAAAAGTAATTTCAAGATTTAATTCTTCATCTAGATGATTAAAAATATTAGCATGTGAATGCAGAGTTTCCTGAGCAGTTTCAGCCACCATTATTCTAACTGTCCTTTCTGCAAACTTCCAGGTGAGCAGAGCCGGTCCCAGGGGCCCTGGCTTGAGCCATCCCAAGCTTTCCTCTGGTTCATCGTCACAACAGAAGACTGGAGCTCAAACATTTGTAACAGATCAGAGTCCTCACCCCCAGATACCTGGTCATACCTGTTGATTTACCAGGGGGATGAGATGTTTCCTGGAGGAAAAATGAAACTCACACGTTTGTCTTTCTAAATAGTCTCAAAAGCCTCTGGGGCTGTGGGAAAGAGAACTTAAGGACCCAACAGGTCGTGAGGTGAAGACGCTGGGCTTCACAAGTAAACTCAAGCATCAGAGAATCGGCCGTGTCCATCAGAGAATCGGCCATGTCCATCACGCAGGGAGGCTCAATTTGTCCAGGGCAAACAGTGTTGGGAAGCAGAGGTGGGTTTATCATGAAGCTTAAGCTTCAGGGACACTGGATGTGCAAAGAGGGTCTAAAAGAAGTGTTTTCATAAACTTTGGGAAATTTAGTAAACTTTGTATACTTTTCCTGGTACATTATAGTCTCACATCATTAATGTAAAAATCACAGTGATAGTGACATCCATGCACACAGCACTTGGCTGGCTTTCCCCAGCTCCCTTCCCACGCTCTCCCCTTATACAGGGTACTGAGATTGACACTGCTGTTCTCACATAGGTATACAATGTTAATGGAAGCTATTCCTTCATCCTCCCCTATTCCCCTAAACCACCTTTCTGGCTCTACCATGGTTTCTGCTCTGTTATCTAATGTCCCTTTTGTATCCCAATTACTTTCTAGTTTCTCTCTCTCTCTCTCTCTCTCTCTCTCTCTCTCTCTCTCTCTCTCTCTCTCTCTCTCCATATATATATCCCCCCCCCAGTACTAGGGATGGAACCCAGGGGCATTCTATCTCCGAGCTACACCCCCTGCCCTATTTTTTATTCTTTATTTTGTAACAGGGTCTCACTGAGATGCAGAGGGACTCACTAAGTAGTTAAGGCTGCCTTCCAACCACAATTCTCCTATCTCAGCCTCCCAAATGCCGGAATTACAAGCATGCGCCACCACGCCCAGCTTATTGATACTTGTGAATCCTTCTCCTTAAAGTATCTTTACAAAATCCTGCAAGCTGCAGGCCCCACAAAACCTGCCTCTCAATGTATTGATAACAATTTTCATTCATTGATACCTGAATCAAGATGCTCAGCCAGACTCTTCCAATGGTCCAGGCATTGCTACTGAACTCCCAAGCTGCACCTGGTTAAGTACGAAGCATCACACATCTTCTAGAGGATGCCAAGAAACTGGTCTCCACAAGGGAATGACCATCACACACCCTGCCCCAGATTTCTAGCCCTATGTCAAGACAGATTTAAAAATTCAAGGGGAATACACAAGAACAGAGAGTCATTATCTAGAGATAGAATGCCATGTTGCAGCCGGGCGAGGAGGTGTACGCTTGAAATTCTAGCGTTTGGGAGGCTAAGACAGGAGGTTCCTGGTTTGTGGACAGCCTCAGCTACTTAGTGAGGCCCTTTGCAATTCAGTGAGACTGTTTTTTAAAAAAAAATAGGGCTGAGGGTGTGGCTCGGAGGTAGAATGCCCCTGGGTTTCATCTCCAGTACACACACACACACAAAAAAAGTTCAGGAATATTATGCAATCACTTTGAATTTTTCTATATTCTTCCTGTACCATTTTATCTTTCTTTCTTTATTTATTTACTTATTTATTACAGGACTGGGGATGGAATCCAGAGGCATTTACCTCTAAGCTATACCCCCAGTCCTATTTTTATTTTGAAACAGGGTCTCACTGAGTTGCAAAGGGCCTCAGGAAGTTGCTGGGGCTGTCTGGAAACCGCGATCCTTCTGTCTCAGCCTCCCCAATACCGGGATTACAAGCGTGTGCCACCACGCCCAGCTTCTTCCTATGCCTTTAATTGTTCCCTTTTAAAACTTTTGAAACCTTGCCTCATTTTGATTCACTTTGAATATGATATTTGCTTTTTATTTTCACCCAAATATATATGTCACCGTGGAAATTACTTAGAGATTACAGTGTCTGCCACCCAGAAGGGGAGCAAGGCCTTCAAATTCACTGAGCCAGCCAAGAGTGGTGGCGCACGCTTGTAATCCCAATGCTTGGGAGGCTGAGACAGGAGGATCGCACAGGTTCGAAGCCAGCCTCAGCTACTTAGTGAGGCTCTCAGCAACTTAGTGAGACCCTATTTCCAAATAAAATAGAAAATAGGTCTGGGAGTGTAGCCCAAGGGGACTTCTGCCAACTGCCCTCTGCACCAGGCCAGAAGCTGAAGGGACCCGAGAGAGGCCCCAGTTCCTCCCTGGAGCCAGGTATCCCCAAGAATACACAGCGTCCCCAGGAGGAGGCCCCCCTGCTTGAATTGTTGTAACTTATGACAACAAAGCAGAGACCCAAAGAAATAAGCAAGAGGGCGATGCTTATCAGCATGTGTTCAGTTGCACAAAAGGTGTTTATTTCTCTTTTTCCTAAACCCCAGCTCCAGCATCCCAGGGGGATCTGGAGGCGGTAAGAGTAGATTTGCCAGATAAAATACAAGATGCCCGGCTTACATTTGAATTTCAAATAGACAACAATAACAAAAAACTCATTCTAAGTATGTCATGTGCAATAGTTGGAAAATACTTAGAGTGAAAAACTTGCTGTGTATCTGAAATTAAAATTTAGTTTGGCAACTCTAGTTGTTCTGATTTTTTTGTTTGTTTGTTTTTGGTCTGTTTGCTAAATCTAAGGGAAAAGAGACAGTGTCTCAAGCTTAGAGCTTTCCCACCTCTACTCAAGGCGGATCACCCCTTCAAGGCTGATCAGTGAGGAGAAGGAGAGGCAGGCTTTATATAAAAATGAGGCTGAAATTTCAAACTAGTTTAAACCAGACTGGATTTCTTTTTTCCATAAAAGAGTGACAGGAAATTCTAGGTCTGCTACACATCTCATTAATGGATGACAGGAAGAAGAAGTAAAACAATTTATATTCCTGTATCCCAAGGATTTTAGGTTTTCTCAATAAGACAATGGACTGTTCAGAGCATGACAACCAAATCCAACCACCAATGTGGGGGTGCACACTTGTAATCCCAGTACTTGGGAGGCTGAGACAGGAGGATCACAAGTTCGAGGCCAGCATCAGCTACTTAGTGAGGCCCGATGTAACTTAGTGAGATCCTGTTTAAAAATAAAAATAAAAACTTGAGCTGGGTCTGTAGCTCAGAGGTAGAATGCCCCTGGGTTCAATCCCCAGTACCACACTCAAAAAAAGAACATTTATTATACCCATTTACAGAGGAAGAAACTGAAGCTTAAACAGATTAAAATATATGCATGAAATCATAAAAGTAATGAGATGCCAATGTGAGATTTGCTTTTTTTTTTTTTTTTTTTTTTGCAGTACTGGGGATGGAACCCAGGGCCATTTTACCTCCAAGGTACACCCCAGCCCTATTTCTTTATTCTTTGTTTTGAAACAGGGTCTCACTGAGTTGCAGAGGGCCTCACTAGGTAGCTGAGGCTGTCCATGAACCAGGATCCTCCTGACTCAGCCTCCCAAATGCTGGGATTACAAGCGTGCCCACCACGCCCAGCTTCAGATGTGAGATTTGAATCCAGAAAATATGAATCCAGAACTTATATCATGCCACAGTACATCATAGCAAGTAGATAGGTAAAAGTGAGAAAATTATTAGCCTTTTACAAAATATTAGTCAGTGCTTAATAGTGTTTAATCAGTCTATTTTAGTGTGTGTGTGTGTGTGTGTGTGTGTGTGTGTGTGTGTGTGTGTGTCTTGTGTTTTAGTATTGGGTATTGAACCCAGGGACATCCTACCTCTGACCTATATCCCAGGCCCTATTTTTTAGCTTGCTTTCTTTCTTTCTTTCTTTCTTTCTTTCTTTCTTTCTTTCTTTCTTTCTTTCTCTTTCCCTCCCTCCCTCCTTCCCTTCCCCTTCCTTCCTTCCTTCCTTCCTTCCTTCCTTCCTTCCTTTCTTTCTTTTTGTAAATTTTTTATTGAGGTACTGGGGATGAAACTCAGGGGCATTCTACCTCTGAGATGTCCCCAGCCCTATTTTTTTCTATTCTTCATTTTGAAGCAGGGTCTCACTGAGTGCAAAGGGCCTCACAAGTGCTGAGGGTATTTGTGAACTGTGATCCTCCTGTCTCAGCCTCCCAAGTACTGGGATTACAAGTGTGCGCCACCATGCCCGGCTCAAGTAGAGAATTTCATTTATTTATTTATTTATTTATTTATTTATTTATTTAGGTGGTACTGGGGATGGGACCCCCCTACCTCCAGGCTACACTCCCAGACCTATTTTTTATTTGGAAACAGGGTCTCTTAAGCCAGCACGGCTGGCTTCAAACCTGCAGGATCCTCCTGTCTCTGCCTCCCAAGCGCGGGGATTACAAGCGTGCGCCACCACGCCTGGCTCAAGTAGAGAATTTTAGTCTAGAGTCCTGATCAACCAGGCTTCAAACAGAAAACCTCAGGGCTACAATTTAGAGGAATTCATAGTAAATACTCCAGTCCTTGCAGGGCTTAAGGTTCACTGAAAACAAAATAAATGTGATTCAGTTGCTTAAGATGGCTAGAATTGTTATCCACCAGCCAGAGGCCAAGGTTAATTTTTTTAGCAATGATAATTATATCTTAAATCCCAAATCACTTCTACTTACTTTTATAGCTAATCTATAACACTCATAGATAGTCATATGAGCAGACAGATTAGCTTGATCAAAAGCAAAATAATAAACAGTAGAAAGAGACCAAGTAGGGGAGGAGCCGACTTCAGACACAGAAACGGAAACGGAAGCCAGAGAGGGAGAAATTACTGAAGATTCAGCAGCTTCCAGTCAAATGCCATCAGAACCTACTACTGGTAATTGATGGTTATGACAACTTGGCAGATTCTCCTAGACCTTAAAGAATCCCTCCCTTGCTGGACATTTCTGGAATCTCAGTGGCTTATTTCTACCCTAAACCCCATTCACCTTTACTGTCTCCATCCTTAGTTGACCCAGAGTTCACAGAACTCTCTAGTATATTATTTTTAAGTAGCAGGTTCCTTGTTTTATACCTGAAGCTGTACTCACATAAAATTTCTGATTTTTTTAGAATGAATCTCCAAGTCAAGTGCTCTGAGCGCTCGCCCAATTCCTCCGGTCCGAGTGGACTCTAGTTCAACCTGTTCCGCAGCTCACATTTGCTGGTTAAAGCCCCAAGCGAGGCATGAGCTCCGCAGGCTAGTGGTTTAAAAGTACACGGAGTTCAAAAGCGCGCCATTGTGAAGTGAAACTGGAACTTCCCATTCTAGACATGCCCAACAACATTTCCTGCTGGTAATTTCTTCCCAGTCCACATTCTTCACACTACCAGCTCCCGCCCTGCCCAGCCCTTAGCAGGCAGAAAATTTTATATATACATATATATATATATATATGTTATATGTATATATATGTATATATATATGCATATATATATATATATTCTTGTCTTTATTCTAAAAGGTAATGTGATGTGAAGTACAAAGTGGTGTTTTGTCTAGTATTTTTCTTTTTTTTCACTTCAGGCATGTCCTGGTTCTTTCATCCTTTATATAAATAAGTTAAATGAGCCGGGCGTGGTGGCGCACGCTTGTAATCCCCGCACTTGGGAGGCTGAGACAGGAGGATCGCACAGGTTCGAAGCCAGCCTCAGCTACTTAGTGTGAGGCTCTCAGTAACTTAGTGAGACCCTGTTTCCAAATATAGTATAAAATAGGTGTGGGAGTATAGCCCAGAGGTAGAAAAGACCCTGGGTTCCACCCTCAGTACCACAAAATAAATAAATACATAAATAAATATAAAGACTAAAAAGTAGGATCGTGGGTGTAGCTCAGAGATAGAATGCCCCTGGGTTCCATCCTCAGTACCGCAAAAATAAATAAATAAGTTAAATGTCACTCCATTTTAATAAATCAAATTTTAAAAAATCTTCAGTGCTTACACATACTTATTGATGGGATATCTTTGATGGAATTTTTTACCCTTTAAGAAATAATTTCTCATAAAATTAGTATTTCTAGTCAGCTCTGTGAAGTCAGCTGTATTTTTCAGACCATTTAGCTGCAATAAAATGCATTTGTTTGATATTCAGCTCCTATTTTCTAAAAAAAATGTTTTCATAATGAGAAATCCTAGTGTAAGCAAGTAGCAGCAATAATTATCTACGATTTAATGCATATTATCACTTAATTAAATACTAGTTATTGAGTGCTACCATATGCTTCATATGCTAGGCATTATAGAAGATCCAAAGATATACAGGATAACTTGTCTATTTTCAGAAGTTTACTCTATTACAAACTTACAGAAATAACCAGAGCAAAATGCCGAAAAAGATGAGTTATGATAGTTACAAATGAAACAAAAATTCTCTTAATGAGAAACCGGCATAAACATATAAATCGTTAAAAAAGAAAAATAGCTAGTTAATATAAAAATATTGAAACTGCACTTTCAATCCAAAGGAAAATATCTCTGAATGTATCATTTTTATCCTTTCGAATTAGCAAAAGAACTCATTTTAATTATGTTATTCAATGGTGTATAAAGCTGGGCTGCATTGACGTGCTGGCAAATGATTAACAGCCTGTTCTCTGGAGGGGAGAAAAAGAAGCACCTATTTGTACCGTTTTCTAGTGGTATAAATCCCCGTCATGGCTGATTTCAAGCTATCAGTTGGATGCCACTGATGGCCGGGCTGGGAGGAGACATCCACCAGACGCTTTCAGCCTGGGTCTGAGTAAGCTCCAGAATACTTCGGATTGTGTGCACTCCTTGAAGGAATATGAATTAGGCAAATCTTTTGTGATAGAAATTTGGCGTTATACTTCACTTGCCTTCAAACTTGTCATGTCATTTGACTTGATAATTTTACACCTCGAACCTATCCTACATAATCTCACATTTTTAAAAAAATCGATAAATTTTGATAATTATGACAGTATTATAATTATAATTATGGTAGCACCCAATGATTAAATAGTATATAGATTGTAATATACCACAGTATATTGTAATATACTAATATTAGCAATCATTAAAGTGTGTTTAGCCAGGCGTGGTTGCGCACGTTTGTAATCCCAGCATTCAGGAGGCTGAGACCAAAGGACTGTGGATTGCGGACAGCCTCAGATACTTAGGCCCTCTGCAAATCAGTGAGACCCTGTTTCAAAATAAAGAATAAAAAATAGAGCTAGGGGTGTACCTTGTAGATATAATGCCCCTGGGTTCCATTCCCAGTACTGCAAAAAAAAAAAAAAAAAAAAGTGGGCTTTTGAGTGATTTTTTTTTATAAATTTATAGCCTGACACATAAGAAATATTTTGAGTATTAATTAGTCTTGAATATTTTTCTGCTGTTTTATATTTCTCAAATTTGATCTAATTAATAAGATTTATAATAAAAATACTATAGGAATTTTGTACTGTGCCAAGTAGAAGAGAAACAACAAAACCAGGTTTTCTGGCTAAAGAGATTTTGGGGCAACAAATATCTGGAACATTGGGGGATAGTAGATGGTAGAAAGAGAAGAAAGAAGGTAGGTAAGATGAGGCCTGAGCTAAAAGTAGCATTGGCTCAACTACAAGATGGTTTCTGAGACTGAATGATCATATATACCTCAAGACAGACAAAGAGAGAAAGAAGTGTTCCTGGAAGAGGATAAAGTCAAAAGCAGGAGCCCCCTTGACATGTCAAGAGATTAGTCTAAATCACATGAAGGGGCCTGAGGCTGGCAAACCACGGGCTAGAGCAAATTCATAAATAAAGTCAGTGTCTACTAATGTAGGTACTGAGCAATTAGAAGCTTATGGACATGTGCTATCTGGCCCTTCACAGACAGATAAATTCAAACAACCCTTATTATAAAATTCTTTGGAATAAAGATTCACCTAATTATTAGAAAATGTCTTTTGACTTACACAGACTTTACTTTTTATTTGCCTGTGTGTGTGTGTGTGTGTGTGTGTGTACATGTGTGTACTTGTGTACTTAAAAACCTCAGGGCCACTACTGTTAAATTAGAATTTGAGGTTTAGATATAAAAATTCTCTAAGTAAAAATAGAGATTAACTACAAATTCAAACGATAACATTATGAGAACGCTCAACTAAGTAACTAATTATGTTGAAAAATGAGCTGGCTGCTTAAGTGTGTCCCCACACTCCACCACATACTCCTGGTCCCATGCAGGCATTCCACACTTTCTACCTTCTCAGCTCATTCGATGTACATACTTGGTGACCGAAATATATATCAACATTTGTGTTTGTGTGTGTGGTACTGGGGATGGAATCCAGGAGCATCCTACCTCCAAGCTATACCCTCAGGCCTATTTTTTAATTCTTTATTTTATTTTATTTTTTGGGGGGTCTGGGGATGGGACCCAGGGGCATTTGACCCCTGGGTCAAAAGTAGGGCTATAACCCCCTGCCCTACTTTTTTATTTTTTATTTTGAAACAGGGTCTCACTAAGTTTTGGGGGTTGTCACTAAGTAGCTGAGGCTGTCTGCAAACTGCAATCCTCCTGTCTCAGCCTCCCAAATGCTGGGATTACAAGTGTGCGTCACCAGGCCTGGCCCACATTTTTGTTAACACGCAGTTATCTATTCATCCTACAAGCATATCATCCTTGACTGTTGTGTGTCAAAAACTACATTAGCATTTAGGAATATAGTAAGAAAAGATGGTTTCTGATGTCAAAAATCTAATGTCTTCCTCTACTCCCCCCCTCTTCTCTATTATATGTTTATCAGCTCAGTCCAAAACTTGCATAAGGTTTGGCTTATGAAAAATTTGCCTATTGGTTCTACACATGCTTGTTCCCAGGATGGTGTAGAGAAGGAGAGAGGATGAAATTAAAAGAAGCAAATCTATTTCACACAACTCAATATCATCAACTTTGTGTTTTCCCTGGTGACTTAGGAAGTTTTCCTTAAAATGTGGAAGGCAGAAAGGAAAGTAGATTTTGTTGACGGTGAGGATCTGCAACTGGAAGAGATACCATTATGAACGAATGGTTTCCATAAGCAGAGAAGGTAGGCCTAAGTGAAGATTTCAGAATAACATCTGATATTCAAGAGTAGTGAGTCTCAGTGCTACAATGGATTCTCGTTGTCTCTAAAGCTTCAGAAGCTCAACATGAGTGCCTCGTGTTACTGGTTCTTAGATTAGGAAATGGAGATGTTCCACACTTGGGGTAAAGCCCTAAGAACCAGGAAGAAAGAGGCAGAGTGATGACATGTGACCCAGAATGGAATTTGGAGCAGAAGAATCAGGCAGGCACCCACCAGGAGGCTGTAAACACCACCAGGCAGGAATGATCAGACACATTAGCACTGACCCCCAACTCCTCAAGGGTGTGGGGCAGGACCTCGAGCTGTTTTAGTTGGATAGAACAGGAACCTTGAGAACCTGCGGACTTTCATCTAGTTATTATGAATCTGATTTCTGATTCCTGCCATACTTACCTACGCATCAACCTCTCTCAGGAATGTGGCAGGTGTTGTATTTACCTGTGTATTCTTTCTGTATCAAGCTTAGTTTATTATAGAGTAAGAACTCATTAAGTTAAGGATAAAAATATTTCGCAAGCAGCAGGAAGAGATCATCTTTGTTTCTACCATAGGAAAGAACATAGAAATGACTTAAGGCTAAATAAGCTCTTTTTGTCCAGCTGGGTGTCTCCAGCTGGAAATAGTTTTCTCTCCTAATAAGAGTGGAGGGAGGAGGAGGAGGGACCTGTCAGGATGGGGGAGGGGACATTCCGGCAGAATTTCTTCTATAGCAAAACCTCAAACTTGAAAAATAAATACTTATAAGGGAGAGACTTATGTTTTCCTGTCAAGTAAAGAGAAAATAGGTGTCCCTAATGCCGATTTTATTTATTCTGTGGATCAAATACAATATGGGCCAGGAATTTGTAAGCGTGGCAGTACAATAAAATCACTAAAACCAGATTTGTAGGTTTATTAAAAACATCTGCTCAGGTTCAGCCTCTTGAGAGTCTAATAGTCTCAGTCTGGTTGGAAGTCTGAAATCTAAATTTTTATTTTATTTCCCACAACACATTAAAATCCTAGAGGAAAGTCTCATTCTTAATGGTCTTTTAACCTTAGGTTGTGCATACTTACTGAATTAATTAATAATATATCTACCAAGCAACCTCTCTCTCTTTTGCCTTCATGTGTCAGAAATTTATGTTTTAATTTAATCTAATTCTCACTTTATTTTGCTTTAAATGAATCTGCATGAAGTCCACGTATCTCATATATTCCTTTTCTTTCCCAATAAGTAGAATACTTAGGGGATGGCTAAAATGAAGGCCCGTGGCCAGAAAAATATCAGTAGCAAAAGAAAAAGAAAAAGAAAGAGTACTTAACAAATAACTTTTTACTATGTTATATTCATGGCCAAGAAAATAGCACAATATTCTAATACTATTTTCATGCTTCAGAATTTTAATCTAGAGTTGTGCAAATTCAACTTAGGTTGAACAATACTCTAATCAATAGATAGAAAGACGGATAACAGAAAAATGTAAGGAATTTTGGAATATAATACATGCCACACCAAAAAAGCTCAGCTACAGAAGAGAACAGGAGAGATTTTTCCATGCAAATCTTCCATTTGCTGTTTTACCTTAAAGATAGTAGAGAATGTCAATTTCTGGCACACAGTCATGAGATAAAATAAGGAAGGAGGTGGTTTCAGGACATCCACTCAACTGTTGTTGAGATTCTAATTTGGAGCGTCATCTTTTTTAGCAATTCAATTGGAGGGGCTACAATTTGTTGTTACAGAAAGTTAGAGGACAGGACAAAAATGATTGCAGAGGTCATCTTCTGATAGGAGGCAGTGTAAATGTTTGGAGTTCACCCTGGACCTACCAATGTTGTGACATATTGGTTCCAATGATCTGAAAATCTTAATGGGGGAGAAGTCCCTCTCCCTCTCATTGAAAGAACACAATCGTCAGCCAGGGTGGTACATGCTTGTAATCCCAGCATTTGGGAGGCTGAGGCTAGAGGATCACAGGTTTGCGGACAGCCTCAGCTACTTAATGAGTCCATTTGTAATTTACTGAGACCCTGTTTCAAAATAAATAATAAAAAATAGGGATAGGGAAGCAGTTTGGAGGTAGAATATCCCTAGGTTTCATCTCCAGTATCACACACAAGAGAAAAGAGAGAAAGAGAGGGGGGGGAGGGAGGAAGGAAGGAAGGAAGGAAGGAAGGAAGGAAGGAAGGAAGGAAGGAAGGAAGGGAGAATATCCCAGGAAAGGTGTAGGGCCACTACTCCAAATCCTACAAAATTATTCATACTCCATTACCATGTTTATTTTTTTATAACATGTATACTCTTAATTTTCATGCACACAAACACACACACACACACACACACACACACATATTCACACACATGAACACATGAGCACACTTCTGATTTTAGAAAGAGAATGCATTCCACCCGGGCGTGGTGGTGCACGCTTGTAATCCCAGGGAGGCAGAGACAGGAGGTTCCAGGTTTGTGGCCAGTCTCAGCTCCCTAGTGAGGCCCTCAGCAACTTAGTGAGACCCTGTTTCAAAATAAAAGAATAAAAAATAGGGGTGGGGTTGTAGCTCAGAGGTAGAGTGCCCCTGGGTTCAACCCTAGCACCACACAAAAAAAGGAAAGAAAATAAACTTTCCAATGATCAATATGTTCCGTGTGGTTTGTTTTCCATAAAATTTTCTATTAAACAAAGGTATATTTTGCAACTAGTAGCATTTAAGAAAATGAGAAAATACTGAATTCAAGCCCCCAAGTTGATTAACATTCATTTTTCTGGGTAACAGAAACTGTGCCACACTGATTCTGTGCGCCTAACTCAAGAGAGAGAAGATTATTTGGAAGGCAAGAGAAGAACTGTGGCTGGGCGTGGTGGTGCACGCTTGTAATCCCAGCATTCGGAAGGCTGAGACAGGAGGATCACCATTCGTGGACAGCCTCAATTACTGAGTGAGGTCCTCTGCAACTCAGTGAGACCTTGTTTCAAAATAAAGAATAAAAAATAGGGCTGGGGGTGTAGCTCAGAGGTAGAATGCCTCTGGGTTCCATCCCCAGTACTGCAAAAAAAAAAAAAAAAAAAAAAAAAAAAAACTAGGGGAGAAAAGAAAGATCAGGAGAATATCTACTGCCCACTTACACCGGGGGCCATTAATAAAGCAATTTGCAATTTGTTAGCCCATCCAAGGTTCAGGGCTGTGCCATTACTTCTTACCGTTCCCCTAAACTCAGAGGCTACTGCTCTACCCTTGGTAGAATCATGAAAACTGACCAAGATCAGAAAAGCAATAAGAAGAAATATGAAAAGAAAAAGTTCAGACGGCTCTACAAGTAGCCACATAGGTCCCATATGCGTGCTTTTCCAAAGAGGATAAGCACTTTCTAGGCATATTGGAACCTACTCATATTGACTTGCTAAATTTAATTGATTTGCTAAATTTTCAGAGGTTGCAGGAGCCAGTTCTTTCATTGTTGGTCCTTTGAAATTGGCCACAGTTGGATTATAAGCAATATAGAGAGTAACAAATGCGACAAGGTCCTCCACGGAGCTAATTTGTTTGCTTGGCACGTGTTATTGTAGAATGCTTGCATTGTAGAAGGAGGGAATAATACTCCTTTTTGAAAATATTAGCTTTGGGGTGACTATCTTTTTCAAAATTTATAATTTTTATATCTCCACCTATAGAAATTATGGAAAACATGTTATGGTTGGCTAGTGCTTTGAGAGCATCCTCCAGAGGTTTGGGCGCTGGAAGCCTGGTCTCAACGTGGCTATGTTTAGGTGGCGTACCCCACGCAAGGTTGAGTCTAGCCGGGCGTGGTGGCGCACACTTGTAATCCCAGCATTCGGGAGGCTGAGACAGGAGGATCACAGGTTCGTGGACAGCCTCAGCTACTTAGCGAGGCCCTCTGCAACTCAGTGAGACCCTGTCTCAAAATGAAGAATAAAAAATAAGGCTGGGGGTATAGTTTGGAGGTACAATGCCCTGGGTTTGGATAGAAGATAAGAAAGACCATGTTTGCTGGAGCACCCTCGAGGATCCAGGAACTGTACCTACATTAGGCGCCATCCCACGGCAATCTGTTCAGGAAATTCAGCTTTCCCACTTTTGTAGATTAAAGAGACACTAATGAACAAAAGTACTAGGGATTTTGCATTGAATTAATGTTAGTGTATTCGGAAAACATTTGGATTCCTTTAGACCCTGTGGTTACCTTAATGCATTGAACATTTATTAATTTAATTGAGTTGTCATTTGCCTGCATGCATTGCTTAGAAGCTCGTCCACGAATTAAAGAGATTGTGCTCCTTACACAAATAATAATTTTAACTTTTGTCATGCAGGGGGCTGAACCCAAGGGCTTTGTAGCTCTGAGCTGAACCCTCAGTCCTTTTTTTTCTTTTATTTCGAAACAGGGTCTTGCTGGGTTGCTGAGGGTGACCTCCAACTTGTAATCCTCCTGTCTCAGCCTCTCAAATTCTGGGACGTGCCACTATGCCTAGCCAAACGACTTGTTGAAGAAATTAATAATGCGAGAGGCGGCATCTCTCGCTAATCAAGGAATTCTGAATAACTTGTATAAACATTCCCTTTTAAGGATGCACAGCGTGACTCTACCTTTGTCCAAGGATGAAGCTCATTGGTTTCTTGGTTTATTGATTTCCTTCTGAGGAGTAGAGCATGGAAAAGTGAGAGAGGAGGAAGAAGGGCACGTTGGCTTTGTAATCCTCCTCCCCACACCACATAGCCAATTCTAATAACGAGAAAACGCCTCGGATATATCCAAATTGAAGGACAGTAGACTGAATAATCAGTATTCTTCATAACCATCAAGTTTATCAAAAACAAGGAAAGCTGGAGAAACTGTCACATAGGAAGAAGATAAAAGACCCGATAACTAAATGGCGTACGTGGTGTCCTGGGTGAGATCCTGGAACGGAAAAAGGACATGAGGGAGTAACAGGTGAAATCTAGATCAAGTGTGGGATTGAAGTAATACTAAGATGAAAGTTGGTTGTGACAAATTCACCACAGTTCCATACAGTGTTAACTGCAGTGGAAACTGGAAAAAGGGTAGGCAGGAATTCTCTGTACTATTTTACAACTTCTCTGTAAATCTAATATTAAAAAAAAATTTTTTTTTTTGGTGGTGCTGGGAGTGGAACCCAGGGGCTTTCTACCTCCAGGCTATACTCCCAGACCTATTTTATATTTTATTTGGAAACAGGGTCTTACTAAGTGGCCGAGAGCCTTCGAACCTGTGAGATCCTCCTGTCTCAGCCTCCCAAGCATGGGGATTATAAGCGTGTACCACCACGCCCGGTTAAAATCAAATATTTTTTAAAATAAACGAAAATACACACACACACACACACACACACACACACACACACACACACACTCAACCTCTTGGACCAAAATGCAAAGCGGATATACTTCCATCCCTGATCAAACACATCTACTCACCCCCCCCAAGACATATAATGCAAGATGGGTTCCTCCTCCCCTAGATATCTGAATGGAGCCACCACGAGGGATGGTGGTTCACCTTGGATGTATGGGATGACTCCACTGACTACGCGGAAGAGAGAGACTGGAGACTGTTAATACCTGGATGAAAGATTGGGGCTTTTCTAATTTCAAAGGATGGATGCAAGCTTCACAATCTCAGCTGAGCACTGGAGTGGCGGGAAAGCTTTCCTTCTTATGCAAGAGAAAAGGCTCATTAAGGATTTCTGTTACTTGAGGTGAAATTCAGAAAGGGCAGCTCTGGAGATATTGGGAGTAGACTCCAAACTAGAGTAGCAATGAGAGCAGTAAACCACAGGAAAGCGAGTGCAAGGGACCCTGTGGAGCGCAGAGGCAGAGAAGCTTATCTGCTCGGTAGGATGTGATTGATCAAGGGAGCGATTCCTTGGCTTACTGACTGGGGGAGACTCGGGTATCCAAGAAACCTTGGTCTCCAAGATGCTATATGCGCACTATAGACTTCAAGCGTATGGAGTTTTGTTGTGTTAATTAAATGTCTCCCTAAAGCCCATATTAAAAATGTTTACTAGTTAGGATACATATTTTTCTCCTCTAGGACAAACCAGTGAATTTTTATATTCTCATAAAGTAAACTTGCAGCCTCCGTCAATGAAATTTTGAGTTTAGTAAGGGTTCAGGTCTAATTCTCAACTTGAGAGAAGCCCAAGCAAGAATATGAGAAAAGGGCAAGGGGAGGAGAACATTCGATTCTCGCCTTGATTATTTTTTGTCTCTTGTCATATCTATACTGATCCAAAGAGGAAGGGATTTTTTTCTTTTCTTTTTCTCTTTTAAAAATGAGATCTGAGCCGGGCGCAGTGGCGCACGCTTGTAATCCCCGCGCTTGGGAGGCTGAGACAGGAGGATCGCACAGGTTCGAAGCCAGCCTCAGCTACTTAGTGAAGCTCTCAGCAACTTAGTGAGACCCTGTTTCCAAATAAAATATAAAATAGGTCTGGGAGTATAGCCCGGAGGTAGAAAGCCTCTGGGTTCCACACGCGGTACCACCAAAAAAAGAGAGAGAGAGAGAGAGAGAGAGAGAGAGAGAGAGAGAGAGAGAGAGATCTGGCCAGGCATAGTGGCGCATGCTTGTAATCCCAGCATTTGGGAGCCTGAGACAGGAGGATCGCAGTTCGAGGACACCCTCAGATACTTAGTGAGGTCCTCTGCAACACAGTGAGACCCTGTTTCAAAATAAAGACTACACACACACAAACACACACACACACACACACACACACACACACAAAATGAGATCTGTCGTGCTGAAAAAGAATCAAAAGAGACACACACTTCAGGCAAAATAAAAAGGATATACCTTCCTATGGGGCCTTGACCATTTACTTCTCTCCTATATTATGGCTTTCTACTGGTGTCATAATTTAGTGCTTATTGGTTCACTATTTTACAGCCTCCCTTTCCTCTCTTTGGCTGCCTGGGTGACTCCATTAACACCAATGAACTGTGTCATGCGCAATCACACCATCAAGACCCATCTACCTTAAACACCAAAGGTTGAAACCTTCCCAGCTCTCAGTCCTGCAAAGATAATAACCGGCAATGACCTGCAAAAAGAGACCTGAGAACTCCTGGAGATATTAAGTTTAAGCTTAATAGTGAGTCATTAATAAATAAGATGCGGTACAATTATCAATATGAAGCACATTTAATAATTAATACCTCGCAAACAAAAGGGAAATGAATACCAAGTGGAATTAGACAGAGGTTATATTCAGTTCCCCTTGAGAATCTTGCCTTGAAGGGGAATTTACAAACTGTTTTAACATTGAGAAAGAGCCACTTCCCCAAAGCTCAAGCGGTAAGCCATGTAGCAAGCAGAAATCTTAACATCCATCTGTGGTCTTACAAGCTTTCCCCATGCTTGATTATAAACGTACAGCTCCCATTTAATTATTACTTTTCACCTTTCAATGAAGTGCCAAAAGGTTTGGGTACATGTGTGTGATGAATAAAAATAAAAGTACTTCTAAGTATGGCCTCTTTGAGCTGTCATTCTGTTATCTGGAATTTGTATGCTAGTATTCACTGCCAGTAATTTCCACTTTCTATGGACAATCCTACTTTTCAACGACCTATGTTTTATTGAGTATGATAAGGGAACTAATATTTATTGAGCATTCACCAGGTGGATGGATTAATGTACTGGTCATCTCATAGAATTCTCTTAACAAGCAGCCCACACCATCAAGTTTATTAACCTCAGTTCATAGGCCAGGAATTTTATCTTAAAAGAGGCCAAGTTGCTTACCCAAGTTCAAAAGTAGTAGACTGGGAATTTCATTCCTGATCTTTCTGATACCTGAGGCTGTCAGTTTTTAGTTATGACTCCAAAATCTATTTGCAAATAGAATATGAAAGCTGCCTTGTTCCTTTGAAATGACCGTATCTAACGTAATATTTTTCCTTATATAACACTTTTATCTGTCCCCCATAATATTTAACAGTTACAGTTTGTCAACAGCTGGAAGACCAGTTGACAAGAGTACTTTGCAAGTCACTGTTTCGGAAGATAATCAGTTAATACTTGGCACTGCAGGCCAGTCAAGATTCTGAAAAAAGGTTTGGAGAAGCAATTTCTCCCCAACACTCATACATGTGGTCTTTCCCAGCTGTCCCCACCCTACCACCCATCAGCTCGACTGAACTTTTGGAAGGAAGGGCTACCATATTTTTCCATTGCTTTCAGCCTAGCATGAGCAACTAACCTTCATCATAAAATATGTTTGCTAAGCCAGGTGTGGTGGCGCACGCTTGTAATCCCAGCATTTGGGAGGCTGAGACCAGAGGATCACGGTTCACGGACAGCCTCAGCTACTTAGTGAGGCCCTCCGCAACTCAGTGAGACCCTGTTTCAAAATAAAGAATAAAAAATAGGGCAGGAGGTGTAGCTCAAAGGTCGAATACCTCTGAGTTCCATTCCCAGACAAATAAATAAATAAATAAATAAAATGTTTACTTTAGACTAGTGTAAAACCAGAGAGGTAGCCAGGCGTGGTGGCGCACACTTGTAATCCCAGCATCTGGGAGGCTGAGACAGAAGGATCATGGTTCTCTAACATCCTCAGCTACTTAGTGAGGCCCTTTGGAATTCAGTGAAGCCCTGTTTCAAAATAAAGAATAAAAGATAGGGCTGGGGTGTAGCTCCGAGGTAGAATGCTCTTGGTTACATCCCCAGTACCAAAGGGGGGGATAAAAAAGAGAGGTATCTGAGGACATGCTTCAAGGATGCCAACTCTAATGTGTCTGTGAGTGTTTTAATCCCACTGTCTTCTTCTAGAAGAACCAAATAATCAGGGCCCGAGACTTTTCCTTAGGAATGTACTGTCTGCTTGGTCATGTCCACACTTTTTCCAGCTATAATTTCAGGAACTCCCAAACTCTCACCAAGCATCTTTCCACATGCTGTCAGCACAGTAGTTATCCATGTTTTTAAAAATCGAATACATGGGCATATATTTGTATTTTAGATTCTATTCAAATGACTTATTATTTTTATTCACATCACCTAAAACATACTTAAGTTATTTTTATGATAGTAATAATTATAGTAATGATTGATAGTCTAATGATAGTAATAAAATAAACTCACTTGAAATTATTTGGCAATAATCAAGATATTTGAACCTCAAGGCTTCTTGGGATCAGAGCCTACCCTTTTGATGAACTCTTAATAAAAGTCCTGGAGACTAGAAACAAGATAGTCTATAATATCTATTCCTCCTCAAAGCTAAAGTATATTTTATTACAAAGAAAATATATGATGTTGTATGTTTTTTAAAGGTATATATATAACACATACACACATACATAGTACTGGGGATTGAACCCAGGGGCATTCTACCTCCAAGCTATATCCCCAGCCCTATTTTTTTAGTCTTATTTTGAAAAAACAAGGTCTCACAAAGTTTTGGAAAGCCTCACTAAGTAGCTGAAGCTGGCCGTGATCCTGCAATCCTCCTGTCTCAGCCTCCCAAGTACTGGGATTACAAACATTTGCCACCAAACCTCGCACAAACATAATTTTAAAATGGAAATAAGTGTAAGTAAGTAAATAAATAAATAAATAAATAAATAATAGAGTAAATACACTCTCTTAAGCAAGTGGTGTTACTCAACAAGCTTTAATACCTAGACAAGTATTAGAGAAAGAACATAATGCTTCTTATTAACAATGATTTCTTCCCCCTCTGAGTAAAAACATGAAGAAATCTTAGATTTCAGAAATTCCCACAGCTCAAGGGTCAGACAGGGTCAGACAGGCAGTTGGTATTATCTTCTGTAATCAGAAGGAAAGTGAAAGAGAAACAAAATCACCATGGGGAATACAAACCAGGCATAAATTTATCAAAAAAGAAGCCATCTAGCTGGGCATAGTGGCACAAGCTTGTAATCCCAGTGCTATGGAGGCTGAGACAGGAGGATTGCGGTTTGTGGAGAGCCTCCGCTACTGAGTGAGGCCCTCTGCAACTTAATTATACCGTTTTAAAATAAAGAATAAAAAATCGGGTTGGAGGTGTAGCTCAGAGGTAGAATGTCCCTGGGTTCTATCCCCAACAACACCTCCCCCCCGCCCCGTAATCAATCAGAAATAAAATAAAATAGGGCCGGAGGTGTTGCTCAGCTCAGAGGTAGAACACCCCTGTGTTCCATCCTGATACCACACACACAAAAAAAGCCATTTATTGAACAGAATTAAGTTTGCATGCCCTATAGACGAGATCTCCCTTTAGATTAGCCATGATCTATCACATACAGCTAATTTCAGCAAATGTCCTCTCTGTTTTTTGTGGTGCATACATGTTCCAAAGTTAAAGCCATCAGATTGCCTTCCTGAAGCTTCTGGTTCTTACCCTGTCCCTTTCTCCATATCCTCAGTTCTACGGATGTACCACACGGATGTAGGGCTGCCCCACGCAAATTAACATAGGACACGGCTTCTATGACATCGGAAGGTAGTACAAATAATTTAATGAGGCACTCTCATCTCTTACTGAGAAATGGAGCCCCTTAAGTGCAGAAATTTCTCCTTTGCTTCTTTTTCAACAGTAGCCAGCAATGAGCTAGTCACGGATTGCTCACAAAAATGCCCCTAAACTGGGCGTGGTGGAGCACACTTGTAATCCCAGCATTTGGGAGGCTGGGACAGGAGGATTGCAGTTCAAGTACAGCCTCAGCTACGTTGTGAGACTCTGAAACTCAGTGAGACCCTGTTTCAAAATAAAGAATAAAAAACTGGGTCGGAGGTATAGCTCAGAGGTAGAATGCCCCTGGGTTCCATCCCCAAGCCTGCAAAAAAAAAGAAAAAAAAAATAGGGCTGAGGATGTAGCTTGGAGGTAGAATGCTCCTGGGCTCCATCCCCTGTACCACAAAAATAGAAAGAAGAACAAAAGAAAGAAAGAAAGAAAGAAAGAAAGAAAGAAAGAAAGAAAGAAAGAAAGAAAGAAAGAAAGGTAAAATTTTGTGATTTTTTTAATGTACTTTATTTGGTTGTGTTTTTTCCATTATAGATAACATGTTTAGATAAATTTAATTATGTTTATATAATTAAAATGAAGGCATTCATCTCTGGGTTACTGTACACTTTTGTTCTCTCCTTGGATAGAATCACTTTCTCTCTCTCTCTCTGCAGGTTTTAGAAGCATTCCTTCCAGCAAATTGTGGAATCACAGACGAAATGAATCCTTTTTGAGATGGGGGTTACATTTTTATTTTTGCATTTTACAAATCTGAAGATGTATCATTACTACAAATATGCTTTTGCTTTTAAATCTACAGTCTGCCTAGAGAGAAAAGCACAATTTTAACTTCCTAAAAATTATTGAGATAATAACTAAAAGTTTTGTTTTGTTCACTTTACTTTAAAAAGATTCCTAAAAGCATATTCACCAAAAATATTTTATACTCATGTTTAGAGCAAAGAAAAAATAAATCGTGCTAAATGTTAGTGTATATTCATTCCACTGAGATGTCTTTGTACTTACTCCATCACCAGAGAAATATCACAGTTTGACAGTTTGATATTTTATGGTTTTTCAGTAAGAAATACTGGAGTGAGTGTGTGTGTGTGTGTGTGTGTGTGTGTGTGTGTGTGTGTTATAATTGTTGGGTAACTAGACAATGGAATTTTTGATTTATTAAATTAAAACCTGATAGTAAACAAATCTCTTTTACTTGCTTTACTAGTCAAATCTTTTCACTACTAATATCAATAAATAAATTTATAAATTTATACAAATTTATAAGCATCTCACTTTTGTAATGATACTTTGAAATATAATATATGCTTTCCTTAAGGCAATTGTAACTTTATTTATTTATTTATTTATTTATTTATTTATTTATTTGTGGTACTAGAGATGGAACCCAGGGGTATTCTACCTCCGAGTTACACCCGCAGCCCTACTTTTTATTTTTTATTTTGAAAATGGTCTGAGTTGCAAAGGGTCTCACTAAGTAGCTGAGGCTGGCCTCAAACCACAATCCTGTCTTAGCCTCCCAAATGCTGGGATTACAAACATGTGCCACCAGGCCTGCTAAGGCAATTGTAACTTTATTATTATTATTATTTTTTTTTAGGTACTGGGGGTGGAGCCCAGAGGCTTTCTACCTCCTGTCTATACTCCCAGCCCTATTTTATATTTTATTTGGAAACAGGGTCTCAGTAAGTTGCTGAGAGCCTAAGTAGCTGAGGGCAATTGTAACTTTAAGAGAAAACTTCGAGGTATATTTTTTGTTGTTGTTGGTCCTGGACTTTGAACCCAGGGGGTGTTCTATCTCCAGGTTATACACCCCCCATCTGTCCCCATTTTATATTTTATTTTGAAACAAGATATCATTAAATTGCCAAGACTGGCCTTGAACTTGCAATCTTTCTGTTTCCACTTGCCAAGTACTGGGATTACAGGCATATGCCACTATGCCTGAGTCTGAAGTTATTATTTTTTTTAACATATGTAGAAGCCGAGCATGGTGGTGCACACTTGTAATCCCAGCTCTCGGGAGGCTGAGGCAGGAGGATCACCAGGTTCGAAGCCAGCCTCAGCTACTTAGTGAGGCTTTCAGCAATTTAGTGAGATCCTGTTACCAAATAAAATATAAAATACATTTGGGAGTATAGCCCAGAGGTAGAAAAGCCCCTGGATTCCATCCCCAGTAACACACACACACACACACACACACACACACACACACGCACACAAACATGCAGAAGAAAGAAAGAATTTTGAACAGGAATTAATGATGAGAAGAATCAATACTTGAAATAAAAGGATATATTTCATAGTTAACTGTATGAAACATACTCATAGTCTTCCTTGAGTACTATTTATCTTTGCAATGAAGAGTGTATTTATTCATTATACTGTGCAGTTCCCAGTAAGCATGCATCTGCCTACTCTTCACCGCCCACCCAGCGCCCTTCCTTCTGTAATATCGGTCTCTTCTTCCTCTCAGCATCAGTTCCCTTAAGCCCCTTCTTCAATTCCTCATCTCTTAGGTTTTCAATTTACAATTAATTATATGAGAATAATAAGTTGTTTTCTGACCAGTAATGCAATCACAAAGGCAAACATCATTAGAGCTTACTTTAACAAATTAACGTTCAGTTCTCCTGACCCTAAGCACTGAGACGTCCTGGGCGTAGAGCATGCTGTCCAGACCCGGAGCCTCTGCAATGCACAGAAGGACTGCTTCCCGCTGCGCTCTGGGGCTCTCTTTTCCATGGACGCTCTTCCCTGTGTCACGGGTCCTCCGTGGTGTCCACCACACCAAGGGAAATTGGAAAGGTAGGGGATATTTCCACAGAGCTTCACGGATCATCTAAAGAGGGAATCTCACTTTCACGCTTCTTACATGTTCCTTCATGTTCTACATGTTCTATACATGTTCCTTACATGGTGTTTCATGTTCCATGCTTCTATACATGTTGTTTTTTCTGCCCCAGAGTCCATCCTACACTCTGTTTCTCCATCATGAATGACTTGATCATCATCCTCTCTCCAAGAAGTCTACATGAGCCTCCCAGACCAGATTAGATACTGCATCTCTGTGCCTCTGCGCTCCAGCACGTCGATCCTTCACGGTACTACCACTCTCTCATCGCTTGGGCCCATCTCTTTTTCTTTCTTTTGTGTTACTGAGGATGGAACCCAGGGGCATTCTACCGCCAAGTTACACCCCAGCCATATTTTTTATTCTTTATTTTGAAACAGGGTCTCACTGAGTTGCACAGGGCCTCACTAAGTAGCTGAGGCTGGCCGTGAACCACGATCCTTCTCTCTCAGTCTCTCAAATGCTGAGATTACAAGCGTGCGCCACCGGCTGCTAACATGCTCTTCACAATCTGTATCTCTGCTACATAGCATCATGGTGCCTGATTTATAAATTCACAATGGATGCATGGCCGCATTCACAAGCAGCCTTCCCAGGGGATAGTCTACACTTACTAGCCTGGCCCCAGACCTCCAGACTCCTCCCCTCACTCCATCCTTTCCACCTTCACCTCCTACAACTTTTTTCAAGGTGTCTGGTCACGCAAGTGGTCCAGCCAGCCAGGATTTATCCATTTTCACAGGCTGTGCAGTGTTACACTGCGGGTCTGTAAGGGTCATTCCAATTAAAATGCTTTCTGTTTTGTATGCAGCGAAAAATCAAGGTCAGGCTTAAGTGTTGCCACCAACATACGCCCTGAACACTTTGATCATAACACTAATATAACATGAATCACATCGCATCATGGCTGGTGATCTATCTCCCTGTATTTCCCACCACACCGAATTCCTTAATGATCAAGAACCGTTTGGTTTGTCTTTGTACGTTTAGAGAGGTTAAGTGATTTGCTTACGATGAAGAGAAGGAAAAAAAAAACAGGAAAAGTACAAACAAATTCAGATATTCTGCCTCCAAGTCCACTATTCTGAAAAAAAAAAAATCTTCTGAACTTCTCTCTTCCCACAAAGCTTAGGAAGATTGTTATTTTACTAACATTAATGCCAATAGCAAACACACGTGTGCATATATATTTTTCTCTGTATCTTCTTGCAAAGTATATGCCTCAAAAACCTCTGGAAACTAAAATAAGTGGAGGTGGTAAATGTAAAGGCCCCTGTCGGGAAAAATCCTCAATGGAAACGCGCAGACTTTTGTAACATTATTATCTACCACCATTATGCGGCTTCTTTTGCTGATGCATCCTGCTCCTAAATAGAGTTCTGGTGTACCAGATGAAGAGTAATGAAGGTTGACTAAATTACCTTAATATCCCTACATGAAAAGAAAAAGCGTTTTGAAATATCCCAATATGAAAAACAATTTTGGAGGAGAAACTGCCTGTTAGGCTGTAATGAAGCTTGCTTGCAACCAGCCAGTGTCTGGTCTAGTTTCTGACGCCGCATCCCCAGACCTCCTTCACATCTGCTGACAGCAGTTCAAATAGTCAGCGGAGGGCTCCGGGGGCAGGAGCCGGGAGGGAGGGCTTGCTTTAAGTAGGCCAACTCGGCTTGAAATAAGTGCAGTCAGAGCATGAGGTCTTGGAATCGGAGGCTTTCTGAACTGTAATCCTAGCTCAGACACTGATCCCTCCTGCGACCTAGGATAAACGACTCAACCTTTTTGCCTTGGTTTCCAGAGCCTCTAAATAGGGATAATAATCCTGACCTCAGAAGGCTGGTGTATGAATTAAACATCTGTGAGGCTTGATCTGAAAGTCAGGCCGAACGAGACACCTGGCTTTTTGCAGATGTGGTACCTCTTTCAACTCAAGTTGACGGGGATGCTTTCTGCTTGAGGGGCATAAGATGGCAGGTTCTGGAATTTGGATGCTTGAGAGTGCTGAAGCAGCCTTGAAAGGAAGTCAGTAAATGGGAGAAGCGAGAGGCTGAAGACAAGACCAAGCCAAACAAGCCACTGAAAACCTCGACTGCGCGCTTGGTGGTTTCTTCTTCTTCCTGTGACAAGGGTGTGGGAGTCAGACTCTTCCCAAGCCACGGCGGTATCTGGCTTTCCTCAGGGCCTCATCTGCGTGTTTGTTGTTGACTGCGAGAGGCGACAGCCACATTTCTTTGGAGAAAGATTTGAATCATAATCATCAACAATTCAAGGACAAGACTTTTCAATATCTGGACATTCGACCCAAAGGACTATTTTAGTCTACACAGAATAAGAAGAATTTGTTATCTTAGAAATGCTGGGCGTTGGTGGCGCACACTTGTAATCTCCGTGCTTGGGAGGCTGAGACAGGAGGATCGCACAGGTTCGAAGCCAGCCTCAGCTACTTAGTGAGGCACTCTGCAACTTAGTGAGACCCTGTTTCCAAATAAAATATAAAATAGGTCTGGGAGTATAGCCTGGAGGTAGAAAGTCCCTGGGTTCTACCCCCAGTACCACCACACACACACACAAAAAAGTGCAATTACAATTTAGAGTGCAGGAAGTGTTCTAGAACATTATACATCAGTCCAAGTTCACTCAAGTCAAGGTTGATGTTCCCATGGGGATGAGTGGGAGGAAATGTAACAGGAAATGCTTTTTTTTTTTTTTTTTGGTACTGGGGATGGAACCCAGGGACATTCTATCTCCAAGCTACAACCTCAGCCCTATTTTTTAATTATTTTGAAACAACGTCTCACTGAGTTGGAAAGGGCCTCACTAAGTATCTGAGGCTGGCTGCAAACAGCGATCCTCCTGTCTCGGCCTCCCACATGCTGGGATTACAAGTGTGCGCCACCACGCCCCGCTCAGAAAATGCTTTCTCAGGGGGGCTAACTTGAAAGCCAGTAGAGTGCATTTTTACTTTCATGCTGCCCTGTCTTTGTTCAACAGTGTCTCTCTAATATCATAGAGCCGGCTCCCCTCAACAAGCCAGCAAAACACAAAGCAGATGGGCATTGGTGCTTGAATTAATTATCTACTGCCATGCAAAAAGCATCCCCAAATTTAATTACTTAAAACAACCATATTTATTATTGTACAGTTTCTCCTGGTCGGGAATCTGGGCATCACTTCACTGGGGTCCTCTGGGTTAGGGTCATTTGCAACGAGACAATCATGGGATAAAAAACAGCTGGAACCATCTAAAGATCAGCTGAGGAAGCGTTGGCATCCATGCCTCCTTGGCTCTCAGTTATTGGCAGGATCCAGTCCTGCCTAGGTTGTTGAACTGGGAGCCTCATTCCTCATTAGCTATTAGCTAGAGGGCATGCTCAGTCCTGGGTACATGGTTCTCTCCACTGGCTTTCTGCTTTATCAAAACATTCAAAGCTGGGTGTGGTGGCGCACGCCTGTAATCCCCGCGCTTGGGAGGCGGAGACAGGAGGATCGCGCAGGTTTGAAGCCACCCTCGCTGGCTTAAGAGACCCTGTTTCCAAATAAAAATATAAAAATAGGTCTGGGAGTATAGCCCAGAGGTAGAAGGGTTTCCAGGAACTCCAGTACAAAAAAAAAAAAAAAAAAAAAAAAATTCAAGAGCTAAAGACAAAGACAGAGAGGGAGAAACAACAAGATTAAAGTCAGTCTTCTGTAATTTGACACCAAAAGAGGCATCCTCTCAGCATTTGGGAGGCTGAGACAGCAGGATCTGGTTCAAGGACAGCCTCAGCTACTTACTGACATCCTTTGAAACTCAGTGAGACCCTGTTTTAAAATGAAGAATAAAAATGGGGCTGGGGTAGAGAATGCCTCCAGGTTCCATACCCAGTAACACACACACACACACACACACACACACACACACACACACACACACAAAGTGAATTGTTTGTATCACATTGAATCTCACTATGACATATAATTACATTGTGCCCATAAGGTATAAAAATATAAAAAATAAATACCAGCCAGGCTTGGTAGTGCATGCCTATAATCCCAGTACTTGGGAGCCTGAGATAGGAGGATGGTAGGTTCCAGGCCAGCCTCAGCAACAATACAACTTTGTATACTTTTATTGGTGCATGGTAATTTCTCATCATAATGTAGTTCATAGAGATGGTGACATGCATACACACAGTCCTTGGTGGGCTGTCTCTTGGCTTCCCCAGTCCTCCCCTTCCCCATAGAGGGTATTGAGATTGACTTTGGTACCCATAATGTCAATGGAAGGGATTTCTTCATTGATCTTCCCTCTGTCCATCTTTCTGGCTCCTCCATTATATCTGTAGTCCCCTTCAAATCCCAATTACCCCGAGCTTCTGCGTATGAAAGAAAACACGACCCTTTACTTTCTGTGACTGGCTAATCTCACTTAACATAATGCTTTCCAGGTCCATCCATTTTCCTTCAAATAATGCAATTTTTTGTTCTTCTCTACTGCTGAATAGAATTCCATTGTGCACATATCCCATAATTTTGTAATCCATCCATCTGTTGATGGACACCTAGGTTGGCTACTTAGTTTTGCAAGAGAAAAATTGTTGCTAAAATATTATTCTTCTCTAAGTTGGTAATGTATGTATTTACATAGCAGACATATTTGTGAGTATGTAAAGAACGTGCATAGCTTAGGGGGAGAAATTTATCACCACCTTTATAAAAACAACTCAAATTACATAACCTAAAAAAAAAGAGCAGGTCAACATTATGATTTATATTTTCCTTCTTTATGGTAATCATTTACTTGGAAAGATAATCCTGATCTGAGAATGCGATTCAACTTTCCCTCTGATGTTGACAAATATATACTTACTTTTAAGTGGTACTTTGAATATTTACTAAAATAGCCTCATTATGGCTGTGGCTGGATACTTTTACCTACTAGCAGCTCTTTTTTTTTTTTTAAAGAAAAGTTTCCCTTTATTCTGAAGTGTTTTGTACTTGCTATTTCTGAGCAGATGGCTATTTGGAGTGCCTTCAGTTTAGTGATCTGAGACAAGATATATTACAAAAGACATATTTCCATTTCTGTGTCATCAGAGAGAAGATGGAGAAAAATAGGAAGCTCATTTTTTTCCCTCCAAACTTTGTATCTATGATGAATTAGCTGCTGACTTTGTGAAGAAAGCTTTCCTTCCACGAGGGTTTCAAAGCATCATTTATGCTTCGGAAAAGCAGAAGTTCATTCTGAGTCAATAATTTCAGCGCCTACAACTCAATGCAACTTATAACGTATTAGCTGAGGAACAGCAACTAGACAACAAGAAGAAGAGAAAGAAGAGGAGGAGGAAGAGGAGGAGGAAAAGGAGAGGAGGAGGAAGAGGAGGAAGAAGATACGGGGGAGGAGGAGGAAGAGGAAGAGGAGGGAACTAACTACTCCTATTTGTGGTCTGTTCATTAGCTCCTATCTTTTCAGCCTTGGCATCACATTTCAAGTACGATATTGATATACTAGAACACCTGTGGTCGGAATCCATAGAAATTACAAAATGTTGTTATAAAAGATTGTTGAAGAATCCATGGATGTTGTATCAGTTTTCTAGGGCAGCCATAATGAAGTGCCACCACAAACTTCATGGCTTCCACAGCAGAACTCTCTCATCTCAGAGAGAGGCTGTACCCTTGGAACCCAGTGTCGGCAGGGCTGGCTCCTCCCGAGGGCCAGGAGGGAAGCCTCTGTGCCGGGCCTCTCCCCTTGGCTCGCAGATGATATTTTTCACATCACCTTCACTGATCCATGAGTACAGATTTCCATTCCTACACGGATGCCAAGCCACACCGGATAAAGTTCTACCCTAATGACCTTACTTTAACTCAGTTCCATTTATAAACACCCTGTCACCAAATAAGGCCTTACTTTGAGGTACTAGGCATTAGGACTTCAACAATCAAACTTAAGGGGACTATGATTCAGTCTATCACATCATCTTGACCCAGTCTGTTACAAAATACCATGGGCAGGTGTCTTGTAACAACAGAAATTCACTTCTCGCAGTCCTGGAGCCTGGGAAGCCTAGGTTCAGGTGCTGGTAGTGTCTCTGTCTGGTGAGCATCCTCTTCCTAGATGCTGTCTTTATTGAGTTCTCACATGGCAGAAGAGACAAAGGGCATCCCTGCATCCTCTTAGTAAGGGCAGCCTATTCGTGTAAGAAAGTGTTAGAGGACATACAGTAATCATTTTCAAATTTCTGAAGGACTGGTCTGAGAAAGATTGATGAGATTTTACTGGAATGCTCTGGAAATACAAAACTAAAATGAATATGAAAGATAGAAACTTTCCATTAAATATCAGAAAATACCATCTCTAAGAATTTGTATATTATCCTATAAGAAAGGCTTTGGATTCTGCAGTCATTGAAACAATACTATAAAATCTCATCATTGGTTAATGCTCCCTATATGGAGATGAGCTTTTTTTTTTTTTTGCTGCTGTTATTTTTCTTTTGTTTGTTGTTGTTGATGCTGCTGCTGCTGGTGATTGTACTTTTTCTCTGTGTTGGCTATTACTCTTTAGTAAAATGAAGATGATAACAACTACTTCACATGGTTTCTGTGAGAGCTAAACAATAATGTATACCCAACACCCAGCACTGTGCTCAGCACAGATTAGAACCGTACAAAGGTAGTTATTAACACCATTATTATTACTACTTAGAATTTTTCAGTTATTGTAAGTGATGAGGTAGTTTTGAAGAAGTAAAATAGTGGCTGGAGAACCACAGTCCACTGATATTACAGAAAGCTTTTACATTGTTTGGAAGTTGGATAGGGGATTATTTTGTGTGTGTTTATGGTACTGGGGATGAAATCCAGGGGATTTCTACTTCTGGGCTACACTCCCAGACCTGTTTTATATTTTATTTGGAAACAGGGTCTCACTGAGTTGCTGACAGCCTTACTAAGTAGCTGGGGCTGGCTTTGAACCTGCACGATCCTACTGTCTCAGCCTCCCAAGTGCGGGGATTACAAGCGTGCGCCACCACACCTGGCTTTGGATAGAGGATTTTTAAGATAACATAAATTAGTATCTCATGGTTCTAAAGGAGGTGAAATGCAAAATGTTGATTTAGTAGCCCGGGTTTTGTACCTTTCCCTGTAAACAAAACTAGAGATGCTATTGCTTACTTTGATTGTATCTCTCCTCAAATACTGAATTTCATAAGTTGGAATGATATTTTGTCTTGTCATGTGTTAGACTGATGTTGAAAAATACTTGTACATACACCGATTTCTATATGAACATAATCTTCAGTGTCAAATGTTATCACAAAGGGTAGCACTGACTATTCTCTGGTGTGGTTCTTTGTAGCTGGGTGCATGCCTTTAAGTGTAAGTCCATTGCGGGTTTATTGGAATATGTACAAATTAATCTCTTCCTCATGCAAAGACATATAAAGATACATCGTGCAGCCATTCATGAATCCCTAAGTCATCAGAGTTTCCTTTGGTTTCTCTGTCATGTACCCAGAGCTTACAAGGCACTGAGTTTACAGAATATGTTCAGGGGGTTGAAAAAGCTAAGCAAAGATGTCAACTGCTGGAACGACAAGGAAAGAGGGTTAGGAGTGTGCATGTTGGACACATTAGAAGATTTGAGAAACACTTGGGACTTTTCATTGAAACACGAGGGAGAACAAAATATATATTCTCCCATTTTTAGGGAGTTTTCGGTTTCAGAGTGAAAACATGCAAGTAGACATTCATTTAGTAAAGTGTGGGGCTACGGTAGGAAGTGCAGTTATTGAAGGGGATGAGAGGATGGGCACCTAACTACGATTCTGATGGTCAGAGGGGCATGACAGAGGAAGTGTTTCTAAGCTTAGACTGTAAGGGTTAGTAGGAGTTTATAGGTGAAAACGAAGGGTCAGAGGATTCTAGGAAAGAAATATTTTAAAAAGTCATGCATCAAAGAAGGGATTCCAGAATTTAGCTGGACCCAGAGAAACAAAAGATGATAAAAATATCAAGCCCCAGAGAGCAGAAAAGTTGTCCTGAACACTGGTAGTAGAGCACTCACTTTCCTCCATGGATCCAGGGTTTACTAGGTAACATTAAGAGCTTGGGAAGCTGAGACAGGAGTATCACAGGTTTGAGACCATTTTCGGCATGTATAGAGAATCTCACAAATTAGCCCGATCCTATTTCTAAATAAAAATAAATTTCAAGAAATGTAGGCACAGCTCAGAGGTAGAATTCCTCTGTGTTCCATTCCCAGCACGAAAACAAAGCAAAAATCCCACCAGACAGCTCCAGAGTCCATATATATTTAAGATGTTTTTATATTTAAGATGTTTTTAAGCCAGGAATGGTGGCGCCTGCCTATAATCATACTTGGGAGTCTGAGATAGGAAGATCACAGATTCAAGGCCAGTCTCAGCAACTTAGTGAGACCTTGTTTCAGAAGAAAAAATAATCCAGGAGTGGTGGTACACAGCTATCATCTCAGTACTTGGAAGGCTGAGACAAGAGGATCACAGGTTCAAGGCCAGCCTCAGCAATTTAGTGTGGCTGTCATCAATTTAGCGAGACCCTGCTTCAAAACAAAAAATAAAATAATGCTGGGGGTGAAGCTCAGAAGTAGAATACTTCTGGGTTCAATCCTTAGCAACACACACACACACTCACATGCACGCGTGCACACACACACACACACACACACACACACACACACAGGGCTGGGTGTGGAGGTCAGAAGTAGAATGCCTTTGAGTTCAATTCCTAGTATGAAAACTACAACAACAACAAAAAAACCAACAATAACAACAAAAGATCTTAAGGTCTTTTGATCTTAGAACTATTTAAGATTTGTTTAAGATCTTTTATGCACACAAATTTTAAAAGATCACTGTACACTCTTACAATGAGGTGCGGAGAGAAGACTGTGGATTTCTAGATGCTACTTCTAAAAGCCAAATCTCTTTTGTCTCCCCCTGGTCTTTGTTAATAACTCACGATGCCCGCACCAGGGAAATGTGCACACTGGAATGGACAGACTCCTCTCTCTCAAGGAGAAATTTAAGATGAAGTCATTGGACTGGGACTGTTTCCCAATGGGGGACTGAATAGGAATCGACTTGCTTCATTAAGAAGACAAAGAAGCTCCCACAGTGCTCTGGGGAACATCCCAGACACAGACCTGGGAATCTGGCTCAGACCCCGACAACAGAGCCCAGCCTGTGTCCCTCCCTTTGGTCCTTCCCTTGTTTCCAACTTGTCTTGCTCCTTCCTTCACTTGAGATTAGACACCAGTTGTTTTGTGTCTCTCCATCTTCATCAGCAACCCTCCGCTCCCACACGAAATGCTTTTGCCCTTGAAACGCAGCGCCCTGTTTCCCAGGTAACTACCCACATGTATTTCAAGAGCCATGTTTTTAAAATTTCTCCCATGCCTTTCTTGTTTAGATTTGACCCCACAGTCCTCCATGATCTCGCATTACCCCGGGTGTGCTCTGTTATCTCTACACATTTCTGCACTTGCTTGTCTTACACATTTCCTTGTCTTGTGCTACAGCGGTATTTGGTACTATAGGTACGTGATGAGTGTTTATTAAATGAATGAATGAATGCATATGTGAATGAATGGCATACAATACAGTCCAGCACTTTAAAGTGTAGATTCTGCAGTCGGGCTGCCTGATTTTACATCTTTATTCTTACCACTTACTGACCAGGTGTGTGAAATCGGGGAAATTAAGTCCTTAGCTCCATTTCTCAATTATAAAATGAAATGGCAGTAATACTACCCGCTTCACAGAGTTGTTAAGATTTTGGCAGTATGGTGGTACTAGAGATCAAACCCAAGGGCACTCCTCTACCACTGAGCTTCTTCCCAGCTCTGTGTGTGTGTGTGTGTGTGTGTGTGTGTGTGTGTGTGTGTGTGTGCACGCAGCAGGAGCATTCTACCTACTTCCAAGCTACACTCACAGCCCTTTTGATTTTCTTATTTTTTAAATCTTTTTTGAAGATTACAAGGAGTTTATTAAAAGATAGAATTATAGAAGACAGTCACAGTCCCATGCCATTCAAGAGTGGCATGGGGGGTGTTTGAACAAATTCACACTTTTTTTTTTTTGGTGGTACTGGGGGTGGGACCCAGAGGACTTCTACATCTGGGCTATACTCCCAGACCTATTTTCTATTTTATTTGGAAACAGGGTCTCACTAAGTTGCTGAGAGCCTCACACCAAGTAGCTGAGGCTGGCTTCGAACCCGCGCAATCCTCCTGTCTCAGCCTCCCAAGCGCGGGGATTACAAGCGTGCGCCACCACGCCCGGCTACTTTAATTTTGTATTTTTTAATACTTTTTCCATTGTTTTATACAGGGCCAAGGATCGAACCCAGAGCTTTGTGTGTGCTAGGCAAACACTCTGCCACTGAGCCAAATCCCCAACCTCCCCTTTTTTTTGAAAATTTAAAGGAGTTTATTAAAAGATAGAAATACAGAAGTCAGTGATTTTTATTTTGAAACAGGTTTTCACTAGGTTGCTGAGTCTCTCTAAGATGCTGAAGCTGGTCTCAGCAACTGAAGCTGTGGTGCGCCCATCTGAACTTCACGACTATTGGGAGACAAGCATGTTCCACTACACCCAGATATCCCATTAACATTTTAAAAAAATTTTTTGCTGCACTGGGGATGGAACTCAGGGACATTCTACATCTGAGCCACATCCCCAGGCCTATTTTTAATCTTTTTTTAAAACAGGTTCTCACTGAGTTGCAAAGGGCCTCACTAAGTATGTGAGGCTGTTCAGGAACCGTGATCCTCCTGTCTCAGCCTCCCAAATGCTGGGATTACACGCATGCACTACCATGCCCAGCTAATTTTAACTTTAAGACGTGGTTTCACTAAGTTGCCCAGGCTGTCCTCAAACTTGCAATTCTCCTTCCTCAGCTTCCTGAGCACCTAGAATTACAGGCATGTGCCACTATTCCCAGCTTTGTTGAGATGTTTAAATTAGTTATTATTTGTAATGCACTAAAAAGTGTTTCTGGAACACAGTGTTTATAAAACACATGAATGTATTAAAGTAGAGGTGACAAGTGCTTGAATTTGGGTCTACAAGAAACTAAGAGTATAGACAAATTCACAAGATGTAAAGAGAGAAAACTGATGGGCTTGATAACTATTTCCTCAGCATTGTCACTGATGTGATCCAACTTAAATGAACACAACTGATGAATACAACTTAAAGGAAAGAAGATTTTATTTGTTTGCAGATGTGGAGATTTTGGAGGTTCAGTCCAAGTCAGGTTGGGTCTGTGGAGCTCAGAGCATGGAGGTGAGAAGTAGAGAAAAGGAGAGAAGGCTCTGCTCTCACATCATGGAGGCTGGAAAGAAAATAGAGTGCAAGAGGAGGAGGACCACATATAATCCGAAGGACCCCCATCCCCTCGGGACCTCTCCACAGCAACCAAGCAAGCCCTGCCTCTAACATGGCTGCTTTTCCTCTATGCGGTTAAGTGGCACATTCTAAATTCAAAGCATTACAGTGGCTGAGGAAGAAACAGAAGTTGGGCAAACAAGTGAGCAAAGAAGGACAAACACTACCTCAAACAGAAGACAAAACTCAAAATTTAAGATATCAAAAATTATCTCTCAATAATCATACTGAACATAAATGGCCTTAACTCCCCAATTAAAAAGATTATTTGGCAAAATGGATTAAAAACAAGAGTTCATCTATCTGCTGCCTGTAATAAACACAACTTACAAGTAATGATAGTAGCAATCTAAAGGCGAAGGGCTGGAGCAAGGTAATGCATGCCCACAATTTTTTTTTTTTTTTTTTTTTTTTTGTGGTACTAGGGTTCCTGGAAGCCTTCTACCTCCAAGCTACACTCCCAGGCCTATTTTTTTTTTTTAATTTTGAAACAGGGTCTCTTAAGCCAGCGTGGCTGGCTCCGAACCAGCACGATCCTCCTGTCTCTTCCTTCCAAGCGTGGGGATTACAAGCGTGTGCCACAACACCCGGCAAACAGTATTTTTTTTAAACAGTAAAGTTTATTTATTTATTTATTTAGTGGTATTGAGGGTGGAACTCAGGGGCTTTCCTACCTCTGGGCTATACTCCCAGACCTATTTTATAATTAATTTGGAAATAGGGTCTCACTAAGTCGCTGAGAGCCTCACTAAGTAGCTGAGGCTGGCTTCAAACCTGTGTGATCCTCCTGTCTCAGCCTCCCAAGCACTGGGATTATAAGCCTGCACCACCATGCCCAGCCTATGCCTACAAAATTTGAAGGCAAGCAGGAGTAACAACTATGATATCAGACAACTTAAACTTCAAGCCCAAGTTTATCAAAAGAGACAAAGCAGGTCATTTTTTACTTGTAAAAGGAACAATTTAGCAAGAGGAAACAATGATAGTCAACATTTAAGCCCCAAACATAGGTGCAGCTACTTACATAAGATAAGCACTTTGTGACATTAAGTCATACATAGATCCTAATAGAATAACACTGGGAAAGTTCAACACTCCTCACACTGATAGACCGATTTTTTATATAAAAAGTCAGTAAAGATGCCTCAGACCTAAGAATACCATAAACTAAATGGTCCTATTAGACACACACAGAATATTCCACCCAACTATAGTAGAGTTCACATTTTTCTCAGCTGCTTACAGAAACTTCTCCAAAATAGACCACATCCTGGGCCATAAAGGATTTGCTGAGCACTAGCAAATTTCAAAAATGTGACTTAACTTCCCTGTGTTTTTTAAGACCACAATGGAATGAAACTAGAAATAAACTACAAGAAGACCCAGAGTAACCACATGAATGAGGAATAGGTCATTCAGCAGTGAAGTGAGGGATAAAATTAAGAAATTCCTAGAAACAAAAATAAAGATACAACATATCAAAACCTCTGGGATATCTAAAAGGCAGCATTCAATTTTCCTTGAAGAGGAAAATTTATAGCACTGAGTTCCCACATAAGAAGAACAGAAAATCACCAAATGTGTAACCTAAGAACACACCTCAAAGTCCTTGAAAACCAGGAACAGTCTAACTCCAAATCTAATAGACGACAGAGAATTATTAAAATTAGAGCAAAAATCAATGAAGTAGAGAATAAAAAATACAGAAAATCAACAAAACCAAGAGGTGTTTTCTCAAAAAAAAAAAAAAAAAAAAAAAAACAAGATAGAAAAACCACTAGCCAACCTAAAAAAAGAAAAAGAGAATTGATTCAAATTAAAAAATAAGAGATTCCTTCAGTTTCTGTTTGTCATGGAAGCTTCTTATTTCTCCATCTAATTTGATAGAAAGTTTTGCTGGGTAGGAAATTTTTGGCTGGAAGTTGTTTTCTTTCAGAGTTTGGAACATGTTACTCCAAGCCCTTCTGGCTGTCATGACTTGGTTTGGGAAGTCTGGAGTGATTCTAATTGGTTTGCCTCTGAATGTCACTTGGCCCTTTGTTTTTGTTGCCTTTAAGATTCTCTGCTTGGCTTCCACATTGGTCATTTTGACAATTATGTGGCGTGGGGATCCTCTTCTCCGATCCTGTCTAAAGGGAGTTCTATAAGTTTCCTGGACCTGTGTATCGACCTCTTGCTCTATGTCTGGAAAATTTTCTATTACTTCCTTGAAGAGATTGTTGATCCCTTTGGTTTCACTTTCTTTTCCCTCCTCTATTCCAATTATTCTTAGGTTAGCTCTCTTAAAATGGGCCCATATTTCTTTGATGTCAGATTCCTGCTGTCTGATATTTTTTTCTAGATTAGAAACTATGCGTTCATTTCTGGATTGCTCATCTTCTAAGAGCGAGATTCTGTTCTCCATGTGTTCTAATCAGTTGTTTGTGCTTTGAATTGAGGCCTTTACTTCATTAATTGCATCCTTTATCTCTTTTTGGCTCTCTCTGAGTTCTTTTCGAAGCACCTCTATTATTTCTACAGTTATTTTTCTGATTTGATCTTCTAGAAATCTCTGATTTTCAGTTTTATCGGGTTCTGATGTTGTGGGATTGTGGGCATTTATTGCTCCAGTATTATTCCTTTTTCCCATGATTTCGGATGTTTGTGCCTTCTCTGGGTTCTTCCCTTGGGTCACTATGACTTCACTTTAGGTGTTCTGGATCTCGAGTCAGTAGTATCTCAGACCCCACTACTCCTTTACTGGGTTGTATCACAGAGTCTCCGACCCAGAGAGTCGATAGAGGCTGCTTTAGACTGTGGGGGGTGCCAGGTTGCACATTCTCCTATGGTGTGATATCTCTGCCACCGCCCCTCCCAAGTCAAGTCCCACGGAGTACAGTACTGGGATTTCTCCTCTGTGGCCCGCAATTTGACTCACTGTTCTTGAGTACGCAGATGTAGCTGTACTGGCCTCGCTGAATTTGGTGCTGCTGTCGCCGGTGGCAATATGGCGCCGCTGCTACGCCCTCGGCTGTGGGGCTGGTGTTTTTCTTCTTGGTTTTGATTTCTACTCTGAATCCCTGCAGCGTGTGCTGAGCTCGGCCACTGGGAGCTTTAGATGCTGAAGGAATTTATGTCTTCAAAACCAGCACTAGAGAAAATACTCAAAGAGATTAACTACAAAGAAGAAATAGGTAACACACTCCAGAACTAGAGAAACAAGATTTTCCATCCAACAGACAACTAAGATTGGTTATCTGTGGAGATTCATTATTTATGTTAGTCTTTTACCTATCTCTAAAGGGTATTGTTTGCCTTTATTGTTGTTAATTTTTAGGATTTCTAGTTGGAATATTAATATACATTCAGATATAGCAACTGGAAATATTTTATCCCATTCTATTAGTAACTGTTAACTCTGTTTACATTGTCTTTGGATATACAATATTTTTTTTTTATTTTTTAGGGAGTTTGCATACTCCTCTGTTGCCTGTGCCATTGAAATCATAACCAAGAAATCACTGCCAATTTCAATGTTGTGAGGTTTTATGACCCAGATTTTCTCCTAAAAGTTTATAGTCTTAAGATTTATATTTAGGTCCTTTATCTATTTTGAGTTAATATTTGTATATGGGATTAGGTAAGGGTCCAATTTTATTCTTTTCCATGTAATTATTATTTTTTAACAATATTTAGTTAAAAGATTAATATTTCCACCACCAAATGTTCGTGGAAACCTTGTCAAAAATAACTTGACAATATAGGGAAGAATTTAGCTCTAGGCTTTTATTTAACTCCAATGGTTTATATATCTGCCTTCAGAATAGTACTACACTGTTTCAATTATTGTAGCTTTATATGGTTTGAAATCAGAAAATATATATCTTCTAGCTTTGTTCTTTTTCAAGATCGTTTTGGGTACCTAGAGTCCATATTCCATATTGGGATAGATTTTTTTCTGAAAAATAAATATATAAATATATGATAGTTTCACCTAAAAAATAGAAAAAAATATTCTCTGGTCAGAAAGAAAGCAAAAAGAAATATTGAAATGTTATCTTTAAGTCATCAAAAGCTTGGTATCAGACAAATGAAACTGTTATGTGAGATTATCATTTTAATTTTAGATAAATTGCCATAATACTAGATGTCAACTACTAAGTCAAGCATGGGAGGGAGGGATAGGGAGAGAATGGGGTGGGGATTGGGTGGGGGCTGACTGGGAAAAGTGTGCATGTATGTCTACAAAAGTATGTATCCTACTATGATGTATGAATACAGTGCACCAATAAAAAAATAAATAAAAATAAAAATAAAAATAAAAAATAAGAGATGAAAAAAGAGAGGTTACCACCAACAGCATATAAATCCAGAGGATGATCAGAAACTACCTTGAAAAACTATCCTTTAACACAATAGAAAATCTGGAAGAAATTAACAACTTTATGGATGAAGCCAACCTTTCTAAACTGAGTAAAGAAGATATAGAAAAATTTAAGCCAACCAATAGCAATCAAAGAGATTGAAGTGGCAATAAAGAGCCTACCATCAAAAAGAAGTTGGGATTAAGTTTGGGGTTCTGTTACAGGCCACTGTAAGGGGTAGACAGGCTCATTAGTTTATTATTTCTAACATTTTTTTTTTTTTTTTTTTTTTTTTTTTTGCCCAGTAGAGCAAAGAGGGTCTGGCTTGAAGGATAGGCCATTAATTCCAATGGGTAAGGGAGAGTTTGATGTTTAAAGCACACATCAATGATGTGCTCTGAAGAGGAGAGAAACACAATGTCCTTTATTCTGTTCTAGGATCCCATCCAAGAAACCACACTACATTTAGCTGCCAAATCTCCTAAGACTCCTCTTGGCTGTGGCTGTTTCTTCGACTATTCTTATTTGTAATGACTGCACAAGATTTGTATTACTCTCAACCTACTCACTTAAAACAATATAAATTTATCTTTCAGTTCTGTAGGTCATGAGTTCAATGTAGCCCATGGTAATGGTCCTTTTATGAACATGTCTCATTGGATAAATATAACCTAAGAACTTTTGTCCTGAAGGATGGTGAAATTAAAACTACAAGCCAAGTGCAGTGGCCATGCCCATATTCCCAGTACTTGGGGGGCTAAGACAGGGGGATTGTGGCTTCAAGGACAGCCTCAGCAATTTAGTGAGGCCTCCAGCAATTCAGTGAGATTCTGTTTAAAACTAAAAAATATAAAGTGTTGGGGTGTAGCTTGAGGGGAGAATGCCCCTGGGTTTAATATTCAGTACCAAACAAACAAACAACAATAAAACTACTGGCCACCCTGTGATATTGACCATCCTTTCCCCTTTCTCCATTCTCCCTTCTTTCCCGAACATTTGAAAACCACCATTTTGCTTTCCAGGAAGAGGAAAAGGAGGAGGAGGGGAAGGAGGGGAAATTAAATGTTTAGAAGATGGATATTCTAATTATCTCAATTTGATCATCACACAGTATATACAGGTGTCAAAATATCATATTGTGCCCCATAAATATATATAATTATAGTGTTGATCAAAAACAAAAATAAAACAAAAACTATCAAAATGAAAATACATGCTGCTGGGCGTGGTGGCACATGCTTGTAATCCCCACACTTGGGAGGCAGAGACAGGCGGATTGCGCAGGTTCGAAGCCAGCCTTGCTGGCTTAAGAGACCCTGTTTCCAAATAAAAGTATAAAATAGGTCTGGGAGTGTAGCCCGGAGGTAGAAGGGCTTCCAGGAACCCCAGTACCACCAAAAAATAAAAATAAAAATTCATGCTTATCACATCCACACAAATACTAGCAGCCCTCTCACTTTTCATGTTCAGATATATATGTGTGTGTGTATTTCAGGCAATGTAGTTTAGTAAAATAATATCAGTATCTAAATTTCCCGGCTCAAATTTCATTTGCTATAGTATATTAACTGCAATAGTATTGTTAAATTTTATCAAGAGTTGTTTGAGAGCCAGGTGTGGTGGTGAACACTTGTAATCCTAGTACTTGGGGCGCTGAGATAGGAAGATGTCAGGTTCACAGCCAGCCTCAGCTACTTAGTGGGGCTCTCAGCAACTTAGCGAGACCCTGTTTCCAAATAAAATATAAAATAGGGCTGGGAGTGTAGCCTGGAGGTGGAAAGCCCCGGGGTACCATCCCCCAGTCTCTTAAAAAATAAAAAGAGTTGTTTGAGTAGTATTTCTTGTCATATAAGTAGCAATCTGAATGAGCATCATTTTATTGCATCCAGAAATTGTCACATTCCTTTCTAAGACTGGATCCTCTTCTGACATTTTATTCTTTGTGCTTTCCGTGCTTTTCATGTCTCGAAGTATCTCCCCAAGCATTTTTAATGTGACTTTGTTTTTGTTTCTGGTTTTTTTTTTTTTCCTAGCATCACTTCACTTCCTCTAGGCTGTCTTTAACCTGTTCTTCTCAATTCCTTTCCTCATTTATGTAAAATTCTCTCAACCTAAGTTTCTCAGGGCTCCTATCTAGAGATGCTAAGGAGGCTGTGGAGTCAACAACATCCCCACACTCGGCCAGTTCCTCACTGCACATTCTCCAGTGTTGCATTTCGTCTGTTTGCTGCACTGTCATCTGTTGCAAAACCCCCTCTTTCCATCATGGGTTTCGTAAACTCGCACAAGGTCACCCATCACAGGGAGCTGCGTGCTTTGCTGCCTGTGAGTGAACGCAACGGCAGATATCCAGGAACCGCACTGAGGTGGTTGGTGCGTCTCTTATTCGCACAGACATTTCCAAATCGACATGCTGGTGGTGAAATTTGTCTCCCCTCATCTCATGATGTTGTGTTCCCAGCACATTCTACTGTTATTCCTGAGGAGAGCGAGCAAGGAAGGACAGGGAACTGGTTCAGCCCAAGGCCACCCAGAGGATTTTCCTGCACTCGGGTTCCTTCTCCTCCTCCTCTCCTCCACCTTTCTTTCTTTCTTTTCTTTTCTTTCTTCTTCTTCTTCTTCTTCTTCTTCTTCTTCTTCTTCTTCTTCTTCTTCTTCTTCTTCTTCTTCTTCTTCTTCTTCTCCTCCTCCTCCTCCTCCTCCTCCTCCTCCTCCTCCTCCTCTTTCTTCTTCTTCCTCTCTCTTTCTTTCTTTATGTGGTACTGGGGATGAAACCCAGTGGCTTTCTACCTCCAAGCAACACGTCCAGCCCTATTTTTTTTTATTATTCTTTATTTTAAAACAGGATCTCACTGAGTTGCAGAGGGCCTCACTAAGTAGCTGAGGCTGTTCGCAAACCATGATCCTCCTGTCTCAGCCTCCCAAATGCTAGGATTACAAGCATGCACCACCATGCCTGACCCATCTCCTTGGCCTTTCTGTCCCCCTTTTATATCTATCTGTCCTCTTTGCAGACTCCTTGTTCCATCCTGGTGAGTTAGAACCCAACAGAGACCAGTTGTCCGGTCTGACAGCCTTTCACCCTGAAATGGTGATAGAGGATCCATAGGTCACTGATCCTGTGGTCTTCCAACTTCCTCTCTCGTGTGTTACCAGTTCTTCAGAGTACGTTGTCTACTGGAAGACAAAAATCTACCTTTTGATTATATTAATCATCCTCTCATAACATAACTAGAGATGTGGTACTTCCTATTCTCCATCAAGTATGAGTGAGAACAGAGGAAAATAACAGGGGCATTCAGCTACATGTACTTTTCTCTCTTTCTTTCTTTCTTTCTTCCTTTTTATTTATTTATTTATTTATTTATTTATTTATTTATTTATTTATTTTTTGGTGGTACTGGGGGTGAAACCCAGGAGCTTTCTACCTCCAGGCTATACTCCCAGACCTATTTTATATTTTATTTGGAAACAGGGTCTAAGTTGCTGAGAGCTTCACTAAGTAACTGAGGCTGGCTTTGAACCTGTGCGGTCCTCCTGTGTCAGCCTCCCAAGCGTGGGAATTACAAGCGTGCGCCACCACCCTGGGACTACGTGTACTTTTCAACACAGCTAATGAATGTAGCAGATATCGAGATGTGGACTGGGAATTTGTGGAAGCCCTTTAGGTCTCTGAATACTGTTTTGCTTACCTGTCAACAACAAGCTTCACAGTAAAATGTGACTGAAAACAGAGAGAGAGAGAGAGAGAGAGAGAGAGAGATGGGGGGGGTCAACTGGGCTGGTGCCCGCCACACATCACCATTGGGCTTCCTCAAATGCAGATTCCTGGGCCCCACTTGGCACTTTAAAAGTGAAGTGAACTGGGATGGTATGGAAGCAAGGCGGCACTGAGAAATCTGCCTTTTAAACAAATAATCCAGAATATTGTCATGAGTTCTAAATTTGGAGAATCACTGCCAGCCTTTCCTTTTCTAGGACTAAGAAGTAAGAAATACAGACTAAGAGTGCCACGTTTTACTTCTACAAGCCTTCCAAACAGACCAAGGATAAGGACAATGATACGCTCCATCTCAAGCATTCATCTGTATTCCCCATCCTAAAAGAGGATCACGCGTCCCTGCCTTTCGCTCGGAGACTTTCAGTCTACAGTTTGGGAAAGGCACGCAGACAGCAGGAATAGCTCCTTCACACTATACCTGGCCTGGGGCGTGGCCACGGCAACACAAAAGCCAAATCTGCAAGGCCTGGGAAGATGCTTCAAGAGCCCTCTCGTGGCTGTGAATGCTCTTTCTCTCTGCCTCAGACCTTTCCCTTTAGGCTGGATCCCCAAATGAAGAAATTAAGTGGCGCAGACTCACACACTCACAGCCCTCACCCCGAGAGTTTATAGTGACAGAGTAAGAAATAAACTTCTTTTGTTGATACTTTGGGTTTGTTTTTTGTGGAGCATAAAGACTTTTAGTCTCAACAGATAATAGGTGAGCATAGGAATGTATCCTGGTGAATCTCACGGTCTTGTACAACTGCAATGCACCAATAAAAATTTTAAAAATAGCCAGATGTGGTGGTGCACACTTGTAATCCCAACATTTGGAAGGCTGAGACAGGAGGATTGTGGTTCACCAACAACCTCAGCTACTTAGTGAGTCCCTTTGCAACTCAGTGAGACCTTGTTTCAAAATAAAGAATAAAAAATAGGGTAGGGGTGTACCTTAGAGGTCGAATGCACCTCAGTTCCATCCCCAGACCTGCAAAATAAATAAATAAACCCGGGCGTAGTGGCACATGCTTGTAATCCCCGCGCTTGGGAGGCTGGGACAGGAGGATTGCACGGGTTTGAAGCCAGCCTCAGCTACTTAGTGAGGCTTTCAGCAACTTAGTAAGACCCTGTTTACAAATAAAATATAAAAAAAAAAAAGGTCTGGGAGGATAGCCCGGAGGTAGAAAGCCTCTGGGTTCTACCCCCACTACCACCAATAAATAAATAAATAAATAAATAGCCAGGTGTGGTGGCGCAAGCTGGTAATCCCAGTACTTAGGAAGCTGAGAAAAAAGATCAAAGGTTTCAAACCAGACTCAGCAAATGAGCGAGGCTCTTGGCAAATGAGCAAGATTCTGTTTTCAAATAAGAAATAAAGTAGGATTGAAGTATAGTTTGGAGGTAGAATGCTTCTGGGTTCAATTCCTCAGTAACACAAACACACACAATCATCATCATCATCATCTAAGCATATAAAGAAAATTATAGAATTGTCTTCTCTATGACAAAAATAATGAAGGACATGGCCCAATTCTTTTTTTAATTGGCTTTTGCTATCTGTAAGGTAGTATAGTGTGTCTGGCAACACCCAATGAAAGACAGACCAAGGTGTACAGCATCTCACCTGCCATAGGCTCCACCCTGCACTGTCTCAAGGACAACAAGGACAGCTTTGATATAGTTTCAGAACAATGGAAAGGGAGACTGTTTGTTCTGGTCCCCTCCTATGTACAGATCTAGTCTATTATAAAACATCACCAGGTAAATTGTCTCCAAATCTGATTTTTTTCAAGGCTTTTCCTGTTTGGCTATCAAAAAAAAAAAAAAAAAAAACCTCACCATCTCTTCTTCCATGGTAACAAACGGGACAAGATAAAATAGGTCTGTCTTAATATTCAAGAGCTGCTATTCCCAGACAATGTAGTGCTGCCCAGCAGAAAGCCTTATTCAACATATAAAGAAATTTCTTTACTTCTTCTTTCCTGCTGTTGTAGGTGTATCCCTAAAAAGCGTGCATTGGACATTCCATCCTCAGTGCCACCGTGTTGGGAGGCGGGGCCTCACGGGAGGTCTGTAGGTCATGAGGGCTCCCCACTCAGGAATGCACTGATTTTGACTGTGAAAGATTTGAGGTAGCTGGGTGTGGTGGCACGTGCTTGTAATCTCAGCATTCGGGAGGCTGAGACCGGAGGATCGCGGTTCGCAGCCAGCCTCGGCTACTTAGTGAGGCCCTCTGCAACTCAGTGAGTCCCTGTTTCAAAATAAAAAATAAAAAGTAGGGGGTGTAGCTTGGAGGTAGAATACTCTGGGTTCCATCCCCAGGAGTGCAAGAAGAAAAAAAGAAAGAAAGAAAGAAAGAGAGAGAGAGAGAGAGAGAGAGAGAGAGGAAGGAAGGAAGGAAGGAAGGAAGGAAGGAAGGAAGGAAGGAAGGAAGGAAGAAAGAAAGAAAGAAAGAAAGAAAGAAAGAAAGAAAGAAAGAAAGAAAGAGGGAGGGAGGAAGGAAGGAAGGAAGATTTGAGGTTGTAAATTCAATCTCTTAATATCGCTCAAATTCCTGTTTTCTTTTGGCTCTTCCCCCATGAGATGATGCAGTTCAAAAGCCTTTTCTAGATGCCAGCCCCTCAACCTTGGATATCCCAGCCTCCAGAATTGTGAGCTGAGAAATTCCTGTTCATAATAAACTACCCAGTCTGTGGCATTCTGTGACAGCAGCATGAAACACATTAACACGCATTCCCAATACGTGTGAGTTACAGAGACCCTACCCAGTACCTTTGTCAGTTCCCTCGTCTCCTCTTCCTGGCAGCATAGGTTACAAACACAAATTAGAATGAGAACAAAGTGCCTGGCTGGACCGTTTCTATCTATTTCCTATAGTAAGTTAACAAAACGGCAGGACACTGAAATAGACATATCCCAGTACCATGAAAAATGCCATTTGATCAAGAGTCCTATATGGAAAGAAATACCCAGAAACTACCTTTTTTCCCACTACTAGGTATCTGATAAATAAACTATTTCTTAAAGATGCTCAAGGCAAATTTAATTAATACGCTGAAAATAGACATGCAAGGGTACTTGATACCTTGGTGGCATGCGGGTCACATGGAATTTTATTAAAGCAATTATCGCATGCCATTTGTGCTCCGTGATTAGTCTGACATCCCTATGTAGTACAAAAACAAATGTCTCTGTTTGAAAATAACAAGCTGGTAATCCCTGTAGGTGTAATTGGAGCCATGCCATTTGGCACGATGCACTTTAAAAATTAGAGTTTGTGGCTACCTTTAAAGCCCAAAGATTTATCAAATATACTTTTTTTCAAGTGTGCTTGAGGAAACTAACATAAACTAAATCCCGTAGTTTCCAAGCTGTTGCTTCAAGTGCAAAGAAAAGATGCTTCCATATGGAATAAGGCTCCTTGCAACCACAGTTGGTCACTGAAGAGAGTCAAATGTCTCTTTGCTTCATGACCCAAGCCAACTGAGTCAGAAGTAATGGTAGCTGACGTCCCTCTGGTTCCCTCACTTAGAAGTGAGCTATTACATTTAACTTTTACCAGGATGCCAGTATCATCCAAGAATTTCTGAGTCTCATGAGTCACAATTAGGGTAATGTGGATACTATAATTCCACCAGGATTGTCATCATGGGGACACACTTTACAGGCTAAGATAACCACCAGAAACCTGACAAGCTAGTAGTAAATTCCCTGTCAATCTCTAACTCCAAGAACTCAAGCCATTCTGAAAGGTCTAAGAGCTGTTCACCTGGCCCAGCACTTCCTGAAATACCTCAGAAGCCATTGTGATTACAACACCATGAAACATCCAGGTTTCTGTGACAAACACACACACACACACACACACACACACACACGTGTGTGTGTGTATGCGTGTACATACATGCACATACACAAAGATAGCGGGCAGGGTTCTGTGGCTACGAGCTCAGACCTACATCTGAACAAATACTCAGATACACCCAGCCTCCTCAAGGTGTAGGGGGATAAAATATCAGCCTTCATTTATCAACTGACAATCACTACCATACCAGAGGCACCTCCATCGCACCAAATTTATCATCCCGTTGATAGGAACACGGACAACCTCCATCTCTCAGGAATTCTTTTACTTCTCTTACACCTTCTTATATCAATTTCTTCCCCATTACACTCCCAAAATATATGACTATAATAAGAATGCCATCTAGACTGGTTAGGGCATTTGTTCATTAAAAAGCCAACTCTCAGCTAAATGAAGAGCCAAAGATCATTAGAGGTGACGGAGCATGGAATTTCTGAAATGAGTACCTCCCATCAGGCCTCAAATATCACCTTGGCCGTTTATGGCTCTCTTGGTGTGTGTTTTATACACCATTTATTTAAAACAGCTTTGAGAGAAGGTCATTCAGGTATTTGGATATGGGTTAACATCCAAAATGAACCATGGTTTATTATTCTTCTTATTGTCCACTTACGAGTAGATGGTTAAAGTCTATGGTCTCATTTGAGAAAGTGCAAAAAACAGCACTTTTCTCCTATCCATATTTAAATGAGTATCTTGATATTTAAGGCTCTAACCCCTTAGAAGTGAGTGGCGATTTTGTGCAGAGAGCGCATCTCTACTTCATCCTTCGAACTCTTGAGCATAATACTCTGACTTGGGCAGAGAAGAGCTGCAGCGAGAGGCCATTAGTGTCTGCAGCAATGTTCTGTCTAAATGCACTGGAGCTATGAGACAATCTTACCAAGCTTGTTTTAGCATAAATGGCAGCTTTATGTTGAAGCGCAAGAGGAGGTAGTGAAGGATACGACCATGCATCATAAACCTGCAGGGATTTTACAAGCCAAGATAGATGTGGAGATAATGAGAACAGATTCACTTGTCAGAGGCTCTGATGTTAAAACTAGAGTTTCCCATGATTTTCACAAAGAACCCTTTTTAATACACTCACAACACAATTGCCCTCAATGGCAACTGACAATCCACAGAAATGCATGTAAATTAATATCAAAAAGAAGCATCTACCTCTGCTTGTCAGGACTGTCTGTGGGAAATATGAGATTTCCTTTAAACCCTATGATATTTTTGAACGTTAACTTTCGCAAGCTCATCTCAAGTTCATTCTCATCCTTCTGGAACTAATTGAAGGGTCATACATAGGAAGACTAGAAGTCATTCGTTTAAGACTGTTCAGGATTTTTATGAAACATCTCCACAAGCGGGAACTAAGGAAATTTACCAACCACAGGGCAAAAGATGAAGCTTCATGGTTAAACCATTTTGGAAAGGCAGAGACAAGAATTGAATGGTTAAGGCTCAGAATGTAAGGAGGTTAGTGGTGGGATGGCCCCCAGAGTACAGTTTAAAACAGTTAATGTTTAATGAATTTATTAACCTAGAAAAAGACTGGGTTGTGAATTTAAAAGTGTGCTAATGTTACAGAAGTGTTAAGAGGATTCAGGAATGAGAGATTGTGAGAGCTACAAGGGGCCATCTGAATCCTTGCCACGGTGCCCTCTGGGTTACAAAAGAATTAGATATGATGGAGAATTCTTCTGCATTGAGAGCATGACTGAATTTCCTAAGCAAAGACCAAAGACAGAATGTGGGATTCTGAAAGGGGAGTGGCAGGCAGGAGAACAGAGATCACTCTACTCAGAACTATATTAGAAAAAAGAAAGGTTCAAGGATTTGCTGCTTACTGATAAACATATCATTGGGTATGAAAGAAAGAATCTATTCAGTAGTATTAGACATCAGAGAGAATTTGGAGTTCAGAATGGCTTAAGAAATTAAAATTAAAGGAGACATACAAATAGTTTGTGAGTATATAAGCCAGTGATGCAGGCATATGGGGAATACCTTTTTTTTTTTTTAGTTTGGTGATCAAACTCTCAGTAGAATTTTATTTAAAAATGTAAAGGGTTTCAAGTACGAGGTCCTATTATTTCCCCCAAGACCAGAACCCCCAGCTGCTCCAAATGGGGCAGCACAGTGAAATTATCCAATTCCCTTAGAAGGCTGAAGTGGTTCAGCTTCAGGGGCTTGCTAATTCTCCTTCTCCAGGGGTTCCAAGTGAGGCCTGAGAGCAGAGCAGGGAGGCAGAGTGAGAAGAGGAATTAACAAGCTTTCTAAAGTATTGCTAGCCCTACTCTTCCAAGGGAATTGGTTAATTTTACTTTGTAACTCCATTCAGATCAGCTCAAGTTTGGAAAAAATCTCCAATTAGAGGCAGAATAGAGACAAAGGCAATTGGGTAGAATAGGGAAGGAATGGAGAGAATTTTAATCAGTGACCTCAGTCCAAAGCATCTTCCCAAATACTCAAGCACATGGACTGATTTTAAAAAATCCAGCCACGATGCAAAAGCTTTTCGTCATTATTAAATTTATCTTCCTTTACAATCTGGGTAGAACTTGTGAGATGCAAACTCTTTCTACTGGAGCTGACTCACAGGGCTACCATACCACTAATTTACTCTCTTCACATCTGAATGGCATCAATGGCTTCACCCAATACCAACGTGAATTGCCAGTATCAAAAGGTTTAAAGTTGAAATGGGAAATAAGCACATATGGGGGACTTATATGCACTGTCTTGAATTATACAAAGGGGAAGAACAGTAAGGGATTAAAAGAACCTACTATAAAAAAAAAGAAAGATAATAAGTGAAATTGGCTTAAAAGGGAAGAAGGTTATGACAATGTTAAGTTTGATATACTCAACTTAATCATTAGATCATGAAAAAATTCTCATTAAGAAACCCTAGAATATATAAAATCACTAAAACAATGTATAAATAAGTATTCAACAAACTACTTGACATCACTTGATCATTATCTACAGACTACTTCCATTCTTCCCTTTCATAGAATTTGTAAGGCCCTTTATTACAAAATAATCTTTTACTTTTAACTGAAATCATCCAATAATATCAAAATGTAAGGATGTAAAGAGCAGTTTTTTGATAGGTATCGTGTTAAAATTTAAAAGCTATCGCTTTAAAACTTCTCAATTTTTGAATCTAATAATTATTTTGTGGTACTAGGAATTGAACTCAAATGCAATCTACCTCAAAGCTACACCCCCAGACTTATTTTATTTCATATTTGGAAACAGGGTTTCACTGAGTTGCTGAGAGACACACTAAATTCCTCAGGCTGTCCTCAAACCCGCGATTCTCCTGTTTCACCCTCTCAAATACAAGCGTGTACCACCACACTCGGCTCTGAATCTAATAAATTTGATCACAAACAAAATTTCAGCTTGTCATATTTCAGGTAGACTCCACACATGGCTTTAGAGAAATTACTGAGCCATTCAAAGAAAGAAATGGCAACTTTCTTTCAGAAAATGAGAACTATAAGATCCACTGTTCAAGATTATAAGGCCCACCCTATGACCCAACTATAGCCCTCTTCTCTATCTTTCCAAAAGAATTAAATTCGGAATGCTATAGGGATACACGCATACTCATATATCAACAGTCAAATTACAGAACCAGCCTAGGAGTTGGCCAATAGGCAAATGAATCAAGAAAATGCAGTATATACACAAACTGAAATTTTACTCAGCCAGAAAGAGCATCGAAATTATGTCATTTGCAAAACATGGAAGCTAGAAAGCACTGTGCTAAGACTTAGGTACTAAAACTATAATACTATGCCAGGCTCAGAAAATTAAGGGTCAAATGTTTTCTTGCATATGTGGAAGCCAGAGCTAGAGAGGAAATAAGCAACAAAAGGGACTTTAGATAATTGGTCAATGATCAGTAGAACAGTGGAGAGGGATAGGAAGAGGGAGGGAAGAGAAAAGGATGAACTGATGGAAGAAACAGTTTTAATTCTGCTGTGCTCGTGTACCATGACATCACTACCAACCTCACTGTTGTGTACGAGGAGGGGTGGGGAGCGGGGCAGGACCTGAAGGGAAATACACTAAGTCCTGTGCCCGTGTTTGTTTATATGGCTTTGGGCCTCATTAAGGTGTGGAATTGCAATACACCAATAAAAGGTATTTAAAAAGATTACTGGATTAAAGAATATATTTTCAAGGTGCCAAAAAGAACACACATTCAGTGTGTTAATACTATCAATATTAAAAGTTAAAAATAAGCAAAGCTGTGGCTAAAAAGTAATTTAAGAAGTCATCTTATCAGTATATCCCACACTAGTTTTGCCTCAATATATCTTTTTTTTTTTTTTTTTTTTTTTTTTTTTTGGTGTTGGTTCCTGGAAGCCCGTCTATCTCCGAGCTACACTCCCAGACCTATTTTATTTTTGGAAACAGGGTGTCCTAAGCCAGTGCGGCTGGCTTCGAACCTACGCAATCCTCCTGTCTCTGCCTCCCAAACGCGGGGATTACAAGCGTGCGCCACCACGCCCGGCTCAATATATCTTATAAAGAGCTTTATAAAACCAGAGATTTGGGCCGGGTGTGGTGGCGCACGCTTGTAATCCCCGCGCTTGGGAGGCTGAGAAAGGAGGATCGCGCACGTTCGAAGCCAGCCTCAGCAGCTACTGCTTGAGGCTCTCAGTATCTTAGTGAGGCCCTGTTTCCAAATAAAATATAAAATGGGTTTGGGAGTATAACCCGAGGTAAAAAAGCCCCTAGGTTCTACCCCCAGTACCACCAAAAACAACAAAACAAAACAAAACAAAAAAACCCAGAGATTTGTAGAGCCAACCTCAACTTTATTAAATATGAATTTCTGTAAATGCTGCTCAGAAATCTATTTCTAATCCAACAGATAGTTTTGATTAATGATTCTTGGGTGAGCTAAGTCACTTGCCAATATCTCACAGTAGTAGTAGTACAAAAATCTAGAACCCCAGGTGTGCTACTCTCTGTGTGATCTGAATTATTACACCACTGTATCTCTATGGTCAACTACAGTGTTGTACTCAGTATCCTTAGAAGTGTGACTATTGTTATTATTATTATTAACCATTTTGTTTTCTGATTTTATACACCTAGTAAATCCCACTATTTCCCTCCCTCAAATTCTAGACCTTCCTGATAGATAACACCAAGCTCATATTATACCCACTTTTCATAGACTCTTCCTGTTAAATTAATCATTCTTTATTTGTAGAGAGTTGAATCAAGAGCCCCGAATACTAGCTTCAGTGAAAGAATATAAAGAGAATGTTTCACTTAAATATAAACTCGTACTTCTAAACAAGATAGAGACGGGGACCAGATTTGCTTTTCTGTCTCAAATAACTGAAAACTGGGCCAAAATATATAAAACAACAGTGCTTAAGACATTAGACTCCAGGCAATTAAGAACAATGGTCCTCAAAAGATGAGAAATAATACACTGGGCATGATGGTACACGCTTGTAATCCCCACACTTGGGAGGCAGAGACAGGAGGATCGCGTTGCTTCAGAGCCAGCCTCGCTGGCTTAAGAGACCCTGTTTCCAAATTTAAAAAAAATAGGTCTGGGAGTGTAGCCCGGAGGTAGAAGGGCTTCCAGGAACCCCAGTACCACCCCCCCCCAAAAAGAAGATAAGAAATAATGTCTGCAATGCTCCAGCTTAAACCCTACAGAGAATTTCTAGGCTATAGTGTAGAGAAAAGAAAGCCTAACAGAGCTATAAGGGGGCAGAGGTTTCAAGACATTAACAACATTTTCTCTGGCCATGATGGAATTAAATTAGAAGTCAACCAAAGAAAGATTCCTGGAAAATCCCCAAAATAACTCTGCTACATAACCCATAGGTCAAAGAAGAAATCCAAAATGAGATTAGAAAATGTTTTGAACTAAATTAAAACAAAAACACAAATATCAAAATTTGTGTGATGCAGTCAAAGCAATGCACGAGGAAATTTTATATGATTAATAGGCTTACTTTGGAAAAAAAGAAAAGTCCTAGGTTCTACCTTAGGGAAAGAAAAGAAAGTTAAATGATATAAGTAGAGGAAAGGAAATAAAGATCAGAGGGAAAATCAGTGAAATAGTAAATGGAGCCGGACGTGGTGGTGCACGCTTGTAATCCCATGCTTGGGAGGCTGAGACAGGAGGATCGTGCAGGTTCGAAGTCAGCCTCAGCTACTTAGTGAGGCTCTCAGCAACTTAGTGAAACCCTGTTTCCAAATAAAATATAAAGTAGGTCTGGGAGTATAGCCCGGAGGTAGAAAGCCTCTGGGTTCCACCCCCAGTACCACCCCCCCCCAAAAAAAGAAAAGAAATAGTAAATGGAAAAACAAGGAATAGAATCAATAATAAAATAAAAATCTGGCTATTTTAGAATAATAGAATCAGTAAGTCACTAAACATACTGATCAGAGGGTAAAAAGATAAAACACACACATTTCCAGTATGAGAAATGAGAGAGATATCATTATAGAATTTATGGATATTAAAAGAATCATAAGGAAATATTCCCAACAACTTTGTGGTAATCAATTTGATGATTTAAACAAAATGAACTTCTTTCTTACCCACACTTGTTCAAGAAGAAGTAGGTCACATAGCCTTATACATACTAAAGAAAAGGAAAATAAAGTTTCCACACAGAGGAGAAGTGGTAGGAGGAATTCCAAAAAGGTATAAGAAAAGTTTTGAAAACTGATGGGTATGTTTATTATCTATATTGTGATGATGGTTTCAAAGATGAAATATATATATATATATATATATATATATATATCTCAAGACTTTGACTTCTGTATTTTAAATATATACATTTTATTGCCTGCCAATGAAACTATAAAAATGGGATATAACATATTCTCTGGCTGGGGGTGTAGTTCAGTGGTAGAGTGAATGTTTAGCATTTGTAAGACCCTGGGTTTGATTCCTAACACCAAAATTAAATAAACAAAACATATTCTTATTGCATTTAGTAAAGCCATGATAGTAAATAGCTTATGTTCACTCGAGAAAGACACCAAAAATGAACAATCAGAAACAGGTAACTGCAGTGCTGGGGAAAACAGTCTCAAAAAGAGCCTTCACCCAGGAAGTAAAAAGTCCTCCAGTTTAATGACATTGCAAATCTCTTAGAAATATTATTTTCTTTTTGGGGGTCAGATGTGATTATTGGAATTCCCCCCTAAATAATTAACCTTTATGAAAATGGTATCTTTACTAATGGAAAAGGGAAATCAGGAATAATATTGCCATGTCAGAGTATGGACAAGTGTGTTCACTGGCTCTCAATATTCATCACTAGTACTGGTCTCATTTCCTTCACAGGCCTCTTGTGAGAACAAATCAAATAAAGTGTCTAAAAGAGTTTTTCTTATAACACATCTAATGTTTATAATATTTGAATCAACAAGATGGATATGGCAGAATGGAAAACAATATACTTCTGTCCTTGAGTCTTCTTATATACCTCCATTCAGAAGTGATTTCTGCAACCTCCACTCCCCACTTACTCCCAACGTTTATGAAATCAAGGGAATGTCTCACGTCTTTTTCTGATCAAGCAAAGATCATTAAGAAGGCTTTTTCAGTCACCCAAAGAGTCCTGGGACACTGCTATGTTCTGCCCAATGGAATACGAATTCCAAATTTAATTTCATGTTCAAGCTTTGCCCCTGATTCATAATAACCTCCTACAGTGAAGGATGATGAAATGATTGTCTTCTTCCAGTTTTTAATCCTTTTGTGCTCCAATATCTCTTTCCTCAGCTTGCTGTTTAGTTGTTCCCTCCCCAGGATCTAAGCACAGGCGGTAGACCAGCAGAAAGGCTGGTTGTATTCATGAGTTCCTGGGAAGCCCTCATTACAGAAAGGCTTGAACCAGCAATTCTCAAAGCAGGTGGCCTCTGGCTGACTGCTCAGGACTCTTCACCAAGCCCTTGGTATTTGGTTGCATACTTTCATTATCTTTCTGCTGAGTTTTCCTTGCCCTTTCAAGCTTTCATTTGAACAGGATCTAAAATGATCCCCTACCACACCTGCTCCCATATGGTCCCCCACCTGTCCATGGAAGCTGCTTTCCTTCCTGCCATTCAGAGCCCAGCTAGCTACATCCTGCATCGGTGCCCCAAGGCCTCCTAACAAAGCACCACAACTAATGGCTGACAACAGATATATTGTTTCCCAGTTACGGCATCTAGAAATCTCAAAAGTAAAATGGTAGCAGGGCCGTGCTTCCTTTGGAACTGTAGGAGAAAGGCTTTGCTTGTCTAGCTCTTGGTGTCCCCAGGAGATCCTTGGCACCCTTTGGCTTGTGGGTGCATCACCCCAACCTCTATCTCCATGGGTTCATTTTCTCCTTAGGTGTCTCTGTCCCTTTTCTTCTATTAGAGATACCAATCATATTGGATCAAGGCTCAACCTCATCTTAACTTGATTATATCTGCAAAGATGTTTTCCCAAATAAGGCAACACTTCTAAGTACTAGGGGTTGGGACCTCAATATATTTTGGGAGAAACACCGATCAACCCATAACAGGAGCCCTGGGCTCGATTCCCACCAACCCTCAAGCTGTGTTCGCCTTTCAGATTTCTTGGGCGTGAGGTAAGCTCTGGTCCCCGGCAGTTCTTCTGTTGTTCGAATGGTTTTAGAGCCATTTTCATTGCTTTTGAGGTGAGAGGAAAGCACCTCCTTTTCACCCAAAGCCATTTTCTAAAGTCCCACATAGATGGTTTCACATCTCATTTTGGAACATGAATAGAATTAGCATCTATTACATTAGGACCTCAGTCAAAACTAAAGCTGAAATTGCTCCATATTTATATACCTAATTGTGAGACTGACAACACTTCCATGAAGACAGATGCATGCCAAGAATAGCTGTCATTAGAAATTTCATCCTCAAGCATTAAAAGTCATGCATTGCCCAAAGAAGAAGTCTCTGCCTTCTTTGTTGCTTCCTCTGTGAGGGGAGCCAGATGATTTTTTATTACAAAATCATGTGGTATTGTTGGCTCATAAATATATAGTGTGACCTTGAGTAATAAATCCAAGAGCCGAATACTGAAATTACTAAATCATGCAGAAGACTAAAATTAGCCTGTGATCGAAAGATGATTTTTGTTCAATAAATAATAAGATTGGTTTATTTGATGTCTTTCACCTAATTGGCTTGGGGATAAAATTCAGATGAGATCAAATGAAATGGCTAAAAACCAGCATAAAGGAGCCAAAGGGGAAAGTCAAATCCTAAAAGATGAGAGTAATTTAAAAAGCTAGTAAAAGTTTTAAGAAATACTGCACATACTTATGCACAACACTTATACAATACTTAAAATCAAGATAAGTAAAGAGAAAAACGTGGCCTTGTTGTGCACTACTCAGGCAAACCAACTAATTTTTGTAGGACCTGTTTCTGATGAGATTAGCTGCACGTGCAAAAGCTAGGATTTATTTTTATTTATTTATTTATTTATTTATTTATTTATTTATTTATTTTTGTGGTTCTGGGATGGAACCCAGAGGCATTCAACCTCTGAGCTATACCTCCTGCCCTATATTTTATTCTTTATTTTGAAACAGGGTCTCACTGAGTTGCAAAGGGCCTCACTAAGTAGCTGAGGCTGTCAGCGAACCGCGTTCCTCCAATCTCAACCTCCCAAAGGCTGGGATGACAAGTGTGTGCCACCACGCCCGGATAAAACCTAGGGCTCAATGGCTGCGTGTGCACTCACTGTTGAGGTGCAGAATGTGCGTGCCCACATATCACAGCATGTTCTGCTGCTCACTGCAGAGCTCATGGTCCCCTGATCATAATCTCTCCTTCTACTAAGTGCTAAGAGCTGAATGAACTCCACCAGAAGGAGGGGATGACAGTGACTTCATTCCTTCTGAAGTCCATCAGGTGACATCTTTGATTTTTCCTGCCAACGCATAACTCTTGAGCTTATAATGGAATGGCACATGCCCAAACTAGACCATTGGGTCAGAAAGCTGCTTTGCATTATCAAACTGTGTGTTGCGTAGATGTATGCATGAGGACTACTCCATCTCACCCCCTCCAGTTACACTCTCGTGACTTCGATGGATTCCCGGATATATCCTTTATCCAACTGTATAGATTCACAGTCCCTGCATGGACAAATTGGGTAAACATCAGTGGCTCCTGAAATACACACATGGTTAATAATTACAAATTCTTGGAAAAACCCCCATGCTGACATCCTCTCACTTCCTCAGTTCAGCTCATTCCAACTTCTCAAATAGATTATTTCACCAAGGGCTTCTGTTTTGTTTTGGTTTTATGGATGAAAGTTATCAAGCTTTGGCCTCAGCTCCAACCCCATGGTTGCAAACTCAAGTGTGACTTTCAGTGGACTTTTAAACTACATCCAGTAAGACTCTGAGTCTCAGTTATGTAGAATTAAGTGAACAACCTTAGGAAATTTGGGAAACAAATATGGGTTTTCACTCCCATCTGTCTGCCTTTACTTTTTCTGAAAATCCTTTTTCATTTTCCCTCGTTCTGTCCACCCTTTCCTGCCACATAGGCACCTCTGTTCTCCCCTTCTCTGAGACCTGCATGACACCCAAAGTCATCTGATAAATTCACTAACAAAAAAGTGTTAGGTATCTAGAAAGTTACACCTCAGGAATATTGATGTTTCTGAATGATGCCAAAGAGGGGAAAAAATGCATTAAAAAGGACAGTCCACTGAACTATGGAACTGGAAGGCGTATGGATCCTGCTGTGAGTCTTACTGCACTGGACTTATTCACTCGTGTGTGTGTGTGTGTGTGTGTGTGTGTGTGTGTGTGTGTGTGTCAAACCCAGGACCTCGTGCATGCTAGGCAGGTGCTCTATTGCTGAGCTCCCCTCCAATCCCACACAACAAATGACTTTTGAGAACCAGTACAGAATATGTTCTATTCTTCTGTTTTATCTCAGTTTGTTCTGGGATGTAAGATAAAACATGCTAGTTGGACACATGTCTAGCTTCTCTTTTTTCTTTTCTTTTTTATTTTTTAGAACTGGGGATCAAACCAGACGCCACACCTTAAGCAGGTGCTTTACCACTGAGCCACCTCCTGGCCCTCTAGTGTCTCTTTCACTGAGATCTCCTTCCATGAAGAAATCATAGTGTTTTATAAAGTAATAAAGTACCTTATATAGATTACTGTGTTTATGGGGGTTTTTTTGGGTTTTGGTACTAGGGATTGAATCTAGGGGCATTTGTCCTCTGAACTATATCCCCAGCCCTAAATTATTGTATTTATTTATTTTTATTATGAAACAGGGTCTCACTAAGTTACCATGCACTGACCTGGAGCCTGCAGTCTTTCTGTCTCAGCCTCCTAAGTACCTGAATTATGGGCATGTGCCACCATGTCTGGCTATGTTTATGGGATTTAATTCAGCCCTATCCACTTCTCGTTTGACAGATAAGGAGAACAATACATTGGAATATAGGGGACTTTTTCCTATGCAATATATATAGTCAGTGGAAAACACCACGTGAGTCACTAACATTTGAGGCTTTTGTGTAGAAAAAATTTTTGTCTATCATTAATATGTGTGCGTGTGTGTGTATGTGTGTGTGTGTGTGTGTGTGTGTGTGTGTTGTGCTGGGGATTTAACCTAGGGCCATTCTACCTCCAAGCTACACCCCAGTCCTATTTTTAATTTTTATTTATTTATTTATTTATTTATTTATTTATTTATTTATTTATTTGTGGTACTAGGGATAGAACCCAGGGGCATTCTACCTCCAAGCTATACCCCCAGGCCTATTTTTTATTCTTTATTTTGAAACAGGGTCTCACTAAGTTGCAAAGGGTGACCTCACTAAGTAGCTGAGACTGTCTTCAAACTGCTATCCTCCTGTCTCAGCCTCCCAAATGCTGGGATTACAAGCGTGCACCACCACGACCAGCTTAATTTTTATTTTGAAGCAGGGTCTCATTAGGTTGATGAGAGTCTCCCTACTTGCTGAGGCTGTCCTCGAACCTATGATCTTTCTGTCTCAGCTTCCCAAGTGCCAGGATTACAAGCAGGCACCATATCACCTAACCATCCCACCTAAATAAAAGAGTGATTTTATTTTTAAAGTACATCTGCCTCACATTTGAATTTTTAGCACTAATTTATTGGAAAATTGTCAATTTGCACCAGGCTTTCTCATCAATATTCTGCTAGTTATCCTTGGTCCTGATGCATAATAGAGTTTTTTGACAGCTGTGATGTGTGGGCTGACAGGATCCACGAGAAATAGCCTCGCCGTGCTCAGGGTGCGTTTGTAAGACAAGTCTCATTTTTAAGAGGAATGATGTAAACCTTGAATGACATGGAAAGAGGGGAAACAGGGTGGCAGAGGATAAAAACATAGTTGTATGAAGAACGGCTGGAAAATTTGAGGATTTGAGACCTTGGAAATAAAAGGGGGCTTTCAGGGAAGCTATTGGTTACTGAAGGCTTTCAGTATGGTAAATAAATAAATAAACTCATTTGTGCGTATCTTCAAGAATAAAATCGAAAATGAAGCCCAAGGAAATTGATTGCCATTAACTTAAGTACAATTTTACCCTCTGGTCATACACTCCTAATATATTCCTTTTTCCCCATAATTCATGATATCTAGGGCAAGCTTCTTTGCCCCATTTAAAACACAAGAACAGAATATTTTGATAATTAAAAAAAAAAAAAAACCCAGCCAGGCATGGTGGCGCACGCTTGTAATCCCAGCATCTGGGAGGCTGAGACCGGAGGATCATGGTTTGTGGACAGCCTCAGCTACTTAGTGAGGCCCTTTGCCACTCAGTGAGACCCGGTTTCAAAATAAAGGATAAAAAATAGGGCTGGGGGTGTAGCTGGGAGGTAAGATGCCCCTGGGTTCCATTCTCAGTACTGCAAAGAAAAAAATACATCCAATAATACAGAAACATGGAAGGTATCCTACTTGAAACTTCTTCCTCCCCTGCATCTGGGCTGTGAATGTGAGCTTCATGAAGACTGAATCCTCTCCCTTCCTCACTTCACTGTTGATACTGAGTCACCAGTGACTCCCTTTGATGGCTCCAGGGCAAGCCTGGGGAGAGGGATAGGTTGAAGAGAAGTGTCTCTGTTCTTTGGGGTCGGCAGAGCTGCCATCTGGGTAACAGTCTCTCTCGTAGACATTTTTATAGACCTTGACGTTTTTGCAGACTTCTTAAGGATGCACCAAATGCAGGTCACTTCTCCAGTTGGGTGCCAAGACTGACCTGGGCTGGTGGAGGAGCCTCTCTTGGGGTCTCTGTGCCCCCTGTACCCAGTGCTTTGGGGTCGGAGCTCCTGGATGCAGGCCTACCATCAGTTCCCTCCATGGCTTTCTTTTTTTTTTTTTTTTTTTTTTTTGGTGGTACTGGGGTTCCTGGAAGCCCTTCTACTTCTGGGCTACACTCCCAGACCTATTTTTACATTTTTATTTGGAAACAGGGTCTCCTAAGCCAGCGCGCGCGGCTGGCTTCAAACCTGCGCTATCCTCCTGTCTCAGCCTCCCAAGCACGGGGATTAAAAGCGTGCGCCACCAGCCCGGCGGCCCTCCATGGCTTTCAAATCTAAGTACCGGCAAGGAGGTGTGTTTGTCTACATTTGGAGTGGGTATAGCTCGTGCCAAGAGGGTCTCTTCTCTCTGCCACTAGGAAGGGACATTGCTAGCCACAGCCCCACGCCATCAGACTATTCAAGAACAACTTGTGTAGCACATCTTCCAGCAGCAAGAGCTTGACCTATACACATTTAGGTACTATTTTTATCTTTAATTAAACTTATATTTATTGGATATAATATATGGAATAATTAAATGTATTAATGGTACATGTACCGTGTGAGGTTTCAGTACATGCATACATTGTGTAATGTGTAAAACAACTGAAATGTATTTATCTCCTTAAAGTTTCAAAATCTTTCCTTCTAGGTTTTTAAAATACACATTAGATCATTGTTATTTATTTATTTTATTATTTTTTGTGTGTGTGTCTGGGGATGGAACCCAAGGGGCATTCGATCTCCGAGCTACACCCCCTGCCCTACTTTTTATTCTTTATTTTGAAACAGGGTCTCACTAAGTTGCGGAGAGCCTCCTTAAGTAACTGAGGCTGTCCACAAACCGCGATCCTCCAGTCTCTGCCTTCCGAATGCTGGGATCACAAGCGTGCGTACCACGCCCGGCTAGGTCATTGTTATTTATACCCACTCTGTATACAATAGTAATCCAGAAGCTCCTGTTCTTATCTAACTATAACTTAGTCCCCATTGACCAGCCTTCCCCCAGTTCTCTTGCCCCTTGCTCTATCCAGCTGCCAGGAACTACTATTCTACTCTCAGTTTCTAAGAAATGATTTTTATACAGTCCACATATAAATAAGAATGTACAATAGTTATCTTTGTCCCTGGCTTACTTCACTTAACATAATAACCTCTGGTTGTATTCATGTTGTTGCGAATGACAAAGTTTCATTTCTTTTTACGGATGAATAGTATTCCATTTTGTATATGGATGTACCACATTTTCTTTAACCATTTTGAGGTGATTTTTGTTAAGTGGTGAGAGATGGGGGAGCTATCTGCATTCTTCTGCATGTGGATACACAATTTTCCCAGAACTATTTATTTCCCAGACTCTCCGATGTGTGTTCTTAACATCTTTGTTGAAAATCAGTTGGCTATCTATATAGGTAGGTTTACTTCTAGACTCTATTCTGTTCTATTTGTCTATGTGTTCATTTGTTCTATGTATTCTGTTCTATTTGTCTATGTGTTCATTTATGCCATATGTCTATGGCATAAAACCATAAGCCAACATAAACTTTTCTTCTTATAAGTTGATTTATCTCAGGAATTTGTTATGGTACTAGAAAACTGACTAACACAGGATTTTAGCCTGATACTCTCTTATAGCCAGTTCACTCATAAGGAGAAGTGTTTGTAGCCCTGCCACAGTGGCACGCATTAAATACTCCTCAAAGATTTGTTTTTCCGGAAACCATCCAACTTTGGCCTTTTATATATGCCTGGGGTGGGTGATGGCTAGTGCAGGCAGACCCAATTTAGGATCACCTCCTTTCAAAGTATAGTGGTACCTTAATTTAGAAAGTTTTGCTCTCCAACTTTTGGCCGCTGGGAGCAATAGTAAAAAAATTTCTCCGAGCATCCTGTGCCTCAAATAAAATGTTTTCATAATGTGGTGTAACTTTCAGCCTTGTAAACTCTTGGAGTTCAGTCAGAGACTAGATCCTGATTCTTGATGATCAGGACACAGGTAAGGCTCCAGCACAGATTGGGAAGATCATAATCTCTAAGGTCTTTTTGGCTCTTAAGACCCAATGATCCTGAACCAGAGGACCTGAGAGGTTTCCCTCGCCTTCAAGGGCAAACAGAGGAGGAAACATCAACAGCAAAGGAGAATATGATGCAACTCAAACATCCCCACATATCTTCCCTAGCTGGCTATTCTTTACTTGATCTCCTCTCGTTCTGTTTGAATTGGCATATCATGATAGCACCCGGCTTGTTATTTCAACTGTAACATAAAAACCCTGCAGAGATAAAACAAGAGTTCTGAGTTCAGAGATGTCGAATATTCAGATAATCAAAATAAGCTTAGAAAATAAAACAGGAACAACACTGAAACAGTCCAACATTGTGAAATTATTCAACACCACTCTACTTAAAGCAATTTCCAATAATTACGATAATAGCAATTGACATAATTTCATTCTCTCCTTCCTTCCCTTTAGGCCCTTTTCATTTAATTGTGCTTGTATATTTTCTTTCTCAAGCCAGATGTCATCAAACTGAAGTGAGATTCTCCCTTCCTTCAAAACTTGCTTTGCTTTGAATTTCTCTTCGGTCACTAAAAGAAATGTGCTTTCAGCTCTAGGATGGCCTTTCCTTAATCCTTTTGTTCCCAAATTCATCAACGCATGCATTTATTCTTCTTTCTCAGAAAGGCCTCTGAATAAATTCTAAGAAATTCACACAACACACACTCACGCGCACACACACACACACACACACACACACACACACACACACAGAGTAAGTGAGCAACGTAGATATTCTAATATTTACATTTAGAAGATGAAGTAGCTAGTATTTTACACCCACATCAAACAGCTTAAACACACATTCCTGCCTCTGCTTAACACTGCTCTCCAGCTAAACCTCCACAGAAGGTTTCGTCTTCTCTTGGCTTTTCCTTTCCTAACTGCAATACCTTCGCTTTAGGCCTCTTTCCGTTCTCTCCCAGGTTTCCCTCAGATCTGTCTCCTTTCCTTTCTTTGCCTAGTAAACCCACTGGACCTTGGCACCTACTGCACACTTTGCATATACAAACAACACCTCTGGTATTCAGCAAACACAAAGGTATCTGTAACAGCCTGTGCCTTCCTGAGAAGGACACCACCTTTGATGCTTAGAGCACCTCTCCGTGGCTTGCCCTCCTCTTCCCTGAGGTGGAGCTAGGTGCTCTGAGATGTTCTTGCTTCCCTTCAACCTGTAATCTCATGAAATAACGCAAATCAAATTGTCTCTGTGGTTTCTCTCTCGGTCCCATTAACTGAAGTTGAATAGACAATTTTCTCATTGAAAGTAGATGGGTAATATAAGACAAAGCAGTGTGAAAAGCAAGACGGACGTGGCCACCATGTTCTTACCAAAGTCTATCAGTCCGCAAGACCCAAAGACGGTGCTGGCAGGATCCCTTTCCTCTCCAGGGTCCACATTTCTCCTGGCTCTGCAGACCGCATTCCATAAGACTACTTTTATTTCCAGTCATACATCTCCTGACTTGTCTAGAGGGAAATAATGACCACAAAGATCCAGTTGATTATACCTTGCATTCATACGGCACTTTTCAGAGGAACTTGGAATTCATGTAAGGACCCAAGATGCCCCATCATCTCCCTTCTCTAAATGTCGTAATCTAAAAAGTAGTGATTATCCCTATACATGAAGACATTTCAAGAGTTATAAGCCTTTTTAAAGAGCCCTAAATGCAAAGTTCTGGCACATCCCACCCAAACTCCGGGCCAGGAGTGACGAATGGACATTGGCAGTTAGCTTGGGCACCTCCAGTTATTGTCAGGAAATTTGCTTTCTGCCTGGGCAATGCGTGAAGACATGTATGAGGTATCCCTAGAGAAGGTATTCAGCCACCGTCAGCCCCCAAATAATTACACACCGTGGGTTCATTTAAGACATAAGGCAGCCAGCGCCTTCTCCCATGCTTCCGCCAGCTCTATGGGGTAAGACTGTCAGGACAGGCCTGCTGCTCCCCTGAGGTTAATGATTACCCTGTGGCTTCCCTCTCCAGTTCACACGTTCTAATGTTTTCTGTTATCGCCTGGAAACTTTTACAGGAGAAAAGTGACTTCAGGTTGAGATTACCCATGGATTTGCTCATTGGCTGTGTGTGTGTGTGTGTGTGTGTGTGTGTGTGTGTGTGTGTGTGTGTTTAATCAATAACGTTGCCACAGTACCTTCATATTAACTTGGAAAAGGAAGAACCAAAGACAAGGAAATGACTCCAATCAAAATCATCTCTTCAGAAGTGTCCCGTTGGCCCATGAAAGGAATGTCCCTTTCAAGGATTTCAAAGTGACGTTCATGAGAGCCATCTGCATACTGCATGGGACAGATATGACTGCTCTATTGGACGATTTGCATACTGCCTGGGATAGATATCACTGCTCTGTTGATTTAAATTGACGTTTTGCAAAATAAACGGACGCAGAAGCACACATCAAGAACCTTCATCTATGTGCCTTAAAATACTGCCTTTTCTAGGAAGGCATGGGTCCCGCATGGTTAAAAGACCACAATTTTGGCCCAGCAAAGCTGCTCTTTACATTGAAATAATAAGAGACCTTTGAAGATGAATAGGTCTGTGTGTTCTTCATTCATTTTGCACAGGCACAACCACGTTGATTCCTGCACTGTAACAATTTAAGGAGCGCAGCATTCATCTCACCTGGAAGAGATGAGCCGTGGTACAGACGTCCCCAGATAGCACCATGTGTCCAGGCTCCCACAAACCTCCGGGTCACTGTGCCGATATCCTTCTTTTACAGAAACTACCGAGTGTTAAAGCTCAGTGTCACAGTAAACAGGAAAATATTTCAAGAGGTCAGAACCTCTTGCCCAATAGATGAGCAAGTTTAGATCAGTTCATTAGAATCCTCTGAAATGGCATTTGGGGTCACCTGGAAACAGTTTCTCCTTTGATAAAGGAAACTTTGCTTGATTGATGCAAAAGGTTTTTTTTTTTTTCTTCTCCAAAATGTATTAGTCTCAAGGTTTAGGCCCATCTATAGAAAAACACCGCACCCATCTGTGGCTTCCCTGGCCTGGGTCCTGAGGCATTTTTAGCTCCTCACTCCTAGAAGTGGTTCATTTTTTACTACATTTTGGACTTGCAGCTGTGTGGCTCAGGGGCTGAGATTCTTTTTCTAAAAGCTTTGTCTGAAGGCAATCCATTTGATCAGAGAGTAATGTCCCGACTTCATCTTTTATCATTTCCCAGGCAGACTTGGGCTGTGGGTGGAATCCTGCAGTTATTTTGTTTAACATTAAAAATGATCTCGTTTTCCTGCCAGAAGCGGGTCTTGCTGATCACGTTGCTGCTTAGAAACCCAAAGAACCGTGGCTTTACCTAACACTGCATAGTGAGAGGCGGCAGAAAATCCTAATTAAGAGAGAAACATGAACAGAGAGAGAGTACGGCATAGAACAAGAAGAATAACAACTCTACCGTAGTCAGTGTTTCCATAATCCCAAAGAGATGGGGAAATTGTCAAGGCAGCAGGGATCACTTTCAAGAGCTGTCTCCGCTTCCAGACTCAAGCGGAGGCAGCTGAACGTTCTCAGGTCTATCCCACTACTATCTTCAGTTGAGGATTTCTATTTTATCCAGTGCTGCAAAACCAGCGTTTTAGTAGAAAACAACACGTTTTGAAGGGGGAAAGAAAATCATTTTACTATTGCATTCACCATATTTGGAGAAAATCTAGAGGTTTTTCTCCCCCTAGGCATTATTTCTTCTTTTCCTGACTTCAGCTCATCAATTTAAAGCTTCTATGTGAGAACGGACTTAGAACTGATATCGGAAATGTAACTCCAAGAGCACCGTGACCCGTCGCAGATGACACCCGGTCTGTTGACTTGGGTATCAAATGCTGCTGCCAGTGGTTGAGCCTGTGGTCATTACAACCCTGGGTCACTGCCAATGGATATTACCCTGGGCAGCACACCCTGAATGCTAACTCGGAAGGTGGCGTGGAGAAAATCCAAGATTCTAAACAAATCAGAACCTGTTTGTACATATGGTTCCCACAAGAGATAATAGATGTTCTGTGTGCACATATCCAAAAAAAGGAAGTAAATATATCTCTAGAATTGCACCAAAAAGACCTTTCTTCAGCACTAGACAAAACTGACTTCTTGTAAACACAGAGCCTGCTGGGTACTTCACAATGGTCACCATTTAAACAGTTTCTAATTGTTATAGTTAGATATAAAATGTTCCCTAAAGGGCTCACTTAATGTTTGTAAGCAGCTGATGTTATGAGAGCTGTAATCCCAGAAGTGGATAAATTCATTGTCATGGGTTTACCTGGGTGGTGCCTGGTAGGTCAGTAGTTGGGTGTGGTTGGAGGTAGACCCTGGGGGTGCAGCCTTGGAGATTATATAAAGGGTTCCTCCTTCCCCCACGCCTGCGTGATTCATTCTCCCTCTCTCTCTCTCTCTCTCTCTCTCTCTCCCTCCCTCCCTCCCCCTCCCCCCTCTCTCTCCCTCCCCCCCTCTCTTGTTCAGCCTCCGTGATGTAAAGGATAAAGCTAAATCTCATGTACTGCCTGAGATCCGCAGCCCCCAGCCTCACATGGACCGAATCCAAAACAGTAAGAAAATAAATCTTCTTTTATTAAGTTATGTGGTCAGATATTTAGATTGTGGCTGCAAGAATGCCGACGAACACACTAACTGTGTAGCTAACACACAGCAGCCCACAGTGAAGCAACTATGGAAAAAGTCCTGACCACCACAATATTAAACAACAAATATCTCTTATTCAACAATGGCAATTTATAGAAACATTCTTTAAAATTAAGACGGCTAAAAGACCATAAAAGGACTTACCCAGAATAGCATCAATGTTCCTGCAACTGAATAGGGAGATACATTTGGGTTCTGGTTCAGGCTTGAAAAAGATAGGAAAATAATTTCAATTAACTGCTTACTACACATCAAACTTTTTGTATATGTCCTCCTTTATTTATCACTACAGTTCAAATATTATTAACTCCATCTTCCAGAGAAATAAACTGAAACAACAATGGTAACAACATACACAAAGATTTTTTTCTTTAATTATTTTTATAAATTAACACTTGGGAGAACAATATGTTAGTTTCAGTATGGTTTTAGATATGTTATTTCATATAAAACTCCCCAGATAAGAGATATTTTTATCCTCTTTTTTTTTTTTTTTTGTGGTACCGAGGGTGGAACCCAGGGGCTTTTCTACTTCCGGACTATACTCCCAGAACAATTTCATATTTTATTTGGAAACAGAGTCTCACTAAGTTGCTGAGAGCCTCACTAAGTAGCTGAGGCTGGCTTCGAACCTGTGCGATCCTCCTGTCTCAGCCTCCCAAGAGCTGGGATTTCAAGCATGCGCCATCACGCCTGGCTGTCCTCACTTTATAGACAAAGAGTTGGAGTACCCAGAGTTGGAAATACTTGGCCAACAGCACAAAACAGAGATCAAGGTAATAACCCCAATCATTTCTATTAGGCCACAACTATCATGTGACACAGATATGACAAGACTTCCTTGCAATAAATTTAGTACTTGAGAAGCTACTGATTATATGAAATGTGGTAGGCCTCACTAAAAGATCAGTAACAATTGTAATAACAGAAAGCTTATGATAGTCACTTGTAAAATGAAAGCATTATATAGAATAGGAAATCTAGTGCCAGTATTAGCATCTGGTCAACAGTGTGCGCTAAAGAATTATAGCTGTTGGTGTTTACACACTCATGACATATCAGAAGCTTTATGGTTGCAACTTTCTTGAACTTCTAACCAAAAAAATTTCACAGTGATATAAACATTGAGTACCAATAAATATGTTCTTAATTCGCTCATAATTTAATTCATGTTTAATGAATAGTACAGTTAATTATTGCTTTTATTAAAAGTTGTTTCTGATTTGAAGAGTAGAGACCCTTGGAGATTTTGTCAGCTGAAGTCATATTTATTTTTGGTTTTACTATCCCAGCCAAATTATGAAAGATCTCAAGATCTACACATTGACAAACAACAAGTCCTGTATAGAAGTTTGGAAATAGTCTCACTTTGTCCTAAAACACCTACAGGTTTTCAAAGTTTTTGGCTAAATGTGTGTTCTAATGTATGGTTTTTTTGTTTTTGTTCTTTGCTTTTTTGCAGTACTGGGGATTGAACCCAGTGGCATTCTACCTCCAAGCTACACCCCAATCTAATTTTTAACATTCTATATTTCAAAATAGGGTCTCAATAGATTGCAGAGGGCCTCACTAAGCAGCTGAGGCTGGCTGAGAACCCGAGATTCTCCTATCTCAGCCTCCCAAGTACTGGGATTACATGTGTGTGTCACCAGCACAACACACCTGGCCTAATGTATGCTTTGAAGTGGCTGGGGCTTTCTACTGACTGACTGTGGGAAGGGCCCAGGAATGATTGGAATTCACTCATATCAGCACACACCTCTCTATTTGCAATTATATACTGTAAGATTGAGATCAGACACTAGAGCCTGGACCTCTTTCAGGTCAGGCTCCTAGAATGTTCCAAGTTATTTCACAAGTCCACTCTTTCCAGTCTGCGTATCTGGAAGTGAGAGTCTCAGAAATGGTGGAGTCACGTGATGAAAGAGCCCAGATCCCTCCAACCCCAACCCCGTGATCACTTGGAACAAAACCACCTAACTGGGGACTTCTGCATAGGATCTGTGGGTGAGACTTCGTTGGTCTTAGCCAACTAGAACTGTTTCCACAGCAACCGGCCTTATTATATAGTGACGGTGGCTCTGGAGAAGGGAAGTCTTCCTACCTGCTTCATAAGGTTCCTACAAAGATGGGATAAGATAAGGAATCACAAACACATAGACACTATTCCTCATGTATGTGAGTTTATAGCTTACAAACGATTTCATCTGATAGCTAAAGAATGAGGAACATGAAATTCGTGTTTTATGATATGTGTTCCTGTATATAAATACATGCACATTTATAAATATGTGTGTGTGGCTGGGGGTGGTTTCTGCATGTAAACAAGCACCTCCCTTGGTTCATCCCTTCCTCTAGCAAAGTATAAAAAAGGGAGTGTCTTTATGCGTAACTCTCTGGTACCAGATATAGAAAAAGAAAGCAATAAGACACTAATTTTAGCCAGGTGTGGTGGCGCACGCTTGTAATCCCCGCGATTGGGAAGCTGAGACAGGAGGATCACACAGGTTCGAAGCCAGCCTCAGCTGGCTCAAGAGACCCTGTTTCCAAATAAAATATAAAATAGGTCTGGGAGTGTAGCCTGGAGGTAGAATGCCCCTGGGTTCCATCCCCAGTACCACCAAAAAAAAAAAAAAAAACTAATTTTAGGATGAACTTTTAGTATTCATGCCAGATTTCTTAACAGTGATCTCCTTCCCGGAGCAACAGAACAGAAAATTCAGTCACATAGAATAAGAGAATGACAAGCCCTCAGAAGAAACCTAATTTAGTGTTTTACATTGAAAGCTCAGAACAACAGAATTCAAGCTTGTGCCTCAACATGACGGCCTCTTCACATTATTATTAAGCAAGCATGAGATTTTTCCCAAGATAGAAAGCTACTGCGACTGACTCCTGGGACTTTCAGAAGCCCCTCCCTGCTCAAATATATGAGGTGGCCGAAGAGCTCTTTCTAACAGTGGTGGCTTCACATCAGACAGTAGGAAATGAGGATCACAATTTTAGGAAATATCCTAACACTTTATTACAGAAAGAGAACACAGGAAGGGCACGGTAGCACATGCTTGTAATCCCAGCACCTGGGAAGCTCAGACAGGAGGATCTTGGGTTTGCAATCAGCCTCAGCTACTTAGTGAGGCCCTCTGCAACTTAATGAGACCATGTTTCAAAATAAAGAATAAAAAATAGGGCAGGGTGTGTAACTCAGAGGTAGAATGCCCCTGAGTTTCATCCCCAGTGCCACAAAAAAAGAGGAAGCAGTAGAATAGCTGACATGTTAGAAATCATTTATATCCTATAGAAAGAACAGAACTGTTCAATGTAGCACATTCAATGTGCGAGTTGTACAGAAATCTGATCAGCCTGGTTCAAGAGAGACATATAAATTCAGAATCAAGATTTGTCCTAGCACTCAACTTCTTTATGAATCTGAGAAAACTGATCTAGGGTTTCAGGTCTGGAAAGAATTTAAATTTCAGATTCTAGCACTGGCTCCTTCTGTGACACAAATATCTTTCTGCACCCTTGTTGTTTAGATTAGGCTTCTTATTCAAGACCTTCATCATTGTGTGTGTGTATGTGTGTGTGTGTGTGTGTGTGTGTGTGTGTGTGTGTTAAGTTACTGGGGATTGAACCCAGAGGTATCTACCTCTGAACTACAGCCCAGCATATATATATATATATATATATATATATATATATATATATATATTTTTTTCAGAATCAATTTATATATTTATTTATTTTCGTGGTACTGAGGGCAGAACACAAGGGCTTTCTACCTCTGGGCTATACTCCCAGGGTCTCACTAAGTAGCTAAGGCTGGCCTGGAACCTGAGATCCTCCTGTCTCAGCCTCCCAAGTACTGGCTACAAAATTAGTTCATCTTTTATGATTCCCCCTACCTCATTGTTTGACTTGTTAGCCCAGCCCCTCTGAGTTCTACAAATCTAATTCCCAAAGTGTATGTAAGCTGAAAATTACCTGTGGCTCTGGTCTGACGATACACTGCTTCCTGAAACCCTAGTTCTCTCCCGTTTGGCACTCTATGGGAATTCAGAACACCTACGGGTGGGTATCGTAGGTCAACACCAAATCACCGTGTGAGATGAGAGAAAGCTGGAGACTGTAGAGGAAAACAGCAGGATCTCTCATGCTGATGACGCAGGCACCCTAAGGGATCCCAGAGCTGCTATCCATCAAGAGAAGCAAGATATCGAAGGGGTAGAGCCAAGGACCCCAAGCTGTGTACGAGCCTTGGGCCCAAGCGAGAACTGCTGCCCATTGTGAACTTCTGCAGCTGGCTTTGGATTCAGCCCTCCGTGGGTGCATAGCTTCTCGTCCGGGGCGCCTGGAGCACCTTTTTCAGCTGGTCAAATAGCTATCGGTCAGAGTTCCTGGCTGGAGTTTGTTTCTGAGAAAGAAACTCCCAACCAATGTAGCAGTTTTACTGAACTCAGCCCAGTCCAGAAAAATCCATCTTTATCTTCTTACCTGGAGATGGGAGCTTTGCCAGGTCCCTGTCCTTTGTTGCATTTGGTGTTTGGTCCTGGCAACTCCAATGTTCTTCGTAGCTCTGCTGGATTATGGCTTCTCCCTGCCGGAGACCACATAGCTATGTTGTGCTTGTTGTGCCTGGCAGCAGAGCAATCCGGAAGACAATTTATTTATTTTATTTTATTTTTTTGGTGGTACTGAAGGTAGGACCTAGGGGCCTTCTACCTCCGGGCTACACTCCCAGACCTATTTTATATTTCATTTGGAAACAGGGTCTCATTAAGTTGCTGAGAGCCTCACTAAGAAGCTGAGACTGGCTTCGAACCTGTGCAATCCTCCTGTCTCAGCCTCCCAAGAGCGGGGGTTACAAGCGTGCACCACCACGCCCAGCTTGACAACTTACTTTTTATTTTTTGTGGTGCTTGGACGGAGCCCAGAGGCGTTGTACTTCCAAGCTACACCTCCAGCCCATTTTTTATTCTTTATTTTGAAACGGGTCTTACTAAGTTGTGGGGTCCTCACTAAGAAGTAGCTGAGACTGGCTGTGAACCTATGATCTGCCTATCTCAGCCTCCCAAGTACTGGAATTACAAGCGTGTGCCACCACATCCGGCTCAGGAGGATAATTATTTTTTCACAAATGTTCTAAGATTCAGCTCCTCTCAAGACAGTCTGGGGAGCTTGGGAACTGGATATATACAAATACCTGGGCAATATAGTAACCCTATCACAAGAACTGCAAGCTCTTACGTTTATCTATCTCTCTCCAAAGGGGGGCAGTTTTTCTCACCCAATAGCCCTAGTGATATCCTGTTTCCTTGTGCAATAGACACTAATGATCGTGTTAATATAGAGAAGTATAGATATGTAACATCAGATGAAGCAAAAAATAATATTTAAATTTCTTAAAATCACTCTACTTTTAAAACGTGTTCTCCTGGCCACCCAGTGGTGTATGCTTATAATTCCAGTATTCGGTAGGCTTAGACCGGAGGATCACAGTTCGCGGCCAGCCTCAGCTACTTAGTGAGGCCCCCCCGCAACTTAGTGAGACCCTGTTTCAAAATAAAGAATAAAAAATAGGGCAGCAGCTTGGAGGTCGAATGCCCCTGGGTTCCATCCCCAGACCCACAAAGATAAATAAATAAATAAATAAATAAATAAAATGTGTTCTCCTAATATGCATAGTAATTCCTTGCAAAATCACTTGGCCATGTCGGGTGTTTTTCTAGGTATACAGTGTGCTAGATAAGAATAACAAAATACGTTCACCAGGTGCCTAAAAACCAGAAGCATATTCTCACAGCTGTCTAATCTAAAAATCTGAGAAAGGGCCTGCGGGTTGGCTGCTTCTCAGGCTCTTCTTCTCAGGCACGAAGATGGCTGCCTTCTCCCACATCCTCATGTGGCTTCTCCTCCCTGAGGATGTTTTCCTGGGCTCTCAGTGTGTGCTCACACTCACAACTCCTCCTGGAAAAGCACCAGTTCAAGCTGGACCTGGTGGCGCACGCTTGGCTTGTAATCCCCGCACTTGAGAGGCTGAGATGGAAGGACCTTAGGTTCGCGGCTAGCCTCAGCTACTTAGTGAGGCCCTTCACAACTGAGTGAGACTCTGCTTCAAAATAAAGAATAAAAGATATTCTTCATTTCTTTTGTTTCTTTTTTTTCTTTTTTTTTTTTTTTTTTTTTTGGCAGTACTGGGGTTGGAGCCCAGGGGTATTCTACCTCCGAGCTATATCCCAGCCCCATTTTTTAGTTTTTATTTTGAAACAGGGTCTCACTGAGTTGCAAAGGACCTCACTAAGTAGCTGAGGCTGGCCTCAAACCAGGATCCTCTTGTCTCAGCCTCCCGTTACTGGGATTACAAGTGTGTGCCACCACGCCCACCCATTTTTTTTTTTTTTTTATAAAGGACTATGACCGAGGCTTGAATGGCCACGGCTGGTTTTGCAGGTGAAAGAAATTCTCGATCAAGGAATGTGTGCAGCTCTGAAAAGACAGAATAGGCACACCTGCCGTCCAGCCAGGACCATGATTTTACCCCAGGGAGGCCCTTTTCTGACTTCTCACCTCTGGAACTGTGAAATGTTAACTTTGCGTTGCTCTGAGTCACTCAATATGTGGGGATTTATTTCAGCAGCCATAGGAGGAAAAACGTCTTCTTAACATTTACCCTTTCTTAGCAAACTCCTGGTCTCACATTTGTCTACATCGTTAACTTATTGGCCTCTCAAAAATGCCTCACAGTGTTCTTGACGCATTGTTATTTGCAGTTTGCTTAGATAGTGCATATGAACTGGTTACGATGCACCTACTGGGATGTGACTGCCACTGTAGTGAAGTTAAAAAACCAGGTTCCCTGGAACAGTCAGGCCCATCAAATTATCTCAGTACAAACAAGAATGCAAAGAACACTTTGTGATTCTCCCCCCCCCCACTCATCTAATCATCATTCAGCTAAAACATTTCTAGAGTAATAAATAATTTAGTTATAAGATGTAGGCAGCTTTCTGTCACAAGATATAATGTTTATTTTGCTGTGGAATTAATTAGTGTTTGGAAAATGCCATGTAAATGTTAGCTCTTATCCTTTCTGTATTTATAGTAAGTACATAACCTTAAATTTGATTCCATGCAATAGAAAATGGCGTGGAATCTAAGTGGTAATGATGGATGAACGTTATTTGCCCTTAAGACTTTATATGTAACCTACGTCGAATATTCAGGACTTGAAATGGTGAAGATAACACCTCTCGTGCCTAGCTGGGCCCAGCACTCATGAAACATAGATGTACATGATTCTGATTGGCAGGCTTCAAAATGAAATGGAGCCCCTCCAACTTTCATATAGACAGGGGGAGAGGCAGACAGGAGGAAGCGACATCGTCTTGTCCATATTGTGTCTTTGGGGGCAATAAGAATATTATATATGTTTATTTAGGTCCAAACTGTATTTTCAAATGGACATAAAAAACATAGGCTATTTTAATCCTATCTGAGGTCACCAGCCTTTGGGCATATAGGTTTATAGTGTGGGCCTTTCCCCTGGAAGATGAATCACAACTCAAAGAATGCTTTATATTTACTGTGCCACCGCGAGATGTTCCTAAAGGTTAAGAGAAAAGAGAACTGGCATTTCCAGACGAGGACCATATCACACTCTCTGTGCAAAGAGAAATGATGGGAACATTATGTTCCTCCAGAAAGTGGCAGCCAGCCAGACCGAGTGAGAAGAGCCGCTGACCTCGGGGTGAACCTTAGTTATAACACTACCACCTCGCTGGAAAAAAATATCAAGGGGTGCTGAGAAGAAATGCACGAGTTATACAAGTAAAGGAAACTGAAACTTATTTCCAGGCACAAAGCAAAGTAAAGATATTCTCCTACAGGACCCAGAAGCTTTTCACTCCAGCCCTTGGAGTTCAGCTACAAAGAGAAAAAAAAAAAAAAAAAGAAAGCCTTCGACAGGAAAATTACATTAGAAGCAGTCATTCGATTAAAGCCGATGTATCATAGTTACAAACTGCAGGCAAAATAATAGATATTTAAAGTATTTTGAAGTTGTTTGTATTTCTTAGAGTTAAGCCATATGCCATAAAGCTCCAAACGGAATAATTGCAGCCTCGGTGGTAAGTCTTGTTTGCCGAGCAAACCTGTACTTGAGCCTCCGAGGACTAAGGTGTAATCTGCCACAGCTGTGTAATTGAAGAGCCGATGCATGGAAGTATACACGTCATTTGCAACTAGAAGAGCTCAGAATATTTCTCTTTCAAATGGAAAGCATAGAGTTCTGGGTTATAATTGTATTTCTATCACAGAAATGCTCACAGTCGCCTCCGTTGTGATAGAAACGGGTCCTAAAATAGAGTCCAAACCTATGGAATTTCACCCCTTCTCAACAATGTAATTTTTAACCAGCTTTTAAACATCATATGCAAAAGGCACCTGAGCCCAGGTACACAGCGACTCTCCATGGCAGTGTTGATTCAAATGTGTTTTGTAATAAGTAAATATCCAGAAGTACACGCGCTCCCTGTTCACATTACCTGGCTCTCTTTAATACTGAAACCAAGGAACTTCATATCATATCCAAAGGAATATTTTTATGCCAATGTATACACGGTTGTGCCTCTCATTATACCAAGTGGTGCCATCCCAGATACTTGGAAACCCCCACGGCCGGTGCTCCTTGGAAGCTCTGTGGCCCCTTTCCACTTCGTTAACTTCAGAATAGCCGGCTTGTCCCTGAGTTCTTCTGGGTGAATTTCCACCAAGTTTCCTCCAAAGGGTTTCAATTCTGGCTCTTGCCCTAATGAATAAAAGGTGCAGATCTCAGCAGCTGGCTGTGGGCCACACCAAGTATGTCTCTGCCATCAGCCTAGTAATAGTCCAGATCTTCTGTATCTGATGAGATAGTAACATAAGGGAAGACCACAAGACCACGAAGGATGATTTAAGAAGTTCTAGCTTTCCCCTGGTCGTTTACCTTTTATTTATTTATTTATTTTTTAGTAGTAGGGATCGAACTGGGGTATGATCTCCCACTGAGCTACCCAGCCCTTTTGAAAAAAAATTTTTAGAGACACAGTCTTGCTAAATTGTCCAGGCTGAACTCAAACTTGCAATCCTCCTGCCTCAGCCTCCCGAGCAGCTGGGATTACAGGCTAGCAGTACTGTGTCAGGCTTCTCTTGGTCATTTCAAGAGCACCGTGCTTCGTGCAGAGCTCAGAACCATGAGAACTCTATGTCCTTTACAAGCAGACCTTGGGCTGTTTTCGGCTCACTTGCAGGGAGTGCCTTTCATCACAAAGTCTTCACTCAAGGTATTTCTCTACAAGAGCAGCCTTTCTACCAACATGGTGTGGAGGGGATAGTCATGAGGAAGTGACAGAAGGGGACTGCAAAGCTGCCCCAGCAGCAGAAATCAGAGTCATCACTTGTCATCCCAGCATTCGGGAGGCTGAGTCAGGAGGATCGTGGTTGGCGGACAGTCTCAGCTACTTAGTGAGGCCCTTCCCAACTCAGTGAGACCCTGCTTCAGAATAAAGAATAAAAAATGGGGCTTGGGGTATAGCTCAGAGGTAGAAGGCCCCTGGGTTCCATCCTCAGTACTGCAAAAAAAAAAAAAGAAAAAAGAAAAAGAGAAAAAGAAAATAAGAAAGAAAGAAAGAAAGGAAGGAAGAAAAAAAGAAAGAAAGAAAGAAAGGTCAGAGTCAGGAAAATGATGGATGCAATAGAAAGGCAGTCCGAACTCAGTTCCCTTTCCTATACTATTATACTCTTTATTATTACACAATCATAATCTCTCTAACTCTGAATAGGGCACAATTAATAAGCATCCTAGTATGACTGTATTAGAATTTGTTAATACAAAACTAGCCTGTGAGCTTCTTGGGTGAATGACGGACTCTTTAAGGGAAGGACATAATTTCTTTTGCACACCTAGAATTTAGCATGGACTAGGCAGACAGTAAGTACCAGAGAAGGGTTTGGGTTCTGGTTTTGGTACTGGGGATTGGATCCAGGAGCATCCCAGCGCTGTGCTACATCCCCAACCCTTTTTATTTTTTAGTTTGAAACAGAGAGTCTTGCTAAGTTGCTAAGGGAGGGTCTCATTAAATTGCTGAGGCTGGCCTCTAACCTGGGATCCACCTGTCGCAGCCTCCCAAGTACTGGGATTACAGGCATGTGCTACAACATTCAGCCAAGAAAGGTTTATTAATTTGATTTGTTGTTGTTGTTGTTGTTGTTTGCAATACTGGGAATGGAACCAGGGCCTCATATATGCTAGGCAAGAGTTTTACAACTGAACTACATCCCCACCTCTGAAATGGAATTTTTTTTAAATGTCCTGCAATTATCTTGTGTTTATGTCCTCTTTATAATGAGTATTTCCTAGTCCCTAGAAACTTTGAAGAATGAAACACAAAACAATATTTATCAAACACAGTGCCACAAAATTGATCCTAGCATATTTTTCTTCTTCCGCACTTTTCATTATAATTATTAACTAGATGTGAGCAAACACATCTATTTTCCATGGAAAGACGCACGTCAGGACTTGAGATGTGTTTGAGAGTGTGAAAACCCTCATTCGCCTGAGACAGTTTACCGTCGTTTGGGGGCAATGCAAAATACTGGAAACCTCATTAGTTTCATTCAAGGATTATGTTCGCAGAGGACACTGCAGATAAAGTTAAGTGACTATTAATAATAGGGGGTCGGGCACTCCATTGAAAGGAAACCTGAATTAATAATGAAAACACATTTCTTTTGCGTGTGTGTGTGTGTGTGTGTGTGTGTGTGTGTGTTACTGGGGATGAAACCCAGGGGCATTCTGCCTCCAAGCTGCACCCGCAGGCCTATTTCTTTTAATTCTTTATTTTGAAACAGGGTCTCACTGAGTTGCAAAGGGCCTCACTAAGTAGCTGAGGCTGGCCCCGAACCATAAGCTTTTTGTCTCAGCCTCCTGAATCCTGGGATTACAAGTGTGCACCATCATGCCTGGTGTGAAAACGCGTTTCCGACCAACATGGGAAGAGCTACAATGATGCCACAGTTCCCCTTTCTTCAGTTCTACCAGGCAAATCCAGAAGCTGAACAAATGTGTTAAAAAAAAAAAAAAAACTCTGTGATTAGTGCTCTCAGGACAATACTTTCTTGACTTCCTTTCCTTTGGACCCAGTATGAAGAAAAACAATCATAGAAGCTGTAAGCCCCCACCCTCCTGGCTTTGATTCCCTATCCTTCGCCCACTTTCTTCCCTTGGAACGTGGAGGCAGCTCCTGATTTCTGTCATTTCCAATCCAGCTATGCAGAACTGAGAAAGCGTGTTGGTGCTAAGAGGGGCTACTGTGCTTACAGCCCGACACGGCAAAGGACCGCAACGGTTTAGTGGTCCAGAGTGAAGCTATCGTGTCCGAAGTTCAGAACCCTAGACGACGTTAGCAGACAATGAGTTCCCTAAAGGGGACAACAGGCTACAGGGCTGGTGTCCTCAACTGGGCTCTGAAAATCCTCTTTCCCTGGGGTTTTGCTGCTCTTCCCTGTCATGATAATGGCACTTTCCCTGCTGTCCATCCGGGCAAAAATCGGAAAGGTAAAGAAATAGAGTTCTCGTTGGCCAGATTAGCCACCCTTCACTTTCAAGTTTTAAAACAGAGACCCAGCGAAGAGAATCCGTTTGTCCAAAATTATAACTAAAATCATTCACAGGTCTGTGTCATACAAAGAGAGTTTTTTTCCTCATTCAGGGAGGATTATACATCTTAGCATGGCCAGTATTGGTTTCCGCAGGCTGCTGTAACAAATCGCCACTTCATGAAGCCCTGAGAATATCAAATAAGATCCTTGAGGCCTAGGGTACAGATGCTCCCCGAAGCCCAAGGAAAAGAAGAATGCTGAGGCAGCATAGAATGTGGTTATTCTCATTACTTATTAGACAATGTAGAGATCTGTTGGTGCCTGAGCTATTCAAAAGTTTCTAAGATGTCAGACACCTAAGCAGAGCTCATGAAATTCCATGGCATCTTCCTTTAACATCCATGCTAAGTATATAAAACACAGTTATTTAATGACCAGAGAAAACTTCCAAATATCTCTCATGAAGTGAAGTCCTGCCAAAATTTATAGGTCCTTATGGTGAATCAGATTAACAGGACAAGTCACTATCGATCCAGTTTCTAAAATCCTATAGACAGTGAGAGGTTCTTTGGCTCAATGGTTCAAAGCACAGCTTGAACCATTATAAATTATATAATGTATATTGTATATACTATATACAGTATATTATGTATACTATAACAATTATAGATTAGAATCTATCTATAAAGTGAAGATGCTAATAATGTACCTACCTCACAAATATTTAATAAAAGCAATGGATTTGGAAGTAGAATGTGTTGTTTCATTAGCTATGCCTCAGTTTGCATTTAATGTTATATGAAGCTCAAGTGCCCTGCACATGCATGTCCCTATCACTCTGAACTTTATTACGATGTGTGATCACAACGTGCCAATGAAGGCATATTTTTAAAAATAAAAATAAACTAAAATAATAAAAATGCATGTTGTATGAAAAGGAAAAGTTGGTGAAATAGTAGGTAGACTCTGTAGTCTTGTTGGAGAATGAGAAAGTACATTTGAAAAGGATTCTTTAAAAGAAGGAAATAAAAACCCTCGGGAGCATAAAAGGGAATAAGACCCAGGGCTGTTTGGTAACAGATCACAGGCAAGAAGAGGAAAGATCCCTGTACTTCATAATGAAGTTAAATGTGTTTTTTATGAACATTTAAAATTTTCTATGATTGAACCAGCCAACCATTAAATTTTAAATTAAGAAAAGCCCTATAGAGAAGAGAGACAGCTATCTAGGCAACAAAAATGGAGATTAGAAATGTTAATTTGATTTTTCACATAATCTCTTTTTAAGATTAATATACATGTCTGCAAAGTAGAATACCCCATGTAAACCAAACATTTTATACAAAATTTTAGCTTAGATTATTATCCCTAATAAATCAAGCAAGTGGTTCATAGAATATATATTAATTGCTTTCATATGTAAAGACATCTGTAAAGCTATTTCAAAAGACAAAGCAATAAAGCCTGGTGTGGTACACACACTTGTAATCCCTGCGCTTGGGAGGCTGAGACAGGACGATCACAGGTTCAAAGCCAGCCTCAGCTACTGAGTGAGGCTCTCAGCAACTTAGTGAGACCATGTTTCCAAATAAAATATAAAGAATAGGTCTGGGAGTATAGGCCAGAGGTAGAAAAGCCCTAGTTCCACCCCTAGTACCACACACAAAGAGAGAGAGAGAGAGAGAGAGAGAGAGAGAGAGAGAGAGAGAGAAAGACAAAGCAATAAAACAGTCTTCCTTTTAAATGGACCCCCCAAATAGCAATAATGTTATAAGTTTCATGTTGTATTTATTTATATATTAATTATATGAATGATTAAAAACTTGTCAAATTTCCTTATCACCTTATTAAGACTTAACAGAATATCATGGAATTTTAGAGGAATTTTAAATAATTATCTGCCACTCTTAATTTTCAAGTTATGAAACTGAGGCCCATAGAAGAGAATCAATTTGTCCAAAAAAATAACTAAATTAATTCACAGGTTTGTCTCATGCAAAGAGTTTGTTCTGATTCAGAGAGGACAACACAACTTTGTGTAGCCACTATCTGCTTCCTTGAGCTGCTGTAACAAACTGCTACACACTAAGCAGCTAAAAGCAATAGAAATGTATTTCCTCAGGATCCTTTGGCTGTAAGTCTGAAATCAAGTTGCAGGCAGAACAGTGTTCCCTCTAGAGGCCTGTTTCATCCATCTTCCAGCTTCTGCTGGCTGCTGGTTTTTCCTTGGTGTGTGTGTGTGTGTGTGTGTGTGTGTGTGTGTGTGTGTATTTGTGTGTGTGTGTATTTGTGTGTGTGTGTGTGTGTGTGTGTGTGTGTGTTTTGTCTCTGAGCCCCATCTTCACAGTACCTTATCTCTGGGGGTCTAATTCTAAAGTTCCTCATTTAGAGCCCACTTAAGATTGTCCACAGTAAACTCACCTCTGAAGACCCTTCACGCAATCACACTTTTTACATATAGGGTAATATCCATTCTTTGTCATCTAAGATAATAGCCATGGGTTCTAGAGATTAGGATGTGGACATATTTGGAGGCAGGAAGTAGAAGGGCTGGAGGAGCAACGTTTAAGTCACTGTAGCCCAATAGTGGTTTTTGTTTGTTTTTGTTTTTTTGTTTTTTGTTTTTGTTTTTTTGTGGTACTGGGGATGGAACCAGAACCTTCTACCTCTGGGCTACACTCCCACACATATTTTATATTTTATTTGGTAACAGGGTCTCACTAAGTTGCTGAGAGCCTCACTAAGTAGCTGAGGCTGGCTTCGAACCTGCACGATCCTCCTGTCTCAGCCTCTCAAGTCCCGGGATTACAAGCGTGCGCCACCACACCCGGCTTCAACAGTGTTAATGAGCCTAAAATTATTGCCCTTTATCTTTTGCCCTCTAGCTTACTCTTCTTAATTAATTAAGAAATAATGATAGAATTGCAGACTTCCATTAGCTTAGCAAACCATTTTTAATCTAGATCTAGGGGATCTGGTTAAGGTTGGTATGTGAATTCTAGTTAAATATGACAAATTGGACACATTCAATGATTTCTGGTCATTCTTAAAATTACATTAAAAAAGCCGGGCATGGTAGCACACAGGAGGATCACGGTTTAAGAACAGCCTCAGCTACTTAGTGAGGCCCTCTGCAACTCAATGACAATCTTTCAAAATAAAGAATACAAAAATAAAATAAGGCTGGGGGTATACCTCGGAGGTAGAATGCCCCAGGGTCCCATCCCCACTACCACAAACACACACACACAAAATAAAACAAGTAAACCCATATGGTTTTAAACATCATGGTAGAAGGTACAATGACAGACGAGATATATGTCACCTTGTAGAAGACAGAAATCAGGTGGACAAATCGTGATTGACTTGACAGAGCAGATCAAGACAATGCAGAGCTTGCAAAGAAAGCAGTCAATAAGATACATATGGATTCATACAGGAAAATTCTAGGAAAACCTGGGAAACAGAGGCATTGTTATCTTCAAAAGGCTGAAGTGAGAGTCAATTACCCTTTTCTTGCAACTTAAATGCAAAATGTAAAAGTTTTTTTAGAAAACTCCCTTGGCAGCAAAATTTGACATTATCCAAACTAATTTGCTATCAAAGTGTGACCTAAAATATGTAAAGCTAATTATAGTCTTTATTCATCCCCTCTTGGTGAGAATATTCATGTCCCACTGCAGAAAATTTAGTGCATTTGATTAAGGAGGCTGCTGCAGGTTCTACTAGGCAATGTATCAATTATGCATCTTATTATTTTCTAAAATCTGAAAAAGAATTTGAAATCTCAAATATATCTGCCCCCAAGGGTTTCACATACGAGACTATGGAACTGTGTAATGAGCAATTTCTAATCCAAAATTCCTCTTGTATCATTACCCATCCCAACAGGAAGTGAAGTCAACTCTCTGGAATAATTGAAGGCGAGAAGTCTTAAGTCTCTGTGAGATCTCGTACACCAAGGCCGATGGATGGCGCCATCCTGTCACTTGAGAGTATTCAAAGAGTGAGGAATGCCAGTTCCCCTTCTTAACTCACAGAAAAGATCAACTGGGTTTGCATTTGTGTTAAAACTTGTAAGGAAGAAATGTTCATAATTTCCAAGATTTTAGTCCATGGTGCTCTGGCCCTCTAGACTTGGGCCTGTGGCAACACAGCAGATCATGGTGGGAGCATGTGCCAAAGAAGGCTGGTTCACCATGTGACTGCTGGGAAAGGAAAGAGAAAGAGAGAAAGTGCCCAGACTCCTAATATCCCCTCCAAAGGATATTCTCCCAAGGACCTAACTTTCTTCCTCTAGATTCTGCCTCTTAAAAGTTCTACAACCCCCTAGTAGCACCACAGGCTGGGGACCAATCCTCAACACATGGGCATTCCTGAGATAGTCCAAATCCAAATTTACAGCAGTATTGCTGGGCAGAATAACAGAGATTGAAGGATTTTGCCCTGAGTTGGCTTAAAATAAAAAAACCTATACATTTGACACTTGGTGGTTCTTGTGAAAACACTGGGAATTCCACCTGTTCACCCTGCAGAGATATCTTACCCATGCGTATAGAGCTTTAAGTCAGATTGAATGGAAGTCAAGGATCATTAGACGTTTGAGGACAAGAGAGACTAAATAAAACCAGCGGGAAAAGGAACTCTGAGTACAAGCATCCCCACAGCTGTAATTAATACACTCAGAAAGGCAAAAGATTATATCTATGAAATGAGAATGGCAATTTTACCTTTAAAATCTCCATAAAATAAACAGTACCAACATATTAGGGATATAACATGCCTGTATTCAATTGAAATCAAGACTGGGGGAAATCACTTTCAGAAAGTAGAACAAAAACACAAACACATGAAAAACGAGAAGAAAATACCGAAACCGAGGCACACAGTAGGGAAGTTCCAGGATATTGTGGATTTTTTTTTAAATGCCCTGGGAATTTTAACAAACATGCTGAATATAAAGAGTTAGAAGTGAAAAGCCACTAAGCACCGCTGTGTCACTAGACACTGGAAGATACAGGACTGAAAAAAATTAATCTCTAACCAGGATTGTATATCCATCTAATATATTGATTTGAATAATAGCATATAGGTATACAAACTTATTATAGTACCTTCCGGATGTCAGAGTAAGCTACACGAAGGGTGTACTTTCTCCACACATGTCTATGCCCTAGTCCTTGGAACTGGTGAGGATATTGTGTTACATGACAGAGGGAAAGTAAGGCTTCAGTAGGAATTAAGTTTTCTAATCAACTGATCTTCAGATAGAAAGATTATCCTTGAGTGACCAGTGTAGGCCCAATATAACCAAAAGGCAAAAAAGAAAAAAAAGTCAAAAAGAGAGAAGGAAGCAGGTTACAGTGAAATGATGGGCAAACAACTGTGCTGTCACCGATAGCTTTGAAGGTGGAGGAAAGAGGCCATGAGCCCAGGAATGTGGTGAGCCTCTTGAATCTGGAAAAGTCAAGGGCACTTTCTCCTTCACAGCATCCACAAAGGAATGTGGCTGTGTCCACATCCTACCGATACCCAGTGTCAGCCCAGTGTTGGACTTCCACTCCACAAAACTCGAAGAGAGTAGTCTTACTGGCTTACACCACTAAGCTATGATCATTTGTGGCAGGATCAATAGAAAACAAATATATCAGCTTTTTCTACTACAAGGTTACTCTTCTCAGCTCCTTTTCATACTTTTTGGAAGAAAGTTGCTCTGCACAATCCATCTGTAAGGATTAGGAGTCGTGTTCTACAACCATGGAGGTAAAATATCTACAGAAACTAGAATTCTTCTGTAGAAGAATGAACTACTTGAGGTAGGGTCACCTTCTGACTTAGCATTCTAATAATGTTCCTTTTTCACTCTCCTATTTCTATAATGCCTTTTCTCTGGAAACGGTGTTAACTCTTACAGATAAAAGAATGGACAGTTTCATCGTTAGCCATTTAATGTCCAGTAAACACTCCATGGGTCACCTTCTCTAGAAATGAGCTGGGCCCAATCAGGAAGAAGAATTGAGCTGGGGAAACCCGGGGCAGAGTGCAGATGCCGGGGGGTGTATCGTCACCAAAAGAAAAATATCTCATGTTGACTTTTTGACAAAATAAACACATCTCAAACATCTGCTGGGCTTTGGGCGTTTTGAATACTCCATGAGCTTGTTGTCACAGTGCTCAAAGTAAACAAGAATCCAAAGCAGATTGCGTTCAGCTCTTGCCTTTCGACAGGGCCAAATAATAGAGCTTTGATTTGTTTAAAAACTGAACTTCTTTAACTTCCTTGGCTGCCATTATGTTCCAATTTCCTTCGTTCTTTGTTTCTTTGCTTCTTCCTTTCTCTCTTCATCTCTTTCTTTTTTCTTTCTTTCTTTTTATGACGTGTCTTCAGTCTTGATTGTGTGGTTGAAGAATAATCAATGAACTGAAGAAACTATTGTTTCCTGTGATTTTTTTTCCTCAGGCAATGTCTTCTGAAAAAACTCTTACGGCCCTTGTTCCTCGCTATAATTGAAGTAGCAGCGGGTCTGGAGCCAGAATGCACCTGTGAGGCCAGCCAGACCTTGTACACAGTGCCCCTCACCTCTCTCTTCTTTGTTATCACATCTTCTCACATTCAGTGTAATTTATGTGTTCGTCTCATTCGTTTTCTATCCCCCCTCCTAGAATGTAAGCTCTCGGTGGGTAGGATTTGGTCTGAATTCCAGTGTGTATTATTTCAATAGGTGATAGAATGCTGCTAAGCAGGAAACCCGAGTCTGTTACTGAATCTGTAATAATGGCATACTAATAGTACCTAACTTGTTTGTTACGAGAGGAAATGACAGTGCGTGTGACACCCTGGAACACCCCAGTCAACTTGAACTTGAGCTTTCCCCAAGGATTCCAACGTCTGCTTCCTTCCAACGAGGGCACATGGGAGATAGAGATATATGGAGCAGAGAGAAAGCATTCATCAAGTTTTTTTTTTAATTTATTGGTGCATTGTAATCATACATCTTGATGAAGTTTAGGGGGATAGGGGTTTACATGCACACAGCACTCATTTAATCCCCCCCCCCTTCCCTATTTCCAGTGCTCAGCATAGGAATTGACTTTGGTAAGTTTATGATGTACATTTTGTCCATTGAGACATTTTCCTCTCTCCCCTCCCGTCTCCCACAGGTCGCCTTCTTCACTCATCCAAGGTTTTTCCTCCTTTGTCTAGAATTGCTCCTATTTTCCATTCTCCTCTTCTCCCTAATTTCCACGTATTAGGGAGAACATCCAACTTTTCACTTTTTATGACTGACTAATCTCACTTAGCATAATGTTCTCCAGTTCCCTCCATTTCCCTGCAAATGACATAATCTTGTTCTTCTTTATGGCTGAGTGAAGTTCCATTGTGTCCATATCCCATAGTTCTGTAAGCCACGCATCTGCTGATGGGCATCTCGGCTGGTTCCATAGTTTGGCAATTGTGAGCAATGCAGTATAAACATAGATATGGATGTATTACTCTGGTATTTTGTTTCCATTCTTTTGGGTAGATACCCAGGAGTCAAATAAGTGGGTCATATGGTAAGTTCATTCCCATTCTTCTGAGGATCCTTCACACTGTTTTCCAGAGTAGTTTCACTAATTTGCAATACCACCAACAATGTATCAGAGTTCCTACTTCTCCACATCCTCACCAGCATTTGTTGTTGTTTGTGTTTTGAATGATTGCCATTCTAGTTGGAGTTAGGTGAAGTCTCAGGGTAGTTTTGATTTGCATCTCTCTGATTGCTAATGATGTTGAACTTTTTTTTATACATTTATTGTCCATTTGTCTATTTGCATTTCTTTTTCTGTGAAATGTCTATTTAGTTCACTTGCCCATTTTTTGGTTGAGTTGTTTTTTTTTTCTTTTTTTTGTGTGTGTGTTCCATTTTGAGGATAGAAAAACCTAGAGGCATTCTACCAAGCAACACCCCAGCCCTATTTTTTTTATTCTTTATTTTGAAACAGGGCCTCATTGAATTACAAAAAGCATCACTAAGTAGTACCTGAGGCTGTTCTTGAACCGTAATCCTCCTGTCTCAACCTCCCAAATGCTGGGATTACAAGCGTGAGCCACCACGCCCAGCTTTTTCTTTTTCTTTTTGGTGGTGAGTTTCTTGAGTTCTCTGTATATTCTAAATATTAGTCCTCTGCCAGAGGATTAGCTGGCAAAATTTTTTTCTCATTCTGTCAACTCTCTCTTGAGGTTCTTGAGTTTTCCTTTGCTGCACAGAAGCTCTTCAGTTTAATGCAATCTCACATTTTGATATTCATTTTAATTTCTTGTGCCTTTGGAACAAGAAAACTTCCTTGTTGAGGAAGTTGTTACCTGTGCCTATGTATTGGAGTGTTGGTCCTATGCCCTTTCTATGTTCTTAGCTGCACAATTCACAATATCCAAACTATGGAACCAGCCATGATGTCTATCCTCAGATGAACGGCCGTAGGTCATGGAGAAGTTTGTTATCTCGTTCTAACCTAGTACTGCCCTAATTAGGGGATTTAGGAAGAACCTTTTGCTGCTTATAACTTAGCCAAGTCTGTCAGTCAGTCAACAAATATGATAGTTGCCGCCTGGCAGTATGGTGGAAATGGTGACATGTTAAAAATCAACAAGGCATTTTTCCAAAAATAATAATGATATCAAGAAATTATTCTTCAGTCATAACCTGAATAGCTTATGCTGTACACCAGTTCATCTCTCTTATTTCTTTTTTGATGGAAATAAAAATGGGTCTTCCTTCTGCAACAAAAACCCAAACAGAGCTCGCAAATAAACTCATTTGAATATTCAGAATATTCAAACCAATGAACCAAAATTTGCAAAGCTTCATTTCTGTAACACTCTGCAATTGAGAATGAATGATCTGACATTCAATGAAATACGGCACAAGAATGTTAACACCCGCTCTCTCTGGGGCACGGGAGCTCTTTGTTGTTGTTGATATGTCTATTTTTTTCTGCAGTGAGCATGCATTATTCATATGCTAATAATAAAAAGAAAATTTTTTTTCTTTGAAATGGCATTTTAGATCTTAGGGGTAATAGAAATTTTGCAAGTGTGTGCAAAGTCTTATTAGCTAAGTGCAACGAAGGAAAAGATAAAAAAAAAAGCAAGCCGGGGTTTAAAACATGAAAACAGGTAAATGCAGGTCATATAAAGAAGTAGGCGGTCAAGAGTTCAGTAAACAAACCCGTTGGTAACTCAAAGCATTTGGAAACAACTTTTCCTGGCCCTTTCTGATATCTTCTAATACGCGCTAGGATATCTCTGTGCCTAGGGACTGCCAGGCTATTGGCAGGGGGCAAAACACAGAGCACAGTTTTTACTAATAATATTTTACTTTAAAACGCCATTGATCTTCAGCTGCCTCTACAACTGCAAATCGGGGGCGAGTCACTTATAGGGAAAAACTGTGACATTTGTCTTTGAAATTAAGTGAAATAATACCCGCACTTCCTGCTTTGGGGAAATTTTATGTTAAGTCACCTCGACAGGCAGAGATGACAAAACACTGAGAAATATTTAAAGATTTCATTTCTCTTCCTGATAACGACAAGGTTCGTTTTGTGCTCTCAGAGGGGAAATCAGATCTGATTTACCGCCGGCTACCTTCGGGCCTCGATCCACATTTCCCATGCCTTAAACAGCCTCAGCGTGGCAATGACATTGCTGTCCTTTCACAACGGGGCTGATCAGCTGCCAAACGCCTGACAGATCATGGCGTGCTTCCATTTAGAGCTACCCTGTTTCTTTACCATGATAAAGCGCGATGCGTAGCGTGTGGCCACCTGTCATAATTTTATTGGCAGAAGGAAGCTTGATTTACACAACCTTTCCTTGAAAAGGGCAAACAGCATCAGCAAAAGGGGCAATGGACAACTATCAGGGCTCTTCTGCTCTTGTTCTTTCCCGTTGGCTTTGTTTTACCCAAACAGCAAAATATCCACACCTTTTCCTGTCTGAGAACAGCTCAAGTAAGATTTTTAAGAAAGCCCAGGAGAGCGAGCATCTGAAAAGTAACCCTGACCAACCTTACTCTCATAATCCGCAAATTACTATTCTGATCCTGAGTCCCAAGCAGACCAGCAGTAAGCTAAGAGGAAGCATCGGTGAACAGGCTGTGAATTTAAATGGCTCACAGAAAAGGAATTAAAATGTTTAATCATTCTACCAAGCCCCAGCTCATAGGTGTTAGAAAAGCCAGTGAGGGCTGCCTAGATTGAATTATTGTTTGCAGCAAAGATAGTTTGCAGCTCTTCGAAGGTAAGCACGGATAATATTTCATTGTTTTCCATTTTCTCTTCAAGCTGGATCCAGGATATTCGAAAGTATGATGCAGAGTAAAATCCCCAGGGGCGCATCCCACACCTGTGTCTGCCCCCGAGCCACCATGACAGCCCATTTGGATTTTCCTGTGTGGCGCTGCCATAAATTCCCAATGATAAGATTTGGAAGGGCATGGGGAAGGCAAAAGAAACCTGCTGTGTTGTTGAAGAGACACGAAGATCAAGGGCATAACTATTCATCAATGTCCCCCTCTTGCATAACTTAGGGCAGGAAGTAAGAAAACTGTTTGGGAAACTGGGTTCATGGTGCAACAAAGCTCTGGACGCGTCACTCCAAGGAAGCGATGCACAACAGCAAGATGAGGGCTAATGTTAATACCAGGACTAATTGATTTCCCATGTTTCCCTTTCTGAAGCCTGTAAATGCTTGAGAGAGCCATCTCAAACTTATGTTGCCCTTCTACTCGAAATTATTACGTCTTTGAAGACCATGCATTCCCAATCCCCTATTTTTTATTCTTTATTTTGAAACAGGGTTTTGATAAGTTGCAGAGGGCCTCACTAAGTAGCTGAGGCTGGCTTCAAACTCGTGATCCTCCTGTCTCAGCCTCCCAAGTACTGAAATTACAAGCATGTGCCACCATACCCGCATACCCGGCTTGTAATCTTCTTTTTTTTTTTTATGCAAGCAGATAATCATAAGAGTCTGGTCTCCTACTATATAGCTTCTCTCTATAAACCATATTTATATTTGCTATTTCTATTTCTCTCTTTTCTCTAGAAGACAGCTTTACTTAGAACAGCCAGTAAATACAGGAAACTAAGATTGAAATGGGACTGACAAAAATGAAAATTCTAAGAACTTTAATAAAACAGTTTTTTGTTATATATAACAGGTTTTTGTTAAATATATATATTCATATTATATATTATAAATACATATTCATATATTATAATATAAATACATTATAAATATATTATATATTTATTACCTATATATTATATATTATATATTATTTTATTTACATATCATATTTTTATTTTATTTATATTTATTTATATTATTATATATTATATATTTACATATTGTTTATATATTATTTATATATAAATAATATATTATAGATATATTTATAAATATATATATACTTATATAACAAACCTGTGATCCTCACATCTCAGCCTCCCAAGCACTGGTTACAGGCATAGATAGGCCAACCGTACCGAGCGTCCCACTCTTCTTCAAGTTCAAACTCCTTATTTTTACCGAAAGACCTTTCATGATATGGTCTCTGCTCACTTTTCCACCTAACCTCACACTCCTCCTTTCCCCTCCTGTTATATTCAAGGAACACTGGTCCCTCGTTCACTCTGAAGAGCGAGGTCCCTTGCCGCCCCTGAGCACACTGTTTGCGTTGCCCAAGCCCCTCCCCATCAGCCGCAGCTCTCTCCATCTGGCTCACTCCTTTCTTGTACTAACAGTTCAAGTGTCAGTACTTTGGAGACCCCGCACCCTGTCCCCTCGCCCCAGGCCTCATCCTTCCCAGACCTACCAGTTCTCCCCATTACACACTTTCCTGGTGCAATCCACATTTTCTTTATTTTTCTTCATAGCATTAATTACATCTATAATTAAATAATCTTTTCTATTTTTAACGTCTATCTCCACGGCGACAACTTTCAGTTACAGTAGCCATGATGTCGCTGTTGTTGACATTACGTTGGTGAACTGCTGATTGCTTAATGTAGCTCAGACAGTCGTGTTTCAGGTTCAGTATTTCCGCGAGAGATTCTTTTAAGGCAAAGACATTCAACATTAAAAGCTCTCCCTATCAGTCATATTCATATTTGCTATTTCTATTTCTGTCTTTGCTCTAGAAGACAACTCTACCTAAAACAGCTAATAAATATAGGAAATTCAGATTGAGATGAGGAGGAGACTAACAAAAAAAAATTCGAGGACTTTCAAGGGAATGGTTTTCTTTGTTCAAAGGACACGTAAGGACAAGATCTGACACCTACATTTTCAGTCCTTGAACCTCTAGAGATAAAGACACGGTGTCCGTTCCATTCAAATATCGCCCTCTTTGCTGAAGGAGCTCACAAAAGGAGTTCATTAGTGCCACCTGGGCTGACAGGTTTATGGTCCCACCATTCTATCCGCTAATAAATGAACTGATGATATGAATCAAATTCACTAAAATCTCTGTTCATCTCAAATACATTGTAAGAAATCAAAGTCAGGATGATGTGCTTCATAGTATTTCAGATGTAATAAAAGCCCAAAGCTCTCACTGCAAAATGAGAATTATGTGCACTGAACTATCTTATTTAACCCAAAATATTTGGGGGGCTAATAGCCCATAGCACACTGCTCGTCAAAATGGACCGAGATTAAAAAGGCATGGTTTAAACCAGGGACTGACTCTGCTGCTACTCCATGCCTGTTTCTGCCTCCCAGAGAATCCAGAGAAGCACTTGTGCCCCCAGACACCCTACGTGCCTTTCCCTTGGAAGCCACTTCAGTCCTTCCTGCCATCTGACAGACACTTATATAATTTTTTATTTCCTCAATTGATAGGAATTCAATGTGTATTCAATAAATGTTCATGGCATCCATTGCTCTAGGTTCCGTGGAAAATTAAAATATAAAATGTAACACAGTCACAGTTTAAAATCTGGGTAACCAGCCAAGATGTCCATCAACAGATGAATGGATTACAAAACTATGGGACATGTGCACAATGGAATTTTTACTCAGCCAGAAAGAAAAACACAATTACTTCATTTACAGGGAAATGGATGAAATTGGAGGACATTATGCTAAGTAAGATCAGTCAGTCACAAAAAATAAATTGGATGCTCTCTCTATTATGAGAAAGCTAATGAGAAAATGGGTCATAGGAGGATCCTTAGACAAAGAAAGATACAATAGATGAACAAATAAGGCGACTTAACTGAGGGGATGGGAGGAGGAAAAGGGAAAATCTCTAATGCACATGATGTACTTTAACAAACTTATCAAAGTCAATCACCAAGCTAAACATGAGGAGGGAGGGGGAGACAATGGAGTGGGAACTGGGTAAGGGCTAATTGGGTGATGTGTGCGTGTATGTCTCCACCATCTTGCATCCCATTAAGATGTATGAATACAATGCACCAATAAAATTATAGTATCATTTGTAAAAAATTATTTATTTAAATATTTATTATATTATTATATTATATTATAAATAAATAAATAAAATCTGGTTATCAATTTCATATTTATAACTTTCACACATACATGTAAAAAAATTAGCAGACAACTATTTGTAAGGGTAGATGATCTTTTGATGTAGATTGCATGCTGGGCTCTAAGTAAGCTGCAGAATAAAAGGAAGTCTAAGAAATACCCTTGGAAGAACATAAAAAATTAAGTGGTTATGTAGTATCTACACCTATATCTTGTTTAAGTGTGTCGGGCTGAGAAGAGAGGAACAGATCAAGTTGGCCAATGGTTGAAAATAGTAAGAGAAAATATAAGGTAGGGGTCACATCAAGAAAGATTTTAAATACTAAAATGAGAAAATTCTGAATTACATTAACAGGAATAAAAAAGTGATATAATCATTTTGTTTTGTTTGTTTGCAGTACTGGGGATGGAACACAGGAACATTTTACCTCCAAGCTACACCCCAGCCCTATTTTTTATTCTTTGTTTTGAAACAGGGTCTCACTAAGTTGAGAAGGGCCTCACTAAGTAGCTGAGGCTGTCCCCGAACCACGATCCTCCTGTGTCAGCCTCCCAAATGCTGATTATAAATGTGTGCCTCCGTCTACAAGATTGTTTTGGGTATCTAGAGTCCATATTCCATATCAGGATAGATTTTTTCTGAAAAATAAATAAATAAATGTATGATCGTTTCATCTAAAAAAAAAAAGAGGAAAAAATATTCTCTGGTAAAAAAGAAAGCAAAAAGAAATATTGAAATGTTATCCTTAAGTCATCAAAAGCTTGGTATCAGACAAATGAAACTGTTACGTGAGATTATCATCGTTAATATTGGATAAATTGCTATAAAACTAGATGTCAACCACTAAGCCAAGCATGGGAAGGAGTGATGGGGAGGGAACAGAGTGGGGATCGGGTAGGGGCTAACTGGGCGATGTGTGCATGTATGTCTACAAAAGTATTTTCTTTATACCATTATGATGTATGAATACAGTGTACCAAAAAAAGTCCATAAAAAAATAAACGTGTGCCTTCACACCCAGCAGAAAGTGAGATACTTTTAATGAGAGTAATATAATAAAAATTATACTATAAGAAAATGACAGATTAAAAATGGTTGTGCAACATTGGGAAGAAAGTTGTTATTATAAGTCTAAAATGATTAGTGTAGAGAAAAATGCTAATAAGTGATGTAGTCATTATGAATGATCCGGAGAAATAAAACTCTATAGATTTCAGAGGCAAGCAAATTAAAAGAGATTTTAGGAGAAATAGATATCAAAGAGAAAAAGTTGTCTGACATTTTTATACTTAGAATTGGGGAAAATGGCTTTTATCTCTTTTTTTTTTTTGGTGGTACTGAGGGGTGGAACCCAGAGGCTTTCTACCTCCGGGCTATACCCTCAGACCTATTTTATATTTATTTGGAAACAGGGTTTCACTAAGTTGTTGAGAGCCTCATTCAGTAGCTGAGCTGGCTTGAACCTGAGCGATCCTCCCATCTCAACTTCCCAAGTGCTAGGATTACAAGCATGCTCCACCACGCCCAGCAGAAAATGACATTATAACCACCAAACTTGGAGAATTGGAGGAGGACATCTATTTGGAAAGTACACGAGTTTTGCTTTCAGTGTTTTGCAATAAAAATGGAAATTCAAATGGATTCACAAATTTTTGGAGCTGAGACACTATATGTCAAGCATGGTTCAAGTGCCTTGTAGGATTAAAAAATCCTTTCCACGATACGCGAATACTTTCTGGGCTTTGGGACACTATTAGAAATCCCTTTCTTATGTTTAATTAATATTTATTCTACTATAACTTTCACCTAAAATTTCAACTTTCTAGAACAACACTGAACAAGAATATTTCCTCTTCCACGTGATAATTCTTCAAATATATGAGCATTGTAGCATTTCCCTTTAGCTGTAGCTTTTCCAGAATTAACTGTTTTTTCAGGTTTAGCTCGTTAACATAACTTAAAATCTCCTTCTTTATTAACACATAAATAGGCCATCACAATATCTCCCAACTATGAGATTTACTGATCCTCTTTCCATAATATAGTTTTTATGATATTCTCTTTCAAGAAAGGACAGAAAATTTCCTTTTCTGTGACAGCAAAAAATATAAAAACTGCATTCTAAACCAAAACATCTTAAGTAAATCCAATGAAAACCCAAGTCCAGCAAATCTGAGGAATTTGTGTTTGGGCTTCTAACTTAAATAAAAGAATAAATTTGAAAGAATCAAATTCAATTTTTCAAAGGGTTGTAATTTTCTACTTGTATTCCTGCCACAAATTTAGCAGGCTATATGGATTTTAGAAAGATTTTTGTCATTATTGTCTGATATTTTTAAACAATTCATTTGCTTCTAAATCTTGAAGTGCATTCATGAAAATGAAAAATCCATTTAAGTATCTATTATCTCCAAAAAGAGACTGGGTTTGATGAAACCTCCATACAACTAACAAATCTTTGCCTTCCCAAATGATTTTTGCTCTGACATTTATGCCTCAGAAAATAAATTGTTATTTATGACGCTCATACTAATATATATCTACATTAAAAGTTTCTCTAAGGAGTTTAAAATCTTTTTTTTTTTTTTGCTTATTCTACAGTACCTCCCATTTGTAAAAGTCAGAAAACCATACCTTTGTTGTTCCAAGTGAGAAAGTGTTAGAAAAGCCCAAGCCCATCAAAGCAAAAGCCTATTCAGTGTGCCAGTAGTCCGAAAATACTCATGAATCAACACTCCTGTGATGTTTAATCTTTCCAATTCGGTATCAGCGCCTCATAAAATTAAAAATCTTAAAAACAAACATATACCCTGTACTGCATGTACCTACTATATGACCAGTGTTACATGATATGAAAGAAGTTAGCTCACCCCAAATCTAATTGAGAAGATAGGGTTTGAAACTAAGAAATAACTTGAGACTCTTATGAGAGACAATATAATAACTTGTTTAGGGAAAGCAGTAGCTAAATTACAGGACAAGAAATAAAAAGAAATCTGTTTTATTTCCTACTCTGCAACCAACCAGAAGCTGGTTATTTATCCCACTTGTAAAATGCAATAAAACCGCATACTACTATCCTATCCCAGTAGGCTAGGTGAGGATTAATCTCCTGTAGGTGTCTGGAGTTTCACAAATGTTGTTGTGATATACAAATTGCACTACCTTCAATTTCCTTTTATAACACATTCATGGGCTTTACACACTAGAGGGTACCTTCTGCTGTCCGGATAGTACATCAGCATGCACTCAACATCCCTGCTCAGTATCTCCTGAGGATTAGCTGGAGATCAAGCTAAAAATATTGTTCAGTGATTGCACATTAAATCACACAAGGTTGAGATGTACAAGGTCCCCATTTACTTTAGTAACACAAAATTAACCTTGTAGGTGCGAAATTACAGTATTATTTTATAATTATAGCTATATTCTCTGTATTTATGAGATATTACAAAATACCTGACCTTCCCAATGTAGGTTAGCTAATTATTTTGTACCTAGCAGGAGCAAGTTCATTAAACCTGCATCTCAGTAGAAGTGTGGCTAACACTTCTTCATCTTACCAGCTTCTATTACCATTGTTCATGACACATTAATTAAATTTCATATTGAAGCATGAATATAGAATTGAAAATACTCAAGTGCACCCCAGTGACTATTAGTTGTTTATAGTATCAGGCATGAAGTGTAAAAGGGCTATAAATAATGTTGTATTTATTTATCTCCATGTTTTTCTGTTTTATTGGCCTCTTCTAGACTATATGCTACTTTGAGGTAGGGAAATTTACTTTTTAAATTCATACTTGCAGTCTCAGCTCTTAGAAAGGTACTTTGCACATGGGAGGCAAATAATAAATATTTGTTGTATGCTGGAACAAAATTTGGATGGAAATAAAGAGATACAGACTTTTCAATACATTGTGTTGTTAAGTGAATAGAACACTATCTGTACTTTGGTCAGGTTTGAATACTTTAGACATATTTACATAGGTTTAAACAATTATAAATCTAAAATCAGAGATTTCAATCTAACCAAGCTATGTTTACTTGTCTTTCCTTTTTGTGGTCATTAATTAAAGAGTCTGGTAGAGGGCAGACAACTAGACAACAATATATACCACATTATACCATATTTGTCAAGAAATTAAGTATTCTTAAAATAGAGTCAAGGTGTGGAGTTATTTCACATTAGGGCAAATTTAGAAAGATATAGAAATCATTCCTTCTTATGCTTTAATTTCAAATATTAATTTTGGAAAGAAAACTTCATTGTTCAAATGTGTATAAGCCACTTAAATAAATAAAAATGAAACTAAGAAAGACATTTTGAAAATCTAGAACTAGAAAATTCTCCCTGGCCATCAAACTATCTTTCCTTAAGTTTTTCTCAACTCTGAACTGTGTTTTCTGTATCTTTTTCTCTTATAAAGTTCACAAAAACCATTTATTTGCTACTTTCTTTAACCGAGCAGAACTCGTAGTAAGCCGGTACTTCTAATCTGAAAGTTTAGGTTAGAGAATGTTAATATATATAGTAAATATAATATAATACATATAATATATTTAATAGAAATTCTTTTGCTAAAATAGGAGATTCCGTGGCTCACATATTAAGATATAGTGAGGAAATTAAGTGAACTATTCTAAAAGAACCTTCTTTTTATCATGTGCATTCCATACATCCTTGTAACACTGGCTCACAATTTGACATGATTCAAGTAAGATGTTAATTATTTTTAAATAATTCATTTAATTTCCACCAAGAATAAGAAAATTAGATGTTAGAAATGAAATAAAGAAATTTGATCTTGAAGAGCTTAAACTAAATTTGTAGAAACAACCCATAGACCAAATAAATAGCCAATAAGTGCAAGCCATACTCCATTCAACTTCATTCACTGAGTGTGTAAATTCTTTAGAACAAAAGAACTAATGATTAATAATGGAACCGGCTTCATGGATTTGCAGGACCAACCTGAGGCTTTGTGGGTTACCATAGATCAGGATCAGCTTCATTTCACATTCACCTATGCGAGCAATGGCACTGCCTACAACATCCATATTGAGACAGTGGTGATAAAAGCCAGGAAAATGATCAATGACCGGGTCATCAGAGTTGTCCCATGACAACGGAGGCACTTGTGCATTCAATCCATGTGTGGGTCAGCTATCCATTACTATGACAAAATGCCTGAAATGGTTCACTTAAAAAGAGGAAAGGCTTACATTGGCTCTTGGTTTCAAAGGTTTCAGTCTGGTCACTTGGCCTTGTTGCTTTGTGGCACAGTGTGTTATGATAAGACCACATGGTGGCCAGGAAACAAAAGGAGGGAGAGGAAGAGCACAGGGTCCAAATTTTCTCTTCAAAGGCATATTCCAAGTAACCTAACTTCTTTCCACCAGACACACCTCTTAAAGGTTCTACCACCTTGTAATAGCACCCAGACTGGAAGCCAAACCTTCAACATATGGGCCTTTGTCAGGGGGGCATCCCAACCATAGCAATCCCCTTCAATTTTCTCTCTACTTTATATAAATTCACTTTATTTCTAAGTAGATACAAAGTAAAATGATATTAAATGTCAATAAATAAATTAAAATATAGTATCTTTATTTAGAAGCTCAGAAATTTAGTACAATTGATTCTCCATCTTCTTTTCTCACCGCTAGACTGAAGCATATCTTTTTTTATTATTCATCCACATTGAATGTCAGAGTGGATTTGCACTGGTATTGTGATCAGAGAATTTAATCAAACTGTAATTAAGAAAAAAGAAAAACTCAGCAATGAATTTGCTTTTCTTCGGGAAGTTAAATTGCAGGTAGAGAAATAGTTCTGTTTTTCCTTTTCTCCTTTAGAACTCTGAAATTCGGTATTAATTCACTGATTCTGCTTTTTGACATCTCAGTCCTTGAAGAAGCATCCTTCGGGGGTTTGGGCCTTGGAAAACAACAGCAATATCAAGAACTACAACTTGGAACTACTGTAAATATAAAAATAAGAAAATTCAAGAGAGCAAGCATTACTAAGAGGCACCGAGCAGGTAAGATTTAGCATACTATAACATCTAAAACATCACTGTGTGTTTATTCTAGAACACTTACAACAAAGCTTTCTTTGTTTCAGTTATAAAATCCTGACACTCTTCTCAATTGTATTTGTATGATGTCCATTGAACTAATGTGACCAGGGACAAAGAAAACTTCCAGCCATATTTGCTTGATAAGTTCCATCCAAAAGCAGATAAAAAAAAAAAAAAAAAAAAAAAAAAAAAAAAAAAAAAGGCTTGAGCCGGCCAGGCAACAGGACAGGAGCTCTCTGAAGGGAAACTCGGCTTTCCGACACTCGAAGTACAACCCAAAAGAGGGAATGGAGGTGGTAAGGCATCCTTGGCCCTACAGACTTCTCACCCCAAAGGGAGAATGTGGCCAAAGGAATAGCTAAGGGCAGCCTCTAAGGAACAGAAGAGGGACATCTAAAGAAGGAGGAACTGTGTTCCTCATAGAGACCCAGGATCCTCGTGTATTACATATACTTGTAATCAAAATCCCAAATGCTTTATTCATCCCAAATCACCAGCAACAAATATAATATTTTTTCTCCTCGGGACATTGTAACTTGTATTAAAATGATGTACAGTCACAAACATATCAAAGTCAGTCACTAAGCCGAACACCCAGAGGGAGGGGGAGGGAATGGGGTGGGAAATAGAAAAGGGCTAATTGTGAGCACTTATGTCTCTACCATCCTGCACTTCATCGAGATGGACAATTACAATGCGCCAATGAACTCAAAAAAGGAACTTCATTATAAATACCATAATGGTGCAAAAGGAAGGACAGAAAAAGTGACTCAATGGGAAACAGACGCTATGGAACATCTGCTCACATACTGCTTCAAGGCAAATCTTGATCAGCATATTTAAAGAACACAGGTGGACTTGAAAATAGGCTGCTCAGCGGCAGCGGGAAGGATTGGTCCATAGTCCAATAAATTTAGCTTACATTAAGTTAAACATTGAACGTTTACTGATTTCTTACTGATGTATGTTTTAATCCTCCAAGAAAAATCCTAGAGTATATAGTGTTCCTTAAAGCTATTAGAATAAGAAATATTGTTTAAAATGGCATCTAACTGATTTAGTGAGTCTTAGAACACATGTTGGAAATGGTGTATGGGAAATGTGTTGTCTGTGACTGTCAAAAACTGTTACAAACTGTGACTTAAAAGATAGTAGAAACCCAGTATGGTGGAGCAGACCTGTAATCCCAAGCCTGGGAGGCTGAGATGGGAGGACCAGCTTCCAGGGCAGTCATAGTAATTTAGCTTGACTATGATCAACTTAGCAAGACCCTGTTAAATACATAAATGAAATAAGTAAATGGCTGAGGGTGTAGCTCAGAGGTAGAGTGCCCTGGGGTTCAATTCTCAGACCCCCCCCCCCAACAAGGCAATGGAAATTTCTTTGTGTTTCCATGGGTCAGGAACTGGGGGCAGCCTAAACTTAGAGATCCTGACTCCAGGGTTCTCATGCGATTGTGGTTTAAATGTCAGCCCAAACTGGGTCACAGCCTCATGGAGGTTTGACTGAGACCAGAGCAGTCACTGCCCAGGTAGCTCACCTATATGACTGGTAATTTGGTGCCAGTTGTTGATAGGTTTATGGGAAGAGACTGTGCAAGGTAGTGAATACCCAAAGGGAAAGCCATCAGGGGGCCATTGTGAATTCACTAGCACAGATAACGTCTATGAACTCTTCAAGTTGTAGGATTTTATAATTGTAGGGAATTTAGAATCATTACTAATGATAATGAAATACATTCAATGGAAAATGGACTAAATGTAGATGTCTAGAACATCACTATAACACACAGACTATTGGCTCCTGGAAGATGTCCACCTCCTAATCCCTATAATCTAGAAACATATTGCCTGCTATATAACAGGGACTTTGCAGATATGATTAAATTAAGGACCTTGAAATGGGAAGAGTGTCTTGGATTATCAAGGTCAGCCCAATATTAGCACAGTGTCCTTGAGATTGCACAGTCTCTTGGGATGTGCTCAAAGAGAGATGACTAATGGAAGAGAGGACCAGACAGAAGACAGGTTGAGAAGGATTTGGTCTTGGACTTTGCTGATTTTGAAGATGGAGCAGGAAGGATGTCAAGGAATTTGGGTGGTATCCAGGAGCTCAAGGACACAAAAAACAAATGTTCCCCTAGGGTCTCCAGGAAGGAACCCAGACTTCAGCGGCCTTGAATTTTGCAAAGGGAAACTCTCATTGAGCTTCTGATTGAAGAATTTGAACACATACATTAGTACCATGTGAAGCCACTAAATCTGTGGTAATTTGTTATAGTAGCAATAGGAAAATATACGATCACTATAGAAACTTAATTTTTAAACAGTTTACTATATTAAAATCTTGAATTGGCTGATTATTCAACACAGAGAATACTACCGAATGCAATTTTAGTTTCTGCATCACTAGCATTTCATTTTCTTTTCTTACGCGAACACGCGAGGTTTGCCTTGAGACCATACTGATAAAATCAAAACCTCTTGAGTCAAAATGTATTGTAGCGAGATCATTTTGAAGGACATATTTCACCTCTCAGGAGACTACACTGGATTTCATTTTTAACAACAGTTCTTCCATGAACTGTTAAAAATAGATGAGATTTAAGAAATTCAGTGATAGGTTTTAAGTAAAGTAGAAAGTTGAAAATGCATACCAAAATTGTGTAAAAATTGAGCATATAAAAATATTTCAAACTATTTCATATCAGTATTGGGTTTAAATCAGAATAGAAAAAATAGAAAAAGAGAGTAACTTGAACAGTAAGATGTATTTACGATTATTTATAATTTATAGTGTTTGTATTTGAATGCCCAGAGATAATATACCATGAGTCTTGAGAAACTATAAAAAATTCTATGATTTAGTCACTAACCTCAGAATATGGACAACCTAAACGAGAATACAACACAAAATATTAAACATTAAAATTACTGTTAAAATTAACAATAAGGAAGATAGAAGACAAGCAAATTATTAACTTCCAAAGAAATTACTAAAAAAATAAATTATATAGGACTTCATATGAAGGAAATACAATCAGGCAAGACAAGGAAAAATACCATAATGTAGATGTTATTTTATGCAAGAAATTGTATAATGCAAGGAGAGAAGGTACTCTAAACAGCCAACTTAGATATGAAAATATTTTACTATTATATTACTATTATATGAATTGCTCTGTATTAGGATTATTGATTACCTGTTTAGAAACTCTTAAGGACAAGACCATTTCTCACATTGGTACTCCATAACTTATTATTTATTTATTTATTATTTATTTTGTGGTACTGGGGATGAAACCCAAAGGCATTCTAACTCCAAGCGATACTTCCAGCCCTATTTCTTATTCTTTATTTTGAAGCAGGGTCTCACTGAGTTGCAGAGGGCCTCACTAAGCATCTGAGGCTGGCTTCGAAGCTATGCAATACTCCTGTCTCAGCCTCCCAAATGCTGTGATTACAAGTGTGTACCACCACACCCGACTCTTGTACTCCAGAATTTAGAAGAGCCCCAAGCAATTGTACAAACTCAATATTTTAGCATATATGTATATGTATATATTGTGTATGTTGCATACAAGGTGATATTTTGATGTACATACACATGGTGAAATAATTATTTGGGGGGGGCAATGGGGATGGAACCCAGGAGCATTCTACCTCTGAGCTACACCACCCCCAGCCTGATTTTTTATTCTTTATTTGGAAACAGGATCTCACTGTGTTGCAGAGGGCCTCACTAAGTAGCTGAGGCTGTCCACAAACCACCATCCTCCTGTCTCAGCCTCCCGAAGGCTGGGATTACAAGCATGTGCCATCACTCCCAGCTGGAAATAATTAGTCTTGGTAAGCACATCAACATACCCGTCACCTTCTGGAGGCGTGTGTGTGTGTGTGTGTGTGTGTGTGTGTGTGTGTGTGTGTGTGTCAGAGCATCCAAATCTCTATTTGAAAATATTTAATAAACCAGGTGTGGTGGTGTACGCTTGTAATCCCATGCTTGGGAGGGTAAAACAGGAAGATTGTAGGTTCAGGGCCAACCTCAGCTACTTAGTGAGACCCTCCACAAGTTACTGAGATCTTGTTTCAAAAATAAAGAATAAAATTGGGGCAGAGGGGGGTATAGATTGGAGTTTGAAGGCCCCTTGGTTCAATCCCCAGTACTGAAAAAAAAAAGAAAGAAACTGTTCAATATCTCATACAGTATTCTTGAGAGTCCTCCTACAGCACATCAAATCTCTAGAGTTACTCATCTTAACTCAAGTTTAGACCCTCTGCCCTACATCTTCTCATTCCCTCCCTTCCTTCCTACTTGTGGTCACGGTTCTGTTGTTTCTATATATTTGGCTAGTTTAGGTTCAACTTAAGTGAGGCTGTACAGTACATAATTTCACATTTCGCTTAGCATAATGTTCTCGAGGTTCATTTATGTTTTCACAAATAATAAAATCTATTCTTTTTTGGTGGTATTGGGGTTCCTGGAAACCCTTCTACCTCCGGGCTACACTCACAGATCTATTTTATACTTTTTTAAATTTGGAAACAGGGTCTCTAAGCCAGAGAGAGACTGGCTTGGAACCAGCACAATCCTCCTGTCTCCGCCTCCCAAGTGCGGGGATTACAAGTGTGCACCACCATGCCTGGCTAATAGAATCTTTTTTTTGATGTTGAATCTTTTTATCATATGTATGTATGTGTGCATGCATGTGTGACAGTATCTTTATCAATCCTTTGTCAATAGACACTTGAGTCGTTTCCATATCTTGCCTATTAGAAATAATGTTGCAATAAATAGAATATACCTATCTCTGTGAGGAATTGATTTCATTTCCTTTGGGTATATACCAAGCAGAGACATTCATGGGTCATTTGGTAATTCTATTCAATAAACTTTTAGTGGGTAAACCAGAAGACTTTTAGTGAAAAAAAAAATTATTGCCACAAAGTAAGTTTAAAAGCATTTTACAAAATGAATTAAGTTAAAAAATACCTAGACGGCTCTTAGAAGGTTGTGTTAACTTCTGTCAAGAAGATAATACAAATATGATCTGAGGGTTGAAAACAAAAAAAAAGGACACAAGACATCAATAAGAAAGAAATTATCGAATCTGGTAAATCATTAGATGTTGCGGCAAAGGAGGACTGGAGATGAAGTTTGGGGATTTTGGTCCAACGTCACTATGGTGATGATGCCAGTTAACGAGACTATGGAAACGAAGAGGGAGAATTGTGAAGAAGGATGTTCAGTTGGTTTCCAACATGCTGTGTGACTATAAAACACACAAAACACATATGGTCAGAAGGAACATGTTCCCGTAACCCAGGAAGGAAGATACAAACTGCAGAGCTGTGTGGCATCAGCATCATTTCAGCCATGAGAGGAGGGGAGATTATCAGTAAACATGTAGAAGGAAGAGAATAAGAACACAACATTGGGTGTGATGCCTCAAACCTGTAATGCCAGTGACTCAGTAGACTGAAGCAAGACCATCACAAGTTTGAGGCCAGCCCAGGCAATTTATCAAGACTCTGTCTCAAAATAAAAAGTAAGTATGGCTTAGTGGCAGGGTACCCCCTGGTTCAATCACCAGTACCAAGAAGACAGAGGAGGAGCAGGAGGAGGAGGAAGAGGAGGAGGAGGTGGAGGGAGGAGGAAGGAGAAGGAAGAGGAGGAAGTGAAGAAGGAAGAAGAAAAGAAAGAAGAGGAGGAAAAGACTCTGATGAAGGAGATGGAGAAACAGCAGCCCGTGGAGGATGGAGAAGTCCAATAGGTCCTCTATCAGGCCAAATGCTTTAAGACAGAAAGCAAGCTGTCTGGTTTAGGAAGTGCTTCTGGTTTTGTGTTAGGTGGTTTTGTGTTAGGCTACTTAGGATTTTTTAGAGAATTCTCCCCAGGAATGATTTAAAAGAGCAATTAACATTAGGTATTGATATTATTTTTATTATTATTATTTATTATTATTTTGCGGTACTGGGGATGGAACTCAGTGGCATTCTACCTCCAAGCCGTACCCCCAACCCTATTATTATTATTATTATTATTTTTGGTGGTACTGGGGTTCCTGGAAGCCCTTCTACCTCCACGGGCTACACTCCCAGACCTATTTTTACATTTTTATTTGGAAACAGGGTCTCCTAAGCCAGCACACGCAGCTGGCTTCGAACCTGCGCGATCCTCCTGTCTCTGCCTCCCAAGCGCAGGGATTACAAGAGTGCGCCACCACGCCCGGCTCCAACCCTATTTTTTTTATTCTTTATTTTAAAACAGAGTCTCACTGTGTGGCAAAGGGCCTCACTAAGTAGCTGAGACTGTCCACAAACCACAATCCTCCTGTCTCAGCCTCCCAAATGCTGAGATTACAAGCGTGCGCCACCACGCCCAGCTTTTTAACATTAGGTATCTAAAAAATCTTTTTGATCCTGAAACATAGATCAGAAGTTGACACTGTGAAGCTGAAATAATGCAGCACACCCCATATGCTCTCCCAGGGATTTCTCCAGGGTGTGTACCCAAAACAGCCCTAAGTATCCAAAGGAATTGCTAATGGCCCTAGTGCCCAGCTTGTAAGCTCAGTGTGTGAGCTGGAGAGTTGGGTTACCCACACCTGGAATCCAGTGAAACTAGGAATTAGAAGAACTCAGGACTCAATTGTATCCTGGTGGGACAGAGATCTACAATCAATGAAGAATCAGGTTCTTCTAGGAGGAAACTTAGCTCAGTGTGGACGATTCTCCTTCCTTCAGGGCACCTAATGTCCGAACCACAGAAAAATAGAACAGCCACTCTCCCTCCGCCCCCATCAGATAATCAAAAGAGTGACAACCATCTCTAATATGCATCGTTAGATAGGAGAGAAATGGTTTCTGCAAGGATAACTGCTACCTTTACCAAATTTACAATAATGATTTTTGGTAATATGAAAACATGTTAAATTAGAAAGACTTTGGATTAAAAAGGTGTCTCTTACATGCCAGCAGATAAAGCATGCTTCCTCTCCTCATGCTGACATTTTTGTCAACACACTCTGCTAATTATTCAGGATAACATTTTTCATAATTGGCAAGGCCGTGCCCTGTGCACGAGCTTCTTCAGTGAATGCTGGAAATTGCTAAATACAATTTATGTAATTTATTTTTGTCAATGACCTTATTAGAGCTTCCACTGGCAAACTGGGTTTGTGGGTGGGTGTGGGTATTAAAATGCAGTCTTGACTTTTTTTTTAAAAAATGAAGTTATATAACTTTACACTTCATAAATTTAACAACCAAAATGTTATCTGTAATAAGCATTTCGAGGAAGCGCTGTTCTGCCACTGTCTGGTTTGATGGGAGCTGATTAGATAATGGTTTTTCTCATCTCTGTGTTGCTACTGATATTGGCCCCATTCCAGTTGGCTGCTAAGGTGCTAAACACTTGCAAACAAAAATTACCCATAAACTTGTGACAGGGTTCTCTGGGTTCATGGACACAGATCACTGCACATCTGGATGGGTTGTTTTGGCTGAGTTTATAATGTCATATCCCTTGTAAACATGATTCACCTGTCTCTCAATCTAACAGACAATTTTTGAAACTAAAGCATTTATTTTCTCCCAGAACTCAGAAGTGGCATATTATTTACCGAAATTGAACCCACAGACCACTGAAACATTCCAGGATTTCAAGTATTTTCCCTTCAGAGACAGTAACTCTTTATTTAGTCAAATTAGAAGAAAAATCCATTTTATTTTGGCATAATCAAAAAGTTAAAAAGAAGGGGGGGCAATAAAATCATTGAATAGTCGAGGATTCCCATCACCATCCAGATACTAAAGACTGAGACTTGTAACTATCTACATTTTTTGCATGTTAGAGATTGCTCTTTCTGGCAATGTTATGAAGGCTCGATCACCAAACTGTATAACAGAAGGTCTCAAGAAGAATATTGCTGTTGTCACACTATTCCAGAGGAGCTCACAACCCGTTGAGAAGGACAGGATGGATACGCATGAAAAGATACTAAACTAGACAATAAATAGCTGTCCATCCTGTGCAGGGTGGGAATAAAGCCAGTGATGAATGGCAGGTGCCGGGGTCCACAGGAACCAGGAGGAAGGCTGCCCTCTGATTTAAAGCCGGGTCTGCTGCCTACCAAGTCAATCACCAGTTGCTACGTTGCCCCTCATCTCAGAATCATTGACTTCAAATGAGCCACTTTATTAGGGTAGGCCTCAGGATTTATTTCCAGCCAGGGCCATGAAATATAGACCAGATTTCCCCTGTCCTCCCTCCTTCCTGTGTTCTGCAGCAAAGCCTCAAATACAAACTCTCTTTCCCAAGGTGTGCACACATTTCACCCTCCTCTGTATGTTTACGAGATACACCAGCCAAAATAATTACCCTGGGAAAGAAAGTCGGGAGCCAAAACTGTTAGAACATTTGGAAATAAGAGTTGAATCATTTTTAGGACAAAAGGCCTGGAGCTCCATAGTTGTAGTTCGTAAGGAGAGAGCGACGGAAAAAAACAGCTTCTGACAAAGAAAACACTCATGAATTTTCTTTGTGGTAAGAGGACTGTCGTAACTCAATATTGGTGGATTAAAAGTGATCTCAGACCCTCTCATACTTCATTTATTCCACTCCAGATGCCTTTGCTGAGTACCTGCTATGTGCCAGGGTCTGTGATAGATGATGGAAACAAAACTGGACCAGTCTCTGCACCCAACAACTTGGCACTTTGATGTGGGAGAGATAAGAAAATAAGCTCTGGAAAGGGGTGTGCAGGTGGTTCTGCAGAAAGACAGAGAAATAAAGAAGAAAAGAAAGAAAGAAAGAAAGAAAGAAAGAAAGAAAGAAAGAAAGAAAGAAAGAAAGAAAGAAAGAAAGAAAGATGAAGAGAGAAAGAAAGAGAGAGGGAAAGGAAGAGAAAGGAACAGGAAGAGAAAGAAAGAAAGAAAGAAAGAAAGAAAGAAAGAAAGAAAGAAAGAAAGAAAGAAAGAAAGAAAGGGCAATGTCTAAGTTCAGTTTTTAAAAGTTAAAAAGAAGGGAAAAGACATATCAGGGAAAGGAGACAAAACGTGTTGTAGGTTTAGGAGGCTGAAACAATACCCCTTTTCCCAAAATAAAAATCAATTGAGAAATAATCAAAAAATGTAAGCAGAGGACAGCTACTATGGACTGAATATTTGTGACCCACAGGACTCAAAGGATTCATATTTGAAATCCTGCCCCCACCCAATGGTGATGGTTTTTAAAGGTAATTAGGCCAAATGAGTAGAGATGCATGGATGTGTTAGGCTTATAAAAGGGAACTTTAGAATTCTCTGGTCTCTTTTTGCCATGTTATAGGAGAAAGAAGTTGGCCTTCTGCAACCCAGAAGAGAGTCCTCACCAAAACCCTACCAAGCTGGCTTAGATTTCCAGCTTCCAGGATGAGGCTGGAGAAATCAGTGTTGGTTGTTTACAAGCCACCTGGGCTGTGGTACTTAGTTATAGCAGTCCTAAAAAAGACTAAGATGGGAGTCAAAAAAAAAGCTTCTATCAACAAAGAGGGGAGGGTGGAGGATGGAGTTGACATCTGTGGCCAAGTGGACACCAGTTGTGAGCTGGCCACACGAAGGGGTCACGGACATGGGGAGCCGAGTGCAGGCAGCTCCCGGAGAAAAGAAGAGAAGGGGCTGGTAGACTCGGGCTCAGTTTCTTTTCCAAGCCTTTCAAACAGATAAGCGACACTGTATCTTCTCTAGAGTGAAGGCAGTGTGGACATGGAGTGAGGGATGAAAGCAGAAGCGTTCCCCCAGCAGAGTCTCCTTCACATTCATTATTCACCAGGAGCGAGAGAGAAACATTGCTCCCTAACACTGACCAAATGCAGAGCCAGAGAGAATGTGCCAGTCGCCAAGTATGGCTGAGACAGAGTCAGTATAAACAGAGCAGAGGATGAGGCTGGGGGGAGTCGTCCCATAGGGCGTATATTGTAGACCAAATGCTGTGTCTCCCAAATGTGGGCTGTTGAAGGCCTAGCTCCTAAGCATAGCATTAGGAGATAGAGCCTTTGGGAGTTCAATGGGATTACATGAGGTCATGAGGTTGGGGCTCTCTTGAGTGGGGTTAATTCCAAGAGAGTCCCAAGAGAACTTTCTCATTCTCTCTACCAGGTGAGAATATAAGAAGTCATAAGTCTGTAACCTAAAGGAATGTTCTCACCAGAAGCCAACCATGTTGGCACCCTGATCGCCTACTCCCAGCTCCCAGAAATGTGAGAAATAAATGTCTATTTTTTATAAGCTACCTAGACCATGCCACTTGGTTAGAGTGGCCCAAGCTAAGAAACATTGAAAAGAGGCTAGAAACAGGCTCTCACTAAGTAGCTAAGGCTGGCTTCGAACCTGTGCGATCCTCCTATCTTAGCCTCCCAAGTGTGGGGATTACAAGCATGCATCACCACACCTGGCAGAAATTCTCTATATTTCATGCAGTAGTGCCCATCCTGTTTTCAATCCTATGAACCCATTTAATCTAATAACAGTTTCAAATATTTCATGACCTGTTGCTAACAGTGATGGTGTTGATCTGTGAAGAACAGACAAGTCAGAGAAGTCGGCTGGCAAGTTAAAGGGCTCCATGCTGGTCCTGGTGTATACGTTACCGACAGGATGTCCAAGCCACCATCTGCCTATTGTTTTATTTCCCTGTCTTCTAAACCATCATGTTACTCTAAAGGCTCTAAAGTCATATACAATCAAGGAAATATTGTTCCTACATGTCCAAATAGTCATTCACAAGAATCAATATGGACATAATTTTAAAGTCATTCATTTTAACTTAATGATTAACCTTCTGAAGATTAATTATGCCAAGATACTTCTCCTCGGCACACTGCAACATTACAGTTGCATGTGGGCCCAAAGGAGAAGCAAGTCTCTGAAGGGAAGAGGCGACATTAAAACAATTATTTCTAATTAACTTTATTATTAATATCAGGGCTCTAAAATATTATCTGATTCTACATACAAAAGGTAATCTGAAAGGCCTTAACAAAAATTGTGTGTGTGTGTGTGTATGTGTGTGTGTGTGTGTGTGTGTGTGTGTGTGTGTAGGCAACAGACTGAGATTTGTTTTCATAACAGCCTAAGAATATAAGTACAAACATAAACACATATGCACAAACACCGAATGGAAAACAAGACCCTTCCAGCAACCAACCATACTGTGCTGGCTCATCCATCCAGTGAATGAAACCCACGTCAGCCAGAAGCCTTTTGCCCTAGTGGTGTCCGAGAGTGCTGAACAAAACGCCAAAGTTAGGGTGCCTTTATTTGCATAGTGTCACCTCACCTTAAGAGACCCCCTGCCTTGTGTCTCTCCACTCAGCTTGGCTCCCCCAGGCCTTTGATTCCCGCTGCTGAAGTTCCTGTTTGCTCTCAGGATTGTTTGACCACTCGGGGCACAACAGAACAGCGTGGAGCCCTTGCTTCTTGGCACAGGCTTCATGGGCACCGGTAGGTGGCTTCTCACCAGTTTGGCTCTCGCTTGAGGACAATGAGTGACAAGCCGTTAGTTCACACAGCACGACTTATGTAACTTACCAAAGAGAAAGCGCAGACTGGAGGTTTGTTCAGCAAATCAGCAAGATTTTACAAAGCAAGAATAAAAGTCTTTTCCCTGTGTACCAAGATAAAGAGGACTTGGCTGAAGTACCAAAGCACAGTTCAGGAGAGAAAAGGAGTCTGTGTGGAGAATGTCACTTTCTGATGAATGCCATTCAAAATAACCAGATTGGGCTCCCTGCAGAAGATGTTCTTTTTAGGGAGAGGAGAGACTAGAAACAGAAAATATTATTTATCAAAGCGCTCACTCTTCGAAACAGTTTTGTTAGTCAGCCTTTGGTCGGTGTGACTAATATCCTAGGAAGCAACTTTAAGAAGGAAAGTTCCATTTTGGCCTGCGGGTTCAAAGTTTCAATTCATGTCAGCCGGCTGTGTTGTTTTTAGGCCCATAGTGAGGCAGGACTTCATGGTGGAAGAGTGTGGCAGAGGAAAGCTACTCAGATCATGGCAGCCAAGAAGTGGAGAGAAAGAGAAAGAAAAAAGGGAAGAGGCAGGGACAAGATATGGTCCTTGGGCACATCACTCCCTCCAATAGGTCCAACCCTCTACAGTTTCCACCATCTCCCAGTAATCCATGCAGGTACCAATCCCTCAATAGATTGACCTACCCATGAGGTCAGATCCCTCCTGATGCAAGCACCTCTCCAAAGCTCCACCTCAGAATTCTGATCACAGGAGACTTTCCTATAGTTGTTTCTGAAGAAGGCAATTTTCCTCCAGGTTTAAGTAGGCAGTCAGGTTTTGCCAGACGATCTAACGCCCACCCCCCTTCACCCAGAAGTCAACTATATTTCTTTCTACAATTGCCTTACAGTGTGGGGACCAAGCCTTCAGCACTGAAGGGACACACCACACTCAAATCTTCACAATACTGCCTATGTTAACAGAAGAAATCTAAACCCAGAAAAATAACCCAGACATAAATAACACACCATCATTTTCCTGGATCTTGATAAAGTCATGTAAATGCTGGTCTCTTGCTTAGACATTTATTTAGCTCCATAGGAAAAAAATAGTCGCTGGGAAGTCAAATATCCCTGAACATAAAGTCTCTGAACTAGATGTTCTTTGAATTTGAGAAAACTAGTGTTTTTGAGGGTTTGGTTATTACCACAGCTTTGGGAAAATCTTCCTGAGAAGTTATACAAGAATTGTTGGTACTCAGCCTTTAGACTTCTCAACAAATCATGATAGTTTGTTCACATTTGACTTTTCTTCTTTCCTGCTCAAAAATAACAGTCATGTGGGGGAAAAAATTTCTAAAATAGTCCAATGTTTGGTTACCATGTTTGTCATGAACTGAGAAAGGCAACAATTAAAAACTATCAGTGTTAACATTTTTCCAGTGTCTGGAATTCTGATCTCAGTAGACTTTCCTATAGTTTCTGAAGAAGACAATTTTCCTCCAAGTTTAAGTAGGCAGCCAGGTTTTGCCAGGCGATCTAATGCCCACCCACCCTTTACCCAAAAGTCACCCATATTTCTTTCTATGATTGCCTCACAATGCAGTAATAGGTCTGTAAGATTCTTTTAACTCTAAGTTAAAATTTTTCACATCTTTGAAAATAAAGTAAAACAAATTTCTACCACAAATTCCTTTTTTTTTTTTTTTTTGGTGGTACTGGGGGTGGAATCCAGAGGCTTTCTACTTCTGAGCTACACTCCCAGACTTATATTTTATTTGGAAACAAGGTCTCACTAAGTTGCTGAGAGCCTCACTCAATAGCTGAGGCTGGCTTTGAACCTGTGCAATTCTCCCGTCTCTGCCTCCCAAGCGCGGGGATTACAAGTGTGCACCACCACGCCCTGCCCACAATCCCATTTTTATAGACATCACCAAAATGGACATCAAATACATTGGAAAGCCAGCCAAACATAGTTCACTAAGCTAAATCAAATGTACAGGTTATGTATTGCAATATGCCACTTGTTTTTAAAAATCTGAGAATTACGAGGATGTTTGGAAATACATAAAGCATAGAGGTTGAGTATTTCATGCAGCAGCTTTTGTGGTAATAACAAAAGAAATGGGTCTATGCCCACTCAACCACGAAGCACTCAACCTCTCTAGAACTCTAGAGAACAACAGATTCTCTAGTCATTCAGGACACTGGGCGGTTGTGGGAGTCAACTCCTGTCATGTATATAAAGGTGTTTGACAAGTTGAAGTACGTCTAGAAAAAGTTTAGGTACCACTGTGCAAATGTAAGGTGCTATGATTCTGCTAAGGTGAGGTGAAAGCTATTCTTGGCCTTCTTAGTCCATCCACTTTCATTCTTTATAAAGAATGACTTTTTAGAATGTCAAGTAATGGTTATAAAATCTCAATGAATCAAAGTTGCAAAGTAGACGACCTTGCTTTAAGACTATTTTATTTTTTTAGTTTTTTTCATTGCATTTGTTTTACTTTATTTTCCATATATCTTAATGGAGTACAAGGTGTTAGAGGCATACATGCACACATCACTCATTTAGCCCTTCCCCAGTTCCCACTCCATTCCCTCCCCCCTTCTCCCCTATGGTGTTTGGCTTAGTGATTGATTTTGATATGGAACTCGAATATATTGTTGGTGGGATTGCAAACTACTGCAACCACTTTGGAAAACAGTAATGGAGGATCCTCAGAAAAATGAGAATGAACCTACCATATGATCCAGAAACACCACTTCTGGGTATCTACCCAAAGGAATGGAAACTAAACTACCAAAGTAATGCATGTGTATCTATGCCCATAGCTGCACAATTCACCATTGCCAAACTATGTTACCAGCCAAGATGTCCATCAACAGACAAATGGATTACAAAACTATGGGAGATGTATACAATGGAATTCTACTCCGCTATAAAGAAGAACAAAATTACATCATCTGTGGGGAAATGGATAGAACTGGAAAACATTATGCTAAGTGAGATTAGTCAGTCACAAAAATATTAGAAATCAGATGTTCTCCCTGAGAAACTCTAGTTGACAGAGGAAAAAGCATAAATGAGCAAATAAGGAGGCCTAATTGGGGGGTGAGGGGAGGGGGAAGAGGGAAATTCCCTAATGTACAGGATATACATTCACAAATATACAACCTTGTTCTTAATACTTATGCATGAATGTGCATTGTAATTATGCATCAGACAGAGGTTCAAAGTGATATAAACATGTGTGCACTCATCACTTGGTGTATTTCCTTCCATATCCACCTTCCTCCCTCTTTTTTGCTGTATATGTTAGTGAGATTGGTAGTGATACCTTCCTCTAAGGGCATAGCATTATTTAAACTGTGTCCTTTCTCAATTCTTCATTTTCCCTTTTCCATCCACCTCCCCCAGTCCCTTTCCACTATTCTGGTTTTTCTTAGCATTTATCTGAAGTCCCTTTTGTTTCCTAGCTAGTTTTTTCTCTAGCTTACACAAAGAAGAGAAAATATATGGCCCTTGGCTTTCTGAGACTGGTTAATCTCCTTTAACCTAGTATTCATTAGTTCCATCTATTTTCATACAAATGACATAATTTTGTTTTTCTTTATGGTTCAGTAAAATTCCACTGTCTATCATTTTTATTCTCTTATTTTGAGATAGGATCTCTCCACGTTGCCTAGGCTGGTCTTGAACCTGGGATCCTCCCACCTCAGCCTCCTGAGTCAGGGATTACAGGTGCACACCACCGTGCTTTGCATGTCATACATTTAAATATGGAAAGACATTAGTCAGCTCATCGTCCCAAATCATAATTTTGTAGACAAGGAGATTGAAGTACAGATGAGATGATGTGGCTTAGTGCCCCGCAGGACCCTCCTGCTAGCATAAGAAGTGAGCAGGAGGAGAGGCTGGGGGTCTGTCCTCAGCTTCTAACAGCCCCGGTGGCTGATGGTAGTTTTAAGGGAGAGGGATTAGATAGGATTCACTGGTAGCAAACAGTGCTGCGAATCTCCTTGTCATGAAAATTAAAAACAACAACCAAACTTGGTCCCCCGTACTATTTGCGCTCGCAAAGTGTCCATGTTGGCTGAACAAACACACTCGGGCAGCGCACATCTGCGCTCTGCGGTGTTGCAGGCTTTCATCACACCATGCCTGCTCTTTGAGAGAGACCGGCTTCATGCTGAACTCAGCATGAGGACCACAGGGCAGGACACCAATTAGTGGAGGCGTTTGCACCAACTTGACAGAACCACTGTGTGGGGAAGTTCGCTGGCGCCCAAGCAATAGTGGAGGCATGTCCTTTGGCAGGAAATAATTAAGCTCAAAGTAAAAAGCATTCTCTTTCAGAGATGGAGGTTTGCTTTGTGTTTGAGAAAATTTGCAACCTTCAGAAAATGTGATCAGTTACCAGTCCCATGTGATCTTGACGGAGCCAGGAGGAATTGCACTGGCTGGGCTGACCTACCTCTGGGATCTCAATTCACCTTTTTGACCTTCAGCAGGACTGGATGGGCACCAAACAGAGGTCATGACTGAGTTGTCAGGTAGAAGGTGTCAGCTCCGCATCCACACTTCCTCCAAATAAACACCGTTGATAATTACTTGTATCTCCGGTCAGCCAATGTGCTACTTTTATAGTTCCTAAGTTTTCACTGCATTATGATTAAGAGTTATATATATATATATTTTTGTTTTTTACACCCTGAATTATTTTTAGAGCAAAAAAAAAATGAGATGGATAACTAGTCATGTGTTGGCTGTTTTTTGTAGTACATACATATTTTGCTTTTAATCCTAATTTAAAGATCTAATTCCATCTTGGTCTAGTTCCATTCAGACTGATCAACTAAAGAAGACTCCAAACGAAATCTCCGGTGATAATAACCTCAGAAATTTTAAACAGCTCTAAGAGATTTGGCCTCAGACCCAAACATTAACATGATCGCTCAATTTTAATGAGGTCAGACAAGCTGCTGGGCATCTGGCCGGTGCTCAAGGTCTTGGCCCAAGTGGGGAGGGCCACCTTGTTCTTACAGAGACTCTAAGAGGCAGTGACAGGTGATAATGTAATGCACGAGGCTACTGCCCTTGGTTGCTTCTTCTTTTCACCCCAGTGGATTCCCAGAGGCAAAGACATTCAAACCAGACAAACCAGATGTAAACAGGTTTACTGGGATCTGAAGAAGATTTTTGCAGGGAAAAATTCTTAAAGAACAACAACAAAAAAAACTCTAACATAAGTCATAATGAGCTATTCAACCTCTGGAAACAACCTCTGACAACTAACCTCAAGAAGGGCCAGGCAGAGAGATGGACTGTTGCCTAGTCGTATTGGTGTGATGTCCCAACACATGCCTACTTTGTATAATGTTTCAATCAGACAAAACGTAACTGTCTCCTCAAACATTTGCCATTTCTTTATAGTGAAAAAATCCAAACTTGTCTGTCCCATCTTGTTAAAATATATAGTGTGTGATCATTATCCACAGTCACCCTACTGTGTGTGCAAAGAGCACACCAGAGCTACCTACTCCTCTCCCAACCGACACGGTGCATTCAGTGAGCTAAGTATAGGATCACAAAATGTGGAAAGGCACTTTGACCATAACCATGAATTATCATGAGTCCATAGACAGGAGGCCAGATTACTCTATGCTAGAGAAGCAGAGTCCATGAGATCTTGCTGCAAGGGGGAAAATGTCCAGCAACTACACTGTCCTGTATGATAGCCACTGACCTCGGGTAGACTACGAACAAATGCAGTGATTGTGACTGAGGAACTGAGTTTTTAATTTTATTTATTTTTTTTTGCAGTACTAGGGATGGAACCCAGTACTACACCCACAGCCTTATTTTTTTATTCTTTTATTTTGAAACAGGGTCTCACTGAGTTGCAACGGGCCTCACTAGGTAGCTGAGGCTGTCTGTGAACCACAATCCTCCGGTCTCAGCCTCCCAAATACTAAGATTAAAAGTGCGTGCCACCACGCTGGGCTTCAATTTTATTGAATTTTAACTAATTTAAACTTCAATTGCTACATGTAGCTAGTGGCTACCTCAGTGAACAGGACAGTTGAAGAAAGTATGTATGAAGCTTGTGGGCTGGTAATCAATTAAATGAACTGAAAATATGTCTCTGTCTACATTACTAAAAAGAAACTCTTCCCCTTCAATGTATCTCTTTTTGCTCCACTACCACCATTTTTGGGGGTTTGCTAACAATACCTTCTTTGGGTTTCTGAAAATAAAGAAATTAAAAGCCAGGGTAGAAAATCTTACCCTTTAAGTCAACACATTGCAGCAGATAGAAAATATTGGTAGAGAGGCCATTTATGCACCCATCCTGGGTATGAAAATTACAGCATGGAGTCCCTTGGATAGCCCTATTCAAAGCTAAGCCAAGTCTAAAGTGATTTATGAATAACATTAGTTACTTCGCTTAGAGAAAGGAGTATCGACTTACTACCAGTCCTTAGGTCAAACTAGAGTTCTTTTAAGAATCAACTGTTTTTACCTCCCAGGAAAATAGTAAATCAGCAACAACAACAAAAAGACTTTTTACATCAAGGGGAATATAAGTCAGATGCAAAGAGTGTCTCCAACTTTAATATTAAACAATGGAATGAGTTTCTGAGGGGTGACTGCAGGATCGTTAGCAAAGGACAATCATGCGTGCCATTTGGTTTGGCTTACTGGTGTCCTTCACCAAGCTCTTTCTAGAATTGTGTGTCTTATTTCAGCTGGATACGTGTAGCTATCATACATAAAGGTCTTACTATATCATTTCCAGACTTTCAACTCCCACACAGTCTAGTGTGTATGCATAATTATTTCTTTACAAGTATATATTCAGAATTAAGGTTAATAAGAGTTCATATGTGTTGTCAGTAAGGTTATTGTCTAGTTGTAAAAGGTACCAACGTGGTTGGCACTGGATCCAGGTCCAAAACACACAGTTCTTAGCCTAAGGGCATAATCCAAACTTGGCCAAATGGCAAAAAAGAGATTATTCTGCTTTGATTATTCAAAACCTTTATTGATAGCCAATTATCAGGAAAAAAGTTTTAGAAACATTATGGGGTAATAAGAAATAACATCATAATAATTTCAACGTTTAAAAATCAGGGGAAATGGCAAAGAAGAAAATATGCCATATTGGGTAAGAATCTAGGAAGAGTAATATGTTTGGTATGTGTTCATTAGCAATAAGCAATAAGTTTAGAGGATTAATTATTAACTGCTGCAGAGAATAAAATGCTGCTATGGGCTGTATTTATTAAATGCAGTTCTAACAGGCAGTAATTATGTGAACACAACATTCCTCTTCAAAGTTATTGTTTCTTTATGCTTTCACCATCCTCTATGGCCCCACAATGTTATCTGTAATACAACATGACAGATGCCAAGCTTCAGGTGGGCTGGATGCACATTTTCAGGCTTCTGCTGGAACCCGTGTGCTCTCGGGAATCAGTAAAGGTTTGAGACAAGCTCCTCTCTGCCCCACTGCCCATCTCCTCCCCTGGCCACCAGAAAAATGGAAGACACAAAACGAGGTGATGCGGGATGGTCGGAAAGAGAGCTGTGGCAAGTGAACAAAGAGAAGGTAGATCTGAGAGTCCACGGGGATGAAAGAATGGAAAATCCGAGAGAAAGAAAGAGCCAGAAGGGTCAAAACTTCAGGGGCCTTGCTTTCGTTTGTCCAGTCCTTGATCTGGCTGAAACTGTGTGCAGAAGTGAAAGCCAGGGCTGGTGACAGGCGACTCGCTCAGCATACTTTCTATGGGAGACCATCTGACTCCTTCTCCCCGTGCAAAAAGACCACATGGAGGTCTGTGCTGAAAAATCAGATGGCCAGGTTCCAGCTGAGAAGGATGCTGGTATTAGATTTGCCTCAGGACTGTGGGATATTTTTTATTCTTTTTTTTTTCTGGCAGGTGCCATTGGGCAGATCTTTGGTTAGCAAAGTGGGTCAGGAGTTAGACTGCCTGACTGCAAGCTGCACACCATTAAAGCAAGTTAATGACGCTGTGCAGGACTCAGTTTCCCCAACGGTGAATGAGAACAGTCACCCTTGAAGAGACCATGCTCAGTGGCTTCTTCATTACAAACACTCAACAAACATTACCCATTATTATTATTTGTAGCTTCCCTACTGTGCTCAAATAGTTTAACTGTTATTTCCCATAACACACAAAATTACTGATATTTAACTTATCAGATAGACACGGTGGTTGTAGTGGTTGAGAAATCTCATTAAATAGGTGCCTAATAGCCAACTGGTATTTAATGAGCATATTAATGGTCTTATTGCTTTTAAATTAAATCCTTACTTCAGCCATTTAATATCTGTTTATAACTTAGACTTTCATCCTTTTAAGAGAAACATATAAGACTCACTTAAAAAGAATAACGATGTCCATTGCCTCTTTTACTCCCCTACTTTATTGACTTCCTGAGTTCTTAGAAGCACTTGGGTAAAGACACTTGGTGCCATCTAATCTCTTTGGGTCGTATGTTGCTGTGAAATTATTTTCTGCGTAACCGCAAGTGCAATCTACTGGTTAACTTCCTCTTTTACATTTCAACCGTCTGACTGACAGAATCCTAACAGCACCGTCTGACTAACAGAATCCTAACAGCAAGTATGTATCCTCTGTCCATTTGGCATCACCTCTTCCACCTGTATGTTCTTCCTCATTTCCCTTTCTGTCTTTGCCCCTTGCAAATGCTTTCTGCCCATCCAGATCCCGTTTGCAATATCAGTATCCTTTGGGTTGATGCATTACCTTTCAATCCCTATCAGTATAAACTATTTCCTGGGATTGATAAACCAACCCAGTTGAAGGTGCTGTTTCTTTATCTCTAATTGATTATCACACACCTTCATCAGGCACTGGATAAAATTCATGACATGACATGAAATGTTAAGGGATCGTTTGCTGCCAGCAGAAGACACGTTTACTAACCAGACAGCGAAGATCAAGCTGACCTCTGCTTGAGATCTTGCAGTGAAGTGCAGAAAACTCACGAACCCCCTCAGAAAAGTCACCCATAAACATCTGCCACGTTGTCAGCTATGAACACCTGCCAAGATGCTAGATCTCCAGCAAGGAAGTGAGAAGCGCTATCTTTCCTGCCTTTATCTCTTCTTCTTCCCTACCCCAAACACTCCAAGAGCCAGAAAAACCTGCTGTTGAGTTAGAGAAGGCCAGAAAGTTAGATAAAAATGGCTCCCAATCCACTTCACCTTTGGGGTTCCTGCTCAAGCTAACCCAAGCTGCTAGATAAGAAGAAACCTCAACTTTAAACACATGGTCAAAGTGTTTAATAACACATGCCGTTGATGGTTATATAAGTAAACTGAGAGTGTAACCAGAAAAGTCATGAAACCTGTGTAGTTTTCCACACAGATATGGAGAGGACTAATCCTAGACGAAAAAGGATAGACGTCTCAGTTGCCACGGCAGGCACCTTTAGAGGTGGAAGACCCTTGAAAACACTAATGCACCTTCAATAAAATGTTTTTGTTGTTTTGTTTGGTTTTGGTCCCAGCTAAAATTCTTTGGCGAAACTCACTAGGGTCAAGCCAAATTCACAAGTTACTCTGACTCATTCTTTTAGACGACCCAGAATAAATTTCGCTCATTATAATACTGAACTGTGCTACGCCCAGAAGAGTTTGCTCTGGCCGACTTTCCTTTCTACACATGTGCATTAAGACCTTAAACTGAGCAGCTTCAAAATGTACACACACTTTACACTGAGCATGTTCAGAAATGTGCACCTTGAACTGCGCATGCTCAGAAAGGTGGGCGCCTCTGTGTTTGCTTTCTTATATGAATATTTATAGGTTCCCCAAGTGATCTCTCTTCGGGGAGGAATTGCTTTGCAAATAACCCAGTGCTCTCCTTTCTTGCTGCAAATAAATATTTCTTCATGCTTTTTTGTTGTTGTTGTTTTTTGCAGTATTGGGGATGGAACCCAGGGGCATTCTACTTCTGAGCTACACCCCCAGCCCCATTTTTTTTCTCTCTTTACTTTTATTTATAAGTGGAACATATTGAAAATGGTATACATTTAGACTGTGCTTGGTGCCCTCTCCCCCACCCCTGTTCCCCTCCCCCACCCCAATACTGAGTGTCCGGGTTAACCATGCTATATTCATACTTTTACACATACTCTGATGTAGCTCCTCCATTATCAACCTCAGCCTTCTTCCTCTCCTACCCTCCATTCTAGCTTTACTGAGGTTTCCCCTCCATTATCTGAAGTCCCTCTGGTATCCCTAATGCTCCCTAGTTTGGGCATAATAGAGAAAACATATGTCCCTTCTCTTTCTGTACTTGGCTGGTCTCACTTAACATAATGTTCTCCAGATCTTTCCATCTTTTTGCAAATGGCATGATTTTGTTCTTCTTTATAGGTGAATAGAATTCCATTGTGTGTATTTCCCATGATTTTTCAATCCATTCATCTGTTGATGGAGATCTGGCTTGGTTCCATATTTTGGCTATTACGAATTGTGCTGCTATGAACATGGGTATGCATATGTTACTGTAGTTCTCTGATTTCAATCCCTTTGGAAAAATACCCAGGAGTGGTAGAGCTGGATCATATGGTGGATCCATTCCCAGTTTTCTAAGAAATTTCCACACTGATCTTCATAGCAGCTAAACTAGTTTGCACTCCCACCAACAGTGTAAAAGAGTTCCTCTTTCCCCACATCCTCGCCTTGATTTCTTTGTTTGCCACTCTGACTGGGGTTAGATAGAATCTCAGTGTAGTTTTGATTTGCATCTCCCTAATGGCTAATGATGTACAACAGTTTTTCATGTATCTATTGGCCATCTGTATCTCTTCTTTTGTTAAGTGTCTATTCAGTTAAGGCTATACTTACAGGGTTCATTGCTATAGTATGTTACTAGTCATACATCTTAATGGGATTAAAGGTTCGTGGAGACATACATGCACACATTATCCAATTAACCCATACCCAATCCCTACCTCATTCCCTACCCATCCCTCCTCCCCATGCTTGGCTTAGTGATTGATTTTGATATGTTTAAGTACATCATGTGCTTTAGAGCCAGCCCTATTTTTTATTCTTTATTTTGAAACAGGGTCTCACTAGTTGCAAAGGGCCCAAGTAGCCGAGGCTGTCTGCAAAATTCGATCCTCCAGGCTCAGCCTCCCGAATGCTGGGATGACAAGCGTGTGCCACCACACCCAGCTCTTCATGCTTTTATCTTCAAGTTGTGCATCTTGAGCTGGGTGTGGTGGCGCATGCTTGTCATCACAGCGTTTGGGAGGCTGAGACAGAAGAATGGCAGTTAGCAGCCAGCCTCAGCTACTTAGCAAGGCCCTTTGCAACTCAATGAGACTCTGTTTCCAAAATAAAGAATAAAAAATAGGGCTGGGGGTGTAGCTCAGAGGTAGACTGCTTCTGGTTTCCATCGTATTAAAAAAAAAATTTAAAAAGAGTGAGAAAAAAAAGTCGTGCTTCTTGGCCTTCCACTCACCAAGAGGAGAATCCACTGCATTCAGGTACAGAAGGTGACAACACTTAAGCTGCTTCTTGTCTTTGTTCTCCAACTTGTCTCTGCGCTTTGAATCTCTTTGTTTTTGAAAGAGAAATGATAAGGGACAAGATGGCTCTCCCAGACATCAAAGTGTTATTCCCAGGCCAAACTCAGGCACAGTGCATGAAAGTCTGGAAACCATCCTGGGCAGGAAGCATTTCGCATCTCCTCTCTATCAGGGGTTACTGGCCACACCTTCATCTTTTACCTGCACACAAGAATCTTGGAAGGCACCCAGCGGTAATTCTCACACTCTCCTTAAAGCTGCTGATCATGACTTATCTAAAATGTCTCCTCCCAACTTCCCCAGAAGGTATTGTGCAGATTCTTGTAAAGAATCATTATAATTACCTTTCTTAAAAATGGCGTGTGCATTAATAGAAACATTCTTCTGCATGATAATATTGCCGTCCATTAAAAACACGATTCATGGCACCACAAACTACCCAGAGAAGAGGTTTGGGATCAAGGCAAAATAACAAAAGCATAAAAAGCACATCCCCAGAGACACACCAGGAAACGCACACTGTTTTGCATTTATCAAAGTGCAGGTATAAGCATAAGGCAGAAAATGGCAATATTAAACCAAGAACTTACATTACGTAGGATATTTTATGAGATTATAACTTTTGCTTTCCTTGGAGGAAACTTGAGATTATAACTTTTGCTTTCCTTGGAGGAAACTAGAGAAGGGACTATATCTGCATGAGACTATTCACTGTTGGTTTTAAAGGCCTCTAGCACAATTATATTTTAATGAATGAATGAAAATTAAAAGGAGATGCAACATCATTCAAGAAGAGGATTTATGCCCTACGAGTTTTGAAATGATATCAGAAGTCTACAATTAACACGTAAATCCCCCCAAATAGCCCAACTGGGCACTTTCTCTTGATCTGACTTAGAGGCAAGATGTTAATAGCCGTTTAACTTCATCGAGACAGGTGATCTTCGTCTTTCTTGTGCCCAAGGTATTATACACACGCTCTGTTAGTATTTGTCCTGTTTTAGTTTAAAGAAGCCTTCTCTTAATTGCATTAATAGACTATTAGAAATCATACCCCAAAGGCGGTGCACTATATAAAAATGGAGCCCTTTGGGGTCCAGGGGCCTTAGTGGGAGTTAGAACTCTTCCTCCATCACATGTCAGATGAACAAGATGTTAGCTTTGTCACAGTTTTTTTCTCTTTAAGAATCTCAAACAATACTAATTCAGTGTAATTGTCAAGATACCAAGAGGACCCAGCAAGGCAGTGAACAAGACATTGTCTGAAGGTTCTAATGGAATATACCGCAGTGCTGTATTTTATGGTTTTTTTCCAAATGTTTCAGTAAAGAAATCCCATCTCAGTAGAGAATAAGGAGATTACTAGGAATAAAAAGAATGTAATGCTATGGATGGAAATCACATGAGTCTGAGCATGCTGTTTACCTAATATGAAAAAATGAACAGCTACAAAGAACAATTTAAAAAAGAAAGTGGCCGTGGAAGATGAATCCCAAAGCCCACTGGAAAACCCCAAACCCAACCCCTGAAGCAAATCACACATTCACAAGCCTTGGGGTAACCTCTTAAGTTTCTCTCTATAATAAACTACTGCTTGTGGTACTTCTAAATTCTTTCTTTATTCCTCCAAAGGCATGGCTGAATGTTTACTATCAAATAACTTTTAATGTCCAAATTTGTTCTCCAAATTCCTTAGGTTGTACTCCAATAAAAGGGGGGTAGATGACATTCCATTCCCTCCTTTGCAGTTCAACATTAAAATAAGCCCCCAGTGTTGTACTTTACTTGAATGTTTAAAGTCTTCGCCTTGGCCATTTGGGGCAGGAGTACATTTTTTTTATCTTCAATTTGATAATTCTTGATCTCTCTAGCAGTAATTTGCATTTTTGTAAATCCCAGAAGAAAAACAAAAACTGTTCCTTAAAATTGTTTTCTTAACTTTTTCTTCCAGATTTTGAAAACAATAAGGCCGCATTCCAGAATATATTAAAAAGCGCAAGTTTTAAAAAAAACAGAAAAAATTTCCACAATTTCATTCACATGTGACAATGGCTGAAACATTTGCACATCGTTATCTGACCTTTTGAGAATCACTTTGGGGTGTTTGGGGGTTTTGTTCTTTAATATAGACAAGTCAGGTTGAATATATATTTGGCATTCTGCTTTTTCACTAAACATCATATAATTAGCATTTTTTCATTTCAAAATTATTTGTAGCATAAGGTTTAATGTTTCTAGTTTATTATTTGGATGAATGCCCAGGTTTGTAATAATAAAATGTATGTTGCTTTGTATTGGTTTCTAATAAATGGTAGTTTCCTATGGATATTTGAGTCTCCTCATAATTTGCTTTTTAAACATCAGGAATGCTTTTAAGTTGAAGCAACACTTCTTGTAGTACCAATCGAGGTATTCATCTATTTTTCTCATTATCCTGTTAAATTATGAGCTGTTACCTTCAGTTTTCTCTTCTTGTTGTTTTATTGCAGACTGTGAAGAATGTGGTTAGAAATATGTCCCCTTTTAGAATGATCTGATTGTCTTCAAGAGCGCGTAGCTCTAATGCGCTACTCAAAGCTCATACATGTTTAGTGCTCTCTACTTGGCAATAGAGAAAGAAGCTTAAAGATTATTTTCCATAAACATAGAAGGAAACTTGCAAATGTATTTTATCTCTGTCATTTGTCTACAGAACACAATGCATAAATATTCCCCAACAAGTGAATTGATACAGTGCAGAGCCTGTTAGCACATCGCTGTTTCATTGGCAACCATTGCCTAAGAAACACTTTGGGAATTCCTTTAGAAGCCGGCCGACCACCTCAATCTGCAATGGGCTGAGGAGTGTCCTGAGATATGGGGCTTCCAGCTTTAAATCCGGGCAGACTAGGATGGCTGATCACCCTACATCAATTCCCTTAGTGTAGCTGATTCAATCTCAGATCCTCAACTCCTAAATCTAACCAGGTAAGTCAGTCCTGATGAAGAGGTTCACATTTGTAATCCTCTTGCTGTGGAGGGGACAGAATCAGCTGACTGGTCCTGATAACGCTGAATACATGTACACTGAACTTGCCCATCTTGCTTATGTGCTAAAAACACCTGTGCAGGGTGCGTTTACCAATGATAATCCATCACAGCAAGTGACCTGGCCCTCTCTGTTCTTTCTCTGTTCCCTCCCCTGCCCCTTGTTCTTATTCACTGAACTCTGGCTTCTTTCTGCTCCTCAAATGTTTCCCCTTACAATTCCCTCTGCCTCTGCACTTTTCCGCCAAATAACCAGACGATTTGCTCCCTCGTTAGAATCTTGGCACAAGTCTCTCTTCGTCATAGAGGCTGTCCCAGAAAACCACTCACAAAACAACTTTCTCTCCTTCCATCTGCATCTCTCTGCCAGTTCCCCCTTATCTGCAATTTTGTTTTCTGTGGTATCAGTTACCTGAGGTCAACCACGGTCCCAAAATAGTAAATGGAAAGCTCCACAAACTAAACAGCTCATGAGTTTTAAGTTGTGCACCATTCTAAGCAGCCGGATAAAAGCTTTTGCTGCACATCGGCGCCATCCTTGGGATATGAATCACTCCTCTGTTCAGTGTATCCACGCTGAATACGATTCCTGCCCAGGGGTCGCTTAGTAATCCTCTAGGTCATCAGATCACCTGTCACGATAGCATAGTACCCGTGTCGAAGTTATCCCGACTTTATTTAATAATAGCCTATTTTATTGTTCTAGTAGCAACATTATTGGTTATTATTGTTAGCCTCTTGCTGTTCCTAATTTATAAATTAAATTTATCATATTACAAATAGGGGAAGACATAGCATATATAGGGATGGGTACTATCTTTGGTTTCAGGCACCCACTGTAGGTGCCTGAAACCTCTCCTGTGGACAAGGTGCCGTATTTCTCTTTGTTATAATTACAGTCACCTATGATATAGTTATGTATTTCTTTGGATTTTATTTTGCTCCTAGTAGACTGTTAATTCAGAGAGTAAAGTAAAGGCACTAGATAGCTGTTTGTGAAAACCATGAACCAAAGGGGATAGTGGTAAGCATCTCAGGCTTCCAACCTATTGACTACAAGAGCGCCTTGATTCAAAATAGCTCTGCCTTGAATAATGTGTCACCTTGAATATGTCACCTGATCGAATGCCTCTCCAGACCTTAGTTTTTGCATAAATGAAGTGAGAGCCACAGCGGCCCCTGTTTCTGAGGGTCACTCTGGAGAAGAAATGAACCAGACCGCGAAGCCACAAGGCAGTATCAGCTACGTGGCTAGTTCTCGGTGAATGTCACCCTGTGTTGCTATTATTTCACTCACTAATGAATATGCGTTCAAATATTTCATTATTTGGAGAAATCAAGCCTGAGGGTCATTTAAATAGGTATATGTGCATCTTCGCGCTCACAAAATGGCAGGTGCCGCATACTGTGATTTAGTCTTGCAGACTTTATTCTCAAACATCTTGAAAGCCAGGCCCTCTCTAAGTGCCCTATCTCTTTGCAGAAGTTTCCCTCCCATAATCTTGACTCCGATTTCAAGATCACTACCCAGTGCTTCTGAGCTGAGTGGTAGTAAGCACATCTCGCGGGCTTCCGGGGAATGGCTGGTCTTGGGTTTTACTGAGTGCATTTATATTGTGAACAACATTTGTATTGGGAATTGTTCCTTTCATTTCTAAGGCTTTTACAAAACCAGATTCCCTGACTAGGATCATTTTCTGGGCCATAAAACACACTAAATTCGGTTCAGAGGGAGGCAGCCACGGAAGCCTTTGTCATGGATTCCACCAGCAGGGTATTTCTATATAACATGCCCTCTAAATTTTTCTAAAATTTTACAGAGTCGAGCAGACGGTTCAGTTCTGATATTGGCCATAAATGCCTCACAAAGCTTTTGACTTCATTTGTAAAATTTTAACCTTGAAACAATGAATGAGGGGATCGGGGGAGGGGGTGTAGGGCACTAAATAGCATTTTTTTAACTTACTCAATGATGATATCCCATGTGCCCATAAGTGGTTAGACACGAGTTCCTGTTCACTGCTTCCAACCTATTGACTACAAGATGTTTGGGGGAAGAAGGAGATGCCTGTAGGTTCCAAATTCTGAATTTTTTTTTAATTTTGTTACATACTAACGGAAGAAAGAAGTGAGACCACCAGCCAGAAGGCAGGCAAGTTCGACGCCTGAGTGTTCCCACATCAATTGCATGGCTCTCTTTGATATGAGGGCAAACTGTAACCCCGCCCCTTTAAGAACTATTCTGTGGCCCACAGGGGAGGTGAGGCCTGGTGACATTTGCATGGCCCCGGCAGTCACAAGTTCACAAACTTCAAAATGAAAAGAAACTAATAACATATGTTAAAAAGAGGTCACAGTGCTGTTTGAAGATCTATAAAAAAGTCAGGATCTCTGCTCAGGGAAGTACAATATTAAGGAAAAGTTTTTGTTAGCAGAGTTCTTAACGGAATGTGTGCTGTGAAGTTCCTCTGATTATGAAATCTGCTTCCTATTCAAAAACAAAATACAATGCTCTGATATGCAAATGATAAAAATATCCTTTGCTATCAAAGAATATCAAAAGCAAACTCTGCAAAGTGTCCCAGAACTGTTTGTTTAAGAACATTCTGGTCAAACTTCAAGGTAGAGCTTACAGGCAAATATTTATCCAAGTTATTTGAAAAGGGAATTTTTCATTGATTTCCATTACCTTGTTTTATATCATTGGTTTCTACAATCTGACTTTATTTTTTTAATAATTTCAGACCTTACCACAAACAAGTATTACAGTTAAGGGGCAACTAGCAACAAGAACAATAGTAATAGCAGAATTCAAAATTTTATAACCACTAACTCTAAGACTAACTAAAATAAATTATCTTTAGTATTCAAATAAACACAAAACCTATATTTCTCTAGCCACATTTACTGGGATAACATAATTGACTGAGTAAAAAATATCAGGTACTCCCTGGTTTAGCACAGAAAGTAAAAGTACCTGGAAATTCAAGTTAGGAAGCTTTTTTCAAGGTTTCTTTCACTCCTAAGGCATGATTATGGGCGCCATTTTTTCCCACTTATCTCCTGTTGTTCCATCAAGTAGCTCTCTGCCTACTATTGTATTTCAGTGGCAGCTGTTGCTTCTCATGGTGGGCCTCAGCCCAACCAGTTCCAGGGCTCTGGCCTGCCATGATACTTTCTGGCATAGCTGCTGTGGTCCAACTCTGTTGCTAGGCAACAAGGCCATGTGGCCCCGGATGCTGGTCTCCTAAGATATGTCTTCCCTCCTCATATATTGTAAGAGCTTTTTTCCCCCTGGGATTCTAAAGCAAGGCTTTAAAGACTGGTTTCGAAATCAGAGTGATTAACGATGCTTGTGTAAAATTACTAATAATCCCTCACCATCATGGTGCCATTGCACGTCCCAATCTCTGTCAGAGGAGAACCCTAAGTTAAAAGCATTTATTTAGAACTAGCATAACTTTGTAATGGCAAAAAAGACAGAAGATGGTGACGTTAAACTCTAGTGAAGTTGGCTCTTCCAACAAGACACCAGCTTCAGTCCCTCAGAGTCCCTGATCAACTCTCCTCCAACTCAAACTCCTAAGAGGAGGCTTGTGCTCATTATCTGCCTCCTGCGGTGGTGATGAGGCCAATTTCTGAAGGCAGGAGTCTGAAACACGGGTTACCATCGACACCTCAAGTGATAAAAGTATAGTTTGGAATAAGCCCTGGATACAGCCTCACACTGTACCCATTGTATCAATTTCCGTAGATCTGCAGACTGACACACTTAAAAAAATTCATTATTTGCTCCATTTCTTAAATAACACTGCATCTTCAAACATTCAGATTTAAAACACACACACTCTCTTCTGCCTTTTTCATGTTTTTTTTTTCTTATGTCTCTTGTCACATTTTTTTTTTTTTTTTTTTTTTTTGGTGGTACTGGGGTTCCTGGAAGCCCTTCTACCTCCGGGCTACACTCCCAGACCTATTTTTACATTTTTATTTGGAAACAGGGTCTCCTAAGCCAGCGCGCGCGGCTGGCTTCGAACCTGCGCGATCCTCCTGTCTCTGCCTCCCAAGCGCGGGGATTACAAGCGTGCGCCACCACGCCCGGCCTCTTGTCACATTTTAGGGAGAGATAAAATATTCTAGGTAGCCATCTAGGACTTATATAACAGGGACCTGCAGAATCAGAAAGCAATTTGTTTCGTGTTTAATTATTGCTAATTGTTTTTCTATCTTGGTCCACTAGTGCAATTCCTGCTATCAACTTAACAAACTGGGTGTTATAATTGGGCTATCGCAGGGCTGGCACCAGCTAGCCTTTCTTGGGAGCAGGGGGTTGGGGAGTTAATGTCAGCAAAAATATGAACCAACAGGATAGTATATCTGACTTGATAACTTTCAATCTGGTTTTTATGGTATTAATCTTATCATATCATCAGTGATAGCAAATACACAGTGAGTCAAATTCTTTCTGACTCAGCCTCCTAACAATGCTGGGAACTTCCCTATGAACAGCAGTTCATTCTAACCTCAGTCAATTCAGGTTGAGTAGGTTCCCAGAAGCAGAGTCATCGCTACAGAATGTGTGATGTGTGTGTGTGTGTGTGTGTGTGTGTGTGTGTGTGTGTGTGTTACCAGGGATGGAACCCAGGGGCATTTTACCTCCAAGCTACACCCCCAGACCTAATTTTGTATTCTTTATTTCAAGACAGAATCTCACTGAGTTTCAAAGAGCCTCACTAAGTAGCTGAGGCTGGCTGCGAAACGCAGTCCTCCCATCTCAGCCTCCCAAATGCTGGGATTATAAACGTGCACCACCACGACAGACTCCTGCTCCTAGAATCTTAAACACGTCTCGATATTTAAATCCTAAAATCAAGTGATGCTTCAAGACTACCCAAAAGACTCCAAGTAATAACCAGAAGAATTCCCATTAATTAGCAGCTAAAAGTGTAAACACATGGTGAGGGATACCCCAAAGATTCCCGAAGGAGCATTGATGAGGTGAAATCCAGGCATGTGTTCAAGTCCAAGGTCTCGCTCAGATGAAATGCAATCGAAATTCATCAGACTCTTCCAGACTGAGACAGAGAAGATAGAAAGTGCAGAGGTCTACCCAAGTTCTACAACTAATGAGCTGTGTGGCTTTGGGAGTATAATTTCCTGTTTTCTGGCCTTGGTTTCTTCTCATGAAAACTAGATAAGATAATCTGAGGACCCATCCAGAGAATTCCTCTGCTCAGTTAACAGGGTCATGGCCATTTAGAGGAAGGTTTTATTCTAGAAGTCCATGGGAGGCCAAAACATAAAACTTTATAACTTTGAGCACTTTTCTATTTTAAGCATCATTATGTTTGAGGGAAAATAGTCCCAAATGTTTTTAAACTAATTCTTCTTAGCAACTTTCCAACAGCCTCCAAATTTATTCAAATTAAGTAGCAAATTGAGACGTTCTAGAGCAGATATACATTTAGTTTTAAATTGGTGCCTTTATATTTTACATATCATTGGATTTTCAAATAATGCAATTAGCAATAGTGCAAGAATATAAGTGAATTTGGTTTAAACTGTGAAGCTAGAAGGATAGAAGATTTTAATCACGAGATGTTCCACAGCATAACTGAATCAAGTTGTTTATGATAATTTTATTACCTCAGCCCTCTTTCTAACAGAGTTATTATATTTTCTCATGATGTATGATATTACACTTTCAAAGCCCTTTCAGTAATTGGAGCTTCACAAACCTGGCTTCCAAGGCTCATTAACGTGAAAAAATATCTTTAAAGTTAGGTAAGTATAGCCATTTCAAATTTTTTGGAACTTCCAACTATAAAAGACATTTTCTATATATGAGGTGATATTTTCTATTAGCAATCACCTCTTTTGTCAATACCGTATCTTCATAAATCTTATTTATATTAAACCCATTTGTTATAGAATGGATTTAATTTTTCAAACTACAAATGGAAATGTGTGCATTTTAATCAAGTTGTAAAATTTATCCCAGAAACCTGACAGCAGGGTATCTAACCTTGATTGCTCTTTAGAATCACCTGAGAAATTGGGGAAAGAACTCTATATCTGGTCCCATCCACAGACCTATTTAAATAATATAAGACCTAATAAGTAGAGCGCCAGGTGCAGTTTGCCATACCTTGGGAGGCTGAGACAGGAAGATCACAGGTTTGAGGCCAGCCTCAGCAACTTAGTGAGACCCTGTTTCAAAATTTAAAAAAAGTTTAGAGTTTGGGGTGTAGCTTGGAGATATATCTATATCTATATCTATCTATATCTAATATATATATATATATATATATATATATATATATATATATATCCCCAAGGGATGTGCAGTGAGGACTGAGCTTCTGTTTTAGAGTAACACTTGTTCCTATCCTGTCTCTAACAGTTTTCCAGGATGCTCTTGAAACTACTTTAGTTGTAGTTACTTTATTTTCTCTTCCTTTATCACAATTCTGTAGAGTTGTAGCAGACGTATCATCCTACTTTTCAGATGACAAATCTTTGATTTGCCCAAAGAAACACAAATAGTAGGCCATGAAGCAAGAACAAGGACTCTGGTGATCTTGTGCTAAATCTGGAGCACCTCCCGCTGTTCCACGCCGCCCTCCAGGCCTGGGACCCCAGGGTCTGTCTTCACCACACCTGGCCCATTGACGGAGATAGCACAACCAATCCACTCACGTGTCTGGGGAGAAGCGGGGGGAGGTGGGGCGGGATGCTTGCATGTATTTTGTAGCCCTTTGAATCTCCCTATGACCTATAATTACAACATACCGATAAAAGTATAATAGAGAACTGAGCATGTGGCCCAGGCCTGTGATTCCTGTTCTTGGGAGGATGAGGCAGGAAGATCGCAGGCTTGAAGACAGTCTCAGCAACTTCACAAGACCCTTGGCCACTGAGAATACCCTGTTTGGAAATTAAAATAGGGTCAGGGTGTACCTCAGAGGTAGAATGCCCCTGAATTCAATTTCTAGTATCCAAACAAACAAACTAAAAATATGAAAAACCTTATTCCTGGTCTGCACACAAGACTGTGCCTCAAGATTGTCCACTGAAAATGGCAAAGAAAGAGAGTTCGTGCTGAGTGTAGCCGAGGCCACCGACTACCTATATGCATCCCATAATTCCTTAAGGGGTTTTGGAAAGATCTTCCGTGTTGGGTTCCAAAAATTTTATTTTACCAAAGAAGTCATTTGAATAAACAATTAACTCACTAAATTTTTTTTTTACTCACTTAACGATTAGTTGCATAGAACCAGCCAGAATTATATTCTAACTACTCTTCTGTAATTAAAAAAAAAAAATCTCAACAGTCTGACTATTTTTCTCTCTGGGTTACACATCTAAAAAAATAAAATAAAAATTTTTTCCATTCCTAGAAACATATTTAAAGTATACAGAATTAAAAGTGACAATTCATTGGAAAAAACCACATAGCAGATGCTTTCAAAGCAATGTATCTTGACTCCAAGATATACTAAAATGAAATTATATGAATGAGATAAGCATTTTGATTCCATCTAAAATTCCTTAACAGTAGACATACATTTATTTGCTTGGATAACTCAAATATTTGGTGCAAGTATCTATTTCCCTTTATTTCTGTTAAAAGTAGTCCATATACTATCTTAAAATTACAAGTAACTTTTGAGATCCCTAAGATTAAAATCAAAGTATATTTTTTTTCTTTTTTTTTTTTTTTTTTTTTTTTTGGCGGTACTAAGGATTGAACCCAGAGGCATTCTACCTGCAAACTACACCTTCGGCACTATTTTTTATTCTTTATCTTGAAACACAGTCTCGTTAAGTTGCTGAGAGCCTCACTAAGCAGCTCAGGCTGGCCGTGAACCTGCGATCCTCCTGTCTCAGTCTCCCAAGTACTGGGATTACAAGCATGCGCCATCATGCCCGGCCAAATATATTTTTAATTTATAAGAGAACATAGTATGAAACAAAGAAGTCATGAAGATTGATTCTAATGTATTGGCCAGTAGAAAGTTAAAAGCCTGAACATCCCTGGCCAATCCAGACAACAGCCGAAAAAAAGAAAGTTTCTCTGCAAACATTTTTTTTTTAATTTTACAGTACTGGGAATGGAACCCAGGGGCACTCTACCTCTGAGCTACACTCTCAGCCCTAATTTTTATTCTTTATTTTAATCAGGGTCTCATTGAATTGCAGAGGGCCTCACTAAGCGGCTGAGGCTGGCCACGAACCCAGATCCTCCTGTCTCAGCCTCCCGAATGCTGGGATTACAAGTGTTCAACCGCCACACCTGACTCCCTGCAACCACTTTAAAAAAGCAACACGGGAGATTAATAAGGACAGAAAGTCTTTGCCCAGTCACAATGATTCTCTGCATTGTTTGTTCCTCCATCTATAACAGGAACGTAATAATAGTTCCAGCCTTGTAGAGTATTATAATTAGTGAGTTAATGTGCATAAAAGCCTTGCTATGGCTCGCGGCACACGGAGCCAGGGCCACCCGCCTGCGTCTTAGCTTGTAGAAGCATGATCGTGTTGCAGTACGGAAGTATTTTGAGTTCTTCGCTTCTATCTAAGGTTGCATTGCAGCCAGAACTTTGCTTTCCAAACTTTGAGACCATTACCCATCGTACACTTTGACTAAAGCAAGGCAAAGACTGGGGTTCACACAGCCAGGATGTAAGAGCCCCAGTAGTGGATGGTGGAAATGACAGAGGCGGATCATATCCTGCATCCCCACCAGATTCCCCGCCTAGCAGGTGCAGCGCAAGATACACCACAGAGAAAGTGAGTCTTGAGGTGTCTGCATGGATTTTAGAACCTTTCACCCGGCTCAAAGTGCATGCACACACATGCACGCACTCACACACAGATGCTACAACATGCTACGTCACACACAGGTATACATACTCCACACCAGACAACGTGGACCCCACCCCACCACACACACCATCCCAAACTCTTGGAGCAGTCACAACAGAACCTGCTGGAGCTGAACACACATGCCTGCGGCTGAATTTCACCAACATCTCTATGGCTTTGGATTTTTTCCTTCCAATATTAATTGAACCGATTAATTAAGCCAATATTAATTAAACCTTCTCCTTGACACATTTTTTTCCCTTTGATACCCAGTCTGATTTGTGACTTCCCTCTTAAGAATTTCAGAACAGCTTTCTAACCTCAAGGCCCTGGCCAGACAGTTTTAACCATCCTTATAAAACATGGGAGAGAGCCAGGCGTGGTGGTATATGCCCATAATCTCAGTACTAGAAGGCTGAGACAAGGAGGATCGCAGGCTTGAAGTCAGCCTCAGCAACTTAGTGAGACCCTGTTTCAAACTAAAAAAAATAAAAAGGGACGAGGGTATAGCTAAAAAGTAGAATGGACCTGAGTTCAATCCCCAGTACCTTCAAGAGAGAGAGAGAGAGAGAGAGAGAGAGAGAGAGAGAGAGAGAGAGAGAGAGAGAGAGACTGACTTGACGAGTTGACAGGGCCATTATAAAAAAATATAATAGTAACTCTTACTTTTGAGCACTGTCTTAAGTGCTTTAAAAATTGTTTCATTTCATCTTCACAATTAACCTTTTGGAAGCTACCTAGGAAATTAAGCAAGCTTTGAATTCAGAATGGATAGTACAAACCACATTTTTATCCACTGTATTTTGCTTTAGATAGCACAATTAGTGGAGAAAATATAGACGAGCAGACCTCTTAAACATGATTTCAGCCATTTAGGATTAACCAGCTAAATATCAGGAACAGAATTTCCCACTTTGGCAGAGTGTGACTTGGTACCTGGTACCCATAAGCATCATTCACTCAAATTCAGTAATATACTTTCTTTCTAAGCAAAATAAAATGACATTGCTTGTAGCTCATAGTCTCTTTTATTGCTTAAGAGGGAACAAAATAGGTCTTTACATTTTTAGGGATTTAAAACCTGGTGATAGAATTATAGTCTTTATACCTTTTGACAATGACCCTGATACGACATAAATGCCAATAGTGAATGAAAACTAATTACAGTTCTTTCAGGCTAAAAAACAGCAGCCGAATACCACCAATTATGTGATGAAGCTAACAATACTACTAAAAACATTGGCAATAAATGAATTCACTGGGAAGACAAATAAAGAATAAATGTAGCAAATCAGCCATTGTAGGGGGAAAATGGCAAATGCTGAAATCGCTCCTCATTACACAATGGGTATTTTTAAATGCTTTAATTGCCATACGACGATTACTTCTAGCTCAGCCTGGAAGCAATTTTCCTAGCTGATACATACATACCCCCCCAAATGCCCAACGGCATCTTTCATGCATACTGGTGACTGGGAGTCTGGTATTAATGGAGCTGTGCCGAGGTTCGGTGGTGAACAACTAGAGTCGACATTCAGTTATGCCAATCCCAGAGATCAGTTTATCAGACCATCGTTATCCAAATGTTTGCAGGAGTGGGGTAGCAGATCTTATTTAGATTTAGAAAGAGTCATTGCAACTCAACTATGTTAACTTCGGACAGATTGTTCTTCCACGTGGACTCCTAATGCCAGAGAAATTAGAAGCTACGTGAAGCCCTAGAGATTTGACTGGGACCTTATGCCAATTCTGTCCTTCGTGTGATCTGATGCAAGAGAGACTTAGTGGACAGAGAATGTTGGTAATTTGAATATAAACCTAGTATAGCCAGGTATCTGTTTTAATAGTGCCATTGGCAGCCTCACTGTCCCCAGACTGAGCACAAGATGAGAACAGGAATCCACCCTCACCACAACTTGGCACCCGTCTTTCAACATCTCTCATGGAGTGAGCATTTGATTGGTTGTGAGCCATTTAAGGGACTCTCAAGGGTAATTTGGCAAATTTAACTCTACATGATTTTAGTGTTAAATGTGGTCTTTAGAATCTAATTGTTGTAAGGAGATTATGAAAACTGAAGGTGATTTTCTCTATGATAATGTATATTTTATGTAAAGAAGGTAGAGATTCTAATATAGTCTTACCACTTTCAACGTGGGTAAGTACTAAGTTCTACAGAAAGAAACCGACACAAGTTTATGAGAGTTTAGAAAGAGAATAGATGACTATGTTGAAACTAGCATTAGAATAAAAGCCAGCAAACTAAATTCTAGACGTAAAATTAATTAGATGTGACCTCAACAAGTCAGTAATTAATATTTTATTTACTGGTAAAGTGCAGAAGTGAGGAAGAAAAAGAAACTAAAAAAAATTAAGTAAGGTTGGAAGAATATAATATCTTTATATGTCACTGAGAGGAATTAAATGTTTTCTACATTGTGTGTGTGTGTGTGTGTGTGTGTGTGTGTGTGTGTGTTGCTGGGGATTGAACCCAGGGGCATTGTACCTCTGAGCTACACTCCAGCCCTGTTTTTATTCTTTATTTTGAAACAGAGCACTAAGTTGTGGAGGGCCTCACTAAGTAGCTGAGGCTTGTCTACAAACCTGAGATCCTCCTGTCTCAGCCTCCCAAGTACTGGGATTGCAAGCATGTGCCGCCGTGCCTGGCTCAAATGATTTCTACTTTGACCAAAGCTACTTCCAAGTGGACTGTAGGCTCACCATAGGCCCTTAATGGACAAGCATGAAACAGGTGCAATTTCAAAGACTGGGAAGGCGCAAAATTCCCTGGAATTTATGCAGAGGGAGCTGGGGTTAGAAGAGAGCATATCATTGTGAAAACAAAGTTAGGAAGTCAGACATGGTGGTGTACTTTTGTAATCCAGTACTTGAGAGGCTAAGAGAGGAGGATCATAGGTTCACAGCCAGCCTCAGCTACTTAGGCCCTCTGCAACTTAGTGAGACCCTGTTTCAAAATAAAGAATAAAAAATAGGGTTGGGGGGTAGAGCTCGGAGGTAGAATGTCCCTGGGTTTAATCACCAGTACCACACAGACAAAAAAAGTTAGGTACAAAAGTAAGTGTATTTTGAATGAGAAAAGATGTTACAAACTACACATTTGAAAAGCCCTCAACATCATCATCAACAACAGATTCATTTAAGTGAAAAAACAGTTCTTTTGTTTGCAGAGCAAAGGAGAGCCTAGCAGATCAAGAAAAAAAATTCAATGTGATTAGAACTACCATATGATCCGACAATCTCACTACTGAGTGTATGTCCGAGGAGATGAAAGAATACGTCAGAGACAACTCCACTCCTGAGTGTACTGAGCACTATTCGCAATAACCAGGAAACAGAAACAACCTTTGTGTCCATCGCTGATGAATGGTAAAGAAAATGTGGTACATATACACAGCGAAATACTATTTAGACCCAGAAAAATGAATCTGTCATTTGAGATGATATGGATGGAGCTGGAGGAACCTGTGTTAAATATAATAAGCCAAAAGCCGGGCGTGGTGGCGCACGCTTGTAATCTCTGCGCTTGGGAGGCTGAGACAGGAGGATGGCACAGGTTTGAAGCCAGCCTCGCTGGCTTAAGAGACCCTGTTTCCAAATAAAAAAGAAGTATAAAATAGGTCTGGGCGTGTAGTTCGGAGGTAGAAGGGCTTCCAGGAACCCCAGTACCACCAAAAAAATAAAATAAGCCAGGCACAAAACGACAAGTATCACACAATTGCACACCTAAGTGTGATCTGGAAAAGCGGGTTCCACGGAAGACAAAAGTAGAATGGTGGTTCCCAGGGGCCTGGAAGTGTAGGGGGGAGGGGGAGGGGGAAAGGTTGGCCAAAGAGTACTGCGTTACATGGAGACAGGAACCAGTTGGGGTGTGCCATTGCATAATGTGGTGACTATAGATAACAGTACTGGACATTTCAAAAAGCTACAGGAAGGGACTTTGAAAGTTTTCTCCATGAAGACATGATAAATTTTGAGGAAGAAGATAAGTTTAACCTGATCTAAACATTACATAATATATACATGTGTGGCATATCCCAGGTGTCCCAATGATGTGTATGATTTGGGAGTTGTCTTGTGTCCCTTATATAAAGATGAAAGCGAAAAGAAAGTTTCATCTTTGTTGGTGGGACCCCTAGGTGACCAAGTTCTGCCTGATGAGAGAAGAGGTCATAAGGCCCCCAGAGTGGGTACTGTTCTCTTTTCTGTTATAAGAGTTCTAGCACCATTTTCAAGAGGTCAAACCTCTCCAGCAGGCCCACAATCACATGCAGGAAACTTCCACAAGCTTGTGCTTAGAGATTCATAGAACTTACCTATGATAGCACCAGTACCATAAAACCCATAATAAAATGTTATTTTGATGAAGGAATTGTCTGTCATGCTGTACTTACTTTTTTTCTGGTACTGTGGATTGAACCCAGAGGCATTCTTTCTCCAAGCTACACCCCAGCCCGATTTTATTTCTTATTTGGAAATAGGGTCTCACTAGGTTACTGAGAGCCTCGCTAAGTTGCTGAGGTTGGCTTTGAACCTGCGATCCTCCTGTCTCAACCTCCCAAGTGCTGGGATTACAAGCGTGCGCCACCACGCCCGGCTAGTGCTGTACATTTTTTGATGGTACACTTTGGCTGCCTTCCATATGACAATCATTTTGCAACATATATTCTAAATTCAGTATTTTCTCAATTTTATATTATACTTAAAAAACAGTGATATAGATCTGTTGCAAAGCCATGTGGATATAGTTAATGCTACTGAATTGTACACTTGAAAATGGGGAAGGTGACAAATGTTATGCTATGTGTTTTGCCAAAATTAAGATTTTTTTTTAATCAGTAACATGATAATTTAGAAAAGTTTCCCTTGGTTTCACAATTACTCATTAGCAGTGTACATTTTTAGGAGTTCTGTCAAACTGGGAAGACTGATATATATGTTCTTTCAGTTTTCCCAGTGAAATAAATAATTTTAAATACTATGAATCGCTGCCTTTAACTAGTTTGTCTCCTGTGTCCTCACTGTTGCAGGATAGAAGTTGTGATTTATCTTCATCTATAGCAATATTTACATCCAAATATGTCAAGAAATTTAAATCTTTTCCCAATGTCTTCATATGCTTTATCCCTCTTCATTAACTGGGTTGTTGAGAATCTAAGAAACAATTCATTACCTCAACCCAAAATATGTTTCTTCCCCTTAAACCACTTCCTGCTTTGGTTATGATATTTAAATGCTACCCTATAATTTTTTAATATTTTATTCTTATCTTAAGATCCTCTTCTCTCCCCCACAAATCAAATCTACAGATAACAAATGAATTATTAAATAATTACAAAATTTTTCTTCCAAAATACAACTCAAATGGAGTACTGGAGTCTTATCAATTATTTGGAATAATGTCTGTTAATTTGCTTATTCTTTGACTTTCTCTTTCAAGTATTCTTAATATCATTAAACCCCCTAGTGCAGGCTGGAAGCGCTTTTTTTTTTTTTTTTTTTTGGCAGTACTAGGGATGGAACCCAGGGGCCTTCTACCTCTGGGCTACACTCCCAGACCTATTTTATATGTTATTTGGAAACAGGGTCTCTTAAGCCAACTGAGGCTGGCTTCGAACCTGCGCGATCCTCCTGTCTCAGCCTCCCAAGCACGGGGATTACAAGCGTGCGCCACCACTCCCAGCTCCGGAAGCGCTTTAAAGTTCAAACCACCCTATTCCGCATGGTTCCCAAAGACACATCAAGTTCACATGTATATTTAAAACACTATCCATTGTGTGTATTTCCCATAATTTTGCAATCCATTCATCTGTTGATGGAGATCTAGGTTAGTTCCATAATTTTGGCTATTACAAACTGTGCTGCTATGAACATGGGTATGCATATATTAATGTAGTGCTCTGATTTCAAGCCCTTTGGAAAGATACCCAGGAGTGGTAGAGCTGTAAAATATTAGCATTTGCAAGAAGATGGAAGGAACTGGAGAACATTATGTTAAGATTAGTCAAGTACAGAAAGAGAAGGGACATATGTTTTCTCTAATATCCCCAAGCTAGGGAGTAGTGGTAATACCAGAGGGACTCCAGATGATGGAGGGGAAATCTCAGCAAAGCTAGAATGGAAGGATAGGAGAGGAAGAAAGCTGAGGTTGTTCAATGGAGGAGCTACATGGGAATATGTGTAATAGTATAAATATAGCATGGTTAATCTGGACACTCTTTATTGGGAGGGGGGAAGGGGAATGGGGGAGAGGGAACGAAGCACGATCTAAATGTACACCATTTTCAATATGTTCCACATATAAATAAAATAAAACATGGGGAAAAATAAAAATAAATAAATAAATAAAACACTATCCAAGCAATTAACCTGAAGAGAGAAAAAGAACACCAGTGTGTTCAAGGAAAGAGCGTATAGCCTTGGGGACAGGGCAATAGCAGAGGATAGGGAGTGGGTGCCTTTAGCTCCCATAGAGTTAGCACCGAGATATGGGCTCCAAGAATGAGCATGATCCCAGTACCACCAAAAAAAAAAAAAAAAAAAAAAAAAAATGAGCGTGATCTTTGCTCTAGAGCATCCTGGGAAAGTGACTTTGAAGCAGATGTAGTCTTTCAAAGGGAGGACTTTGAGGAGAAAAGAAACAATTAGCTCTAGTTATTTAATGATAAAAGATGGCTCTTGACAAACATTTCCTCCAGGACCAGATAGCTCCCAACTACATACTTGACTGCTATCATGGCAAGAGGACAGTCATGGACAATGTGAAGGTTAATGTGCGTGACTGTATTGTGGTAAAACTTTACTTAGGAAAACAGGTGGTGAAGTAGATTGGCCCAGAGTTCTATCATAGTTTCTCTACCCCTTCTGTAGTGTACTGAGTTTCCAGGGACAGTAGGTTCTAGCTTAGTCCCCTGTTCTGGGAACAATGTAAAACATTCAAGACATTTTACAAGCCATTAGACAAAAGTACAATTGTCTTTCGTAATTGAAAAATGAAAGAAAGAAACATAGGAAAACTTAAAAGGAATATCTCATGAAGGGAAAGGAAAAACTTAGCAGTATAAATTAAGCCAGGGTGGTGGCACACACTTGTAATCCCAAGAAAGGAAATTATCTTAGAAGGAAGAGAAGAGAAGAAGAGAAAAGAGCAGAAAAGTCAACGACAGTGATAGAATTCTCACCATGAACAATAAATGGGTCAATGGGAATACATGATTCTGGGTTTTTAAGCTCTCCACAGTTTGTGTGTGTGTGGTACTGCGGGTGGAACCCAGGGCCATTCTACCTTCGAACTACACTCCCGGCCTTATTTTTTTAGTTTTTTTAAACTTTTTGAAACAGGGTCTCACTGAGTTGCAAAGGGCCTCTCTATGTAGCTGAGGCTGTCCACGAACCACAGTCCTCCGGTATCCACCTCCCAAATGCTGGGATTACAAGCGTGCGCCACCATACTTGGCTCCACAAACTCTTCTAATGAAAACATTTTTATTAAACTACAACATCCATACAAAAATAGTGTGTACAGCTTTGGAAATTAACACTAGATAAACACAACACCCCAATCAGGAAAAGGAAACGTACAGAACTTACTGTTCCCTCACGCCCCTTGCAAGTCATTACTGTCAAAAGGCAAACACCATCAGGTTACTGACGACAGATTAGTTTTGTCTTTTGTTGAACGTGCTCTGCAGGGAATTATGCAGTGTGCACACTTGGTGTCGGGTTACTTTTACACATTATGTCTGTGCAATTCAACCATGTTGTTACTTGTAGTTGTTCGTTTATCCTGATTTCTGAGTCACCCAACATAAGAATACCACCGTTTACTTATGCACTCTCTTGTTGAGGGACATGTGGGTTCTGTCCAGCATGTGGCTCTCATGAACAGAGCTGCTATGGATATTCTCATTCATCCATAAGTACATATTTCTGAGAGGAAAACACCTGAGCATAGAGTCGCTGGCTCACTGGGCATCTACACGTATTTACATGCTCAGCTTGATAGCTTCTGAGATGTACTTTTCTGAAGTGGTTGTACTGATTTAAACTTCTACTGCCAGTAACTACGAGTTCTAATTCCCTGATATACTTTTTAGTTCCTAACATCACCAATCTTTTCATTTTACTCATTCAGGGGCGGTATCTTAAATAGATCTTATATTTTACAGTCATTAAAAATTTAGTGAAGCCAGGCATGGTGGCGCACGCTTGTCATCCCCGCGCTTGGGAGGCTGAGACAGGAGGATCGCACAGGTTTGAAGCCAGCCTCAGCTACTTAGTGAGGCTCTCAGCAACTTAGTGAGACCCTGTTTCCAAATAAAATATAAAATAAGTCCAGGAATATAGCCCAGAGGTAGAAAGCCCCTGGGTTCCACCCCAGTACCCCCCCCACACACAAACCTCATGATCCTCCTGTTGCAGCCTCCCTAGTATTGGGATTACAGGAATGTGCCACCACACCCAGCTGATTTCAGTTCTTAAAGAAGTAATCATATGACAACGGAATGACTAGATGAACAAAAAAGTTGTTAATCCATTTATAAAGTCTTTTTTCCCTCTAATATTTTATTATGAAAATCTTCAAAGGTGCACAAAAGCGAAAAATATTGTGGCTCCTATATTTACCCCCTAAAGTCTATATTGTTTATCTATCTTTTTTATTTTTTATTTTTTGTGGTACTGAGGATGGAACCCACGGGCATTCTACCTCCAAGCTACACTCCCAGCCCTATTTTTTGTTCTTTATTTTGAAACAGGGTCTCACTGAGTTGCAAAGAGCCTCACTAAGCAGCTGAGGCTGTCTGAGAATCGCAATCCTCCTGTCTCAGCCTCCCAAATGTTGGATTTACAAGTGTGCGCCACCACGCCTGGCTTCAGTTTTATCTTAATTATTCCACTCCAACTTAAATTTGCTTCAACCACTTCAACCTAATTTTTTTTTTAACTGGGGGTGGAACCCAGAGGCTTTCTGCTTCTGGGCTACACTCCCAGACCTTTTTTATATTTTATTTGGAAACAGGGTCTCACTTAGTTGCTGAGAGCTTCACTAAGTAGCTGAGGCTGGCTTCGAACCTGTGAGATCCTCCTGTCTCAGCCTCCCAAGCGCGGGGATTACAAGCGTGCGCCACCACGCCCGGCTTCAACCTAATTATTTAATCTTATGAAATTATCTAGAAAAATGTGATATGACACACCGTATTTACAAGAAGCTATAATCTGGCTAAGATCTGAAAAAACTGGACGAGGCATGGTGGCGCACACTTGTAATCCCAGCATTCAGGAGGCTGAGACTGGAGAATCATGGTTCGAGGACGGCCTCAGCTACTTGATAGGGTTCTTTGCGACTCAACGAGACCCTGTTTCAAAAAATAAAGAATTAAAAATAGAAACAGGGCTGGGGGTGTAACTTGGAGGTAGAATGCCCCTGAGTTCCATCCTCAGTACTACAAAAATAAATAAATAAATAAATAAACAAACAAATAAATAAATCAGATAAAACCGTGGTAACTACAGGCAGTAGTTTTATTAAGTATTTAAATGGTTGCTGCTGTATCATGTAAGTATGGACTGCTAAAATGTTCTGAGTCTAATTGTGCTTATTTCCCAACCGCAATTCCCTAAAGTCTGGTTTCTTATTGTTCCCTCTTTCTCTAACATGTTTATTGAATTGATTTCAGCAGTTCCATAGAAATTTACAGATTACATGTAGATGCAAAGTTCCACGACAGAAGAACCACGTGTGTCCTGCATCATCCCCAGTGCCCGACACAGTGCCCAGAGCGGAGGAAGCCCACGTTTTAGGATGAATAAATGATTATCTGATGGACAACCCTAACTTTTCCTCCTCTGGCTCTTCTTTATCTGGAAAAAAAAATGGTGACTGCTTCTCAAGGTCCCTTTGAAGCTTAAGATAATATATGTAAAAGTGTTTTTACAGAATGTCAAATACATAGAATACACTCACCAAGTCTGTTTTTGAACAACATTTCACGATAAAAATGTTTTTAAGCGAGCTAACTTCCTTTTTATCTTGTCTCTTCTTTAGTTATGAAATCTGACCGGCATCATAGCTCCAGTCCTCACCACTAAATCCAATGTCTCCCTTAAATTCCAGTTCCCTCCTCCCAGAGGACTGCTGCGCGTCCACAATGGATGGAAAAAACTCGCCACAACTGCAAACGCGGTCTGTCTAAAACCAATGTTCCCATTCCTAATAGAACTACCACAAACCCACGCGGCTTGTCCAATTCAGTGAACTCTCCCTATGTGCCATATTTCTATTTTACTTTCCTTACTTTCTCCTTTCCAAATGTCAGCACTCCAGTTTATTTCACTACTTACCTATGAACCATACTATTGAAATGGCATTCCAACGAAGCTCCGTGTCTCCCCTCTCTCCCTGCCTTTAAACCAAGCGCTTTTTTTAATGATCAGTCTCCCTAACCTCTCCCTAGGTTCTTTCTGCTCAGCTCTCAAAAACACTTCCGTGGGTCCCATTGCTTGTTGAGCAAATTCAGATCATTTTCCCTAGTACTCAAATCCTCCTACCCAAAGCTCCACTCAACCCTTGAAATCTCATTTCCATCCCCTTCTTAAATTCTTGTTGAAAAACATTAGCAATGATTGCCCATAGATGACTGGTCCCTTCCTGACTACTTGTGCTGGCCCTTGTGTGGGGATGTATCTTCTTCTCAAGTCCCAATTGTATCAAGATAAATGTCACAAATCCTTCCATGTCCACTAACTGAGCAGTCTCATTTTTCTCGACCTGCCTATCTGCGTACTGCCATATTTATACCATTGTACCTCTCCTTCCCTATGTCAGGCACTAGGTTTTTATGTCATTCAGTTATAAACAGTGAGCTTGGTCAGCACATTAAACCTAAATGTACATTTTAGAGCTGGGAAGTTCAAGTCTTAAGTGAAGTATTAATAACTAAGGGTGGCAACTTAGTTAAGGCAGTTAACCTTGGGCATACTATCTGCATATTATAAAATTAACCACATTTTTTATTACAAAGATTATCATGCATATAAATTATTACACAATTGACATTTAGTTTTTCAAGCTTTATATGTACCAACAAATTTTACAAATTAACCTCCCATAGTGCTCACAGCAATTTTGTAAAATAGGTTTTAATGCCATTTACTCTTTGAAGAAATTGAGTACAAGTCCCACATACGGGGTTAGAGAAACCATGGCCCTTTATTCATGTTCATAGTCCTTAAAATACTATGCCGTGGCCGGGCGTGGTGGCACACGCTTGTAATCCCCGCACTGGGAGGCGGAGACAGGAGGATCGCGCAGGTTCGAAGACAGCTGCGCTGGTTTAAGAGACCCTGTTTCCAAATAAAAAATATAAAAAATAGGTCTGGGAGTGTAGCCCAGAGATAGAAGGGCTTCCAGGAACCCCAGTACCACCAAAAATAAAAAATACTATGCCATGCACATAGCAGGTGCTTAGTTTAAAACCACGAGTGGATGCTTCAAATTGTTCAGAAACAAAGGTATCCAATTCTGACCAAAACAAGATTAAGAATGTAGTTATACCAATACGTCAGTCACAGCTTATGTGTTAGCCTACATTTATGAAGATCACATTTATAGCGTGACAAAGACCATCAGGACACATATTTGAAAGTGATTCTAGATTCAGAAGTGGTCTTGAGAAAATAGAAAAGAAATAAGAAAATTATATTCTCCTACGGACAAAGCAAACTTAATATATCTTAGGTAAATAACCCGAAACAACTACAAGAAAGTAATGACAAAAACTACCTGGAGAAAAGAAGGGATAACAGATGATATATAGGTTTGCACCACAATAGAGAAATGGAAAGATGAAAGAAAAAAAAATAGTGTAATTTTGCTGTAAGCTCAGCGGAATCATGTTACTGAACAGAATTTCACCTCCACAGCTCTGGTCAGTTCTGGGTATCATGGCATGTAATAGTTGTAAAACACTGGAGGCACTTTTGGGAAAAGCAATATAAGGGAGCCCAAGAAGAGATGGATATGGGCTGAGTCTACACATCGCTTCTGCGTGCAAATGGACTGTGAAATTCAGTCCCACAATTCATTTCCATTAACACAGCAGCTAAGAACAGATCAGCTTGAAGAGCCACGCCATTTTGCAAACGTCTACATTTGCGCGTGCAGACTGACTGTGGCTCTGAAGAGTCAGTATGTGGTTTCTTCTGGGGGTTGGAAAGCTAGCGGAGATGGTCCAGTTTTATTATTTTTTTAATGAAAGTTGGACCTATTATAAGGGGTGTACCAATCAGGCTTCTCATTAAATTAATATTAACCAGGAAAGAAAAAGTGCATTGATGAAAAACACAGATTTCTAATTTATTTATTTATTCTTATTGGTTATTTTTGGGTACTGGGTATTGAACCCAGAGGTGCTCAACCTCTGAGATTCACCCCTAGCCCAATTTTATTTTTTTTATTTTGAAGAAGAATCTTGTTCAATAGCTGAGGACCTCACTGAATTGCCGAAGCTGTTCTCAAACCTGCAACTCTCCTGTCTCGGCCTCTTAAGTACTGGGATTACAGGTGATGTGCCACCATCCCTAGCTGTAATGGTTTAAGAGATCAAGTACTCTAGCAACGTAACTGGGTTATTTGCTCTGCTAGGTACTTAGTTATGTTATCCTTGGGCAAATTACTTAACCTAACTGGACCTCCATTCACTCAAACAGAGCTAATAACAGCACTTACCACTCAGGGAGGTAATAAAGATCAAATAAATTAATGCAGTGTACGTAAAAGAGTGTCCAACACACAATTAGCATTCACTGCATTAGTGATTATGTATTGCTTTCAAATTAGGCTTAAAATCAAATGTTAAAGAATGGTGACAATTAAAGAAAATCATTCAAAATTTAGAGTGAGAAATGTATAATTATTTTGAGTTGAGGTTGAAACTGTAGGACATATTTGATGTGAAATGGTCCCTTGCTCTTTTTGCCAGTACCTTGGCTCTTTTAGATATATTAGATTTTCTAATACCAAATGATTTTTACAGTCATGCTACATAAAAGGAATGCATCTATAAGAAGCTATTTTATTATTCTTACCAACACGCATCAGAACACACAGTGCTTAACAAATGCTCAGTAAACAATGATGTTAAATAAATCTCATGGCAAAGAAAACTCCTTTTTAGGTAACTATTTGAGGTAATTATGGATTTAGAAAAGATGAAGAAAAAAGAATTCGCATAGCTAATAAAAAGCAATGCTTATGGGAGTTTAATTTATTGATTGATTGGTTTTGACTTTAATTTTCCAGATAGTTACCTCTAATTTTCACTTTGTATATATGTAATAGAATGCTTGTATAGAAACAATAAAAATTAAGATATTTTTCTCATTAAGAAAAGCAGAACAGATCCTTAGCACCATCAAAAAGGAAAAACGATACGTAAAGTTAGTAAATTTAAATTACGGGCAGCATATTCTCTGTCAAGCTATCAGATCATCAGTTTCAACTCATTCAGAAGCAAGGCAAATGGATGACACTCAAAATGTATTTAAGGCAACACAATTGATTCGTTTTCCCTTGGACTTTTTTTTTGGCACTGATTGCAAGGAGCAAAATGAGCTAATTTTAAAATGAGCCTATCCGCTATGAAACATCAGTGAGGGAAAAAAAGAATACTTTTGGAAGAATAGCAAAATTATATTTTATATAAAGTCATATTTAGCCTGCATAGAGAATACCCCATAGAACTGATTACTCTAGAATAGGCTGAAAATAAGGAGCAAATGAATGGACCGATGTAAATATATAGGGAGGCTGCTGGGAGAGGGGGAAGCAGAAACAGGAGGAGAGTTCCATGATGCCATGGTGGCCGCCCAAGACTTTGGCTGGCAGTCCTCGTGCAGCTCTTTCCAAGTTCTGAACCTGCATCTATTCCTTCTCTTTGTAATGGAAAGCACGCATTATGTTTCCAACATCTGGTCTCAATACTGAGAGTTACAAGGTTATTTAACGATCCATTAAACCCTCTTCATTTCTGTACGGTGGCACCAAGGAGATATTTTACAGTACATAGTTATTTTGCAGTTATTTTTCTTATGGCACTAAACAGGGGAGGCTATCAATTATTAAGAAAAATAATAATAATACTGGATTTAATATCATCACTATACTAATGACTCCCCAAATTAGTGTCCAGATGTCCTTCTTTCCTGAAACCAATAACATGTCCAACCGCCTCTTTGATATCTCCATTCAGATATCCAACAGCAATTTCATATTTATTTATTTATTTTTGAGTACATGCTATATATCTAATGAATATGGTATAGATTTTAATGACTATATGACACCTTCAAATTAATTAGCGTACTTAACCTTCATAACAATTATATAAAATAAAGCAAATATCATTTGCCCTATTTTATTTTTGAAAAAATCTCCAAAGCCAATACCATACTTAGTAACAAAATTCTAAGAGCATTCCTACTAAGGTCAAGAATAAGAGAAGAATGCCTCTTTTTGTCATTCCTGTAAAGTAGTGTTCTGAAATTTCTTGCTGATTAGCAAATGAAAAGGCACAAATTATTTTCCTTGGGTGCAGATTGCTCAACATATAAAATTAACTTTAAAAACTTCACAGAAAAAAATCATATCACTGTTAGATTTGGGTTTGACTGCAAAAGAAAGCAACCTAATAAGTAATGGCTTACGTCTGTAAAGATTGCTTTCTCATGCAGATTGGCAAAATAGGTGAAAATTCAAAATCCTTAGAGAGCTAGCACCTCTCAGCATTCCTAAAAGAATAGCTTTGTGTCCCAGGTTGGCTTCTGGTTCTAGCAGTCTCTGCATTGGACACTGGTCAAGCCCCAAAACCACTGTCCAGATATCTTAAGACATTTTCCTTCATCATTCATCAACCCATTTTACTCACATGGCCACACTGTACAGCAACAGAGGCTGAGAAACGTCTTTATCCAAGATGGCCCTGTGCCCAGCTAAAACAACTAAAAATTCTGCTAAACAAGGAGCGGAGGATGATGCATCAAGTAAAAGTCACTACGCCCTCTACCACCACCACCAATACAGCCAAGAGCGGTGCCTCCCACCCTGGCTAGAGCCAATCTCTCCCCCTCCTCCCATCCTACTTGTCCGCATTCAGAAAATTCACACCGTCCTTTATACTTTCTCCCATTCGAGATCTTCTCTAGGATATTTACCCTTCTGACTTGCTTCTTACTTCATTCACCCCTCCTTCGCAGTCCCAATTGCGAGTTCCTTATTCTTCATCCAACTTCTGATGACCATGCACCAAACAGCTATTCTTTCTAGGTGATCTTATCTAGCCCCAGGGATTTAGTATAATAACTCTACTAATGACTTCCCAAATTAGTGTCCAGACGTCCTTCTTTCCAATATTCACATGTCCAATTGCCTCTTTGATAGCTTCATTCAGATATCCAGCAGCAATTTCATTTTATTTATTTATTTATTTATTTATTTATTTATTTATTTATTTTGTAGTACTAGGGATTGAACCCAGGGGCATTCTACCTCCGAACTACATCCCCAGCCCTATTTTTTCTTTTTTTAAAACAGGATCTCACTGAGTTGCAAAGGGCCTTAGTAAGTAGCTGAGGCTGTCTGTGAACCATGATCCTCCTGTCTCAGCCTCCCAGATGCTGGGATTACAAGAGTGTGCCACCATGCCTGGCTTCCAGCAGCAATTTCAAAGTTAAATTCCAAACAGAGCTTTTAGTTTACAACTGGCTGACAATCTGTTTCTCTCATTCCTTATCCTGGTCTAGAAAAATCTAGATGTTTTCCCACATTCCTAATTCTCACATCCCCACCATTTATTCTTAATGACTGTCTAGAGTGATAGCTCCTTTCAGTATCCCATAGTATCAGTGGAAAACCAAAGGAATTCTTTGAAATCCAATGGAACTCTAGGTAAGAGCTTCTGCATCTGTACTACATCCTATAGAGGAACAAATAAGGTGACCTAACTGGGGGGTGGGGAGGGGGGAAGAGGGAAATTCTTTAATGCACATGATATACTTAAACATATCAAAGTCAATCACTAAGCCAAGCATGGGAAGGAGGAAGGGGGAGGGAATGGGGTAGGGGTCGGGTAAGGGCTAATTGGGTGATGTGTGCATGTATATCTACACAAGTCTTTTTTCCCATTAAGATGTATGACTACAATGCACCAATAAAAAATTTTAAAAGGGCCAGGTGTGGTGGTGCACGCTTGTAATCCCCGCACTTGGGAGGCGGAGACAGGAGGATCGTGCAGGTTCGAAGCCAGCTGCGCGCGCTGGCTTAAGAGACACTGTTTCCAAATAAAAATGTAAAAATAGGTGTGGGAGTGCAGCCCGGAGGTAGAAGGGTTTCCAGGAACCCCAGTACCACCAAAAAATAAATAGATAAATAAAAATAAATAAAAAAGAATTAAAAAAGAATCCAACTAAACAGTGAGCCTGGAACATTTCCAAATGAGATAGGTAGTATGAACATTCCCTGTTAATGGGTTTCTCTATATGGACAACGGTAAAGATAGGATTTCTATTTTGCTTTTCTTGTTCTAAAAAATATGTACCTCCAGGAAGCAAGGCTCTTCTCAAATATTTGAATAAGAAAATATCCAGGTAGTCTCTGAAGTTGAAGGAGCACTATGCTTCACGCTGAAATTAAATAAAGCTATGTTCTGGATCAGGAGCCTCCAGGCTCTGTGCAAGTCACTGAGCCATTGATCAATAAGCTTGTCTTTTCTTCTCCCCATGGAAACTTGTAAAAATGAGGTAAAAGACATTTACACCACATTTTCTAAGAAAAACATTAGAAACAATTCGAAACAAGTTTTTTTAATGAGAAAGTGGTAAAATCTCCAAGTCAAAACACCCACCTTTAAGACATGAACTTACTGTTGTCTTTCCAAAACAGTAGTTACAGTTTTCTCATGGACACTTGTATTTGAAAACTCTCTTTGTTTAAAATATCTGACCTTGTAGGACGGTGGCGCAATCCCTGTTTGTAATCCCAGTACTTGGGAAGCTGAGACAGGAGGATCACAGGTTTGCAACCAGCCTCAGCTACTTAGTGAAGACCTCTGCAACACTTAGTGAGATCTTGTTTCAAAAATAAAGAATAAAAAATCGGGCTGGGGGTATAGCTTGGAGGTAGAATGTCCCTGGGTTCCATCCCCAGGACTGAAAAAAAAATTATCTGGCCTGCAGCTGCCTCAGTAATGAGCATCAGCCCAACGCTGGACACACATCATTATGGTAAACTCATGATCATCGTGTCCCAGGAGCCATGGAGGGTTGTCTCTCTCATTCTTGCCTCTTCAGGGAATACAAGGACATTAAATGAATGACTTTTTCCCTGGCGTGAACATGTGGCAGGAATGATATCATTTCCAGGTGCTCTCCTGGTTTTCATCTGTGAAAGGACCAAACTCAGCAGAGAGAGCTTTCTAAGTTGGGTTTCTAAGTTCAGCCCCATCTGGATATTGTGGGGAAGAATTCTGGAAACATTTTTGCCAAGAGTGTCCCAATTATGCCTGGCAAGTGAAGCTCTCAATGTGTACAAATGATTCCCTGTCCTCTCCCCGCCTAGTTGTGAAACAACCTGTGTATAAAGCAATAAAATAACTAATAGCTGTATCCAAGACCAATAAAAGGAAGTTCGATCTAGGCAACTCTGTGATTCTGTGACGATGATTTTGTGGCTATCAGTAGTTGTTTTAGGGGCTGGATGACTGCAAACCTTAGGCTGCTGGGTTGTTAAGAATGTTTAGAAGAGTGCACACTGATGAAGATTTTGGATATGGCCAGACTGCTACATAAGAAATGCTCTTGAAATAACTGTTAGCATGATTGATTTGAGATGCTACAATCAGCCCTCATCTCATTCCATAGACAATTCGGTATATACCATTTAGATCTCTTGTTGTTTCACACTGAAGTAAATTCACTTCCAGTAAAGTAAGAGAAAAATATAAAAATGGGCCCGATTAACATGAACTAGTATAGAAACAATTTATCTACACAGAATTCTCCATCATCTCACCCGGCAAGAAAGTCTAACCAAACTGGAACTGAGCAGAGAAGACCCAGTTTCAGGCAAATTAAAATGGATGTGACTATCTTCCCCTGTGGTCCTATTTATTCTCATTTTTAAACATTTGTGATAATTCTTTTTTTCCCCCCCAGTACTTGGGATGGAATCCAGGGGCATTCTCCTTCCAAGCTACACCCCAGCCCTATTTTTAATTCTTTATTTTGAAACAGGGTCTCACTGAGTTGCAAACGGCCTCACTAAGTAGTAGCTGAGGCTGGCTACAAAATGTGATCCTCCTGTCTCAGCCTCCCCACTTGTGATAATTTTAATTTTCACTCTCTGTGTCCAGAATGAGTTGATCACTTAAAATGTTTAGAATCCAACTTGAAATTATGTATCTCTTTAGAAGGCAAATTTTAAAATCTAGCATCATATTTTCTTTGAACTTGGACTGTAATCTTTTACATGAGTAAAAGATTTTATTCTCTTACTCAGAAGACTGCAAACTTTCAGCAGGGCATGGTGGTTGAGGCTTGTAATCCTAGTACTTGGGAGGCTGAGACAGGAGGATCCAGGTTTGCAGAGAGCCTCAGCTACATACTGAGGCCCTCGGAAACTTAGTGTGACCCCATTTCAAAATAGAGAATAAAAAAATTAGTCTGAGAGTGTAGATCAGGGGTAGAATGCCCCTGGGTTCAATTCTCAGCATTACAAAAAAAATTGCAAACTTTCATTGCAAGAGCAATATATTTATGAACTGGCTGATTTTAGAAGATTCAAATATGCTGCTATAGTTTTTCTCAACTAGTAAAGGAATGATTGTCTTTCCCACACCTTTGCAGCCCAGTGAAGGCCAAGTAAGTAGGCTTCCCTCTGTGATCAGCACAACACTAAACTCATCTAGGCATTAACATTTGGGGAGGAGGGTTAGGTACTGAGGATTGAACCCAGGTATGTTCCACCCCTAAGCTATACCTTTAGCCCTGTGTTATATTGTTTTATTATTTTGAAATAGGGTCTCGCTAAATTGCTGAGGCTGGACTGGAACCTGTGATCCTCCTGTCTCAGCCTCCTAAGTACTGAGATAATGGGTATATGCCACCATGCCCAGCTGACATTTACATATTTTTATGCTAGTACAATAAAGAAATCTGAAATGAAAATTTTATCCATTAAGCCTTTAAAATTTTCCTGTAACTCTTTATAAGAATATCATGATTAGAAGAAAACATACCAAATGTTCATTTGTTTTTGTCTTCATCTTATATTTAATGCCCAGATTAAACCAATGCATTTGCCTTTCAAGTTATTGAGGAACGGAGCTAACTCTCATGTTATGTAATAGCCACAACTTTGCTAGGAGCCCAGGGACGGGGTAATTATAATATATGCAGCGTTGTTGACATTGGCTTCAGAATGTATAGTCAGAACATGTAGGAGAGTCAGCTGGAAATCTTTGTCCCTCTTCCCATTCCTTTCTCTCTCCCGCGGGGTCCTGGCTTTACCCTCCAGCTAATTTTTGATCCGAAGAACATCCGATCTTCCTTCTTCAGAGACCAACATTTAGAAAACAAAACAAAACAACAACAACAAAGTCCCTCAAAACTCAAAGCCATGTTTATCTCCCACTAATGTTCATGGGCACAATTGATAAACTCAAAGAGCCTTCTTCAACAAGACTGAAATAAAAAAGATTAGGGAAGTGAAGGAGAAGTAATCACATTGTTTATATATATTTTCACCAGAAATCACAAAGTATGAAAATGGGTCATAGGAGAAACTTTAGACAAAGAAGGAGAATCTCTAGATGAGCAAATAAGGCGACCTGAGGGGGATGGGAGGGGGAAAGAGGGAAATTCCCTAATGTATACGATGTACATCCACAAACATGTCAAAGTCAATCACTAAGTCAGACATGAGAAGGAGGGAAGGGAGGGAAAGAGGAGGGAATTGGGGAAGGGCTAATTGGGTGATGTGTGCGTGTAGGCCTCTACCATCTCGTACTCCATTAAGATGTATGACTACCAATGCCCTGATAAAAACTGAGGGAAAAAAAGAAACCCACAAAAGCCTTCCAAGAGTCAAGTCTTCTTGCATTCCATAATGTATAGCATGAGCCTGTACTATGGATCTAGAATGCCCCCCCCAAAGGCTTATATGTTAAACCTTAGTCTCTAGTTTGGCAATATTGGGAGGTGTTAAACACTTTAGGAAGTGGGGCTTGATGATATCTTAGCTCACTGAGGGCATGGCCTTGAAGAGGATAATGGGATTCCCTTCTTCTTCTTCTTCTCTTTCCCTTCATGGACATGAAATGAATGAGTTTGCTTAGCCATGAGTTTCTGATGGGCCACCACAAACCCAAAGCAATAGGGTCACTGGACCATGGACTGACACTTCTAAAACATTTCTTTAAGCCAAACCTTTTCTCTCTATAAGTTGATTATCTCTGGTATTCTGTATTGTAACAGAAAGGTAACTAAAAAAAAAAAAAAAAAAAAAACACTGAACAGTACTTTTTCCAACAGTATCTATTGTCACTTCTCATTACAGAAAGCAAGCCATGGTTTTAAGTCTATAACACCACGTAGCAGTATGGATGAATGGATGATAAGTCTTTCCCTTGGGAAGTCACAGAGTTCAAGAGCTCTCTTCCAAATTTGCAGAACAAGACATATAATTATCTCCTAAGACATCACCAGTATCTGTCTAAACTTTTGCTGTTGTCACTTATAAGATTTAATTTTTTAACTCGCCCATAAAACTATGCTTTTGAAAAGTTTTAAATTCTCTGTGAAAAAAAAATCCAACCTAACAAAATTAGAGTTAACAGCAAAAGTTGACTTTGAAATAAATCCTGCATTAACTGTTCGTTCTGATCAAAAATGTCAAACTTAAAAACATATAATTACTACTTAAAGCTGAAATTTAATAGGCACCCTAACCTTTTCAAAAATAATTTCTAGTGTGAACCAGGACATAAGATGCCCACTTAACAAGAGATTTTATTTTCACATTGTCCCTGTATGCATAATAAGCTAAAGGACTTTTCAGAATTCAGATTAAGTGAGATAAAATAGTTGTTATTCTTATTTTGAAGTTCTTGAAGGGCAGATCAAATGAGGCCTATCCACAATAATCATGATTGATGAGCTTCGTCTAATGATAATCCTTAATACCTTAGAGAACAATCCCAATAGATGCAAACAGCAACAAAACACTGCTCAGTGAAGGACGTTTGAAATAAGTACAAACATGTACAATTAGTAAAGTTTAAAAAAAGTTTAAAAGTCAATCCTAGCATGGCATAAAAGAAGGTTAACATTAGAATTTCAAATTTCTAGATGTTCATCCCAGCTGTACCACTTAACAGTGAATATTGGAAAATTTAATTAAGTTCTATGAAATTTAGAGTCCACGTTTATAAAATGAGAACTTGCTTCCTTGTTTCTTTTCTCTCTTGATTTTAAGTTCAGTGAGGGCAGAGACCTTGTCTCTCTGGTTCACTTTTGTTTTGCTAGCATCCAGCTTACGTCTGGCACTTAGTAATTACAGAATGAATATGACCAAAAGAGTAAAACCATTCAGCACTCAATAAGATTTATTGTGAGTCTCCTGTGGTCCAGGCAGCTTTTCTAGTGTTTAGGTAAAGGGTGGGAGTTAGGAAGGGGGGGCAGCAGGGGAAAAAAAAACCTACCTTTCTGGATCTTATATTGTAATAGGGAAAACAACTTTAATTTTTCGTGTGTGGGGGGGAGTACTAGGGATGGAACCCAGGGCATTCTACCTCTGAGCTACACCCCCATCCCTATTTTTTTTTTATTATTCTTTATTTTGAAACAGGGTCTCGCTGAGTTACAAAGGGCCTCACTAAGTAGCTGAGGCTGGCCTTGAATCTCAATCCTCCTGTCTCAGCCTCCCAAATATTGGGATTAAAAGTGTGCGCCACCACACTCAGCTCTTGGAAGATAACTTTAAAAAGCAAATTGGAGCCGGGCGTGGTGGCTCACGCTTGTAATCCCCGCACTTGGGAGGCGGAGACAGGAGGATCGCGCAGGTTCGAAGCCAGCCGCACTAGCTTAAGAGACCCTGTTTCCAAATAAAACAAATATAAAAATAGGTCTGGGAGTGTAGCCTGAAGGTAGAAGGGTTTCCAGGAACCCCAGTACCACCAAAAAAAAAAAAGGGAAATTGGAAACACTCATACAAAAAATTTAAAAAATAAAATTCAAAGCTGGTAAGGAAGATATGAACTGTTCTATGTTGGACAAGAGGTAACATTTTCTTTTGGATTGCTAAGGAAAACTTTGGTGAAAGAGTAACTTTCAAGTAAAGACCTGAAGAAAATTGTCTGCTCCCCACACAGCTATCTGGGAAGACACCAGTTCAAACTGCAGGAGCAGAAAACACAAAGACCCTGAGGCAGGGTCTCAAGAAACTCTCACAGGGAGTCTGTGTGGTGGTACACAGCTGTAACCCTAGTATTTGTGAGGTGGAGGCGGGAGGGTTGCAAGTTCAAGGCCAGCCTCAACAGACCCCTGTTTCAAAATAAAAAGTGGGAAAGGGCTGAAGGTGTAGCTTGGAGGTAAAATGCTCCTGGGTAATGAAAGGGAAGGGGAGGGGGAGGGAAGAAGAAAGAAAGGAAGGAAGGAAGGAAGGAAGGAAGGAAGGAAGGAAAGAAAGAAGGGAGGGAGAGAGGAAGAAAGAAAGGAAATAAGGAAGGAAGGGAGAGAGGAAGGAAGGAAGGAAGGAGATAAGGAAGGAAGGGAGGGAGGAAGGAAGGAAGGAAGGAAATAAGGAAGGAAGAAAGGAAGGAAGGAAGGGAGGAAGGAAGGAAGGAAAGAAGGAAGGAAGGTTGGTTTTATAAAGGCCAGAGGCCAGGGTGATTTACCAAGCAACAAGAAGAAGGAAGGAGGATGACTCAGAGAGCTGAAGGGGAAAGATAAGGAATCTAAGACTTACTGAGACTGACTTTTATTCGAGAGAGACAGGAAGCTGCCAGGAGGTTCTGAGCAGAGGAGTGACAAGCCCTGACTTAGGTTTGAATAGGGTCACCCTGTCTGCTGTGTTAATAATAGACTGCAGAAGGACCAGGGTGGAAGAAGAATAAACACCCATCTCATGGCATTTTGTAAAGATGACTCAAAACTGTATGTGACGTGCCTAGCAGAGACCTGGCACTAATTGGCCTTGGTCGCTGAAGAAGAACTGCTATTATTCTCACAGATAATGGCTGTACTCCTCCTGCAGACACGTAAACCAAGGCTCTGCGTTGTGAAGGTTCACAGTCCCAAGATCCCACACCTCCTCCATGTCAGTCTTACCTCCCCTGTCCTGTACCACTGGCTCACGTCCACTGAATGGCAAGGGACCCACAGGCTGTGAGGAAGCTGGGGATTCAGGTCTTATCAAAATATTCCATCTAAATTTCATAGCCATAGCATCAGAGCACAGCCCTTCACATCAACACCTTCCAACAAGCCCCACAGGGGTGTTCCGTACCCTTCCCATGTCAAAGACATTTTCCTGAGGCAAAGCTAATAGCTACGTGAAACCCGACAGAAACCCAGGCACCCTAATTAAATTTCTCTTTAAAACACCATTATTAGATATTAACTAGGGCTGTTTTTTCCTCTAATGAGACAAGAAACTGGTTGGCTCTATTTCTGCCTAATAAGAAGGAAACTGGAGATTTGAGGGAAGGCAGTTCAAGCACTCCTGATTTTGTAAACAACCAACCACACAAGTAGGGTAGCCTTCCAGTCTCTCCTCTTGCAGATTACACGTGCTGGAGACTCTGTTCCTATGGCCACCCTCACCTCACCGCTGCTCCCAGCATGCTTTGCAGTAAGCCATTCAACAGTGGTTTATTGAGTGTTCATTTTGTCCCAGGTGCAATTTCAGGTGCTAAAGATGCGATAGTAAGCTAAACCATGCAACAGTGGTTTATTGAGTGTCTATTTGTGCCAGGTACAACTGCAAGTGCTAAAGATGAAGTATTCAGCTAAACAGGTCCTGCTTTCTGGGAATTGACTTGCAAGTACCTGTGGAAATTAAGGGAGAGGAAGGAAGATGGCTGAGAAGAAAAACCGACCTGCAGATAATCCCCAGCCACCCTGCTCAGCAGCCTTGGGTAGCTGTCAAGTGTAGCTTTGAGAAGGAAAATTCTTGAGAACAAGTCAGGGCTTTCAAAATGCTGGTGAATCACATTTCTCTTTGGAGGATCTGGTCACCCACCACATCTCTGTGCACTGGCATTAGTATGTGTAATCCTGAGCAGAGAAGAGAGGTGGCAGGAGACAGTGGAGACATGTTGGAACTTTGTGCACACGAGACAGAGTAGAATGCAGAAATGCTATTTTTTCTATGTTCTGCAATTTCTTTTGAGATTACATGATTTTCTCTGCAATTGTTTTTATCTCCATTCTGATTTTAGTTTCTATAGTCACAGAACCATCTGAGGCTACTATTTTCCAGAAGTTCATGAGCTTTCCCCAGCATTAAAGATATTTTTGGTTGCCTTCTCATTCCCTCCCCACTTTACCTTTTTTTCTAAAACACAATTATACTCAGAGGTCCCCTTTCCCATTTAAGATAAGCGTGTGTGTGTGTGTGTGTGTGTGTGTGTGTGTGTGTGTGTGTTTCCCTCTCACCCTTGCTAGATTAAACACTGAGAGAGAAAGAAAAACTGAGTCTTCCATGGAGTTCTTAAGTGAATCAGCCCTGAGAATGTGGGAAAAGATAAGTGTCTTTATTGCCTTGGCCAATCCGAGCCAGGCACTCTGTTTACTTGCAGCCCAAAGCATTCAATCAGACACGCACTGGAATTGCCACAGCTGTGGATTTATTTATCCTGTGAAGGATTCATTTGCTGTTCAGATTCCAAATAGGAAGAGATTCTTTACATCACAGGGCTGTTTTTAACACTCCATGCTTTGACACAAAGAAAGTTAGCCTGCCAAGATCACAGACACCTGATCCTGGTTAAAAACACAGGCACTGTACTCTTAGATTAGATTTTAACCCTACAGATCACTGTAGTACAGTATTATTTCTGGCACAAAAGATGGAATTTAAAGAACTGCATAAGTAAAGACGGTATTAGAGAAATAGAATAGTGTTCTGAAACAGACACTCTGAAGACAACTGTGTAGGATGAGAACAATGTAAGACAAAACAAGAGAATCCAGATTGGACTAGAAATATTCTCTAGAACATCTGGTACCATTTTTTTTTTTTTTTTTTTTTGGTGGTACTGCGGTCCGGGCTATACTCCCAGACCCATTTTATATTTTATTTGGAAACAGGGTCTCACAAAGTTGCTGAGAACCTCACTAAGTAGCTGAGGCTGGCTTCAAACCTTTGTGATCCTCCTGTCTCAGCCTCCCAAGCGCGGGGATTACAAGCATGCACCACCATGCCCGGCAGTAGCATTCTTTAATAAAAAGAATAGGAGACAGATAACCCAAAGTACTGTGTATCTTGTATATTCTATTATTATCATAAAATATGTCCAGCACATGTGTATAGTGAATTTCATTTTTCTTATAGACTATTCAGTCATTCTCAGCAGATCCTATACTTAAACCCCAAAATAAATTCTATATATTATTATATACAGCTATACTGATAGATTAAGATAAATCTTCTCTGGTGCATTGTTTGCAAAGATGGCTGCATTAATTTCTCCCATCTCAGGAGGTAAATATCTCTAGAAAGTGATTCCTCCACATGGAACTACTTTCCCTCCCCTTGATTTTAGCTGATCTTGTTCTATGATGCTATTGAAGTAAAATACAGGATAACTGATGTTGTGTGGCTTCAGAGCCTGGACCTCTGGACACTTTGCAGTTCCATCTCTTGGCCTGTTGCTGTTCTGAGACCACCAGGTAAGGAAGCCCAAGCTAGCCTCTATAGGGACAGGCCCTGAGGAAAGAGACTTTGTGTGAAAAGCTCAGCCACCACCATTGAGGTCTCAAACAAGCTGTTATTGAGACCAGCTTGGACCAGTAAGCCACAGTCCACTCACTGATGACAGCAGCCACATCGAGGACACTGGGGATTCCTACAGAAGTAACACCCAGCTGAAGCCAGCATACAGTGCAGAATCACGAGCAAATACACTTATTTTTTAGTCACTACATTTTTGGGGTAGGAACTTGATAATCCTTTCTATTGAAATCATGAATCTGATGCAAAATCAGGTACAAAAGATTGCAAGATTCTCTCTTTACAAACCTTTTCCCTTCTCTTTTTCTGCTTGGCGTGCAACATGCTATTCTATAAATAAATGTCTGGAAAGACCTCCAGCTATTTTTTAAGAAAAGAGCCACTCTGGAAGGACCATGACTTCTCCTCGGTAAAAGGTCCAGTTTACTCTTCCTATACCTCTGACCTGTCCCTGACTTCATGGATACTGGCCCCTCTTCCTCTCGTCTACCTGCTGCAGGTCACAGGAAATAGATGCCACAATTGGAGCAAGAATGATTGATTGATTTTCATCCCAAGAGCTATAGCAGTCTATAGTGGCCACATGGCTCATTCCATCAGTGTGATCAATTAGGTATACTGCACAGTGGGTTTTGGTGAGCTGGTCTGAGACCTAATGTGCATATCTTGCATTTTTAAAATAACTTACAATCCTATTTTATTATCTTGCAACCAATTTATTTACAAAAGAACTCAAGAGGGTGTATTCAGGGGGCAGCTTTATTCTCCCACCCTGACTTCTAGATCCTTCATTCGACCTCCACAAGGAACTCTCTTTCCTCCCCTTGATATTGGCTGACTTTGTTTATGATGCTTGAGCTGGTAGAATGCAAGAAACGTGACCTATTGTCCTGGTAGCATTTAATGTAGACTCCATAGCTCTTGGGTCACTTTCAAGTTTTTAACAGACTCCATTCAATTCCAAAGTGTGAATCTTAGAGATCATTAAAAACTCCTCCCCTCCTTTTGAATATGACTTACCCTGGATGCTCTTTCTAAAAATCCCAGATTCCACTAGGATTTTTTTTCTCAACCTCTGCAACACTGACATTTTTTTACTCAGATAAACTTTTGCTATGGGAAGCTGCCCTGTCCGTTGGAAGATGTGTAGCACCATGTCCGGTCTCTACCCAGTTGATCCCAATATTGTCCCCCCTAATTATGACAACCAATAATCCAGATTTTGCCAAATGTCCCATGAGAGGCAAAACCATCTTTAGTTAAGAATTACTGCCCTAGACTGCGCTACTAATAAGGTCATATTGCCCCTTAGGGGGTAAAAAATTGGTTCCTGGTAGAGGACAGCGGGGTTGCAAACAATATTAGATGTTTCAGCCATGTGCCTACCTCCAAAGGGCAAAGTGTATCTGTAACATGCAGCTTCAGGAGAAGGGAAAAGCAATTAGGAAAGAAAAAAAAGTAAAAAATAATTCCTTAGAAGAGGACAATGAATCAGGTTAGGACATTCCTCTAGACCAACAGTGAAATGTAAGGTCTGTTCTCTCCCTTTTTTTCTCCCTTGTTTTCTCTGCAGTTGGAGTAAGAGCTCAAGAGACAAGGTCTTTTTCCTTAGCCACTGCCATGTAATTCTCCTTGGCTATTCCATTCCCTTTGCCGTGGCCAGCATACAAGGACGGATCTCACCGAAGTGGTGGCCTTGTTGGCTTTTTACAGATCCCCACTGTCCTAATTAATTTTTGCATCACTTGACCCAGACACCACATAAGAACAACTTAGTGCAAGGACAGTTCATTTTGGCTTATGGTTTCCAAGGCTCAGTCCAGGTTGGCTGGCTTCAAGGAAGAAACACTGTGATATCAGGGTGTGGCAGAGGAAAGCTGCTCAACCAGTGGTGGCTGGAAGCAGAGAGAGAGAGAGGGAGGGAGGGAGGGAGGAGGGAGGGAGAGAGAGAGAGAGAGAGAGAGAGAGAGAGAGAGAGAGAGAGAGAGAGAGAGAGAGAGAGAGAAAGAGAGACGGAGTGGAGGGGAGAGGAGAGGAGAGAGAGATAGATGAAGCAGCAAGAGATATACCTCCTCCAGCCACGGGCCACCTGTCCAGGGTACCGTCCAGGAAGCCCATTTGAGTCATTAATCCATCAGTGGACTTTCCCACTGATGAAACTAGATTCTGGTTCAATCATTTCACCTCTGAACATTTTTTTCGTGGACAACACATGAGCTTTTCTGGGGCCACTGCACAGCCAAACCCTAGGCACACTTTTCTGTACCTCTTTGTGGTGTGAGTAAAATACCTCTAGCCACCTCTGGTGGTTAATGGCACACAGCACCTTTCTCTGGAGACCCTGGGCTCCTGGGCGATTCTTGGGTGAGATTATTTAGAGATACCCTTAATGTGGCTACCCATATCTCTTTCACTAACCCAGGAAACTACCTTTTCACTTTTCCCTGCAGCGAAGGTGGCTCCAACCAACCCCAGCCTTCACACCTCTCCCAAATCAAACGGTCAGTGGACTCTGGACCCAAATTTCAAGAAGCTCATATGAGAATCTACAAAGAGCTCCCTAGCTCCATACTCTGAAAGCAGCACAAGGAGCTTCCAAAAGATACGAGTGATGGCTCAGCAAGCACCCAGGCACGCGGCAAGACAGAGATGCCCTCGTGGACTCTTGGCCTTCTGAGGGGACTTGCAGCCACCCTAACACACCTGGTACAGAAAGCATCTCTCTCCTCTCTATCATCTACTCTTCTTTCTGCTCCTCTCAGGAGTGAATTAGCAAGGCTAAACGTTTGGCCGCCTGTTACTTAGTACTTTCTGAAACCTTTCTGTAGAAAATGTTGTCCTCAATTTGAGGGCATATTAAAAAATTCCTAGACAACAGGCTAACATTCATTAAATAATCCTAGAGTCCATGTGTCAACTAGAATTGTACGGGAAGGGAAGAATTTAAGCCAGTGTTTCCCAGTTGGCTAAATAAGTGGGAGATTATTAACGGCCCTGCAAATTGATTAGTATTCTCTTTCATTCGACAAACATTTAATGAGCATCGGTCTGGAGCACCTGAGGATATTTCAGGCAACAGGAAAGCTAAGTTCTCTCCTTTCCATGGAATATAGTCTAGCGAGGGGTATAACCAACAAGTAATTACTGCCAGACCGCAATCAACGCTACAGAGAATTTCAGACATTTGATGTCACCAAGTGATGGCGTAGGAGTGCTGGTCTGGACTGAGTGACCTAGAAGGTCCTTTGTGAAGGAAGTCAGAGGCACCAGAATGAGCCTCTTGTGAGGGTGTTGGGAGGAGACCGGAAAGGAGAGGAAGAGCAAGAACTACAGTGCTGATGGGGAATGGCTGAGATGCTCTGGCACCATGGTGCAGGGTGAAGCAATAGCAGGAGAATCTTCAAGAGGACAGAGATGGCAAGGGGAGGGGTGACATCTAAGGGACCCTGGCACCGACACAACATCACAGGTTGTGTCAAGGGCAGGAGCCACAGGGCTCATGGATAGAAAGATGAAGACTGTTTCACACACATGTGCTGTGATTGACGTCCAAATGCACTTAAGTCTTAAATATGACACAGACATCCGTTGGCCATGTTACCAAATGGCGGGCAGCTTTCAATCGTGAGGAGAGGGCTGGTGGCATTTGCTGATGCCCCAAGTCCTTCTCTCTGAAAATCTTTCAAACCGCTGCCTGCTTTGACTTTTTGATTTTAGACTTATTTGCCTGAAATTGAGTTCCTTCCTTTCTCCTAGTTTGAGGAGAGATGAAGTTTTACAAAATGAAACCGTGTACAGATTCACTATATCTCTCTCTCTTGAGAGGACCAGATTCTGTCTACAATAGACGAACTTGAGCGTAGTCAGTGATACTCGCAGAAAAACCAAGTATGGCCCTCAGGCGAGTGTCTCTGCTCGGTACAAAACTCTCTGCGATGGCTGGCAGCATCTGAGCATCAGTGTCTGACATCTCCAGGGACTCTGCATCTTTACATTTCAAATCATTCTAAGTGGAGCCAGAATTGTGCCTCATCACCTTAGCAGGCATGGATTTTTACTAATAGAGGTTATAAATACAGTCATTCATAATGATGCAAATAGGAAAGCGGCTGTTAATAGTGGCTGCTGCCAAAATCAACGCAGAGCTACCTCTACTTACTATCTGAGGCTTATTGCCCGTAATTGACATTCTCGTTGTTTTACCTTGTCGGTGACCCTGTATACCAAGCACACTGCTCCTGAATTTAAAAGAGAAGGTGATTAATGTGGCGATGTGCAGGCGGTCAAGCTCACATACCCAGTGGGGACCCAGGAGAAGCCTGATAAATAATAAACACCACGGCTTCCCCCACACTCCGCTGCTCCTCTCACTGTGTCCCGCGAGCAGCCCTTTAAATGAGAGGTCGCTTATTTTAAAGCCAAATATACCTCCGTGTTACCCGAAACTCCTTTATGCCATGGTCAGGAAAAAAATATTTACATCTGAAAATGCTGAACCATGAAACTCTAGCCACAGGAAAGGTTACTTGAACGAAGAAACAGAAGTTTGTATCAACATAATTTCCATAATTGTTCTCCAGAAACATTCTTGCCTTGAGAGCCTAACTCTGGTACATCTTTTCTACTCGGATTTCTCTGTAAGATAAAGCCCAAGTCAAAAATCTTCTTTGGCTCAATGTAAGACTCCTTTAGCTATGAGGCAAAACTAACAAAATCAATTCTGAAAATATCGACGGTAAGAGAACAATGGCATTGTGAAATTAAAAGTCAACAAGAGTAGATTTCAAATTCCTTCTGCGTAGGATGCATGGAATTAGAAGGGGGAATATCCAGTTTCTAATTTCTTGGTAATCAGAAGTTAATGAATGCTATAATTCACTTGTTTTCAGAGATCATTTCGAGCCCCCTCCCACTTCTTACCTATTATCTTTCCAGCCTATTGCTCCTTGGGTCTACTCTGATAGCTATTATTTACTAGAAATTGCGCTCTCTTTCTCATAAACAGTAGAGTCAAGGCATAGGGAGGTAGTGGAAAATTCAGTTAACATAGCACAGAATATATTAACAGAAATATAATAAGTGGTGTGTGGAGAGAAGAAAGATAGAGGAAGGAAGAGATGGGAGAGAGCACCATTATTGACACTTAGATTATTGGGCTAAAGACACATTTTCAAATATACCAAGATTATTTATTTTAATGATAATTCAGTGCTAATTTGTCCCTGTCTTCCATCTCAAGTTGCATATTTGAATTTCTATGAATAGGCTTAAGGTAACCTTGGAATAAAGTGGGAAGTACATTGGGTCTAAATTTTAGCTTGAGATATCAAATCATGTCAACCCACTCTTGCAGCGGGTTATCCATAACATGGAATTGAGCAACCTCCACTCATGGAACAAAGTCATCATTTAATTAGAACTTAAGACTGGCTCTCCAGCCAGGCGTGCTGGCGCACACCTGTAATCTGAGTTCTCGGGAGACAGAGACAGGAGGATAACAGGTTCGAAGCCAGCCTCAGCAGGTAAGTGAGATCCTGTTTCAAAAGAAAATAAGGCTGGGAGTTTAGCTCAGAGGTAGAATATCTGGATTCAATCCCCAGTACCATACATACATACATACATACATACATACATACATACTTCTCACATATCACATATTTTGTTGGAGTAAATTATGTTGTTCATTCTTTCTTTTACTCCTTCAGTCACTGAAATAGCTTCTGACACTAAATATATGCCAAGTTTTGAGCAATGTGTTAGAGCTACACAGGTATGACACAAGGCCCCATCTGTAAAGGGTTTACAAGCATCCAGGAATTTTTATTTTTTGGTTAACAGATGCTCCCAAGGGGTCTTCACAATTTCTTAAGACTTGTGGGCTAATTTGCATCTTAATTCTTGAGCCTTATGGATTACTAGAGCAGATCTCAAGACAAAAAAAAAAAAAACTTCTTCAGAATTATTTAATCCAAAACTTAATTTTTATTATGCAGTAGCCGGTATATGAAACATGAAATATAGAACAAAGGAATTTAATGTTCAAAGCCAATTAAAGAATGTGTAAATTTGTGCTATGCTTTTACGGGTTTTTCTCTCCAACATCTTATGAGTATCTAAGTTTCCATAAAGAGAATTATGGCTAATCTACTTACTTGTGCCTTTTCTCCTACAAAATAAATTGATGTAAGGTGCCAGAATAGCATCCTGTCTAAGTGAACACTAACTATAGAGAAAAACAAGCAACCTAAAAAGAGCAGAAATATGAGCAACCTATTCGATGTGATACTTGGCTAACACTTGTTATCTATTTTGAATTTTCTGTTACATACTGTATTAACATTTATCTAAAATGTTCAATAAAACTAACTTTGAACTTTAAGTAAAATATCTGATAAATTACACTTAAATATGTAATATTAATGAAAAGAAGATGTACTACACTGCTTACCGAACCTATTATCTTGAATCATCAATTAAGTATCTCATCCTTTTTTCCCTCACCCACTACTTTTCTGAGTGCTAAACTACAGGTTAAGGGCTAAATGGATGAGCTGGGACCAGCAACTGAATAAAAATAAAAATTAAAAAAAAAGATCTACAAGTTAATTCTGAGTCACTGGGGCAGAGACAGGGAGACTGTCCCAAAGGAATAAAACTAGAAATAAACTCTCCACTGATAGGAAGCTAGGAACTTCATTAACATGAAGCTCCACATTCCTGAACTGAAACTCAACAGACTCGGATTAAGGACACGCTGTGGCTTTCTCTCAAGCACCGAAGTAGCCAGTGGGTCCACTCAATACAGCAGTGGAAAAAGCCAATCTTATCGCTGTATTGATCTGGAACAGAGTTAAGTCAATCAAAACAATCAATCCTGTTAGTCCACACATTAAGCGAGAAAAAGAGCAAAGTCAATTATTCAGGAAATTTATTTTGGGGAAAAAAGCACTTTTGTTCTATAATGGATATTTGACAAGTGCAAGTATTTGGGGCCTGATCTATTCTAAAACATGCATTATTCTTCACTCAGGCAAAAGATAGAGATGCAATTAAAGCTACCAGTGTGCAGATCTAATGAACTATAATGGTTTTCTCCTTTCTTACACACACATACACGCACACACACATGCACACACTCAGCATCAACTATGTCAGCTTGAGGAAAAATTAATCATTCAAATGGATATTTAAAATTCACTTCAATAAAATTCTATTTAGAGCCTCCTTCTATCAGGGACCCTGAAGTTTCTCTGTAAGGTTATGGTCCATTTTCAGAATTCATTAAAAATTAACAGGGCTTCTTTCTAGGAAAATTAGATACACACATTACATATATATTCAGACATTCTCAAATGGTTCATATCAATTCAGGGACTTCACAGATTCTCTGAACCATTAACCCAAGTTCTAGATCTCTATTTCCTGTAGTTGGAATTGAGGTAGCCACTGAGTTTCCAAAACAAAGAAGACAGGGCCCCCATGTGCATGAGTCTGAAACACAGTGGCCTTACTGGGAGACAATCATGGTTTGAAATCCCTGAAACACACAGTAAACAGGGAGGTAATAAAAGCACTGGTGAACAGGGGTCAGGGCATTGAAATCCACTGATGTCACTCAAAGAATTCAGATAGGATGCTATAGCCTAGTGTTGCTTAGAGTGACCCAAGGACATTGGTAGAGAATCATCTAGGAAGATTAAATAATTAATATATCTGGGGAGGGGCCCAAGAGCATGGATTTTGAGGCCACTGTGGTTATGCTAATGCACATTAAATTTAGAACCACTGAGGTTGGCTCAGGAAGGGATCTCAGGTGGTGAGGTCCTCCGAACTGGAGATGATGATCAGGTTTTTATCCCCCAGAAAGGCTCTTCTGGCTGCAGAAGATGGGTCTAAGAAGTCCAGATTGAAAGATGGAGACCAGTTAGAAGGTCACAGGTATAGTCATCTGCTTTGAGATGATAAGGCATAAACTAATACAGTCAAAAAATAAGATGAAAGCCGGGTGTGGTGGTGCATGCCTATAATCCCAGTACTTAAGTGGCTGAGACAGGAGGATAACAGGTTCACAACCAGCCTCAGCTACTTAGGCCCTCTGCAACTCCGCAACTGTTTTAAAATAAAGAATAAAAAATATGGCTGGAGGCGTGGCTTGGAGATAGAATGTCCCTGGGTTCTATCTACAGTACCACAAGAAAAAAAGATAAGATGAACTTAAGAATGCAAGCTAAGAAACTGCATTTTGTGAAAACACGGTCCTGCCTGTAACTGGCCACGTAAAGAATAATCATTAGGCCGGGCGTGGTGGTGCACGCTTGTAATCCCCGCGCTTGGGAGGCAGAGACAGGAGGATCATGCTGGTTCGGAGCCAGCCTCGCTGGCTTGAGACCCTGTTTCCACATAAAAAAGTTAAAAAATAGGTCTGGGAGTGTAGCCCATGAGAGTGTATCCCGGAGGTAGAAGGGCTTCTAGGAACCCCAGTACCACCAAAAAAAAAAAAAGAATAATCATTAGTTCATTAATATCTCCATCAATAACAGTTTCTACCAAAGAGGAGGAAAATGTAACTTGTGTCGAGAGTTACCATCTTAACAAGGAGGAAATAAGAAAATATTTTAAGTATTGGTGACAACTGATAAGACCAGAGTCCATACACGGAATGCTAGAAACCCACACAGTATGGAAAAAGGATGAAAGTAATATGGTAAGAATTTAAATATGTGGGAAGGAAGTGGGGTGGGGAGTGGGTAGGGGCTGACTGGGTGCTGTGTGCATGTATGTCTACACAAGTTTTTTTTATCCCATTAAGATGTATGACTACAATGCACCAATAAAAATTTTAAAAAGAATTTAAATATGAAGTCGGAATCAAATTGGGAGAAAGTCAAAGTTGATCGTGAACATTTGCATATATTGCCTTATCAGAGAGCAAACAACACTAACATCAGCTGCTAATGGAGTCAGATTAGTATCATGCAGAACTCAAAAATAAGCCAGTGAAAGTGAGTCAAGAAGATACATGTGCAGAGGGATTTTAATTCTGAAATTCATGGTAAAGTTATTTCTTTTTTATTTAATTTTTATTTTTTATAAGTGGAACATATTGAGAGTGGTGTACATTTACATTGTGCTTCATGCCCTTCCTCCTCCCTCTCCCTCCCCCCAATAGAGAGTGTCCAGGTTAATCATGTTGTATTTATGTTATTACACATATTCCCATGTAGCTCCTCTATTGAACAACCTCAGCTTTCTCCCTCTCCTATCCTTCCATTCTAGCTTTGCTGAGATTTCCCCTCCATCATCTGGAGTCCCTCTGGTATTACCACTGCTCCCTAGCTTGGGCATATTAGAGAAAACATATGTCCCTTCTCTTTCTGGGCTTGACTAATCTCACTTAACATAATGTTCTCTAGTTCCTTCCATCTTCTTGCAAATGCTATTATTTTATTTTTCTTTATAGCTGAATAGAATCTTATTGTGTATATTTCCCATAATTTTTCAATCCATTCATCTGTTGATGGAGATCTAGGTTGGTTCCATATTTTGGCTATTACAAACTGTGCTGCTATGAACATGGGTATGCATATGTTAACGTAGTTCTCTGATTTCAGCCCCTTTGGGAAGATACCCAGGAGTCGTATAGCCAGATCAAATGGTGGATCTATTCCCAGTTTCCTCTACAGAGAAAACTACAAAACATTAAAGAAATAAATTGAAGAAGACCTTGAAAGATGGAGAGATCTCCCTTCCTCATGGATAGGCAGAATTAATATCATCAAAATGGCTATTCTGCCAAAAGTGATCTATAGATTCAATGCAATCCCCATTAAAATACCAACAACATTTCTCATAGACCTGGAAAAATCAGTTATGGATTTTGTATGGAGGAAGAAAAGACCCAGAATAGCCAAAGCAATTCTCAGCAACAAGAACCAGGCAGGAGGCATCACAATCCTGGACTTCAAATTATACTATAGAGCAATAGTAGTAAAAACAGCATGGTACTGGCACAATGATAGGCAGACTGAACAGTGGAACAGAATAGAAGATACAGAAACAAACACACACATCTATAGTCAACTGATCTTTGACAAACGGGCCAAACTCATACGCTGAAGAAAAGTTATTTCTAATTAGCAGAAAAATGAACTACTCAATAAATAGCAGAAGTGGTATAATTCAATAAAATCAGCTATTTTTAAGGTAAAGACAATTTTAGACCTCAATCCCTCAATTAGTACTGCAACATTATACACAGCACTGACAAACTACAGATGGGTTAAAAATATTGGATTTGTAACACTAGAGGAAAATAGAATAGGCATCTTTATAACTTGAGAATGTAAAAGGCTTCCGTAAGCAAGCCAGAAACAGAAATGTCCTATGGGAAATGCTTGATTTTCAGCTCACGACAATTAAAAACATCTTTACAACCAAGAACTCTTGAAACCAGACTCCAAGGTAGGTGACTGACAGAAAAAAACCATTTATAGGATAGTCTCCAAAGGCGTAATCTCTACAGTATCTAAGAGTGACTTGCTCACTGATTGAGGGAAGCCAAACAACCCGATAGGAAACAGATATAGCAAAAGAACCATCAATTCCCACAAGCCCCCAAACTGATCCATAAACCGAAGAAAAGGAACCATCTCACTGGTGATCAGGGAACTACAAAGTTTTAAAATGCAGTATCAGGGTTTTTTGTGTTGTTTTTTTGTAAAGACACTTGCTATGATCTCCCCTCTTAACAAAATTCGAAGTGCACAATACAGTATTGTTCATTATAAGCACCACATGGTGTGAGGCACGCTAGATAGAAATTGCTCTTCTTGTGGAACTGACACTTGCTGCCTATTGACTGGCAACTCGGCCTTCATTGCTTTTCATTTCTGGGATTGTCAGCAGTTAAAAAGGTGCACACAAAGAAATCAAGAGAGAGACATTATCACTTACTTTACAAATGAGTACACGTTAATGGAATCTTCTTTTTTTTATTTAGTTATTTTAATATTTTATTGGTGCATTGTAGTCATACATCTTTTCTTAATTTTTTTAATAGTGCACTGTATTCATACATCATAGTGGGATACAAAGAAAACTTTTGTAGACATACATGCACACATCGCCCAGTCAGCCCCCACCCGATCCCCACCCCATTCCCTCCCCATCCCTCCTTCCCATGCTTGGCTTAGTGGTTGACATCTAGTATTATAGCAATTTATCCAAAATTAAAAATGATAATCTCACATAACAGTTTCATTTGTCTGATACCAAGCTTTTGATAACATAAAGATAATATTTCAATATTTCTTTTTGCCTTCTTTCTTACCAGAGAATATTTTTTCTTTTTTTTTAGGTGAAACTATCATATATTTATATATTTATTTTTCAGAAAAAAATCTATCCTAATATGGAATATGGATTCTAGATACCCAAAATGATCTCGAAAAAGAACAAAGTTAGGAGATGTATATTTTCTGATTTCAAACCATATAAAGCTACAATAATTGAAACAGTGTAGTACTGTTCTAAAGGCAGATATATAAACTATTGGAGCTGAATAAGAGCCTAGAGCTAAATTCTTCCATATATTGTCAAGTTATATTTGACAAGGTTTCCACGAACATTTGGTGGAGGAAATAATAATCTTTTAACTAAATAATGTTGAAAAATTAAAATTACATGAAAACATTTCAATATTTCCTTTTGCTTTCTTTCTTACCAGAGAATATATTTTCTATTTTTTTTAGGTGAAACTATCATATATTTATATATTTATTTTTCAGAAAAAAAATCTATCCTAATATGGAATATGAACTCTAGATACCCAAAACGATCTTGAAAAAGAACAAAACTAGAAGAGATATATTTTCTGATTTCAAACCATATAAAGCTACAATAATTGAAACAGTGTAGTACTGTTCTAAAGGCAGATATATAAACCATTGGAGTTAAATAAAAGCCTAGAGCTAAATTCTTCCCTATATTGTCAAGTTATTTTTGACAAGGTTTCCACGAACATTTGGTAGGAGAAATAATAATCTTTTAACTAAATATTGTTGAAAAATAATACTTACATGGAAAAGAATAAAATTGGACCCCTACCAAATCCCATATACAAATATTAACTCAAAATAGATAAAAGACCTAAATATAAATCTTAAGACTATAAACTTTTAGAAGAAAATCTGGGTCATAAAACCTCACAACATTGAAATTGGCAGTGATTTCTTGGATATGATTTCAATGGCACAGGCAACAGAAGAGTATACAAACTCCCTAAAAAATAAAAAAAATATTGTATATCCAAAGACAATGTAAACAGAGTTAAAAGTTACTAATAGAATGACATAAAATATTTCCAAATGCTATATATGAAGGTATATTAATATTCCAACTAGACATCCTAAAAATTAACAACAATAAAGGCAAACAATACAATTTAGAGATAGGTAAAAGACTAACATAAATAATGAATCTCCACAGATAACCAATCTTAGTTGTCTGTTGGATGGAAAATCTTGTTTCTCTGGTTCTGGTGTGTTACCTATTTCTTCTTTGTAATTAATCTCTTTGAGTATTTTCTCTAGCGCTGGTTTTGAAGACATAAATTCCTTCAGTTTCTGTTTGTCATGGAAGCTTCTTATTTTTCCATCTAATTTGATAGAAAGTTTTGCTGGGTAGGAAATTTTTGGCTGGAAGTTGTTTTCTTTCAGAGTTTGGAATATGTTACTCCAAGCCCTTCTGGCTCTCATGACTTGGTTTGGGAAGTCTAGAGTGATTCTAATTGGTTTGCCTCTGAATGTCACTTGGTCCTTTGTTTTTGTTGCCTTTAAGATTCTCTGCTTGGCTTCCACATTGGTCATTTTGACAATTATGTGGCATGGGGATCCTCTTCTCCGATCCTGTCTAAAGGGAGTTCTATAAGTTTCTTGGACCTGTGTATCAACCTCTTGCTCTATGTTTGGAAATTTTTCTGCTATTACTTCCTTGAAGAGATTGTTGATCCCTTTGGTTTCACTTTCTTTTCCCTCCTCTATTCCAATTATTCTTAGGTTAGCTATCTTAAAATGGGCCCATATTTCTTCGATGTCAGATTCCTGCTGTTGGATATTTTTTTTTCTAGATTAGAAACTATGCGTTCATTTTTTGAATGATCATCTTCTAAAAGCGAGATTCTGTTCTCCATGTGGTCTAATCGGTTGTTCATGCTTTGAATTGAGGCCTTTACTTCATTAATTGCATCCTTTATCTCTTTTTGGCTCTCTCTGAGTTCTTTTCGAAGCATCTCTATTATTTCTACAGTTATTTTCCTGATTTGATCTTCTAGAAATCTCTGATTTTCTGTTTTATCGGGTTCTGATGTTGTGGGGTTGTAGGCATTCATTGCTCCAGTGTTATTCCTCTTTCCCATGATTTCGGAAGTTTGTGCCTTCTCTGGGTTCTTCCCTTGGGTCACTATGACTTCGCTTAAGGTGCCCTGGATCTTGAGCCTGTAGTATCTCTGACCCCACTACTCCTTTACTGGGTTGTATCACAGAGTCTCCGACCCAGGGAGTCGATAGAGGCTGCTTTAGACTATGGGGGGGTGCCAGGTTGCATGTTCTCCTATGGTGTGATATCTCTGCCACTGCCACTCCCCCACTGGGTCAAGTCCCAGGGAGTACAGTACTGGGATTTCTCCTCTGTGGCCCGCAATTTGACTCACTGTTCTTGAGTACGCAGATGTAGCTGTACTGGACTTGGTGAATTCACTGCTGCTGCCGCCGGTGGCAATATGGTGCCACTGCCACGCCCTTGGCCGTGAGACTGGCGTATTTTTTCTTCTCTGGTTTTGAGTTCCACTCTGAGTTCCTGCAGCGTGTGCTGAGCTCAGCCACTGGGAGCTTTAGATGCTCCCTGCGCCGAAAGATCCCTCCTGGCTGTTCCGCAGCGGCTCACCTCGGCTTGCTGTAGCCGTCCCGTGAATTCGCCGCTGCCGCCAGCAGTATGGCGCTGCTGCCGCATCCTCAGGCGTGAGGCCGGTGTGTCTCCTCTGTGGCTCTGAGCTCTGTTCTCAGTCCGCTTTCTCTCTGGGGCCTGGTGATTTTTTTGTTTCTCTGGTGATGGTGTTTTCTGGCTATGAAAGGCGCTGATTTTGTGGTAATGGAGATTAGTTGTTAGCGGGGCTCTTAAGCCCCGCTTTTCTCAGTCGCCATCTTCCCGGAAGTCTAATGGAATCTTCTTAGAAAGGCATGAAATTAAAAGTATTTAGCATTCAATGTGGCAGAGGCCTGGTGAACAGATGCCAGCTAGAACCAGTTGATAAAGTCCAGCTGGTACAGTCTCCCCAGTACACACTAGTTGAATATCAATTCCAGCAGAATTTAGCCAGTCTTTAAGCATGAATGCTCTGTGATGCAATTTTATTTCTAGGAATCTATCCCCAAGAAATTCTCTTTTAAGTAGTATGTATATATGCACATCAATGTTTATTTTGTAATTCTTTTTTTTTAGGGGGGTGGTGGTACTGGGGTTCCTGGAAGCCCTTCTACCTCCGGGCTACACTCCCAGGCCTATTTTGTACATTTTTTTATATATATTTGGAAACTGCGTCTCTTAAGTCAGTGCGTCTGGCTTCAAACCTTCACGATCCTCCTGTCTCCGCCTCCCAAGCACGGGGATTACAAACATGTGCCACCACGCCTGGCTTTGTAATTCTTTTAAAAAGCTTAAAAATGGAGGCAATTTTAATGATCACCAAAAGGAAATGGCCAAACAAATTATGACACATTTATGCTATGAAATGCTATTTAGTCATTAAAAAGGATAAAGTGAACCTAAGTAGGGACAGATAGGAAATAGAGCCTAAATAGAGGTGTAGAGGTGCAGGGAAAACAGAAAGTTGCAAATCACAGTGCAATGTGCAGTGTATGTTTAATCTCATGTATTTTAATTTAATACCTCTGTTGTGATTATAACTGTGTATGTCAACTTGACTGGGCCATAGGATGCCCAGATATCTGGTTAGACATTATTTCTGGATATGTCTGTGAGGGTGTTTCTAGAACAGATTAGCTTTGAAGCTGCAGACCAAAGTGGGTAGTATCATCCTGAATAGAACCAAAAATTACTTAAGTGCCTAAGTACTTAAGCCAGGGCATCCTCCTCCTCCTCCTCCTCCTCCTCCTCCTCCTCCTCCTCCTCCTCCTCCTCCGCCTTCATCCTTAAGCCATTCGACCCAGACTGAATTGACTCATTGGCTCTCTAGTCTCCAGTCTTCAAAGGACACTGCTGGCCTTCCTGTTCTCAGCTTGCAGATAAAAGATTATTTCTATCTTATAGAGGATTTCTCAGCCTCTGTCATTGTGTGAGCCAACACCTTATAATAAAGTGCTTTGTAAACATGCATCTTATTGGTTCTGCTTCTCTGGAGAACCCTGACAGTGTGTATGAGTACATCTTATCTCATAGGATGCAATAACATGTAAAGCTAGTTAAAAGAGTTACTTCTAGGGAAGAATATAAGAGAGAAAAATGGGTAGAAGAGGGCCTTGGGATTTTTCCGTGTGTAATCTATAGTGTTAGACTTATCTCCAATAAGAACCTATATACGATAACTTTAAAAAAAAAACCTAAAAGATATAAAGAAAGCCTTCAAAATACTAGGCACATTCTTCAAACTTTCACCATGACTAAAATCCACATTCACCTTTAGAACTGACAGTCAGTGTCACTCCTCAACATATAGTCTGAAATATTCAAAATATATTGAGGAAGCCACATCTCCAGGGTAGCACTTTGAATGAAATTTATTGGACTATTTTTAAATGATTTAACTTTCAGTTTTAAATATTTGACCTCTGGTTTTCATCCAGTGTCTGAACACTTGCAGCCTAAATTCCTGTTTATCTTGAAGGAGAATTCCTAGAAGCACATGGGGAAGCCTGGCTGGCTCACTTGTTAAACATGGCATCATCTGAGCCAAAACCCCGATGCATCATTATCCCTATATTTTTAGAGCAGATCATCATTTTTGATGGCTATTTCTCTCCAGTTATGATATTTTATTTCGTATTCTGTATCACTAGGTCCACAAGGTGAACAAAGAAGTTTCCAGTTATAAGATGTCTGAGCCTGACTCCACAGTTCATTATATCTACTGTATCCTGTGCCATAAATGTGAAAGTCAGTACTTAAAACATCAAACAGGTTGGGGGTTTTTTTGTTTGCTTGTTTATTGGTTTGGTTGTTTGGTTGGCTTTTGTTTTGTTTTGCTTTTGCAGTACTGGGGATTGAACCTGAGGGAGGGTGGCTCTACCACTGAGATACATCCATAGCACTGTGTATTGTTTTTGTTTGTATTTTTGGTGAGTTTTAAAATATACTTTTCTTGGTGCATTGTAATCTCCCATAATACTGTACTTTAGAGTGATATGGACATGCATGCTCACAGTACTTGGTGAGCTTCTCCCTGGCTCTTGACATAGGCTCTCACCAATTCGCTTAGGCTGCTTTCGAAATTGGGATCCTCCTGCCTCCTCATACTCAGTACTGGGATGACAGATGTCCACCATCGCACCTGGCTCAAGTGGAATTTAAAGATAACCTAGATATGTGTAAAAAAAAAAAAAACTTTATCCAACCAGTTCTCTTTCTTATAGTCAGTAGTGCAATAGAAATTTTGTTTCTTTGATGGTCTTAATTAAGAAGGGAAAATTCATGTAGGTGAGGCAGGTCCACACCTCAGGAGAGCTAGATCTGCACATCTTTACCATTTCTGTCCTGAAAGGGAACATGTACACAAGACATTCGGGTCTCCACTGCAAGAATGTTCCAAAAGTCATGTCATATCAGCGAATCTACTCAAATTCACAGTAGGTGCCTAAACAAATTTCTCCGTCATTCCATCATGCTTACTAAATCTATACTTTTTTTTTTTTTTGGTGGTACTGGGGTTCCTGGAAACCCTTATACCTCCGGGTTACACTCCCAGACACCTAGTTTTTATATTTTCATTTGGAAATAGGGTCTCTGAAGCCAGCAAGGCTGGCTTCAAACCTGCGCAGTCCTCCTGTCTCCACCTCCCAAGCAGGGGAGTACAAGTGTGCGCCACCACATTCGGCTCTATACCATTTTTAACCTTACATATTTACCAAATTAAACCATTTAGAAGATTTTCATTAAGGAGTAAAAGAATCAGACTACTCACATCTCAATTCTGTCATATTCTCATTCCGAGTGACGAGAGCCGAGAATTGTAATTTGAATAAACGGAATATATTTTTTTCTAGGTAATTGGGTTGTGCTTTCACTAGCGTGGCCTGATATATATTCCTCTTAGATTCCCCTGAAATAAATGAACCATTGTTTTAGAGGTGAAAAGACTACTCAATGAACTTGGGGAGGCCAAATGAAGTGACAGGAGAAGTCTAAATACACGACAGTCCAAACTCCGTTACTCTCACAATAATTTTGGCCCATTGATTTTGCCTCTAGTTCTAATTGTGAATTTGACTTTTTGGGTGGATTTACTGTCAGATTACAGTTGTTAAAATAAGAGAGTTTAAATGAATTAAGGCAGATATCTTTATATCCTTTAGGAGAGAACTTTTCCACCATCACTAACTTTGACATGATTCCACAAAGCAGAGGCCAGTACCTTCCTTTCCCAAGTTGCTAAAATCACAGTAATTATAAACACTTGAATTAAATTTTTGAAATTGCTTTGTAGTACTAGGAGTTGAACCCAGGAGAATACCTCTGAACTATAGCTCCAGCCCTATTTTATTTTTTGTTTGGAAACAGGGTCTCACTCATTTGCTGAGGGCCTCCATAAGTAGCTGATGCTGGCCTTGAATCTGTGGTCCTCCTGTCTCAGCTTCCCAAGTACTGGGATTATAGGCATTGCCGCCATGCCTATAATTTTTACTAGATATTTTTAAGTAATAAATGTTAACCAGACTCGGTGGTGCACACCATCACCCAAGAACTTGAGAGGCTAAGAAAGGAGGATCACGGGTTCAAGGCCAGCCTCAGCACTGAGTGGGGTCCTTAGCAACTTAATGAGAACTTGTCTCAAAATTTAAAAATAAAACAGGGCTGAGGGTGTAGCTCAGAGTGCATAGGCTGAATACTTAATAGGTTTGCTGTTCTCTCTTAATCTTTAAATGACCTTGTATAGCACCATAAGCTCATCCAGTCTTTTCAGAACAAAATGTACTATTACTGAATGTCATAAAAGGCCTTTTTTTGTTTTATTTCCACTGCAATTTGAAACACGAACACGATGTTCCAGAAATCAAGACTTTATCACAGGGCAAATGCTCACACACTATCAGCTGTTTCGGGTCACTTCTTTCAAAAGGTCATGGCTTGAATACACACTGGCAAAAGCCAGATATACCCATTTGGGTGGTCTCATAGGGAGACAGAAGGGGCACAGGAAACAAGGCACAAACTGCCTAACTAACCCTAAATGTCCCAAAGAGAGACACGCAAAAGGAAGTCACTGACACGCTGCGTTGACAAGGGTCATTCCATCCCAGACCTGGTGAGACCCCAGTCACTTGGACTCCTATATTTTGTTCCATGTTCGGGCAGCAGACCCAGAGGGTGGCTGACAAAAGTGTAGTGCGGTGAAGGTATATTGTTTTACCCATGTTCTTGACATAGATAGGAAAATAGAGCCTACCAGAGGCTATGCAGCCAGCCCTGGGGAGAGCTGGCCCCCATTTCTCCTTCACCACATCTCTCCAGACTATTGCTCTGATACGGCATCAAAGTCAGTAAAAGCACATTTGAAAATGAAAAGGCCTATCACATTCCACGCTCCTTTTGAAACATCAAAACGGCGCATAAAGAAGCAGCAGGACTAGAAAGGAGCTGACAAGGGGCAGGACAGTGCTTGGTGGAACGGCGGGAATAGCTGGGGGTGCAGCCATGTGCGTGTGTGCGGCCCACGGAAAGGCAAGAGAGAGAACCAGAAATTGGCTGCTGACAAGATGAAACAGCCCACAGCTGTGTCATGCTAATAAAAAGTTAATTTCAACTTTCAGACACTCTTCACGGTATTTTACCGTTCAATGGCACTAAGCCCGCATCTTGGGCTCCAGCACCTGCCTGAGACCAGGTCCGTTTACAAGCTTCTCTGAGAATCCAAACAGAATCTGAGGAGGGGATTTTATTCCTGGAAAGACGGCTGAGGGGATAAGAACATTTGTGACTGGGTTGGACAGCTACCCTGGAGTCCTGGCAGCTTTAGACACCCAGTAAGTCTTGCAACAGGGACACGGGTGGACCAGGGTGGCCTTAGCCATAGTTCACAACACCACTGTCAAAATCTGAGGATAAGCAGAGCTGCAGCTGAAATAAAAAATAAAAATAAAATCTTACATGCCTTGATAAATCTGTGGTCATTCGCATGACCTACTTCTTTCAGGCTGAAATAGACAACCTACAAAACTCTTTTAAAAGTCATGTCACCAAGTTTTCTGTTGTGTTATTCTCTGAGACCTTAAACCCAAGCTGTTATGTATACATAGCAGACGCCTCTAGGAATCCTGTTCTTGGTGATGTTTAACAAATACAAGTTGAAAACAAAAATCCAATAAGGCTTTAGATGCGCATCGGTGCCATTGTGCCCTGGTCTCAGAAAATTGCAGAGTGGCCGTTTCAACTCCATGAAGTGGAATATGCATTATATTTCTTATAAAGCCCATGTGATTAAGAAGAGCTGTGGCTTTGAAATTTAAAATCCTGGATGTAAAACTCAGGTTTGTCATTGAGCAAGTCATTTAGCCACATTCCCTGACATGCAAAATGACTTATAATAAAAGCAGCCCTGCCCTGCCCTGCCCTGCTCACCTTACAGGGGTGTGATAAGCAGCAAGTAGAGGTTCCTCAGAACACTGGGCATGGGCTCATCACATGACCCGGCTATACGGCTTCTTGGTATCTTTTAAGAAGAACTAGTCAGGATATTATAGTGATTCATGTATATCCATGTCTACAGCATCACCATGCATAATAGCGAAATTATGGAACCAATCTAGGTGTCCATCAAAAGATGACTGAATAAAGAGACTGTGGTGTATACACACACACACACACACACACACACACACACACACACAATGGCATCGTACTCGGCAATAAAGAACAAAACTGTCATTTACCACAAAAGAGGTGGAACTAGAGAATAGAGTACTATGTAAGATCATCCAGTCTCAGAAAGCCAAGGGTTGTATGCTTTCTCTCATATGTGGAAGTTAGAAAATAGGAAACGTGAGGGTCTTTAAATAATGCAGAGAGAGAGAGAGAGAGAGAGAGAGAGAGAGAGACCTACAGAGTAGAGGAAGGGGATGGGGGGAGTTATGAAGAGGGGGGATTCAAGAAGAAAACAGTTCAGCAATATGTGAAGGCATTACTGCCAGTTTCCCTAACATGGGTAGGGAGGGAGGAAGAGGGAGGACTTAGGATGTAGAGGGACACATACCAAGAGATGTCTGTGTGTGTGTATGTACATTTTTATCACGTTGAACCTAACTATGATGTCTAATTGCAATGCACTAATAAAATAATTGAAAATAATAATAATAAATGAGCTTTGCAAATTTTACAGACAATTTATATCGATTATTAGATATAACAACACCTAGCGTGCCTGGCGGTGAGTCCACCCAACATACTTCTTGGATTAATGAGGCCAATTAATCACTCATAATGCGAAGTAAGGAAAATATTCCGCATGACTTTATTTCAACAAATATATCTTAATTAAATATGCTTTACGATTCATGGTTGTGACATCTTTAACATTCCTTTGCATGACCCTGAAAATGTTAATGGTGCTTCCTGTGATAGCTTCTGCTCGCCACTCTTGCTTTTTTTCCCTTGGCTATTAGCTCTCCTGCTCACTACTCAGGTGTCTGGCTTCCAAAGGCTGGTTTGAGAGTGTACGTGAGTCTCTGCTGCCTGATCATCTTTGGTTTTTGTGTGTGTGTGTGTGTGTGTGTGTGGTACTGGGGTTCCTGGAAGCCCTTCTACCTCCGGGCTACACTCCCAGACCTATTTTTACATTTTTATTTGGAAACAGGGTCTCCTAATCCAGCGCGCGCGGCTGGCTTCGAACCTGTACGATCCTCCTGTCTCTGCCTCCCAAGCACAGGGATTACAAGCGTGCGCCACCACGCCCGGCTTTGTTGTTTGTTTTTTTTTTAATACCTTTATTGGTGCATTATAGTCGTATAGTCTCACATCATGGGGTAGTTGTGAGTGATACATGCACACAGCACGTGGTGGGTTTTCCCCAGGTTCCCTCCCTGCTCTACCCCTTTGCCATTGGTATTCTCACATATATACATAATATCAACGGGAGTGATTCCTTCATTGATCCCCTCCCTCCCTCCTCCTCCCCCTAGACCACCTCCCTGGATCTACTGCAGTTTCCCCGCCATGATCTGAAGTCCCTGAGGTATCCCCATTACTCCCCATCTTCTACATATGAGAGAAAACGCATGACTCTTCACTCTCTGTGACTGGCTAATCTCCTTAACACAAAATTTTCCAGGTCCATCCATTTTTCTGAAAACAACATAATCCTGTAGATCCTCTTCTATGAAGGTCAATTCCTCACCCTCCTTGTCTTGGTAACTACAAGGACCTGCTCTGCAGACCCAGCACCCATGGTACCTTCAGGTCGGCTCCTCACCTCTCCTGAGCCCTTCTCAGAAGATCCAAATGGTTCTGCTGTTGCGACTGATATGACACCCAGTTCTCCCCGGGGCCCCTCCCCTTCTGAGCTCTTTTGACTGTGAGTGAGAGGACTGGCAGATGAGTCCACTGCCCAGGAGTCTTTTTCTTTGCGGAGTATCACTTTGAATCAATATGTTTCTTATTTTTCAAAAATGCTTAACTTCTCTGATAAGAATCCATTCTTGGTTTTTATTTGGTGATACGAGGGAAATCCTGAGTACCACATAGCTAGAGGAAATTATGTACAGGATGAGTTTGTTTATCACTCTATCTGCCCATCAGCTCATCTGTTTATTGTGAGGATAACATATGATTTTGGTCATAAATTCAAACAATATAAAAAGTATCCCAAAAAGCAAGTCCCCTTCCCAGCCCTGACCCTGAGACTCATTCTCCAGGCAACTACAATCCCTTCATATATGCCCTTCTGGAAATCTAGGCAGATATGTCTGTAGACACCACTAAATACCTTCTTTTGTTCAACTTAATAATATATCTTGAAGATCTGTCTTTAGTAGCAAATGTAGATACATAAATTCTTTTCATTGGTTATACAAAAATTTATTACATGCTTGCATCAGAATTTGTTTAACAAGTCTCTTGTTGATGGACATGTGAGTTGTTTCTTTTCTTTTTTTTACTATTTTACATAAGGCAGCAATGAACTATTTCTTTTTGTCTATATGTGCACATAAAAAGAGAGGGCAAATAGCTTTAAGTCAGATGTGTAAAGTTTGCACTCAATAAATTTTGATAGAATTGTCCAGTTGCATTTCAAAGAGCTTATACCAGTTTTGACTATACCTCATGCTTATTCTCACACTTAACCCACAATGCCAATTTCCAAATCTTAAAACCATCACCAAACTGATAGCTGAAAGTTTCTTCTATAGTCTAAATTTTCACTTTTTGAATTATGGAGAAAATTGAAGGGTTTTTTTTTTTTTTTTTGGTGGTGATACTGGGGTTCCTGGGAGCCCTTCTACATCCGGGCTACACTCCCAGACCTACTTTTACATTTTTATTTGGAAACAGGGTCTCCTAAGCCAGCGCGCGTGGCTGGCTTCAAACCTGCGCGATCCTCCTGTCTCTGCCTCCCAAGCGCAGGGATTACAAGCGTGTGCCACCATGCCCGGCTTAAAATTGAAGTTTTAATAGGCTTTAAGAAGATACTCTTCTCTCTGAACTATTTTTAATATCCTTTGACTATTTTGTCTGATGACTTGTATTTTTCATGTCAGTCTATAACAACCTTATATTTTTTTAAAAAAAACAGTGCATGTACAATATAGCTATGATAAAAATGGTACTACTTCTTTGAAAGAAAATTGGAGATGGACGTTCCTAAGTACAGAATTTTCTTTCAGTTTTGCTTTTTACCTTTAGTGACTGTATTTTTACACAAAAGAGTTCTAATGTTTTAGACCAAAGTTAATTTCTATCATCCCTCTGTTATTAACATCTACTTAGGTTGTTTTGTGCTTGAGAACATCTTACCTGCCCCAAGATTACTTAAAAATTTATTTCCATGAGGCTTTATAAAACTTTTACAGATTCTCATTTTATCTTTGCAGCTTTTGTCGAGAATGCGTGTTACTGCCGAGAGTGAGGCAGAGATTTAATTTTTTCCTAAATGGTTGAAAATGTTGTCTCAATGCCACCTATTAAATAATCCATCTTTCTTCACTGATTTAAAATGCCACTTTTATCATACACTGGATTCTCTGAAGTATTCAGACCTACTTAAGATTCTCTTCTGTTCCATTGATCTGTCTGCCTAGGCGGATAGTTTGGGAGTGAATACTTTGACGGAGCTGTCATTTAGCATATGTGGGTCTATTTCCAGGCTTTAGTTATTTGTATTCTGCAGAATGTTTATTTGTCATTGTGTATCTCAGGTCTGACTTCCTCAAGGGCAAAGATTATGGATTCTCCTCCCTCTGTAATTCCCTAAAACACTAGTCTCTGCCAAGTCTGACATTTCAGAAACTGAAATCAAGCCATGTCTTCAGGCAGAACCGTGATGGTCTGAGTAGTTTGAGCTAGCGAAGCCTCTGCTCAAATATTCAGCTCCTAAACACAATATATAAAACACCGTGACCATCCATTCCCCTTGTTAGAGGCACTTGCCTCTTAAACCCCAAATATTTTGCATGTTGTTTGGTCTGAATTTTGATAGAAAGGGACTGTGAACTAGCACTCAGAGAGCCAAGCAATCCCATGATAATAGGACATACTCCATCTAATTTAATGTCACAAAACAGTCTCTGAAATTGGCCTTATCAATCTTATTTCCAGGGGAGGAAATAGGTCCAGGGAAGTAAGTTTGTTTGCCAGATGAGAAAGTGACAAATTCTGGATTCAAACCCAAGCCTGTCTGGAACCAAATATCATGTCCGCTTGCTCTCACCGGCCACCTCCCAGAGACCAAGCTCCCGGTTGCAAGGACAGGAAATTGTTTCCACATCTTGTGCCAGCTCTGCGGTGGCTGCCCTAAGCGTTGAATGAAGAATGATTTCTCTCTGCATCCAAGCTCGGCATGAAAGAGGACCATGATAAATGATCGACGGAAGCCAGAGGCCACAGTGACAGCCTGGACAATGAACTTGCCACTGCAAAGCGGGGGACCGAAGGAATGAACGGCACAGCAACTCGACAGCTGTGTTTAGGAGCCACCCTAAAAACCAGTCCATCTGTAACATTTCTTTCCCTAAATAAAGCCTAAGAAGCCAGTGTCAAAAATAAATTTGGAGAAATACAGTAAATACAAGAGAGTAACATATATATATCATCCAATGTACAGCCGGCCTGACAATTTGACACATTCCATGTTCAACATGACTTTGTAAAAAATCACTCTGGCTCTACTAGTAGAGGAAGCCATGGCTTCGGACCAGTTATCCGATCACAACACAGGGATAAGAAACCCTTGGTTGGAAGGTTGAACAGCACAGCATCTGATGCCCTTTGCTTCTAGCTCCATTCTAGAACTCTGCATCAAATCAAGTAAACAAAGGTTGAATCACGCTCCACCCAGACTGGCCATTTCTAGGAACCAGACCCCTGACTGATCCTCAACAGCTCCAGAACCAACATCTGGCCTCCCTGTCATAGCTACTGTGAGTGGCCACCCATCTTCTCCTTTGCTTTCTTCTCCTTCAGAGATCTGCAGACTTAAGTATTCAGCCCTCTTCTCCAACTTCACGTGGCTCAGGGAAGTCCCGCCTTGGCTCAGTTCCTGATAGTCCACACGCAATGCTGGGGACCAACAGCAGTCAGGTGTTCCGTGCTGTGGGCAAGGCTTTGGAAAGGCCCTACTTGTTCTTCTGGGACAGCAACAAGGAACCACTACTTCCTCTGGCCAATTTTCTGAGCTTCTATGTGGTCCTGAACTGTAGCCACACATCCCTACCAGCCACCATTTAGAGCAGGGTAGAGCCAATAAAGCGAAAATCCCAGGGAAGTGGACCAGACTCAGCCATGATGCCCATGACAGATCCCCACTGCAATTACGAAGTCAACAAATGAGTCTGAACTACACAATGTGTCTTGCTTCCACTCTTCCTAGCTGACCTCATCCATACACCTCCACCATGAGTCTTTGAGAAGGTCGCTCCGGGCTAGGTCTCCCAGAAGGTATGTAGTAACTAGAAAGATTGTATAGAAGTGAAGAACACAGGTCCAAGCCCTGGCCCTGCCACCTATTCCCTGGGTGACCTCAGACAAGTGACTTCAATTCTTCATGTGGCCATTTCTTCATCTGTAAGTGGAGGACAATTGTCACATCCCAGAATTGTGGAGGGATTGATGAGGCGAGTCATGAAAAATGCTCAGTACCCAGTCTGGCATGGAATTACTGTCAATACTGCATTCACTTTGGTCAATACATGCCTCATGATTGTCCCTGTTCTAAGCAATGGGACCCCAATTCCACATCCCTTGTGTTTATTAGGATCACCACATGCAATCTCCAATCCTGAACACCTGTCCAGCCATTGCACCCTGACAGTTCCAAGTTCAACTGATCTCTTCCACCCCCAGCCTACGCTGGTGGAATTGCCCCACCCAGAGATCTCCCAGATGATCTAGGCAATATATGCTTGTAACCTAAAGCTAGTGCTGGAAGAGTCCTTGTAGATTTTAATGAGTTTTTCTCACTGCAGCACTAGCTCCATAAAGGCCTGTTCTTGGGGGTTAGTGTATGTAGAAAAATAAAATACTAATTACTATTCATATTTGGGTTTGTTTCTCTAAGGACTATCATCTTGCCACAGGAATCTTCTTTCATACTTGGCTCCAGCTGTTTAATTCCTTTGACATCACTTTTTTCTTTCTTTCCTGTGAGCTGTTAGACTAAATTTCAAGAAGAAACTGATCAGGGACATTTTTTAATACATCTTTCAAATTTCTTTTCTCCTAGAAAATGGAGTTGCATAGTCCTTAGACCGTTAAATGCACCAGTCGGGTTGATGGGACAACTCCTTTAAAATACCACACACCTATAGCTATTTTCCATAGTCCTGCATCGGCTTGCCTGCCACTTTTTATGTGGCTTTGCTGGGAACTGTGCCATGTTCAGCTATCATTTTCTGCTTATAAAAAGAAAGTGTGAGATCAGGATCGTTAGATTCTATAAACACTGGAATGTCTGAGAAATGCAAAGCAATGAGCTATTTTGCAGGGCTGCTGGAGACAAGAAGTGGAGAGGGAGAAAAGAAATTATATCTTAAAAGTCCAATGCATACCATTCAGAGGCGATGTCTCAGGAAACAGGAATTCAAGTGGAGCATTTGAATGTTAAAACAAAATAGACAATGCGATGATTTCTCCAGCAAAAGAGCAGCCCTACGTGTGTTTCCAGGGACAGAAGAGGGAAGAAAACAAGAGAAACAGAGGTAAAATGAGTGGCAAAAAAGGGGGGGGGGAGATAGATTATCCAGGGAGCATACAGTGAAGATTCCTGTCGCTTTGCATGAGAAAAGAAAAGATTCTGCTCCACAAAGGGAGTTAAAATGAGGGGGGAAAAAGTCCGGCTGAATTTCAGAATCTGTGAAGCTCAGACACAGAACATTTCTTCATCTGATTTCAACTATTTCAGCCGGCCAATGCAGTGCCATAGAATTCTGAAAACCATTCATGGGGCCAAAGAAGCAACTTTGGAGTTTCTAAACTCCTTGGTTCAAAATTATTTTCATCTTTTTCTTCAGCTGCTCCACAGTTCCAAGGCAAATTAATGGAAAGCCAATTAAATTTCAGCATGTGGGCTCTATTGTTCTTTTTTTAAATGTGATATGTGTAACCATTCCCCATCTGCCCGCTTAAGTGTTTGCGTGTTGTTGTTGTTGTTTTTTTTTTTAACATGCTGCTGGTCCACAAATGGAATGCTCCTGAGAGACCAGAGTGGTAAAAAACTTAGAGCAGGTGATAAAGCCTTGTATTTGCACGGTTACTCAACTGAGGCCCCACCGCAGTAATGGCCATGGAAATTACACTGGCCGCCAAGCCCGCGGACAGCAAGAAGACTAACTGGGAGAACCCAGGTTCTATTGAAAATCAAAAGCCAGCTGACAGGACCCTCTCTAAATGCACCCAGGAAACTGCGAGTTGAAGACATCAGATTTAACAATACTCTGTGATAGATTTAGAAGCAAAACCTGAAGGAAATTTTTCTAATCTCCTTCTCTCTCCTTCACCGACACATTCACCTATCAAGGTGAATTTTATAAAGTCTATTCATGGCTGCAGGACAAAGTCGATCCTGAGACAGTATACTACAGCCATCAGGCACCTAGTGCGTTTTTAAGTTCAATAAATTTGCCAATAAAATAATTGAGCCTGAAAGCACAGAGTAGAAAAATGGGAAAACACACAGAGACTAATTTTAAGGATAAAGGATAATATTTTGGGAAGGCAGAAAGAAGGTATGAGTATATATAAGCCACCTATAACAAATGAGGCTATGTAAACCCATAATTCCTCATTGATGAATTTCCCAAATGATTACTGAGCACATAGGCTGAGCTAGCATCCATTGTGTGCACTCTGAACGCAGCTATGAACAAGACAACATCCTGCTCCAACAAAACTTATATTCTTGTTTAGGAGAAATGATAAAATAAATATATTTATTGAAGTATATTCAATGTCAGCCAGGTGTGGTGGCACACACTTGTAATCCCAGTACTTGGGAGGCTGAGACAGGAGGACCGCAGGTTCACGGTCAGCCTCAGCTCTTTAGTGAGGCTCTCAGCAACCTAGTGAGACCCTGTTTCAAAATAAAGAATAAAAAATAGAGCTGAGGTTATAGCTTGGAAGTATAATGCCCCTGGGTTCAATTCCAAGTACCACAAAAACTAAAAAGTAAAAATATATTCGATGTCTATAAAAGATCAGGATCAGCTACTTCAAATACCTATACCAGTTATGGTAAAGAAGAAATGTAAAAACCTATTTGAAACTTGGCACTTTTCCAGAGACTCCCAAAGCATGGCTCCTTCAAGAATAGTGCAATTATATTTATGAAATATGCATCTTTTTATCTTTAAGTTGATACAGAGACACAATCTTAGGGCTAGTTAGTATGTGAGCTAAAATTGTTCCACTTATGCTGGGCATGGTTGTGCACCCTTGTCATCCCCGCACTTGAGAGGCGGAGACAGGAGGATCGTGCAGGTTCAAAGTCAGCCATGCTGGCTTAAGAGACCCTGTTTCCAAATAAAAAGTATAAAATAGGTCTGGAAGTATAGCCCGGAGGTAGAAGGGCTTCCAGGAACCCCAGTACCACCAAAAATTAAAAAAAATTAAATAAAATAAAAATGTTCCACTTTCAGCTGATAAAAGAGTGTTCATCATCGTCGGGCGTGGTAGCAAACGCTTGTAATACCCCTGCTTGGGAGGCAGAGACAGGAGGATTGCGCTGGTTTGGAGCCAGCCTTGCTGGCTTAAGAGACCCTGTTTCCAAATTTAAAAAAATATGTAAAATAGGTCTGGGAGTGTAGCCCGGAGGTAGAAGGAATTCCAGGAACCCCAGTACCACCAAAAAAAAAAAAAAAGAGTGTTCATCTTTGCTTCATTATCCCACTGTTAAACATTTTCAGGTTTTCCATTTTCAAATATTTTTTCAAATAACAAAAGAAGGCAGAATTCAGTATGTAAATAATTGGAGAAAAAAAAGAGACAATACTTCTGAAAATGAATTTTCACCTGGCCATAGCTCCTCTATGTGACAGCTTGAATTTTTGTCTACTCATATAATTCCAAATTTAATAATTACAGGCAATTAAGAAGGGGAAAGTATAACATAATAAAGGTGGATAATATGGAAGATGAACTTAAGAAAATATCTCTACCAATCAGTTGCACATGCTGGCCTGCCATAATTGACTTCGCAGCCTTGCACGGGAAGGACATCCTGGTCCACTTTCTACCCCACCCATCTGAGCACCTGAGGAGAATCCACAGGAACCTTTAACACGAGACAGATTCATGCACAGGGTAAGAAAGATCAGACACATCAGTCCTCTCCCCAGAGTCAAGGGGTGGGAGAATGGAAGACCGGACAATTGCTACCATTACTCTCTCTGGTCCACACTTAATCCAGTGAAATCACACGAGGGGGGTGGCTGGTGAAATAGGTTGCTCCTTTTTGAAGGTGAAAGGTTTTCACAGAAGACACTTTGCAACAGAAATCCACGGTGCCCTTTTGTAGTCCCTCCATCTCTCTGAGTTCAGGTTTGTTTGGTTTTTTTTAACCTCTAAAATTAGGAAGGATGACTTGATGAAATAACTCTGATTTTAAAACATTATTAAGAAGGATGCCCAAAATATTAAAGCAGGTTACTAAATCAAGTTAGTATCATTCCTAAAAAGCAGCTAGAGCTGCATGTCCTGGTGAAAGTGAAAATTCATCTGACCATTGATACGGCTATCCCCAATCGCCATGGTAACTGAATCATCAAGAATAATTTTAAACTAACATTAGAACCTATCGACAAACTCCTATAAAACACAGAAAGATGAGTGTGAACATGAACACAGGAACTTAAGATGTCCTATGAGAAATCATAATTAAGTTCTGATAAATCAGTGACCTTCTTCTTTTTCGTATTTTTAGTTTGATTTCTGAAAATATACTAATTTCTCATATTACTTATCTTTATTTTCCTAATTAAATTTGTTTGAGCAGAGGAATTTCTGGTAATACATCTATGCTTTTACCTATGTATATCCTTCAGTCAGTTATGGAACAATATTTTTAAAGCATAGAAAATGAAACTTTTCTAAATCAGAAATAATACCTTATTTATTTTCCAAAATCCATAATGTCTTTATAATCCTCCTAGACCTTTAGTCATTCTATTTTCAACTTCCTAGTTTTTGAAAGCTCTCTCTGTGAGATATTTTTCTGTTTTCTCCAGAGTGGGTTGAAAAGAGTTGAAAATACAGCAATCATTGCTACATTTCATGTTTGTCACCTTCTCACAACACCACAAATAATATGTAAAAATCAATATTAATTTTATATCTGATTACTGGCTCCATGACATGTTATAGGAAAGAATTGCTTTGTGTGGCTTCTAATATTTTTCTATTTTCTCCTGAGAAAATTAGCCAGTAACTTTTGCAGTCTTTTGTCTTCGATCAGATAAATTTTATTCAGGGTGCTTTAAAAATAAATGGGATTGCAGATATGGAAACACATTCTACCTGAGTCTGTCTTCAAAAATGTTAGATTTAAGTAGGCAAGATTAACTTGTTAAAGGTCAAATATTTAATCTTAAAACGATGCTTTAGTAAGTACTATTTGTTATTTATTATTATGTATCTAATTACAAAGTGGTTAAAATATATTAAAAGGTAATTTATTAACACAAATATATTTTCTAATTTTAAAAGGATCAAAAGAGCTGGGTATGCTAGCATATACCTATAGTCCCAGTATTTGGGAGGCTGAGAGAGAATGATTATGGGTTTGAGGTCGGCCTCAGTAACTTATTGAGACCTTGTTTTAAAATAAAGAATAATTTTTAAATGGACTGAAGGTTTAGCTTGGATGTAGAATACCCCCTGGGTTTACTCCTCAGTACGAGGGGGCGGGGAGGGAGGGAGGGAGAGAGAGAGAGAGAGAGAGAGAGAGAGAGAGAGAGAGAGAATAAAAATTGAAAATAAAAAGAGCTGGGGAGTGTAGTTCAGAGGTAGAATCACCTAGGTTCAATCCCAGAAAAAAAGGGGAAGGAAGAAAGAAAGGAAGGAAAGAAAAAAAGGAAAGGAAGAAAGGAAGGGAAGAAAGGAAGGAAGGAAAGAAGGAAGGAAGGAAGGAAGGAAGGAAGGAAGGAAGGAAGGAAGGAAGGAAAATATATGACCATTTCCAGAACATAGTTTGCATCTGTCAGAGCATCTCTTAGAGTCCACACTGTGTAAAGCCCTAGTCTGCAACTGTAAGGCTTCATACCTGGCTGGTGTGGATCACAGCCCAGCCTCCGAGGGACCCACAGTGAGGTGTGTGTTGGGGGGTGCAGGGAGCAAGAGCTTAATAAAACAGACTTAAAGATTCTCCCAAAAAGTCTCCAACATGACTCCCTGCCATGCTTCGCTGACCAAAGCAACCCTCAGAGCACTGCCCAGTTCCATACAGACAGGAAGGTGCAGCTCCTCCACGTGCTGAGGATAATAAGCAGATGTACTGTGTGGAGTGGTGGGTAGCACAGCCCCACTCGGCTGTCCATCAGGAGCACAGAGAAGGCAGATGCTTTAACAGTCCCACAAATGCCCAACCTCCTTCCAATGCCGTTCATCCATCCCAGTCTTTCCCAACTCAGGCCAGGAGAAAAAGAGGTGAATAGAATCAAAGTGTCCATTTTCTCTTATAGCATCTTCTACTTATATATGCAAATATTCAGCTCAAAATGATCCTGTCCTCCCTTGTGTTTTAATGATAATGCTAAGTGTGAATCTGACTGGCTTTGGATTTTCCCAGAAAAATTAGAGAGAGGTTAGCTCAGACTTGAGAACATCCATTAAGATGCACGGTCCTTACCACTTACTATGTTGAGTGCTATCTGAGTGATTTAGCTGGAGCATCTTACATAATCTTTATAACAACTGGATGAAGTATGTAGACATTATGATCATCCCCCTATTCTAAATGAGGGAGGATAAGCAAAGAGCAGAGGTAGATATGGAGAGAGAGAACCGATTCCACCAGGCATGGACTCCAGACCCCACACTCCGACCAACACACCACAGCGAGTAACACTGGCAAAACATTTTCTTATATAATGCCACGCCTGCTTGCGTGTTTATAGAAATACCGGCGTACAGCTGAGATTCTAAGAAAAGGGTTCCAAAACAGCATTCCAGCACATTCATCCGTTAAAAAATAATAGCCCTGGCTTTTTGCCTTTTCAAATTCCTATCACATTCCAAATGGCACAATATGTGGAGAGTACTGTCGGAGCTACTATGTCAACTTTACGCAGCTCTAGACGAATGAGAAAATTTTAAATATTGCCCCAAACGAGTAAGGCAAAAAGTATAAAGAGTATCCTGGGAATGCTAGGATATTCGTAAGTGCTATGTGTTATACCTCTGGAATGGCTTCCACAGAGGCCTTGTAAATGTCACCCCTGAAGTTGCGCAGATCGTGGCGCATGTGGCCAGATGGAGTCCCTGAAGTGTTTATGGTAAATCTGCCTCTACCTGCATTTTCATTCCAAAACATCCCATCTTGGCACACGGTCCTGATCAAAGAACTTTATAACTTAAATCCTTTTTAAAATTTCTGTTACTGAGTATTGCCATCCTGGCGTAATAAGCATTATGAAAATCAGTCTTAAAAGAGCACATTTCATGCTGAATTAAACAGGGCACCTGCAAAAATAGTTGAATTTGAGGAACTGTATCTACTCAATATAATACACGGTATAATAACAGTGAATGGGCGATGTTAAATCTTTTCAGCCATATATTAGGTTGCATTAGTCTTTATCATGCACTGATATCTATGGGGGATAAAAAGCATAGTTGTTTTCAAGTTTGCAAGAAAAAAATCTCCACTTCAGGTCATCTACTTCAAGAGCTCTATATCCCAGTCTCCAGAAAATGGCTGGGTTGTTCCTCTCCTCCCAGAGGACCCCTCCGGTCTCTGTCTGCTACTGCCATTGTGACTTCGTTTTGTTTTTTGCCATATTTTCAATCCCCAGGCTCACTCCAGTGTCAGCAACCCGTTGTTAATCTGGAGAAGTCCTTTGTTGTAAATCCCATGGAGCCACTTTCTGCAGAGAATCACCCCCTTTGAAAGCCTGCCCCAGTGGTCTTTGTGCCGGCTGCTTCGCTGCAGAAATAAAGCGGCACGCCTTAGGTGAGGAGTTTGCGATGCCTTTTCAAGCAGCGTTTGTGCACGTTAGTAGTCATCATTGACTCTCTGTTGACCGAAGAGACTTACAGGTTTATGAAAGGCTGTGGCAGATGCTAAGAATATCAGCCAATCCTTTTCTTCTTTTGAGACAGGTCCCCAAAAGGAATGACTTTGGGGCAAATATTGATTTTTTCCCCCAAAGATCAACTATTAAGTATGAAAGGGCACCTCAACAAGAGATCGAAAGGTTTCCATTTTCAAAGTAAAATGGAAGACAGAGAAGGAAGCCCCCGCTTCCCTACTGCAGGACTCAGGACTGGAGGGCCAGAGAACAGAAACGTAAGCTTCCAGGTGCTTCTAACCGAAGCTGGACAAGTACAGCAATTCAGTGCTGTGCTTCTCAAACGTACCTAAACTTCTTAAAGCTTGGTTTTATTTTTAACTGAAGTATAATAATTGTATGTGTTTACAGGGCATAGCGTGACGTTTTGATGCACATATACATCGTAGAATGATTTGAGTTGGGTAATGACCATCTCCGTCACTTCAAATTGTTATCTGCCTATGGTAAGAACACTTAAAATCCTCAGTTTTAGCTACTGGGACACACAGGATGCATTTTTTACTATACTTGTAACCATGCATCATATCGAGGTTTCGTGTGATGGAAACATATACACACTTAGCACCTGGCGCAGTTCCCTCTGGGCCCCCCTCCCCCTCCCCATTCATGATATTGAACTTGGTACTGATAGTTTTACATGAATGTACATAGGATCATTTTGTCTGTTTCTTTGTCAAGTCCCTCCTTTTCCCTCCCCATCTTCCTCCTATAATCTCTGTCCATGATTCTCCTGGCATTTCTCCTCATTTATCTGAGGTCTCTTCTGTTTCCCAGTTTCTTTCTCTTCTCTGTCTCTCTGTCTCTGTCTCTGTCTCTTTGTCTGTCTGTCTGTCTGTCTGTCTGTCTCTGTGTGTGTGTGTGTGTGTGTGTGTGTGTGTGTGTGTGTGTGTGTGTGTGTACTGGAGATGGAACCCAGGGACAGAATTCTACCTTTGAGCTACACCTCCAGCTCTATTTTCTATTCTTTATTTTGAAACAGGGTCTCACTGAGTTGCAAAGGACCTCATTAAGTACCTGAGCCTGTCCTCGAACCATGAACCACCTGTCTCAGCCTCCCGAATGCTGGGATTACAAGCATGCACCACCTCTCCCTGCTCCCCAATTTCTCTCTAGCTTCAACATAGGAGAAAACACATAGAACCCTTCGCTTTCCAGCTACCTTCTTACAATGCAGATTCTGATTCCCCGAGTCTGGGATGGAGCCCAGGTCACTGACCCGCCTCCGGGTGATGCTGATTCTGCTCATCCAAGGACCACACTTTGAGGATCAAGTTTAAGCTCCTTGCCAGCAGCAATTGACTCTGGTGTTTTCCAACAGCACACGTCTACACTCCTCCAGCAAGAAAGGCAAGACCAGGTGCCAGTGTCACAATAGCTTGGCCAGCAGCAAAAAATGAAGAAGGGACCAGGAGCCCCCCAGTGGCACTCTCGGTCCATCAACTGATCACAATGGCGTGAGGAAGGGGTTGGTTGAGCTGGGCAGCATCGGGGCAGGGAGCTCAGTTTGGTTTTCATATTACCAGCTGCAGTGAGGCAGAACAGAGGATTACAGAGGGATAAGCTAAATGCCAATTGCGAGTGTATTGTTGTAATCACCAGCACCCTTTTCCATCAGTATTTTCTATTTCTCCAAAGCTATATGGAGCAGTTAATCTATTTAGGTGATTTTCTTAAAAGAAAACGAACAATACCTGTTCCCAAGTCGCAAGCATAGCAAAAGTTAAAAATGATATTTTCTTTCATCCCAAAGCCTCTAAAATGTTCACAGCTCTTACCACTGTCATAAAAATAAGTGACAAAGGGGATTTAGTTCAGTTGGACACCATCCTGCTATTGGCCATGAAGAGAAACTTAAAATAAAACCCAGGGCCTTCTACCTCACAGTCCCTTCTACCCTTTAGCACTGAGATCAGTTCAATATGAAAGGTCCTAATGGTCTAAGTTTTGAAGATCTGGGTATTTAACAGAGATCATGGCCAAAGTGTTAGAAAAAGAGGGACTTCAGATCCAAGCCTAAAAATAGTAGATTTGTGCCTAGATAGAAGTGTTCCTCTAGAGAACCCTCTGTTGGTCTTACTGAACTTCTTCCACGTGAACTACCTGTTCTGTCCAAGAGTAGCTGCCATCTAAATAAGCCAAAAAGGTATTTCTGAGGTAACAGTTCTCTCTAGTTGAGACAGAGACTTCGGCCAAAACGAACCTTTTCACTGACTTTCCAAAGACATAAAATCAATCTTATAAGTAAAAGTTTAAAAATCTGGAACACAGATATTTAAAAGAGAGTGTGATCATGCCAAATCTACAAAGCTGATAGAGGTTTGGGGTGGAGCCCAACTGGAAGGAGAATAACACAGCCTGACCAAGGCAGGTTTAAATATTACAGAATAAGTCCTTAGCTCTTGAGCTGAGAAACATAAATATGTATTTTGCATATATATATATATATATATATATATATATATAATAAAATGTAAAGGTTCTAGGAATTGAGTCTTCCTTTATTTCAAAGTATCTTTTGCTTAAAATCCCAAATTAGACATCCTTTACCCATAACACATTCATGGGAGAACACACACAAAATTGTTCTGATCTTTGATATATTTGCGTTAATTTATATGAGCTTCTTTCTAGCCATAGATACCTTTTTTTTTTTCATGAAAGAGTAAGAGTAGAAGCTAAAGAAAACATACGTCCCGAGCAAAGGAAGGACCAATTAGCAAGCCACCCTGTGGTAATCGTAAGGGTATTCAGATATCTGGTACCTTGATACAGAATTGGACCTTTCCCAAAGACAAAGTTGATATTCTTTAATTTTTTGCCTAGAGTGGAATGAAAACAATCACAGAACCACGAGTGACAGGCTGAAGCTGTGCTCCATACTGCAAGTTAAACTGCATGGAATAAGAATGGCTCCCTCTAATAAAGAAATATATGTGCATTGTAAGTAAATATCATAGTGAAATCCAAAGTGATCCATACACACAGACACAGATGACTTGCTGAATTTCCCTCCATATTCACCCCATTTTCTCTTCCTCCCTTCCCATACATGTTAATTAGATTGGTATCATTACCTTTATTTATAGACATAACGGCATTTGAACTATTCTATTTTGTGTGTGTGTGCACTATTGGGGATTGAACCCAGGGGCATTGTACCTCCAAGCTACACACTCAGCCCTATTTTTTTAGTTTATTTATTTATTTATTTATTTATTTATTTATTTATTTTGTGCTACTGAGGATAGAACCCAGGGGCATTCTACCTCTGGGAGACAAACCCCAGCTCTAATTTTTCATTCTTTATTTTTGAAAAAGGGTCTCACTGAGCTGCAAAGGGCCTCGCTAAGTGGCTGAGGTTGTCGGCAAAACACAATCTTCCGGGCTCACCCTCCTGAATGCTGGGATTACAAGCGTGTGCCACCATACCCGGCCATGAACTGTTCTGTTTTTCAATTCTCATTTTTGCCCTCTCCAACTTACCTCCCCCAGGCCCCTTTCACTACTCTACTGGTCTCTGTCCTCATTTCACCGAGGTCCCTTTTGTTTCTAATTTTTCACTCCAGTTTCTACATATAAGAGGAAAGATGATAATTGGCCGAGACTGGCCAACCTCACTTAGCATGATATCCTTTAGTTCCCTCCCTGTTCCTGCAAATGACATCATTCTATTCAAGCATTGCTCTTTTCAACTGTAACTACAAAAGTGACTGACAGTTTTTGATGAAATTTGGTAGAACAACCTAATCGGATGTTGTCCACTTGATGTGTGGTCTAAGTGTGCGTAACAGACAGAAAACAAAGCCCTTAACGTCCCAGATCGCTTACATACGCGTAGGCTGCGTGTTTCTAGTACGGAGCAGCTTTGCCTTTTCTCCCTTAAAAATGGCCGTGATTCACTTACCATCCAGTTATCTAGCCCAGCCTGGTCAGGAGTAGCTCATTTAGCTTTTTACGTAAATGGAAAAGTGTCCAGGATCGGGTGCCACACTCTAATGCTGTCACGCCAGAAAGATTTTAAACAGATGCCAGAGGCCGATTCCCCCGCTCGTCTGAGTCTCCGCTTTCTACTTAAGCCATCGCCCGCCCCAGATCTCCTCCCTACACCTCTGCACATCCCGAGAATGGTTTTTGAACCAAATACGTGTCCATGCGTGTGGAAAGAATGTCTCTGTGAAAGAGACAAGCTTGAAAGAAAAGATGAGATTCACACGTTTCTGTGCAAGCAGGAGTTTCGAGTGAATTGCTTGATTCGGAAGATCATCCTCCCTGTTTCTCAGCATCTGAAGTGGAGCATGCGCTCGGGCAGTTAAAGGCTCTGCTCCGGGCCGCAGCGCCATCTTTGGAATGCAAACCTTGCAGAGTCTGTGCCCTCTGCCCTCTGCTTTCCTGCTGTTCTTGAGCCTGCTGCAAACTGATTTGTTTTCCAGAAACAAGCTTAAGACCTAAATAGCTCAGCACAGATGAAATGAAAAGAGAAATAAATTTCTCTTTATCTTCAGGTAACTAGCTAGCTACAGAGTCTCTGAGGCTTCCTAAGCATCTGTTCCCGCATTAATATTGCACACGTACATATCACCTTGAACCCTTCTGGGCACAAGGAATAAAAGAGAAAGCAAGGCAAAGCCTGCAACTTTTTGAAAGTTGCACTGAAGAAACCCCAAAGTGCTGTGAATCTGTGATCGGGTCTTGCATAATAGTAAGTGCTGTGCACGTTGGGATGGATTGAAGGTTCCACGTATGTAAGAGGGAAGCAGTCCCTACAATATCCAGAGGCAGAACTTATCAAGCAGAGAGAACAGTACGTACAAGGGCCCTGTAGTGAGCTCAAGCGTGGTACTTTTTTTTTTCCGGTATTGAGAATGAAACCCAGGGGCATTCTACCTCTGAGCTACACCCCCAGCCTTCTTTTTTATTTTTTATTTTAAAACAGGCTCTCACTGAGTTGTAAAGGTCCTCACTAAGTAGTAGCTGAGGCTGTCCTCCAACCACGAACCTCCTGTCTCAACATCCCAAATGCTGGGATTACTAGTGTGCATGACCATGCCCGGCTCAAGCTTTGTATTTTTTAGGGAAGTAAAAAGCCTATTGACTGAGCTGAGTAACAGGAGATGAGATTTAGCGGGTATGCGGGAACAGGATAAAACAGATAATGGGGCCTAGACAGCAGAGTAAAATAAGGAGCTGCGTTTTTTTTTTTATTTTACTTTGTGTGTGTGTGTGTGTGTGTGTGTGTGTGTGTGTGTGTGTGTATGTGTGTGTGCTTTTATAGGTGCATTATAGTCTCACATCATAATGTAAACCATATTGACAATGACATACATGTACACGCTCTTGGTGTTCCCCCCCACCGATTTCCCTACCTCTCAATACAGAGTACCGAGACTGACATTGGTATATATCACATGTATACATATAGTCTATGATAGTATTTCTATTAATGAACCTGTCTAGGAGCTGTGTTTTTAATTCTCATTTAGCACTAAAGGATTTCTTTTATATAGCACATTTTTTCAATCATCATTTTTTTTTTTTTTTTACAGTACTGGGTTTGGAAGACAGGGGCATTCTACCTCCGAGCCATACCCCTTGCCCTATTTTTCATTCTTTATTTGTTAACAGGGTCTCACTGAGTTGCAGAGGGCCTCGCTAAGTAGCTGAGGCTGGTCTCAAACTGTGATCCTCTGTCTCAGCCTCCCGAATGCTGGGATTACAAGCGTGCGCCACCACACCTGGTTTATTGTGTTTAATTTTATTGGTACATTGTAATTATACATCATAACAAAGCTCAGGATGATAGAAACATACATGCGAACGGCATTTGCTGAGTTTCCTTCTGGAGCCCATCTCACCCCCTCTCCTCCCTCCCTGTACAGGTTAGTCTGATTGGCAGTGATATCTTCATACATGGACATAACACTATTTGAACTGTTTCCTTCATTCATTCCCCCCTTTCATCTCCCTACCTCCTTTCCCAAACCCCCTTCCACTCACGATTCTAATAGTATCTCCATTTATATGAAGTCCCTTTTGTTTACCAATTTCTCCCTAGCTTCCACACGAGTGAAAACACATAGCCCTTCATATGTTTCTAAGACTGACCTATCCTTCTTAGCATAATATTCTTTAGATTCATCCATTTTCCTAAAAATGACATAATTTTCTTCTTCTTTGTGGCTGAATAAAATCCCACTCTAGCTGGGCATGGTGGCACATGCTTGTAATCCCAGCATTTTGGAGGCTGAAACAGGAGGATTTGGGTTCATGGACAGCCTCAGCTACTTAGTGAGACCCTGTTTCAAAATAAAGAATAAAAAATAGGGCTGAAAGTGTAGCTCAAGGTAGAATGCCCCTGGGTTCCATCCCCAGTACCACAAAAGAGAAAGAATTCCATTGTGCTTGCATATCATAGCTTTGCATCCATTCATGTGTTGATGGACACCTAGGCTGGTTCCATGATTTTACTATTGTGAATTGTGCTATCAACATAGATATGCATGTGCCACTATAATATTCTGACTTCAGTTATTTTGGAAAGATCCCCAAGATCAGAAGCTGGATCAGAAGGTGGTTCCATTCCCACTCTTCGGGGGGACCCCCACACTGATCCCTATGGTGGCTGTACTAATTTGCATTCCCACCAGCAGTATTTAAGGGTACCACTGGAGAATTTTGAGCAGAAAAACAACTTCCATGTTTCAATTTGCAGTTTGATCAGCTAACGCTGGAGGTCTTGACTTAGGGATCAGAAGCAGAAAAAACAGTTTGGAGACTAAATAGGGTTTTGAACTTGGAAAATAATGATGAGCATGGTGAAACTGGTCAAATTCTGGACAAATTTTTAGGTTAGAAATGATAAGATTTTTATATATTTGTGACAGAGTTGCAGGATGGAGAGTTGCCAAAAATAACTACTGATTTTTTTTTTCCTGAATCATTTGATGAATGGTAATTCTGTTTACTAAAATGGGAGGAAGAAATGGCTGGGAACAAAGAAACTAAGAATTCCATTTTGAACATGTTACATTTGAAGGTACTCTTTAGACATCTAATGAAGATGTTGAGAAAGGAGTTCAACATGAGTCTGGAGCCCAGAGAAAAATTAAAGGACTGAAGTTATAAATTCCAGATCCCGGTTGGGTGTGGTGGTGCACAAGTGCAACCCCAATACTTTGGAGACTGAGACAGGAAGACTGCAGGTTTTCAGCCAACCTCTGTAAGTAGTGAGACTTTTATCAACCTAGCAAGACTTTGTTTTAAAATAAAGAATAAAAAAAATAAGGTTGGTAGTGTAGGTTAGAGATAGAATGCTCTTAGGTTCAATCCCCAGTAGTGCAAAATTCGCCAGAAATAGCTAACATTTAAAGCTATGGTAGTGAACAGACTCACAGACTCACCTAGGGAGAGAGCACGGAGGTTGGAGAAAAAACTATGAGGAAGCTAAACTCTAGTGCTCCCCCAATATCTTTAGGTCCAGAGAAAGAATACTCAGCAGTGAAGAATAGGAAGGTACAACCACTGTAAAAGTAATAAAACAAGAGAAGAACAGAATTGACTATACTAAGGGAAAAAAAAATGTGCTTCCAGTGGGTGGAAGCGAAGCAATGAAAGGTCAAGTGGTACTGATGTGTCATGTAAGATCAAGACTGAGAAACAGAACCCTTGGTAACCTGGACAAGGATTCTGTGACATATCGGGGGTAAAGGCCCAAATAGGGTGGGCCAGGGAACGAATCAGGGACCTCTCTTTCAAGAACACCAGAGAATACCTGAAAGAAGATGTGTTGACACCTAATCTGGAGTGAAACACTTTGTTAAGGGAGATTTTGAAACATCTTTTAATGCTAGTACTGAGCTGGGCATGGTGGCACACGTCTGTAGTCCCAGTACCTGGGAGGCTGAGTCAGGAGGATTGCACAGAGCAGGTTTGAGCTTGAAGCCAGCCTCAGCAACTTAGCAAGATGACCTTGTTTCTAAACTAAAAAAAAGAGCTGGAGGTATAGCTCAGAGATAAAATGCCCCTGGGTTTGATCTCCAGTACCTTCCCCCACCCACCACCCCCCCCCAAAAAAATCCAAGAAGTGATTGTATAGAGAAGGAGAAAACGATGATTGAGAAAGAGAACAGCAGATTCAGAAGCAACATCCTTGAGGAGGTGAGAAGGGACCAGACCTGGTGCATGAGCGTAGACTTGGGCTTTGAAGGAAGCATCCTTCCTCATCCACGTATCAGAAGACAAGAGCCAGCATAGGGGCAGGTGGATATGCAATGCATCTGTGGCAACGAGCAGAAACTCTCTCAAGTTTCACTTTATTTTTTCAGTAAAATATGAGACAAGGTCATCAGCTGAAAGTGGAAAAGAAATGGTGTCAGATGCTGGAGGAGCAAGAGAAAGTGTAAAATGGGGTCTCAGAGGGTGGCTGGTGGAGTGAGCTGATCGGGGGCGCACACAGCTGTCCAGGCAGTGCAGACTGCCCACTCGAGACTTGTGGTCACAGCTAAATGGCTTTCTGCCACCTACTGCTTTATCAGTGTTGCTAATGGGAAATTCTGATATAATTTCTTATGACTTTTTTGTCTGTTTTTTAAGTAGGGTTAATAAAATTAAATAGGGTATGAATTTAAGAATTATAATATAATCGGCAAGTATATGTAAATGAGAATGACTAAAACTTCTCATCTACCTTTAAAATCATAAGGGCCCTTATTCTTATGTATCTCTGTGCATAAGTTACTCTTACTGAGCATAAAGGGACATTTTCTTTTATTTAAAGAGCACTATAAGACAGATATGGTGGTACATACCTGTAATACCTGTACTTAGGAGGTTGAGACAGAAAACTCTAAGATTTGAGGTTAGCTTCAGCAATATAGTGAAATTCTCAGCAACCTACTGAGGCCCTGATTCAAAACAAAAAAGTTAAAAGGGCTGGGCTGTAGCTCGGAGGTAGAATGCTCCTAGGTTCATTATGAAACCCAGGGACATTATACCTCCAAGCTACACCCTCAGCCCTATTTTTAAAACAAGGTCTCACTAAGTTTCAGAGGGGGAAAGAGGAAGTTTTCTTAATGTACATGATGTACATTTACAAACATCAATGTCAATCACTAAACCAAACATGAGAAGGAGGGAGGGGAGGGAATGGGGAGGGAATTGGGGAAGGGCTAAATGAGTGATGTGTGCATGTACGCCTCTACCATCTTGTACTCCATTAAGATGTAAGACTACAAAAAGCACCAATAAAATATTTTTTAAAAATAGAGGAGAATATTATCCTTGAAACCAAACAGTAAAGCTCTTGCAACAGAGGGCGGATGATGATTTGGTCAAAGAGAAGTTCATTGGTGTTCTTGATAAGCAGAGTTTCGAGTGGTGAGCAGTGAAAACCTATTATAAAGAATTGGAAAAGCCTGGCATGACGGCACACGCTTGTAATCCCAGCATTCGGGAGGCTGAGACGAGAGGATAGCAGTTTGCAGACAGCCTTGACTACTCACCCTTTGCAATTCAGTGAGACCCTGTTTCAAAATAAAGAATAAAAAATAGGACTGGGGTTATACCTCAGAGGTAGAATGCAACTGGGTTCCATCCCTGGTACCTCAAAAAAAATTGGAAAAAAAGAATAAATTAGAGATAGCAATTATAAGAAAAATTTAAAGGAACTTTGTAATATCCAAGAGCAGATACGTGGAAGGATAAACAAAAGGGGTCAGTCATGGAGCCAACAGAATGGAAAAACATTTTTGCCAACCCAACCATTCCTCTGATAGAGGACTGATATCTAGAATATATAGAGAACTCAAGAAATTTAGCCCTAAGAAAACAAATAACCCAATCAAAAAAATGGGCAAGGGAACTAAATAGATACTTCACAAAAGAAATTCAAATAGTCAATAAATGTATGAAAAAATGCTTAACATCATTAACAATCAGAGAGATGCAAATCAAAACTACCCTGAGCTGGGTGTGGTGACACATACTTATAATCCCAGAATTTGGGAGGCTGAGACAGGAGGATCACAGTTCCCCGACAGCCTCAGCTACTTAGTGAGGCACTTTGTAACTTAGAGAGACATTGTTTCAAAATAAAGAATTAAAAAAATAGGGCTGGGGGTATGGGTTGGAGGTAGAATATCCCCTGAGTTCCATCCCCAGTACTGCAAAAACAAACAAACAAACAAACAAACAAACAAACCTGAGATTTCATCTAACTCCAAGTAGAATGGTGATCATTAAGAACACAAATAACAAGTGCTAGCAAGGATGTGGAGAAGTAGGAACTCTAATATATTGTTGGTGGGATTGCAAATTAGTGCAACCACTTTGGAAAACAGAGGATCATCAGAAGAATGGGAACTAGCCTACCATATGATCCAGCAATACTATTTCCAGGTATCTACCCAAAAGAATGGAAACCAAAATACCAAACTAATGCATGTGTATTTATGTTCATAGCTGCACAATTCACCATAGCCAAACTATGAAACCAGCCATGATGCCCATCAACAGATGAATGGATTACAAGACTATGGGATATATACATGATGGAATTTTACTCAGCCATAAATAACAAAATTAGGTCATTTATAGTGAAATGGTTGGAATTGGAGAACATTTGCTGAGATTAGTCAGTCACAAAAAATAAGAAATCGGATGCTCTCCATAATGTGTGGAAGCTAGGGAGAAAATGGGTCATAGGAAGAACTCTAGATGAAAAAGGAGAAACCATAGATGAGTAAATAAGGCCACCTGACTGAGGGGAATGGGAAGGGAAAAGAAGGAAATTCCCTACTGTACATGATATATATTCACAAACATATCAAAGTCAATCACTAAACCAAACATGAGAAGGAGGGATGAGGAGGGAATGGGGTGGGAATTGGGGAAGGGCTAAATGAGTGATGTGTGCATGTATGCCTCCACCATCTTGAACCACATTAAGATGTATGATTATAATACACCAATAAGTAAAATACAGGAGAAAGTAAACCAGACAACAATTATTTTCAACCAGTTTTATAAAAGCTAAGATCTTTCAAAAATAAAATATTGAACTTTTGTTTTTGTGATCATTTGTAAGCCACTTTAAAATTTTTTTCACATTTCATTATTATTAAACTGCAATAGAACTCTTTTTCTTATCATTTATTTAAAAATCGCCCTGGATTCTCAGACAACTTAAGAAAATATAACTTGCAGGGGGGGAAACCCTTATGTAACATTTTAGCAAAATTTCTCTTTTGAAAAAAAGCATTTGTACTTTCTGCACTCTATGCAAATAGCACTGAGCCAAGAGAAACTTTTGTAAAAGCCAGCAGTGTAAGTCTGTTTCTGTATTTTCTTTTGATCTCCCCCTGGATTTAATACCCTCATGAAGCTTGAATGGAATATATGCATGTCACAGCATGGCTGAAGGATAATATATTTTCCCCTGCTTCGCTGAGCATGAGTTGTGTATCTTGCCATCTTGAGAGTCCACAGTGAGGCACATTTATCCCCATTAGAAAAGCTCAGTTCAATAATTTATGGATGCTGCAGCCGTTTATGACAAATATGTAAAATCATAACCTTGTACGTTCTGGAGATGGGTGCATATACATTGAATCTATTAACTATGCATTGACAGAATTTTGCTAACCCTACAGTTGCAACTCCAAAGACTAACAGGCAAATGTATTGATTATTTTTGTATATTTATGCAGTTCCAAAAGGCTATAACTTTAATTCTAAGACAGAAAAATATATAAAAGGAACATTGCCTCTTGCTCTGGTCATTTTGAATTTACTTTCTTCATCCTGAAGAAAAAGCTATTCTGAGCAAGGTATATATTTATAAGGATTGCTTTATTAGTTTGTGATAACACATCCAGCTCGTGTGTGTGTGTGTGTGTGTGTGTGTGTGTGTGTGTGTTACTGGGGATAGAACCCAGGGGCATTCTACCTCCAAGTTTATGCCCCCAGCTCTATTTTTTATTCTTTTATTTTGAAATAGGTCTCACTAAGTTGCAGAGGGCCTCACTAAGTAGCTGAGGTTGGCCAAGAACCTGCGATCCTCCTGTCTCAACCTCTCAGGTACTGGGATTACAAGCCTGGGCCACCACACCCAGCACATCCAGCTCTTTCTAATTTCAAGACCAACGTTCACAACAATGAAAGAGTACATTTGGAAATGTGACCCCCGACACACACACACATGCAAGTATTTATGGTTCAAATCCCAACATCTACCAGCTGCGTAACATTGGGTAAATATACTTACAGCAGAGGCAGTTTGCTCAGTTGTAGGCTGGGGATGGTGATAATATATACATTATAAGATTGTGTATTAAGTGCTTAGGATGCTGTTGGTACTCACCAATGCTGGCTATTTTCTTCAGAACCATCACGTTAGAATTCTCAAGCAGTGTATACCAAGGGAAGAAATGAGCATGATATATGCCAGAGGTGGCTGTCACTAGCCATTGTTCTGAAGTTATTATCAGCTCCTAAGGGCTGCAACGTGATGTCCCACACTGGAGAAAAGAGACACAAGATGTGAGTTAACCACACCAAAGCCCAATAAACCTGACAGAAGTCTTGTTCCTTATTCAGACTTCTAAGCTCCCAAATTCAACTCTGTGTCTGCATGTAATTAGTAGACAGATAAACACCTTTCTCCAACCTTAGGGCAAAGGAACCAATGTGGTGGGACACCTGAAGAGCAGGTTATGGCTAATTTTCTCTTCTCTGTAATCAGGAGTTACAGAGTTTGCATCCTACCAATTTCAAGCTTAGCATTTCTTGGAACAATTTATGCAAAATCCTGTCAATTAGTTAATCCTTTGTGTTGATGAGGCTATAAATTCACTCCTCAAATTCTCTGGCTTTTAGAGCCAAGAGACCTGACCCAGAAAAATAATGTTTTACACCACTTTCCATAAAGTTAAATATTCAAATACATTAATGACGCTAAAATCACATAGATATTCTTAATATACCTGGTTCTCCAATTAAAAAACAGCGCACAGTCATTAATATACTATATTATGTTGTGAAGTCATAATTGCAGCCAAGCAGAAAATAATCACCATCTATCAGCTTTCATGTTTCACAAAAGCAAAATCATTTTCTCCTTTGTTTTAGAAGTTCTCCAGAACAAATAATAGTTCTACAGTGGCAAGCCTTTCACTTTATGACCCAACTGCCACGTATCTCTGTAAAACTGTCATCTGTCCCTCTGGGCTCAAATCACATGTAGCTGTTTCAATTTTAAAATCTAATCCAAGGGCAAATCCTTCTGATTCCACCATGAACACCTGGTAGGAACAACAGTGAAAAATACTGGGTCTCTTTCAAATGTCTCTCCACTTGAAAGCGAGCGATTCCACATACCTCTCAGATCAGTGCTGAAAAACAATTCCTTGTATAAATTTAGGTCAGCATATCCAAAGCACTCCCTCTAACAGACATTACTGGTGTTTCTGAGGACAGGGCCCTGCCCTCAGGCAGCTAATAGGTCATTAAAATGCTATGCAAGTTAGGGGCACAAATAATTATAGCACAAAAGGAGAATAAGAAAAAGGACTGAGCCAGGCGTGGTGGCACTCACTTGTAATCCCAGCATTCAGGAATCTGAGACAGGAGGATCGTGGTTCCTGGACAGCCTCAGCTACTTAGTGAGGCCCTTTGCAACTCAGTGAGACCCTGTTTCAAAAACAAAGAATAAAAAATAGCAAAGGAGGTGTAGTTCGGAGGTCAAATGCCTTTGGGTTCCATCACTAGATCCGCAAAAATAAATAATAAATAAATGAATAGAATAAAAAAAATAGGGCTGGGAGTTAACTTGGAGGTAGAATGTCCTTGGATTCCATCCCCAGTACCACAAAAAAAAAGTTTATTTTCCTAGATAAATTTTTTTGTATGGTACAGGCTATTTTCCTAGATAAATTTAATTGAGGAATAATTTGCATATAATAAGATGTATCTATTTTAAGTACAAAGTTTGATAATATTTTTTTGTGGTACTGGGGTTCCTGGAAGCCCTTCTACCTCCAAGCTACACTCCCAGACCTATTTTATATTTTTTTTATTTGGAAACAGGGTCTCTGAAGCCAGCATAGTTGGCTTCGAACCTGCGTGATCTTCCTGTCTCCGCCTCCCAAGCACGGGGATCACAAGTGTGCGTCACCACGCCCAGCCAAAGTTTGATAATTTTAGTAAATATATACAATCATGTCATCATCACCATAATTAAGAAGTGGACTACATCCATTGCACCCAAATGCCCACTCAAAACCATTAACTCCCCAGACTCTTGACTGGCACCGCAGAACAGCTTTCTGTCATTACGGATTGGCTTTGCCCATTCTGGAGCTTCACATATAAGTGGACTCAGCAGCACGGCTCGGTGTCAAGCTCCTTGTGTGCAGCATGATGCTTTTCAGAGTCATCCATACCATTGGGCCTTATGACCAGTTTGTTTATTTTTATTCCCAAGTATTCCTTTAAACAGATATACCACGATTTGTGTGTTCATTTTCCTAAAGAGAGACATTTGAGTTATTTGCCGTTTGGGGCCATTATGAGCAGTTAGGAGGGTGTTATGGTAAATGTCTGTAATTCTTGGGAGGTTGAGCCAGGAGGATCACTGTTTCTAGGTCAGCCTCAGCAACTTAGTGAGACCCTGTTTCAAAATAAAATAGAGCTGGGGGTGTAACTCAGAGGTAGTATTCCTCTAGGTTCTTATCTACTTTACCTAAAAGTAAAAATAAAAATGAATGAAGTTGCCAATAAACTATGTTGGATTTATTTATTTATTTATTTATTATTCATTTATTCATTTATTTCTCTTGGGTGAATTAGAATGTCTGGGTCTTCAGGAAAGAATGTGTTTAATCCCATATGAAACCGCCAAGCTATTTCAAAACCTGCTGTGCCATTTTCTATTATCACCATCTACAGTGGCAAGCCTGTAGTGTGTGGTGCTCAGAAATGGATTCTCAGGAAGTGGGGACAGCTGGAGAACCAGCTATTGGATGCAGGAGTGGCTGCAGGGAAGAAGGCTGGTGATGGTTCCATTAAATGCTCAACAAACATAGACATAAAGCATTTTTACTAGCTTATATTTTTGGTTGTGTGAGAAGGTCTCTTTGTCATTTCCCCAGCCCCACCTCTAGCAACCCACCTGCATGGTCTTGAGAGTGGTAACCTCCTTGTACCTGTTTCCTCATTTTTATCATGAGAAGAACAATGTGATAAAGTTGATATGAGGTCGGAATCAACACAGGTAAAACTCTGTGCCAGAAACTAACTAAATGCTAACATGCTCACCAAATGTTTTATTCTTCTTTGGGACCGTTGAACTGTTTTTCAGCAACCTTCTACCTAGATGGGTCATGTGGCCAGTTATCAACAGCAGATTGAGAGCCCATAGGTTGCAGGCTAAGGCATTTAAGACAGGTAAGTCTTTCTAATGATCCCTTTCTTATCTCTCCTCTCTCCTCTCTCCTCTCTCCTCTCTCCTCTCTCTCTCTCCCTCTGTGGTATCTTTAGATTCCAAATGGTGAACATTCATGGGGGAAAGCCTGTGTCTCTGAATACCTGCATGGAGCAGAGTCCCTTTGTACTGCCCACATCTATTCTCTGCTTACCTCATTGAACAATAACAATAAAAATCACTTACTTTCAGACACTGAGGATTTTGTGTTGGTACAGTAGTCATTCTGTCCTGATTCATCCAATTATTCACCCCAATGTTGGTACCTAGTAAATAATAAATGTCAGCTGAGGATGCCACAATTTTCACTTGTTATTTTTTTATTACACAAGACAACCTGGAGTAGTAGTTCAATCTCCAGCTCTGAGATGAAAATAGAACTGGGTTGAACTCCTGACTGACCATTTACCATTTTTGTTTGGTTGGCCAGGTTATTGAGTCTTCTATGCCTCATTTCTCTTTGCCTATAAAATGTAAAAAATAATGTACACCTCACAGGGTCTCTGTGAGAATTCAAGAATATAAAGTATATAAATATTTTGATACCCAAGCAAATAGTAGATGATCAATAAATTAAAGCTACTAATAATATTCTTCTGAAGGTTGAATGAAATGTTAGCGAGATGAAGATTTTCTGCTGAATAATTTTTGCAAACCCCTGTTGGGTAGAGTATCTCCCTTGTATTCAACATCTCAGCCAGAAAGTCGAGCATTTCTTTCTCTCTGTTACGGCAAGAGTGAGCTGGTCACTTTGGCAACCTGGAAGCTATATTCTTTGCCCTCTACCCAGGAATGCTCGTTACTCTTAATACATATCCATGATATTGTCCGGTCAGTAATTATTCTGACTGACAAAGGTAATAACGTGTTGACAGATCAGGCCTCCGGAGCTTAGAAATGATTCTCTCTTTCCTCAGCAAGTATCTCAGGGTGCAGGGGATCTGAGCTGTTATTGGTCTCGGAGGTTTTTCCACAGCTGGTTCTTTCGATGCTAATGCTCCTGGCACACATTTACTCAGTGCCACAAGTTGCAATCGACTCGGGCTGCCAGGTGATGTCTTTTAATATTTGTTGTTCTCTTTCTGCCCAGCACTTGTGGCAACTTGACACGAAGCTGTTCCTGTTAGTGTCATTACTAACTAAATAGCCCTTGGACTCTAGCTGGGAAACAGTGTCATAAATCACTTAAGAGTTATCCTGTTTCCTGCAAACAATAATCCAGGCAGCTCCAGACCCATTTTTACTTTATTATTTATACATCCAGGCCATTTACTGCAGGGTACTGCCTCTCTCTGGGTTGGAGTAGGCAAATTATTCCATTTCCTATTGCAAATGGCACAACTCCTGATTCAGCGGCCTCAACAGGAGGTGCACTTCGTGGTAGGGAAGAAGAATTTGCACATTTGTTGCTGAGAGTAGAAATTTATTATCTGTGCACTGTTCTTCTTCGGCACTTAACACAGAGTGGGATTACAGAGACAGATTTTCATATCTTTAGCCATGGAGTTAGGTTTTTGCTGTAAAAAGAAAGCTGAAGAGAGAAAGCGTGGGCAGCACGGATTAATTTTAATGGCCTATTGGTTCCACCTAGTGAAGCCCTACTAATTGCATAACATGCATCTGTATCTGTCTTTCAAATAACATTTACAGCCACCTGGGGAACTGCTAAGAAGACACAAAGAGATTAAAGAATGGGTGCAATTAGGTAGTTGCAAGCAAGGATGGAGGGGCAGCAGGGGCTTGAAGGGACGGGAGGGAAAGATGCTCCTACTTTAAGACTGTATAATTTTAATATGAAAAGAACCTGTTTATTTATGGGAGACTGTTTTGCACATTACCACACAAGTAACACGGTGGCAAAAGGAAGCAAGATCGTCAGCACCAGGTTTAGGTGTGTTATTGACAGGAGAAGGAGAGATCGGAGATTTCTGAGTGATAGAAGGAACTTTGCTAACTTTTGGGAGGAACTTTCCTAATTTTTTTATTCTGATAAAAACATGATGCAAGTATATTTTCCATTCTCCTTCTTTATTTCCAAGTAAATTCCATTGTAGAGGAATGATGGAACTAATCACTACTTGGTATGCTTTTAACCTTACCTAGTATCTTATACCCAATGGGTAACCTCAAATCTCCTTTTGGCTAGGACTGTGCCATTCAGAGAAAGAGTCAACATTTTTTTTTTCATTCAAGGGTTGTTGCCAACTGCTGAGATACTCACCATTTCCTGGCTGTATCATCCATCTAGAGGCAATTATTAGGGTTCTGTCTCCCCTAACAGACCACAAGCCACTAGGGAAAAGGGTGATTTCTTTAAATATGCTGTTTTGATTATGTAACTGCAGGAAAAAGGAAAACAGGTACCCTGAAAATCTTTAAAATATTTAAGTTTGTTTTTATTTCAGAGGAGTGAATGGCAGAGATCCTATTTTTTGAGAGTTAGAATATTTTGCTTCTCTGTGAAAGACAAAGCATCCAATACAAACTGCCTCTGCTTCTAAAACATCCTCAGGTAGAAGGAGGAAGTCAGTTTGGGGTGAGTCCCTGTCCAATGTGACCACCTGCTAAGGGGATGGTTGGTGAGAATCATGCTGTCTCCTCCTGGTGACATAGGGTCCAAGAACTTGCTGTGAACAAACCAGAAACCCTCCTCTGCCTGCAGCACTTGGCTCTCCTGGTCAAAGCTCTCTCAAAATGAAGTCAATGTCTTGGACTTTAAAAACAAGCCCACGAGAAGATGAGCTACATTCCAAGTTATTTCACTGATGTGGTACCCACTGCCAGCCAGTTGTATGAAGAAGGACACTGGACAGTGAACTCATCTTGGCGTGACCTACAAGTAGAAGTGAGTGGCTGATACCTCTTCTAATCTCAACCTACCCTATGCCCAGTAAGTGAGCCACTGTTTGAAAAGTCTAACTACTATAAGGAGTAACTAAACATCATGTCCTCTCATAAGAGGTAAAGCACTGTAGTGAGCCACTGCTGCTAAACTGTGACTTCTAATGAGTCCAGGACATGATGAGGGAGTTAAATTGTGGCGATAAGTCACTAGGAAGAAAGAGTTCCATCAAAAGCGAAAATGAACAATGACCTCTGACATTCAGGACATTACTACTGGAGCACAGGACTGAGGATTTGGACTACAACTGGGTTTTGTTAGGGATATCATAAAGACTTCCATAGTGTCTCTTTCACCTATGCTACAAAAATTTTGATTCAGCCTATTCTGTTATCAGCTAGAGGTCTCTTGTTGTATAATGTAAATGCCAGCTACAGATAGCAGTCATATGACTTTATTATCCCTATATCATGGAACTTAATATCTTATAAACAGTTTAAATAATGCTATTTACATATATGGGATTATCGATACAAATCTCAGTAACAAGTACAGGGAAGGAAAGGGAGGAAGGTGTGGTTTGCAGGGAATCACCAAGTGCTCTGGGCGTGTATGTTTCTATCCCTCTGGACCTCGTTGTGACATATAATTACAATGCACCAATAAATGTATGTTAACATATTCCATTATAACCGGGCGTGGTGGTGCACACTTGTAATCCCAACATTTGAGAGGCTGAGACAGGAGGATCGCAGTTTGCAGACAGCCTCAGCTACTTAGTGAGGCCCTTTGCAGCTCGGTGAGAGCTATTTCAAAATAAAGAATTAAAAATAAATAGAGTTGAGGGTGTAGCTTTGAGGTTTTATCCTTAGTACCGAAAAAAAACCCTGAAAATAAATGTTTCTAAGTGCTAATAAATAAAATAAAATGGAATTCCTTGAAGAGACTAGAAAGTCAACACTTTATATTATTTCCCCCATATAACCCATCATGTAACCATGTTACAGAAGAACAATACACTTAAAATAAATATGCTTTATTCTCCACCTACTGTAATTGTGGTCAAAATTAATACCTTTAAGGAAAAATTTTCAAAAGCAGGTTTGCTCATGTCATGCGTAAGACCAAGAGAAGAATCACAGCTAAGTTGTATAACACCATTGATTGAGCAAATGTACTTTATGGCTACTAGAAGAAATACCAAATGGTTTGAATGTGTCACCCAAAAGTTCATGTGTTGGAAACTTAATCTTCAAACCCCTAAGTCGATGCTATTTGGAAGTGGGGCCCTTGCGAGGTAATTAGGATTAAATGAGGTCATAAGGGCGGGGCCGCGGTACGGTATTAGTGGCTTCACAAAAAGTAGAGAGACCCAAGCCTCTGCTATGTCTCTTCATGTGATGCCCCCGCCATGCTGGGATGCAGCAAGAAGCATCCCCTCCAGATGCCAATATCTGCCAGTGCCGTGTTCTCAGACTTCCAGCCTCCAGATCCAAGAGCACAGTCAGTCTCTGGCATAGCAAATATTTTATTCAGAGATGGCAAATAGCTCTCTTTCTCAAGTGCCAGCTCTGATACTGGAGCACAAAAGCAGCATCCGTGATTCACACACAAAGGGGCATGGCTATGTTCAATAAACATTTATCAAGACAGAGAGTGGGACTTGGTCCTTTGGCTGCAGTTTGCCAAGAGTTACTGTGGAAGGAAGAAATGAGAAATGAATGAGTAGACTCTGGGCCTCACTACCCCAACACACACACACACACACACACACACACACACCACTTTTCAACTAAGGAAATTCAATTTTCATCTACTTTGCATATCATATTTCCATGTGAGATTTTATCTGAAAATTTTCACCTACTGAAAAGTGAATATCATTTGAAAACTAATTCAGTAAACACAGTATAAAAAATATTTTATTATAAAAGTAGTATGACCAGGCATGGTGGCACATGCTTGTAATCCCAGTATTTGGGAGGCTGAGACAGGAGGATCACAGTTCTCTGACAGCCTCAGCTACTTAGTGAGGCCCTTTGCAACTCAGTGAGTCCCTGTTTCAAAAATAAAGAATAAAAAATAGGGCTGGGAGTATAGCTCAGAGGTAGAGTGCCCCTGGGTTCCATCCTCAGTACTGCAAAAGAAAAAAATAGTCTGATTTAACTAAGTCTTACTATCTTTTTTATTTTTCAGAACATAAGCTAAGATTCAAGATAGGCTAGTGCTTGTAGGAAGTTTCAGAGCTTTTATTTACCTGTTTAAATAATTGATAAATTTAGCAGCAAACTTTCATGGGTTACCTGAATGTGGAGACAAGTTCTAGGAATAGACAGCACTTCCAACTAATTAATATCTACCTCCTTGAAAGAGCATCCTTGTTGTTCCTGAGAAAAGCTTCAAGTACACTTTTGTCTCCCACATAATTTGTTAGTACTTTTCAAACTTAATTAGGGATGCTTATGGAAAGTGCAAAATGATACTCATTCAAAAGGTCTGGGGCCAGGCCAAAGGGATCTGGTATTTTTAGCAATTCAAATGAGTAGGCCAAGGTATGGGAAATGCTACTGTAGACTGAACTAACAACATCATTGGTATCTACCACATGATCAATGAATGGACCACTACAAATTTGTAAAACCACTTCATCTATTTACAAGAATAGGCTCTTATTCTTCTGAACTGTGCAGAAACAGTACAATAGTATACTTTTAGACAAGTGTTCCCTATTGTGGTTGTTGTTTTTTTCAGTGCCATGTATTGGCCTGCGGTGCTTGAAGGATACTTTAGCTTCTGTTGTTCTATTCGTTGGTGTTCTTGATGTCTGCTCCTAAAGAAGTGTTCTTTCAAAAAGGTACGGGAGCATAACTCAATAGAGATAGGATCTATATTTTATAGCAGACTTGGTTTAAGACCTTTCTCAGATGTCTTTGGGGAGCGGAGTTCATATTCAGTTCTAAAAGTATCAACCCTCAGTGGACACTAGTGTCGCAGTCATCCAAGCTAAAAATCATTGTACAAGGACATATTTTTTTGCAAGTCCCAGATTTCATTCAAAAGGTATTAAAAAAAAATACTTTGTTTTCGTGAACACTAGCTGCTATAACTGCTAAGGGGTGGGAAACAAAAAAAAAAATCACAAGAAATGAAAGTATTGATCTCTGATTAAATATGCAAAAAAGAAGAAGGAATATAAAAGAGACACAACAAAATATGTCTAGTGTGTCAAATACAGTCTTGATATTTAGAAGCCACCAGAAATACTGCCTTAGTAGGAAGATTCTGCACTTAGTTGAGTGCTGTATGCTAGGGCAAAGAGAAAACAGGTCCTGATTTCTGTGTAGTTTTCTGTCAAACTCAAAGTTGCTGATTACACAGTTTCAGCCCATTTTGAAAAATGTTTTTTGGCACACACGAGTAAAGCTCTTAACTAATCCAGGACTGCTGATGTGGATGCAGCAGGGGTTTATTTACAATTAGGCCCAACATTCCCAAAGGTAAAGTCATTTTTTAAAGTCTTTGGGAAACTTACCTCTGCAAAAAAAAATCTATCCTCCCCTCCCCCAAGGGTGTCAACTTGGGATAGGTGAATCAAATAACAAATTTGCTGAGCAGAACAAATATCCGTGAGGACTTTGCAGCTCTCACCAATTCTGCTACTTTTTGAAAACTTACAAGTCCTATGCATCCCTTTCAGTAAGGCGTAGTAGCCAAGAGACCCAGGAAAACAGCAGTCTTCCGGCTTATAAGAGAATTCCCAGCTCCAGAGGAAGCATGCTGTGCAACTATCTTAACTTCAAGCCTCATGCATCATCTGTATCCATATTTCCAGACCCATTAAAAACATTGCTGGCCTCTTCCATGGCAATTTTCTCCCTAAGATGGAGGTCAGTTCAGAAAGGTTACCTCTGCATCACACACCTGAATTTTTTGAGACTACATTTTTCTACCCTACTGTGATAGCTTTTTCCTTGTTTCTTTGCCATGCTGTGTGTGTGTGTGTGTGTGTGTGTGTGTGTGTGTGTGTGTGTATGTGTGTGTGTGTAAGTTTTATTAGGGATTGAGCCCAGAGGCATTCTACCTCCAAACTATACCCCAGCCCTTTATTTTATTTTATTTTTTATCTTGGTTTTGACACAGGGTGTCACTAGTTACTGAGAGCTAATTTGCCGAGTCTTGTCTTGAACCTGTGATCCTCCTGTCTCAGCCTTCCAAGTACTCAAATTACAGATGGCACCACATCCTATGTCTTATAGTGAAAATAATTGGCTTATAGTGGTTTTTAGAATAATGAAATGCTTGTCTGAGGCCATTTTCATGCAATGGGAGTTCTTAGAGTTTGGACTACAGAGAAGAACCTCAGTATCCCCTACAGAGAAGAAAGTCAGTAGAGAAAAAAATCAGACTTTCAGGTTCCCACCTAGACTAAGTAGGAATTCCCAGAATAGGAATCCTCATTGTCAGAGTTCCCAGGGTGGGTCCAATCCACATTAAAGTCTGAGAAGCTGAAGTTTTTCTGGGGCCATTACTGTGTGGAGGAGTTCCCATCTACCCCTAGCATTCAGATTCTGCCATGCCTTAGGAGTCTGTCCCTTATGGATTGGAGGGAAGATCTGCCAGAGACTTTTCTCCTGTGGTTTTCTCTAGGGGGAAGAGGAGTAGGGTGTCATCGGCTCTGGGTCACACTGTCCAGGGCAAGCACCATAGGCAGCAATATTCTAAAAAATCAACTATCCTCATCTCTATCTCACCAGCACACAGAATAGTGTTTAGCACGTCATTGATGTTCACTAATAAATTGCAAATAGAATCTTGTATTTTATTGGTGAGATAGATACACATTTCAACAACTTGAAAGAGATTTTTATTGGGATGGTGGATAGGAGACTACCTTCCCTGTAGCTTTACCACTACTCAGCAGGTCAAAGCTATTGTTTTGGGAAATCCATAGCTTGCTCCAAATTTAAATCCTAACAAAAGTATGGTAGACTCTGGTTAGGCTCGTGACTCCAAGCTACTGCCTGACATCATAGAGTATGTATTCTAAACTCTCAAGGGCTTGTTTAAACCTAATTATATGGTATGCAAATGGTGAGAACTCCATAAACACTGCTGACACACTGAAAAGATTCACTCACCGCTGGCTTCCGTCTCTGTGACTCAGTTCAGCCTCCAAGGAAAAGAATTTTCAGCCTTCACCATCTATTCTGAAGCCGGGCAGCCTTTTGCCAATGCACAGAACTAATTGCTTCTTTGTCTCTGGATTGCATATTGCTTATTACTGCCGTGACATTCCAATACCCAAGAAGCACAAATAGTGATCCCCAAAGCTGCTTTAACCTTTTCAAACTCTAACAACTTGATTGTCCGCCTCATTACACTCTCCAGACCTGCTTGGGATGACAGTCTGATTTAAAGGATTCTGCCAGCATCCTTCATTAGCACTTTCTTTGCTGTTTCCCAACAAGGCAAATGTCCCGAGAGTGCAGGAAGAAAACTTCAGCAAGTCCCTCAGTGTTACAGTCCTTCAGGTCCCTAAGCACATTTCCTAACTAGTAAATCACGTACATGCTCTCAAAACCAGACCTCAGTGAATTCTGCCCACCCCAGCTGCTCCAAGGACAAATCTTTTACTAAAAATTCCTCTCTGGAAATATACATACATACATACAAAGAAAGAAAGAAAGAAAGAAAGAAAGAAAGAAAGAAAGAAAGAAAGAAAGAAAGAAAGAAAGAAAGAAAAGAAAGAATGGAAGGAAATTCTTCTCTGTGTGGATTTCCCATCACAGACCAGCAAAACTCAAAAGCTCACAAAAAGGGAGTTAAGATAGGTAGTCAGAAAGGAATCCTGAAATGACAGTCCTCATCCTATTTGGTACTGAATATGAAGTTCCCAGTGTTCTGATCCCAGTCACCCTGCAGATTCGCCCCCTCTTTTTCCCATCCACAGTTCCTGTACCCTAGCCAGTGCCCTGCATCCCACCCTGAGCGGCTTTGCAGACACGAGCAGCTTTCTACAGTCAGCTCTCCCACACCACTGGACAAATGCCCACTCAGTCTACAACAGCCTTGCTCGACTAACGTCTCCGTGAACCCTGTTTGAATCACAGATCATCTCCCATCCTTCTTCAAGCAACACATAACTTTCAATAAACCGCACTTTAGTGCATATTGCATTTATGGTAATTATTTACCCATGTCTCGGGCCAAGAATGGTAAGTATGTTAGAGTTGGGGTTTTAAGTAATTAGCAGTGTATATCCAATGTCCAGCTTAGCAACTACTTGGCTGAGTAAACAAAAACCTAAAGGCAATTCGTATTTAGTGCCTGAAATTAGAGAGATTTTAGGAAAGACTTAAGAGCTGCCAATATGTCTTCATAATTTGAAAAAATTCTGTTGCAACAAAAATATAACACACACACACACACACGGCAATAAAAAACATACTAACACAAGCATATATCCCTCCTTTGAGTAGTTTAAAAAGAAGAAAACTAAAGAAATTGCTTTTACTAGGGCTGGGGATAAGCTCTATGACGCAGAATTTGCTCAGCATGCATGAGGCCCTGGGTTTTATCCCTAGCTCTTGGGAGAGAAGGAAGACAGAAGGAAAGGAGAAGGGAGGGTTCCTCGTATTTGTTGGGAGTTGGTGAATTCTGTTCATGTAAACTGGAGGCAATAATCCTATGAATTTGAATGACTGAAAAGCGTTTCATCTTGACAGAGGCCAATTTCATCATCTAGCTCTAATACTATTATTGCACCGAAAAAACCTGCTTCAACACCAATATAAGAGCATGTCAACCCAAACAAAAAATGTTATACTTTTATTACTTCCTCAAACTAACAAGTAAGTAAGAATAAAAGAAGGAGTAAAACTAGGGTCTAGAAGAACACCTTGAGGAAGTTTATCTTCCAGAGTAACCGTTCTCTTAGTTGTTCTTATTTCCAATATTTTCTCTGAGAAAAACATGTTGACCATGAGTTTCGAGTTCTGTAGATCTTCATATCATTACGGTCCACATTAGAAGGAGTATTTTTAGTCTAAGAAATATTTATCATCCTTTGATAAACAGAGATAAAGATGATAAATTACCCCCATTTACGGTTTTTTATCTTGTAATTAAATAACCACAAGAGCATCAAAGAAAAACCTCTTCCTTTTTTAGGGGTACAATTTTGAAATCATTTCTGGCGAACGTATGATATGAGAAGCCCAGCACAGGATACTGACTTTTAGGGACTCTCATTTATTTTTATTACGTCTAATAGATCCATTCTGATCATCTGTCTTATATATAAAATTTCCTTGCCAGAAGTAGACTTTGTTTCCTGATACATGTAGCTAGTATACATATACATGTTCTTGGAGCATGTGTTACCTGTACACCAGGGTACAATGGTCTTTTGAGATCACTCCAGTGCAGGGTCCAAGTGTGGGTTCCTTTATTCCGGCTCTCCCATGCAACATATTTAAATAAGTGTTTTCACTTCTATGTGCCTCAGTTTCCCCATCTGTAACCTACAGCTGAGATCATTCAGCTATTTCATTCATCTGAAGACAGAAGCTTTCAAATCTAAACATTTCTGAAAAATCGGAATGCGTCTTACAATTGCCACCCAGCCAAACTGAAGTGCAGTTCTGCCAAAGGGGATCTTCTTGGGCTCCCATCAGGACGATTTCCTATCCTTCCTGAGCCCAGGGCCATAACTGAGCCGAGCAAAGTTTCTTGCTTTACCTATCAGGGTGATAGATTTATTTTCATTTACCCTTGTCCTGAGGGTGAAGGTAGCCTTTGGGTGTCTCAGATTTATTTGAAGTCCTTTTTTATCATAAATGACTTTTCTTCCTGTGTGGTGCATAAAATAGCAGTGCATCTGACAGCCGAGGATGTCTTAGACGTGAGGCTCTATCTCAGAGGCGTGAGGCTCTATCTCAGAGGCGAGATGCAAGGGGTAAACAAGATAACACAGCACTGTGATTATTTCTATCAATATCTACTTATCACTCATTGGGGCAACATGTTAATTAACGAATTCTCTTCATCTGTGTTGAGAACGCAGGCCTGCAAGAGCTGTAAGATTGCCATTTGGAGCAGGCTGGCTAACGCGCCGCCCCGTGGGGCGTTAGGGGAAGCTTACCCTATGGCCTCTTGCTGAGGCCTCAGTAAGAACAAGACTGGAGACTTGGCCTATTTTTCAGAAATGATCTTGCCAAATGTTTCACATCCCCACAGCTATTTAAGACTGGCTTTATGGAAAGGGCTTCCCTTTTTGTTAATGGAGAGAGGAATTTATCTCCGTGAGTTCCTTCTCAACATGCTCAAAATGGGCTCCCTGGGGTTGTGTGGCTGCCACGTCAGCAGGGCCCACAGCCGGCTGGCAGAGATGCGGCCCAAAGACTCACTCGAAGGTCATGCTTCTTTGCTAATTCAGTAAAATGTAATTACACGGGGGGGGGGGGGGGAGGCTGGTTTCTTTCTGTTCTACTTACTGATATACAAAGCTCTTGCGATTTAAATTGCTTAAATGTCAGGGTGTTCACAGGCATATGGGGCAGGGACTGTGTGTCCCCATCCCCCATCCACCCAAAGGGTTCTGGCCCTGGGTTTGAGACTGGAGATGGAGCCTATCAAGGTGCCCGGGCTGCACCTACGGGGGATGATGTCTCTGACCTCCTGGGTCAAAGCCCTTCTCTTCTATTGCCCAAGTATGCTTGAAGGAGACAAGACATGGCGGACATCAGACATCCCTTTCAGAATGTCTGCAGCACACCTCCAAGGGGTGCTTTCACGTCAAGGTCTGGGGGAATAGTGCCCACCCTTGGAATCATGCAAGGTCTGCAAAACCATGAATGGCAGTCCTGGTCCTAATAACTGGAACCAACACAAGGATTCATTCCTTCCTTTAGTCCTTGTGAACCAAAACATGCCTTTGCTAGTATCACAACTAATAAAATATCATGCCCTAAAAGCAAACAAATAAGTAAGTGAGTATATAACTTGCAATGATAGTAGCTATGGTTTCATAAGTATTATTTTTAGCAAAATCTGTCACTTTATACAGAAAATAATTTAAAGGGAAACACACAAGGCTTTCTGTGTGTAAAGTACAGCAGGTTTTTGGATTCTAGCATCAAGCTGGTACCCGTGTAAGTGACACAAAATACCAGAGGACCAATAGCCCTCCAGCTTCTGCCTCTGAGTCCTCCTATCTAAATTGCCACAGAACTTCTTCCCCTTCTGTGGTTAGTTATCCATTCTAATAAGTCATATTGCTTTAGGCCACAATTGCCCTTCCCCATTTTATAACAAAATCCATCTTTTAACCACTAAAGGCATTTTCTGAAGTTGAATCCTTAAGGGAGATAAGGAGGGATCTTGTTAGCATAAAGTAGTTTATACTGCCCAATTTTAAGTCCTTCTTAAAGAAACCCAGTTTATGGAACTTTTTCGGCCCCAAATAAGAGTTTCCCAACACTTGTATTAATTCCCAGACTCTTTTTTTTTTTTTTTTTTGCAGTATTGGGGATGGAACCCATGGGGCATTCTACCTCTGATCTATACCCACAGTCCCATATTATTTTATTCTTTTTAAATTTTGAAACAGGGCCTCACTATGTAGCTGAGGCTATGTACAAACTGCGATCCCCTGGTCTCTGCCTCCCAAATGCTGGGATTACAAGGTGCAACACCACTCCTGGCTCAAATTCTTTAATTTAATTACAATTACCCCCTCTGTAATCCTAAAGGAGATAAACCACTATAGAGTTACACTGCTCAAACATAACAAAATCTTGTCTGTCTACATGGCTTATTCAAATTTGTGCATAATTTTATGTAGTAATTATTATTTCCCCAGGCCATCTGATATTCTGTGATTTGTTCTCCTCTTATTATTTAGCCCCTGTTTAATCCCCCCCTCAATCCTAGGTTTCAGGTGAGCAAAGTTGGTTCTTCCTAGTTATTCGACCTCCTTTAATGTCAAAGTGCAGGTGTTGAGAGGGGCACACTGCCTTTTTGGAAGAATGGGTAAGCCTGTGTCAGAGTAGGGTACCCCCAAAGCCCGAGGGATCTCTGCACCCAAGCAAGGAGAAGTGGGTGTCCAGTGATGGACAGACTATCAGAGCTCACGTGGGAAGAGAAGAGCCTCCGAGCCTCCGAGGAGGACCATCCCACAATGGAGGATCAGATCCTGAGAAGTATAGCACCATGGTGTCTGCGCCCTAACGAGGGCAAGAGGGCATCCATACAGGGATGACATGATGAGGAACATCAGGAGGGGATGAGCAAAGTTGGAAGGGTTTCCACAGCTGGGGAAACAGGGAGTGGCCTGCCATGGGCCTCAGCAACCAAGCAGGGTGAAGAGGGTCTCAGTGTGGGGAGAAAATAGCCGTGGAGCCAGGAAACTGGTGATATACAGATTACAGATGAATAAACAGAGGAAGATAACAGGGGTCAGGTTTCTTCCTGGAAATATGGAAATGAAGAAAATCAGAAAGCCCCTAGCGATGGTGTCAGAATTAGAGGTATCATTGTGGAATCATAATAAAGCCAAGCATGGTGGCGCACGCTTATAATCCCAGACAGGAGGATTGTGGTTCACAGCCAGCCTCAGCTATTTAGTGAGGCCCTTTGCAACTCAGTGAGACCCTGTTTCAAAATAGAGAATAAAAAAATAGGGCTGGGGGTGTAGCTCAGAGGTAGAACACCCCTGGGTCTCATCCCCAGTACCAGAAGAGAAGAGAAGAGAAGAGAAGAGAAGAGAAGAGAAGAGAAGGAAGGGAGAGAGAGAGAGAGAGAGAGAGAGAGAGAGAGAGAGAGAGAGAGAGAGAAAGAAAGAAGAGTTTGAGTATGTGACATGGTATTGGTGAGCTCATGTTTGTGAATATAAACACATATATAAAGACACACATGTATATATGTTATAAGTGCATACATGCTTATATGTGCCCTCAAACACACATGAACGTGTGTGTATATATGTGTAGGCGTGAGCACACAGACACACACATTCCCTAGGGCTAACAATGGTAAGCACACCTGGTGCTCAGATCTGGGATCCTGAGTACCATCCTTCACTAAGAAGAACCAGGGCTATTTGGAGAACTATCTAAAGCTAGGGCTGGGGCAGTATCCCTGACAAGCATGCATAATCAGGAAGAACTATCACACAAACCCAGACTTAAGGACATTCTACAAAATAAATGGCCTGCAATCTTCAAAAATATCAAGGTCAAGGAAGTCAAGGGAAGTCTGAGAAACTCCTTCAGACTCAGAGAGACTAAAGAGATATGACAACTAAATATAGCACGCAGTTCTGAACTGGATGGTTTTCTATAAAGGATATTATTGAGACAACTGGCAAAACTTGAATGGGGTCTGAGGATTAGGTAGTAATAACATATCAATATTAATTTTCCCTTCTTATTCTGCTTATAAGTGCTTATACTGTGGTCATGGGAGAAAGTCTGCAGGAAATACACACTAAAGTATTGGAGATTGGATATGGCAATAGGTCATCAGATTGGCAGGTTGTTCTCAAATGATTCAGAAAATGTTATTTGTATTGTACTCTTTAATTTCCTGCCACTCTGAGGTTATTTCAAAGTTTTAAGAAATCATCTTTAAAATCAACTAGCTATAAGGAACAATATTTAGAAAATTGGCAAATCATGTAAACAGAATTTGTAGAGCAGGCAATACAATAATATTTTCTCAGGTTAGATTTCCTGAATTTGATCTTCATACCATAATTATAAAAGCAAATGTCATTGTTCTAAAGAGATGTACATTGAAGTATTTTGAGGTAAAATATCGTGATGCCTGCAAATTCTCATTCATTCTCAAATGTCTATAATAATAATAATAATAATAATAATCAATAACAATAATAATAATAACAGAGAAAGAAGAGAGAGAAGGAAAGAGTGTCAATGTTAACAACTGATGAGTCTAAATAAAGAATATATAAGAATTCATTTTTGCTCTGGAACTTTTATAGGTTTGAGATTCTCCTTTAAAGATGAAACAAAACAAAATAAACATCATCTGGATCATGTTTCCCAACCTTAGTGATATATCGGAATTCCCAGAGGTGCTTTGAAAACTATGAGTTCTGACTTATATCTCAGACTTACAGTCAAAGTCTCCTCAGAGTCCCACCTGGGAAGTTTTCAAAGCTCTTCTGGGGTGTGGATGCATCTCAACCACTGGCCAGCACATGGGACCCATTAGCCTGTCACCCTCATTTCACACATGAAGAATTTGAGACTCGAGAGATTAAGGAATGTGCTGAAGCCCACATTGTTAGGAGTCAGGGGAGGAGACACCGGGACTCCCAGTTCAGCCTTCTGTGATCACAACTCTCATAAAGGGCTGACTCTGTGAGACTGCTGTTGGTTTTGCTTTGCTTTGTTGCTGTTGGTCTTTAAAGCTGTCTCAGCTTAAGAGGCTGCCATGTGGGACTCCAGACTTTCCAGGAAGCTTCAAGTTTTGCAATGATCATTCTCAGAACTCAGGAATCGCTTGGAGATCTGGTCTTAGAAAACACAGACACCTGCTCAGGATCATCCTTCTCAAGTTAAGAAAAAAAGTGTCACTTCTCTTAATGTTTGCTTTATTTTATGGGTTTCAACCCTAAAGGCAACGAAAGCAGTTGGGTAGAAGAATTGGAGCTAACAGGTAAAGAGTCACCGTTGATTGAGACAATTTCCAACCAAGGCTCAACTAACACAATTGCAGAACAACCCCTCCCCACACCCACAAGGCAGACACTAAGGGTTTGTAATGGAACCACAAAACAAAACCTGTTCTTGCTTCCTTCCAGGCATCTCTCCTTAAAAGAAAAAGGACAGAGCCAGTTGTGGTGGCACATGTTTGTAATCCCAGCATTTGGGAGGCTGAGACAGGAGGATCGAGGTTCATGAACAGCCTCAGCTACTTAGTGAGGCCCTTTGCAACTCAGTGAGACCCTGTTTCAAAATAAAGAATAAAAAAATAGGGCTATGAGTGTTGCTTAGAGGTAGAATGCTTCTGAGTTCCATCCCCAGTACTGCAAAAAAAAAAAAAAGAGGGACAGGATAAATTCTATCAGTTTATTACTTTGATTCCCTCCGCTGAGCCAGTTCTTGCTACAGTGATGGAAGCCTCAGAATCAGATTTGCACAGGTATTTTTGTCCAGGCTTGCTGAACTTTGTCAGCAAAAAAAAAAAAAAAGTTCATAAACTGCTAACATACAGTGATTTTTTTTTTAGTCAATTTCTGTGGTTTCATTTAATTTAGTTTTTCTCCACCTATAGACCAAATATATTGTTCTCAGACAAGAGAAAAGAAGAAACTACTCCCCTTGAAAACCTACTGCTTTCCCATCCCATAAAATTTAAAAAAATTAGACATTAGAGAATGGACTTCAAAGGCATGTAGCTAAAGGAACCAAATGCCACTTCCTGGAGATCTAAGAATAAGCGTGGAATCCACAGCGTCGAAATAGTTCTACCCTGGCTAAATGAATCCTACGTGCATGTATGCCTCTACCATCTTGTACTCCATTGAGATGAATGACTTCAATGCACCGATAATAATAAAAATAAGATCTACTCTGCTTGTGTCTACTTAAGGTCACACACTAACCAGGATTGTTAAGCATTACCTCTGAGCCAAAGTACGTCCCCTGGGCCATTCCATTGGCCATTCACTCAGAAACACCACAGCCTCGGCTTCCCCAGATCCCACCAGAAGGATATTTGTAGCAAAGGAATGGCACAATGACATGCCTGTACTCAGCAACTTCCAAGAAACTATATATACGCAACCAGTTGTCTTCCTTATCCCTTAAGTCAGCAGCCTAGGTGTTCCTTTTGATTTCCTGTCCCTCTTCTTTCTCACAGGTTAAGTTTCCTTAGGCTGTAAAGCGTGTCTTTCCCTGTTCTGTTGTATCTGCTCTTTCTCCTTCTATTTCCATCACTTTGGTCAATCTCTCAACCACCGTTCATCCTGTACTATCAGTAATGTTCTAGTTGGCTCCTACGCCATTGGTCACTATTTTCTGTCTATTCTTTAGGTTGCTATTGGATTTGTTTCTTCTGTGGCTTCGTATGACCTACAGAACAATGACCACCTCTTTTCAGTGTTTCTCCAGCCCTACCCTATCTTTGCAGACACTTTTCCCTCTATACCCCTTTGTACAACGTGTTACATCAACACACAAGGGATTGTTCACTTGGTGTTTTTGTGCTTTGGGACTTCTGGTAGCATAATGAATTGAAATTATATAGATGGGTATATTCTCACAATGAACACATGGGAATGCTGATTAAAATGAAAACACACATAAAAATTCAGATACATAGCTCAAAAGAAGGACGAGGCATGAAAGAATAGGGGGGCTTATGGAAGAAGAAGGGAAGGTTGGAGGGGGTGAGGAGAGAGCAATCAGGAGGTAAATATTATCAAAGTAGATTGTAGGCATGTATGAAAATGTCATAAAGAACCCCATTATTTTATACAATATGTATGTGCTAATAATTATAGTTTAAAGTTGGGGAAGGAAGGAAGGAAGGGTTAAGAAAAATACTAAGAGCCATTTTATAGAAATAGTAAAGCTAGTATCATTATCAGAGAATGGCATCTAAAACATATGTATTTTTAGTCCCAGATAAAGGCCATAGAGGCTAGGGGCTGAGGTTCTGACATCTGGAGATGTAGAAAAAATTGTAGTCTTTGGCTTGCATAAAAGAAAAATGCATCTAAAACACTGAATAAATCCAGCAGCCTCTAGGATCAGCCCATCTGTGAAAACAAGATTGCAAAATATTGACCATTATCCCATAGAAAGCTGTGAGGAAGCCTGCCATTAAACTGGGTCTGTTAGGGTTGGGGAGCATTCCACTTAGAAATCCAACTTCAAGCCCATGCCAGAATAGCATTAGGTCTAAATTTGCATTGATTTTGTTGTAAAGAAACTGCAAAGTAAAAATTGATCTAGGTTATTAAGTCCACAAAGCCCAAAAAGCAAATAGGAATCTACTCTGGAAGAATACATTAAAAAGCAATGTTCATGGACATTTTCCGGCAAAAACAACACCCGCAAAATATGATTTTACAATAAATAATAACACATCCTGGGAAAGAGCGATTCACCATGAGTCAGAGAAAATGCAACAAAAGAGAGAGTATTTCACCAAAATTGAAAGAACAATCTGATTAAAGAGCAATCTTATCAAAGGATACAGACTCAACTGGGCTTCCTGGGACTGGTCTTGGAACCCAAAGCTATTAAAACAAAGGCAGTTACTCTGCAAACTTGTCTCCTTTAGGGGGCATGTGATACCTTGATGTGGCCTCCTAGGGCACATTTTTAAAATTATCTGCTCTGGCAAGATTACCTTTATCTACTTACTCAAAAATAATAACTTTACTTCCATTTGGATGTATTTGTCCCTATGCCATATGGAAGCCAGTATAGCTTAATGCTCATGTGATTAGATTCTATAATTTAAATTCCTGACTTTATCCTGATTCTGCCACTTATTGGCAGAATCCTCTTATCTTCTTTTTCAAGTTCCTCATCTGTAAAATGAGGATTACTGTTTGTATCTAGCAGGATTGATGAGGAAATCTGAAGAGATGGCACTAGAAAGAAAATGTTATTCATTACTCATTAATTACCTTCTGCACGTTATCATATATACTTACAACAGCCTTGTAAAAAGTATTATTATCGCTTTGTTACACACTGGAAAACAGTTCATAATGGCCAAATAACTTGCCTAAATGAACACAACTAGTAAGTGTTTGTAAAGCTAGAGCATCAAGCCAGGTCACTTCGAATCCTAAATTTACGAGGTGACACTGTGAACCCTACTGAAGAGCCCACAGTCAGGATACGCTGGATTCTGACTGCAGGTCCACAACTGATGGACATTAATTTCTGCATTTTAATGTACACTTACTTCATTTTATGTATTGTGCTGCTACTACGAGTCTAAGTTCTATGTAAGATGCAAGGTCCACTGTAGGGAATAATGGTACTTGCAACCAAGACAGACGGTATCTACCCTAAGGATGTGTGTGTGTGTGTGTGTGTGTGTGTGTGTGTGTGTGTGTAAGTGGTGTGGGCATATATAAATGCATCTCAGTATGATTACAAAGCACCAATAAATTATTTTGTCAAACTGAGTGCGTATGTATGTATGTATGTACGTATGTGCTTGTGTGTGTGTGTGCACGAGTTTGAAATAGCAAAAAGTGCAGAGAAGACTGTCAGAGGTAAACAATAGAGTAACAAGTATAGCCTACTTCAGTAAGGGTGCTGTGTAAAGGCATCTGCTAAAAGATAAAATTTAAGCCGAGATTTAAAAAATTTTTTCAGCAGTGCATTGTACCTTTAGATAGTGAGAGCCATGGTGACACCTCCAGATATGCACATAACGTTATTTGATCTACTTTCCTCCTAGTACCTCCCCTCCTCTACTCCCAGGTTTTTTCCACCACTCTCTGGCTGGTCTCTCTCCTCATTTTCAACTTCACTTTTCTAAGGAAAGACGTGTGTGTGTGTGTGTGTGTGTGTGTGTGTGTGTGGTACTAGAAATGGAACCCAGGGGCTTTCTATGTCAGGGGTGGGGGGTACACTCCCAGACCTATTTTATATTTTATTTGGAAACAGAGCATCACTAAGTTGCTGAGAGCCTCACTAAGTAACTGAGCGAACCTGTGGTATCCTCCTGTCTCAGCCTCCCACGTGCTGGGATTACAATTGTGTGCCACCATGCCCAGCTAGACTTTTAAGTTTTTAAAAGCCCAAATATGTGTGTGAGGAGTAGAAGGAGGAGCAATGCAACCACAGGGCATCCTAAAGTGAGGCTTTAGCTGCTGGCACAAGCTGGGCATGTTGGAGGCCAGGGTGTCTTGGGAAGAGAATGGCCAGATACAGGGCATGATGGAGATACAGGGGCCTGGGGGACGGGGTGTCATGGGAGGCTATAGTTTGGATTCAGATACACACTAAGTTAATAAGAAGCCAGTGAAACTTTTTTTATTTTTTTGCAGTACTGGAGATGGAACCCAGGGGTATTGTATCTCTGAGCTATACCCCATCCCTAATTTTTAGTCTTATTTTTGAAACAGGGTCTCATTGTGTGGCAAAGGGCCTCACTAAGTAACTGAGACTGTGAACTGAGATCCTCCCGTCTCCGCCTCAGATGACAGATGATGTGGACCAGATGAAGAAGCCAGTGGAAGGCTTTGACACCATGTTGGTAGTGATGCGGAGGGGGTGCGGGGGGGACCATGGCTGATGGGCTGCAGATTCTGATATGTCAGGCTCACCCACAGAAGGTTAGGCATTATACATCAGAGCTGCTGATGAGTCGATGGGTTGGCTTCTCTGAGCTCTGTGCAATCCAAGCAATGTGCTAGGATCGGGGTCTGCACCAAGGTCAGGTGAGGGATAATCCCAGAGGGCTCTGCAAAGGAAGGAACTATGAAAAATGTCGATGACCTCCCCACTATGCAGTCTCGTCTTCTCCACTGGAGGAGAGCTTCTTCATGACACAGGTTTCTATCTTATCTAATTTGTACCCTCACATCAATTAACAATGCCCATCACATAGGACATGCTCGATATGTATGTTTCCAATTAAACCGCATTGCTCAAGACTAAATCAATGTCAAGAAAATTGAAAATCTTTTTCTCTCAATCTCTTTTTTGTCTGTTTCCTGTCTCCATGTTCCTCTGACTTCCCCATAACTAGCTTTTTTATTTTATTTTTTTTATTTCCTGTCAGACTTTACCATTCAGAGATGACCAAAACAAAAGGAAAAATGGTACAAAGAGAAAATCAGCAGTTCTGTTCAATAATAGCCAATTGTTTCCCTGACAGCATCCAGACAAATAGTCTAAATCACACATGCATTTGTGACCCTCATTTTGGAAGGGCCGCTCTAATCTTAGGGAGTGGAATCGAACTTCAAAAATGGGTATCAAGGTCTTTGGGGGCCCCTCAATCTGCCTTTCCAACACCCAGGTGGCTGAACTGCTACCATCCTTTTTCATTCGCTTAATAAAAATAACAAGAAAAACCATAATAGCCAAATTTTTCTCTCAAATGCCAATGTAGAGAGCAATCATTCCCAAACTCTGAGGTAGTAAAAAGGCTACTTTGAACAATGCTTTATTTTTACCTCATTTATTTCTCAATTTTTATCCTCAGATTAGATATATACCTATAGGAAAGGAGACAATACCCCAAGCTGCAGAGTAGTTTGAAGTGGAGAAGCCGATTAAGCAAAGAATTATGTATAATCAGCATTGAATCCCCATATCCATTTTTCTCCACTCACGCCTTTTTGCACAAAATTCAAAAGGTAGCCTAGATTTCAAATGAAAAAAAAAAAAAAACACAGCATGAGTAGAGACAGGTTCTAGGAGCCCCTTTTTAGGAAACAGTTGATCATGAAGGGGCCTTCATTGGATCAAATGAAATTTGAATAAAAAAAAATTCAAATGCTATGGAGACTCAGAGGCTCAGTGTATTAATCTTGCACTATCTATGCCTTCAGATTTCTTTCCTAGACAAAGTTTTTCAAACTGAGCAAACTTCTTAGCATTCAATATGAGTAGAATGCACACACACATGAGTTCAAGAAGTAGATGTTTTTTTAAAGATGCTAAAAATATCTATCTGTAAATATTATCCCTTGAGGGTATTTTAGAGAGGAAAGTTTGAAGGGCTGACGTGACTAAACAACTAACTGCTTCTGGTACAAATACTTATACCTTAATTGCCTGGATAATAAAAAAATTTCAATGGGCATATTTTTTGGTTAGTGAATGTTTTAACAAGTCATATATGTATGTATTTTAGGGGAAAAGACTCACAGGCACAATATAGACGTTATTTTATCCCAATGTCATTTGATATGTACACATGGAATTTAAATATAAACAGAACAAAGAGTAGGCATATGCTTTCTGTTCTTATATAAGATCACATTGACTTCAAATGACAAATAGCATTTGGTTGAAAGCAAAGACCATTGTTTAGATTTAACAAGAAAGACATATTTTATGCCCAGCTCCCATCCACTGCATCTATAATTTACTTTCAATGACAATAATGTGAAGGGTGACTTCCACATAAATGTTTTTCAAAAAATTTAAGGTAGCCTCAAATCTTTGTCTTATTTCAGGATAATCAGATCTTACATTTACACAAATCAGCAAGTAAGGTAAGATATTTCTCTTGATAATTCTATGAAGGTATCTCATTTCCTTGAATAGGTAATTAAATGTATGGTATCAGGAAAATATAAATTAAAATTGATATCTGTTCCAATTATAGCAGGAACCAAGAAAATAAACATGCATGTGTATATGTGTATGTGTGTATATATGTGTGGGTGTGTATGTATGCATACCTGTGTGTATTGAGGGAGAGTTATATACAAGATATTTTAAATTTAGTCTTCTATTTGGATTATAGTTTACAAATTGTACACATTCTAGAAAAATTGCTTTTCAGATGGTTTTGGTCCTCTTGTATTTGTTTATGATAGTTTTATATCATACACACACACACACACACACACACACACACACACACACACACCAGTCACCAGTTTGGTGAATACTGGATTCCCAGAACAATGGTAATCAATATTTTTAACTTTAACACTTACACAGGACACTCCAAGGAGTATTCTAGGCTTATGTTAATTCTGGCTTGCTATTTTTAACTCCACCCATTAAGAAAAGACATATTGGAATGCAATTCCCATGACTTCACATAGATAACACAACACATAATCTAATTTACTTACAAAGTAAGGCCTCTGCTAAATTAAATATTTAAACTCTAATTAATGAATTATTTGTGGAATATTTTAGAATACTGGGAATGTAATTGATTTCACTATAGCCACAATAAAAAAAATCAAACAAGCCGGGCGCGGTGGCGCACGCTTGTAATCCCCGCACTTGGGAGGCGGAGACAGGAGGATCGCGCAGGTTCAGAGCCACCCGCCCTGGCTTAAAGAGACCCTGTTTCCGAATAAAAATATAAAATAGGACTGGGAGTGTAGCCCGGAGGTAGAAGGGCTTCCAGGAACCCCAGTACCACCAAAAAAATAAAATAAAATAATAAAAAATCAAACAAAATTTAGCAGGTACCTGGAAAGAAGATAGTGACTGATCCACAATTAATTGAGATACAAATTTTATTTCAGAATTGCTCATGGCATTTTATACTTTGGTTGATACATTATAGTCTCACAGCACAATGTAGTTGATACTGATGGTGACATACATGTACACAGCACTTAATAGTTTAAATGAAAAATAAAATAATCACTGCATTGTTTCAAATTTTTCATGCCCTTAAAAAATATAGACAATCTGGTTTAACTTGTTGGTCAATTGATCTCTTTAGCGTGAATTAACAACATCTTTTGACCTGGTTGTATTTTTTTAAAAACAGCCTTAGCCGGGAGTGGTGGCGCACGCTTGTAATCCCCGGCACTTGGGAGACTGAGACAAGAGGATCGCGCAGATTTGAAGCCAGCCTCAGCTACTTAGTGAGGCTCTCAGCAACTTAGTGAGACCCTGTTTCCAAATAAAATATAAAATAGGTCTGGGAGCATAGCCCAGAGGTAGAAAGCCCCTAGGTTCCACCCCCAGTACCACCAAAAAAAAGAGAAAAAACAGTCTTACATAGTGTGGTGGTACATACTTGTAATCCCAGCATTTGGGAGGCTGTGACAGGAGGATCGTGGTTCAAGGACAGCCTCAGCTACTACTTAGCTGCCCTTTGTGACTCAGTGAGACACTGTTTCCAAATAAAGAATAACAAAATAAGACTGGGGTGTAGCTAGGAGATAGAATGTCCCTGGTTTCCCTCTATAGTAACACACACACACACACACACACACACATACACACACAGTCATATACACAAACATACTACTCAGTTCTACATGAGCCAACTAATGTCTAGTTTACTAGATGTTCCATGATTCATATTCAATCAGTTTATTATTTCTCTTTCCCTGTTTAATTTACAGAAAAAGTTTTTGTTTTCATTTGCTGGCCCATTTGCCTACTTAAGAATCATTCTTATAACTTGACTCTGTTTAGAGGAGTTGACATGGCTACTCAAAGCTCATAGGCTTGGTTTGGAGATACATGGGGTCTTGGCAACTTACTGTGTGATTTTGAACTGGTTATTGACTTTTTTTTTTTTTTTTTTTTTTTTTGCAGGTCTGGGTATGGAACCCAGGGGCATTCAACCTCTGAGCTCCACCCCTGCCCTATTTTTTATTCTTTATTTTGAAACTGGGTCTCACTGACCTGCAGAGGGCCTCACTAAGTAGCTGAGGCTGTCCGCGAACCGCGATCTTCCAGTCTCAGCCTCCCGAATGCTGGGGTTACAGCGTGCGCCACCACGCCCGGCTTGGTTACTGACTTCTCTATGCCTGTTTACTCCTTCATAAAACGACCATCATGATACTTCATCATACTCTGTAAGGGTTCTTACAGAATTAAATGATATAATACAACACAAAACAATTCATGTATTGCCCGGCACATAGTTCGTGCTCAGGTTTCTAGTAGTATTAATTTATTGCGCTTAATCATAATATTAATAATACTAATTTGTAGTGTTACTATTGATCACATCAATATTCAAACTTAAACTCCTAATATACTAGCATGTATATTTCACTCTTCAGTGAAAAGTCTAAAAGTAGTCTAAAACCAGATGGTTTTCTAATGTGTAACTATAATTAACAGCAACATTCACTGAATCCTATGGTGTGAGGCAGTATATTAATTGATTTACATTGTACTTTCTCATTTAATTCTAATAAGAACCCTTACATAGTGTGATTAAATATAAGGATACACCCGGAAATGGTGGCGCATGCTTGTAATTCCAGAATGTGGGAGGCTGAGACAGGAGGATCATGGTTCCAAGACAGCCTCGGCTACTTAGTGAGGCCCTCCGAAAATTAGTGATTCCCTGTTTCAAAGTAAAGAATAAAAAATAGGGCTGGCTGCTGGACGTGGTGGCTGAGACTGGCGGATCACGGTTTGCGGACAGCCTCAGCTACTTAGTGAGGCCCTGTTTCAAGACAAAGAACTAAAAAAATGGGCAGGGGTATAGCTTGGAGGTCAAATGCCCCTGGGTTCCATCCCTGGTACAGTAATTAATAATAATAATTAGGCCGGGCGTGGTGGCGCACGCTTGTAATCCCCGCGTTTGGGAGGCAGAGACAGGAGGATCGCGCAGGTTCGAAGCCAGCCGCGTGCGCTGGCTTAGGAGACCCTGTTTCCAAATAAAAATGTAAAAATAGGTCTGGGAGTGTAGCCCGGAGGTAGAAGGGCTTCCAGGAATCCCAGTACCACCAAAAATAATAATAATAATAATAATAATAATAATATATATATATATAAAGATGCTCATTTTATTAGCTAATATGTAGAACTGAGGTTTAGTACTACTTTACAAAAACAAAACCTTGTCATTTTTAAGATCACAAGCACTATTATTTTCATTTTATTAATAGAATACTGCAATTATGGTCAGGTCACCTGCCCCAGAATCACACCAATAAAAAGTGGCAAACCCTTACCAAAATCCTTAGTCTGACTCCCAAATCCATGCACTTTCCCTCCTATCTTGAAGTTTGCACACATCAGAGAAGGAGTGAGCCCCCTTAGGATCCCCGGCAGCTCACGAGGTGGCAGACTCAATACCCCAAAGATAATGTCACTGCATCTCCACTCTCTCAGAGGGTGTGATGAGGTTAAGACACACAGAAGCTTAAAACAGTACGTTAGAGTTTGAGTTTGGAATTCTTCCCCCACCCCCATAAAAAGACTCTAGTATTGACAACATGGCTCTCCACGCAGCAGGGTTCAGAGGTGGGGCATGGCTGGCTGTGTGCCCCAGGAGGCATGGCATTAGAGACTGTATCTGTCCCTGGCCCTCTCCCCTCTTCCCTCTCTCTCTCTCTCCTCCCTCCCTCTTCCTTCATACCCTGAGGACCTGCTGCCCCAGTTCCTGTTCCGGAAGCTGCCAATCAAAGAATGACCTCTGAAACCTTTGAATCGTGAGCTCCAAATAAATCTTTCCTTCTCTAAGTTGTGCTTGTCGGGTATTTGGGTCACAGCGATGAAAATGCTGACTACAATACCGTGCCTGGCATTAATTATGACTATTACCATTTAGGGTCGCTTTGGAAAGCCAGGAGGATAATGGCACTAGAGTATTCTAAAAAGGTTACTAAATAATTAGATTGCTGCCCATGTTTTAAGGAACTAGTTGCAGAGAGAACTCCCTTTCTGAAAAGTCCCCTACAGCACTCAGTGACATCTCAAATTTCCTGTTGTGGCACAATTATCAGTAGCATAAAGGGGACCGTGTTTCTAGTAAAAGCATGTATGCTTGCATCAAATGGAACTGAGAATTTGTTCTGAGTTTTAAGCAAGGTAAAGGATGTATATTCTTTGTAGGGAAGGCTGGTCTTTCTCCCTCAGGAAAGGCACATATAGAACCAGGAGAAACACACGCTGGAAAAAGAAGGAAGCTTCCACCTGCCGAGTTTCAACAACCCTGTGGGTAGCAAGTGTCAAGCCCGAGTCAGACCCAAATCTGTGGTGCATTGTCAGCCACGGCCTCCTGCCAGGGAACCCCAGAAAATCCATGGGGGACATCAACTCAGTTACTTTTTTCTGAAATCCTCCAAGTGTATCAAAGCCCCAGAAGAAAGCTTCAAACTTAAGGGATTTATTTTCTTAAAAAAGTTTGGAAGTGGGAGAGAGATGAAAAGGTGTGTTTAAAATTGCACCAGTCATGGAAAATTCCTGCCATTCAGGTGGCTGGCTGGGAGCATGCATGAAAAGCTAGGGTGGGTTTTGTGTTTTTTTTCCCCACCCAGAGGCCATTTGAATTCCTTCAGCTCTTATAAGCTTTATACTTTCTCAAATTAGAGAGCCTTAAAACAGAAGCTTGTATTTTGGCAAAGATTCCTTAATATTCATTTTATATGCAGGTCTCATACCTGAAGTAGCTACACAGAATGTTTTAATTCTGGCTTGTAAAAAAATATTTTTAAAGACACATTCTTTATCCTTGTGTCATGTATAATGTAATTACAGTCTTCACGGTTCTTTTTGGAGAGCTGGCACAGACTGTTGTCTTAATCATACAGCCCAGCTCACAGCCCGTTATTAGCGCTGGTCTGTGCTGGGTTCTGCCTTGCTTTAATGCACTTTCTTTTCCTTCTCTAACCCACTCACATTCCTCTTTCCCCCTGTAGCCAAACACTGTAATGTGGTTAATATCTATCTTTCTGGTTGCTTGTGTCTTTGCAATGTAGTCACATTATTCTCTTTGGGGGGGGAGGGGGGCATGTATCGTACCTTACAAAGTCATATGCACTTGGGTCTGGTTATTTCTTGTTTAATTAAGCCATGTGTTTATAAGGTGAACTTACTTCAAAAACATCTAATCCTTGGATTCCAATTATACAGAAAATACTCTGAGTTTGTTTCCACCATCTTTTTCCTATTTTCTCCTCCCAGGAAGGACTCTCCTAACCACTGGGTGCACACTTATGATTGGCCAGTCCAAGATACTTCTGACAGGGAATGATGGTAATGTTACTGGGCCTACCTAGGAAAATTTGGCCATGTGGTCACCTGCTGAGGGACCTCTGCTCTCTCATCTTTGAGACAGATACTAAAGAGAAGGAATCTAATCCAACTACTGCCAGATGTCTTTGTGTGTGTGTGTGTGTGTGTGTGTGTGTGTGTGTGTGTGTGTGTGTGTTACTTGGTTTGGAACCCAGGGGCATTCTACCTCCAAGCTACACCCCCCAGACCTATTTTTTATTCTTTATTTGAAACAGGGTCTCACTGAGTTGCAAAGGTCCTCACTAAGTAGCTGAGGCTATCTGTGAACCACGATCCTCCTGTCTCAGCCTCCAGAATGCTAGGATTACAAGGGTACACCACCATGCCCGGCTCTACCAGATGTCTTCCCAGAATACAGTACAAACCCACCCCTCATCAGCCCAGACACACTCTCCATTTTATAATATGTTTATTGTAATGTTTCTCCATAGATATGTCCTTGTTTTTTTTAACTTATAAAAGGGTCTATTAAATCTACATCAAGCAAAATTTATCCAAATACTTACACAATATTAGAGTCAAAGCATGAAGCAGTCTAAGATAGAGCCAGGAGTTATATAAATTTTAAGAGGTATATATCCATTTCTCTGCACGATTGAGGACGAATTGGTAAAATCTTATACACAAATATTTCCAAATCTTTTCTCCATCAAGAGACATTTGCTAATATGTACATTTGGAATTACTAAGATTATTTTTCCAGCGTTCATAGTCTATTACTGTAGCTGTAAAATTACCTCCTACTGTCCTTAACCCAAAAGTATGATAGAATAATAGAGGACTTAAATTATTTATGGTCATTTATTTCAATGTATAAGTACACTATGCATTTGCTATCCTGTGTATAGAAAGCTTCCAAATTGCTAGAACTCGTTCCCATAAATGTCCAAACTTTTAAAATTCCATTCATACCTCTACATATGATTGAAAAGCGCTGCCAAGATGCCCTGCCTAGTGTGAGAGAGATAGGGGGAAAATGGGCCAAAGGAGGGACCCTAGATGAAGAAGAGATTCTATAGATGAGCAAATAAGGTGACCTAACTGAGGGGACTGGAGGGGGGAAGAGGGAAATTCTCTAATGCACATGATGTACTTTTAACAAACATATCAATGTCAATCACTAAGCCAAACATGAGAAGGAGGGAGGGGGAGGGAAAGGGTGGGAACTGGGTAAGGGCTAATTGGGTGATGTGTGCACATATGTCTGTCTTCACCATCTTGCATCCCATTAAGATTTTTGAATACAATGCACCGATAAAAAAATTTTTTTAAGAATAGAATAAGTATGCCGGGCGTGGTGGCGCACGCTTATAATCCCCGTGCTTGGGAGGCTGAGACAGGAGGATCGCACAGGTTCGAAGCCAGCCTCAGCTACTTAGTGAGGCTCTCAACAACTTAGAGACCCTGTTTCCAAACAAAATATAAAAAAGGTCTGGGAGTATAGCCCGGAGGTAGAAGGCCTCTGGGTTCCACCCCCAGTACCACCAAAAAAAAAAAAAAAAAGAATAGAATAAGCACTTTAAAAGACTTCTCCTGAACCTCCCATTCTACACATCTCTATTTTTGTGGCTTCCTGGATAATGACTTTGTTTTTGCCCTTTCCTATTTGAAATCTGTAAAATTTAGGATGTGTTAAATATAGGCAGACTTTAAAAATATTGTGACTTCAGTTCTAGAACATTGCCATAAAGTGAGTGTCACAATAAAATGAACATTGCAATAAAGCAAGCCACATCAGGGTTTTTTTTTTGGTACATATGAAAGTTATGCTTACCCTATATTATGGTCTTATTGAGTGTGCAATGTCATTTTGTTTAAAAAATGTGTAGGCCTTAATTTCAAAATACCATATTGCTAAAAATTACTGGAGATCATCTGAGCCTTCAAGGTGCTGTAACTTTGGGGCTGGCCTTGCTTCAGTGATCAGAGTGGCATTTACTGAAAGTTTCTTAAAACAGTGAAGTTTCTATCATCAATTGACTCTTCCCTTCATGAAAGCTTCCTTTATAGTGTGTGACACCATTTGAAAGCCTTGAGTAGAGCCTCTCTAACTTAGCTGCTGTCTTCTCCACTAAACTTACATCATAGTCCACATCCTTTGTAGGTATTCTGATAATGTCACAGCGTCTTCACCAGTAGATTCCATCTCACGATCTCACTTGCTTTGCTCATCCCTGAGAAGCAACTCATCAGATAGAAATCGACGGTGAGATGGCGTCGGTTCAGCCTGTCTTCTGGCTCCACTTCTGTCTGTTTCTCTTGCTGTTACCTCTGCAGGTCCTTCCCGCCCTGCCCTCGTGTTTCTCTGTCATCCATGAGGAAGGAAATCTAACTCCTGCTAATGTTGCTGTTTTGACCCCCTTCCATGATTCACAAATGCTCTTGGCGATATCTAGAATGTAAATCCTTTCTGGAAGGCTTTCAAGCTCCTTTTCCCAGGTCCATCAGAGAAATCACTATCATAGCTACTTTCTTATGAAATGTTTCTCAATCATAAGACTTAAAATCAAAATGGCTCTGCCATCCATGGGTTGCAGAAAAGATTCTGTGTAAGCCAGCATGAAAACCATATGGATGTCATTGAATGTCTCTAACAGAGCTCTTAGGTGACCAGGTACACTGTCAATGAGGAATATATTTTGAATAAAATCCTTTATTTAAATTTTTGCAGAGAAGTATATTTCAACAGGGGTCTTAAGATATTTAGTAAGAATGTTGCAAACAGAGATGCTTTATCTAGGCTTTGTTCCATTTATAAGGCATAGACAGGAAAAGTAAATTTAATATAATTCTTAAGGGCCCTGGAATTCTCAGAATGGTAATTAAACACTGGTTTCAACTGAGACTCACTAGCCACGTTCACTCGTAACAAGAGTAAGCCTGTCCCCTGAAACTCTGAGGTTGGGCACTGACTTCTCCTCCCTAGCTATGAAAGTCGTAGATGGTACCCTCTTCCAACAGAAGGCTGTCTTGACTGCTTTGAAATTCTGTTGTTGATCGCAGACTACCATAGCAGATATAATATTAATAAAATATGAAAAATTGAAAGGATAACCAAACTGCTACACAGAAACACAAAATGAGCACGCGTTGTTGTAAAAATGGTGCCCATGGATTTGCTCATTACAAAGTTGCCAAAAACATCCAGCTCATTAAAAAAAAAAAAGCATTATTTCCAAAGCACAATATAGTGAAGTATGATAAAACCAGGTATCTCTAGTCTTTCCAGTCTTTTTCTTATTATTTCTACTTCATTGCTTTATCTTCTATATTATTTTTCTTCTCAATACCTTTTGACTAATTGTATTGCTTCTTTCTCTAACTTTTAAAACTGCATCTCACATATTTTTATTTTTAGTACTTTTATTTAATAATGATGGTAGTCAATACTATATGTTTTCCTCTGAATATATATTGAACTAAAAACATAGATTTTAATATGAAATGATATTTGTATATCAAGCCAGATGATGAGTTTCAACTTATTTTTTTATTTCAGAGTCAATTATGGGAATCAATCTTTCTTTCTTTTTTCCTTTCTTTCTTCCTTATGTGGATTCTCAGTACATTGTCCAAGCTGGTCTCAAACTCACCATCCTCCTGCCTTAGACTCCAGAGTAGCTAAAGTTACAGGTATGCATCACCATGCCCATGTAGGACTATTTCTTAATTTTCAAATAGTTAATACATTTTTATTTTTTGCTTATATTTTATTTATTTATTTATTTATTTATTTATTTATTTATTTAGGTACTAGGAGAGGAACCCAGGGCATTCTACCCCCAAACCATATCCCCAGCCCTATTTTTTATTCGTGTGTGTGTGTGTGTGTGTGTGTGTGTGTGTGTGTGTGGTACTGGGGATAGAACCCAGGGGCTTTCTACCTCCGAGCTATACCCCACTAACTAGCTGAGGCTGGCCATGAACTCGGATCCTCCTGTCTTAGCCTCCCAAATGCAGGGTTATTTTTTATTTTGAAACAAGGTCTCACTGAGTTGCAGAGGACCTCACTAAATAGCTGAGGCTGGCTGAGAACCTGTGATCCTCCTGTCTCAGCCTCTCAAGTACCGGGATTACAAGCCTGGGCTACCATGCCTGGCTAATTAATACTTTTTGCTTGTCTTATTATTTTTAAATTGAATTCTGAGCCTGGCATGGTGGTGCATACTGTAATCCCAGTACTTGGGAAGCTGAGACAAGAGTATCTCAGGTTTGAGAACAATCAGCAACTTAGCAAGACCATGTTTCAAAACAAAAAAAAAAAAAAGGGTTGAGAATATAGCTTGAGGTAGAATGTCCCCAGGGTTCAATTCCCAGTACCACAAAACAAATAAATAAATTGAATTATGATTAGAATTTGGAGTCTCTGTTTTTACATTAACTTTGCTAAAGTTTTATTTGTGATCAAGTGCACAATATTAGCTGAGCATGGTGACACATGCTTGTAATCCTAGTACTTGGGAGGCTGAGATAGGAGGATTGTGGTTCACAGACAGCCTCAACTACTTAGTGAGGCCCTCTGCCATTTAGTGTGACCCTCTTCAAAATAAAGAATAAAAAAATAGGGCTGGGGATGTAGCTTGGATGTAGAATGCCCCTGGGACCCATCTCCAGTACCACACATAATATAAATTATGTGTATATTTAAAATTTAAGTATTATCAGCCAGGCATGGTGGTGCACAATTGTAATCCCAGCATTTGGGAGGCTGACACAGGAGGATCATAGTTCACAGACAGCCTCAGCTACATAGTGGGGCCCTCTGCAACTTAGTGAGACCCTATTTCAAAATAAAAAATAAAAAATAGGGCAAGGGGGTATTGCTCAGAGGTCAAGTGTCCCTGGGTTCCATCTCCAGACCCACACAAAATAATAAGTATTATGGATGGAATTGTACCTCCTCAAAATTTATAAATTAAAACCCTAATCACCAATATGTCTCATTAGGAGGTAGGAGTTCTAAGGAAGCATTAGGGTCAAGGGAGATGGTAGGGATGTGGCGCTGATCCAGTAGTAAGAACCCACGCACAAGGCAGTGCGGGGCACCCAGAGAAGCTGGGCCCTTGGAGACCTGATTCTAGGACTGCTAGCCTCCAGCACTAAGCTAAAGCCACCAACTGCTATTTAAGCCACCTAGCCTGGGACATTTTGTTATCAGGGAGAGATAGGGGAAAAGAGATAAAAGCAAATTTATAGGTTATATTATATCAACTTTATATGCTCTTGCTTACTTCGAGGCTATTAAACTCAGCCCATTTGGATGATGTGCATGGAAATTTCCCATTATAATTGTGTATTTATCAGGTTTCTCTGGTATTTCCAACCGTTTGTATTTATTTATTTAAATGTTCTGATGTTTAGTGCATACAGGTTTATAATTTTCTCATAAATTTAATTGCATAATATCCCTATTTATCCTGCTAATGTTTTTATTTTGTCTAGTGTCTTTAACTTTAGTTGTATTAATTATGGTCTAATGTTCATATTGCCACAGTGGCTTTCTATTTGCATTTTTGTTTATTCAATTTGTACCTTTTTTTTTTCCTATAACTGGTTTAAGTGGTTCCTGTAAACAATGTATTGTTGAATTTTGTCATTGGACCTGATGTGACAGTCTTTAGCATTTGAAAAAAATTCAGCCTTTTTACATTTAATTTACTAGGTTTAATTTTTTCCCATCATCTTTACTATTTTCCTAATTTTCTTCTTTCCTTTTCTCCCCCTCTCTCTGGATGGTTTAATGAAATTGGTATTTAATCTCTTTTCTTCTTTTTATTTGGACATTCTAATGCACTCGGTTATTCTTGGCAATTTTTCCTGAAATATGCCAACCGTGTTCACCAGCAAGATGTCCTCTTTTCCAATTGTTTCCGAGCCTGAGTCGATGAGATTAAACCTTTTACACAGTGTGACTTCTGTATTCCTTCAACCAGATGAAACCTTTAGATTTATTTTACTTCACTCCTAGCCTTTGCTTGATGACTTAGTATTGTTAATTCTAAATCAGTGTTGGTTCCACTGTGATATGTTTCTTTTATTTCCATAGTTTTTGTTGCCTACTTCTATCACCTTTTCAGTTATTCTATTGTATTAAATGCAATTATATATGCTGAAACTTTTCTTGACCACTATTTGCATCTTCAAAAATTTTTTTGATTTATTTGTTGTCTGAGTAATGTTCTTCCTTTAATACTTTCAAGTGGGTAATAGGCTTTTTTTTTTTGCCCTGGGGGTTGAACCCCAAAGGTGTTCTACCTCTGAGCAACATCCCCGTTGGTTTTTGTTTTGTTTTGTTTTGTTTTGTTTTGAAGCAGAGCCTGACTACATTGCTGAAGGCAGCCTCCAACCTGTGATCCTCCTGCCTCATCCTCTCAAGTAGTGGGATTACAGACATGTGCCACCATACCCGGAGTGAATATTAGATTATTCAAGCCCTCTATATATGCAAATAGATTTTTTTTCATCCTGTGAGATGAATTCCAGCCTTAGGCTATCAACTCTTCCACTTCGGGAGTCTCGTGTTATCTAGCTTCCAGTTTGCTAATGAGAAATCTGACATCAGTTGATTCTTTATTTTAGAAATAATTTCTAAAAGATTAAAAATATTTAATCAAGACCAAGTTCTCAGCAGTTTTGGTTTCTTTGGGTGCCTCTCTCTTTGAACTACTAAAAACTTAGAAAATACCCTACCCTTTTTTTTTTTTTCAGTACTAGGATGGAACCCAGAGGCATTCTTCCTCCCAACTACACCCCCAGCCCTATTTTTATTCTTTATTTTTGAAACAGGGTCTCACTGAGTTGCAAAGGGCCTCACTAAGTAGTTGAGGCTGTCCTCAAACTGCAGTCTCAGCCTCCCAAATGCAGAGATAACAAGTGTGCACTACCACGCCCAGCTTCTTTATCCTTTTTTAAAAAAATTGATTGACATATTTACTTATGTCATATTTACATATGTCATATTTACACATGTACATATTTATATATGTACATACTTATGATATACATAAAATGTTTTGATTCATAGAGATATTGAGTGGTAATTGACTCAGTAATTAGCATATCTATCACCTTAAAATTTTATCAGTTCCTTATGGTAAGTATATTCAAATTCTCTCTTCTGTTTTAATATATAGAGATATAGATAGATAGACAGATCTATATACAGATACGGTTCCTGCCAATCATAGTCACCCTGATATGTCATAGACCATAGACCACCAGAACTTATTCTTCCTATTAAGCAGTGACATTGTACGTTGTGCCTGTCTAGTTCAGGAATGCTCCCAGAATATGAAGTACCAGTGTTACATTTAACTTCCTGAGCTTCTTGAGTCTGCAGGGCCAATTTTTTTGTCAGAAAAAGAATAAAAAATCTATTATTTGTCTCTCTTGTGTGTGTTGTTTTTGTTTTGTTTTATTTTGTTTTTTGTTTTCTCCTTCTGGAAGCCTGTAATTTACTTTGTTAGAAAACACAAATGTGTCAGCTAAATCTGTTCTATTTTCTGTTGTGATTCGTGTTCTTTTTGGTTTTACTCTACTATTAAGACTATTAAGATTATTTCTTCCACTTTATTTTTCAGGTCTCAAATTCACCAATTTTTCTTTCCTACCAAATATTATATATTAGATCAGTAAAGCATGATTGGTTTGTTTTCCTTAGAGCAAATGTGTTTTCCTTAGATTATTCTTTTTTATTATGTAAGTTTTTTTCTTTGGGTGTGTAGGGGAGCCACTAGGGGTTGAATTCAAGGGAGTCCTACCTCTGAGATATACCCCCAGCCCTATTGTATATTAATTTTGAAACAGGTTTTCACCAAGTTGCAAAGGAACTCACTAAGTACCTGACATTGGCTGGGAATATACAATACTCCTGTGTCAGCTTTTCAAGTACTGGGTTTACAAGTGTGTCCCACCATGTTAAGCAATTAAATCTATTTGGCACTGACACCCAACATAATAAAAACTGTACCTTTTAATGGGATACTATATAATATTTTCATACAAATATATGTTGTACAATGTTTAAATCAGATTAAACCTATTTCCCAAATGTTGATCATTTCTTAATGGTACAGACTTTCAAACACCTCCCTTTTAGCTTTTTAAAATACATAGTACTTAGCCAGGCATGGTGGTACATGATGGTAATTCCAGAATTTGGGAGGCTGAGACAGGAAGACCATGGTTTGTAGACAGCCTCAGTTACTTAGGCCCTTTGCAACTCAGTGAGACCCTGATTCAAAATAAAGAAAAAAAAATAGGGCTGAGATGTAGCTTGGAGTTAGATGCCCTTGGGTTTCATACCTAGTACCAAAATAATAATAATAATAATACTTAATTGTTATTTATAGTCAAGATAGGCTTGTTGGGAAGGTGAACTGCCTAAAAACACTCATGGAAGAGGAATTGATGAAAAGGAAACCTGAGAGGTAAGGCTCCCAGGTCCAGGTGGCAATGACCCTCTGGTTGAAGACCATCCGCTGAGGTCCAAGAGCAGCAAAGCAAAGGAGAAAGCAAGATAGAGAGGAGCCGTGGAGAACAGATGCTACAGGGCCTTGTAGCTACTGAGTAAAATGGGAGCCATTGCAGGGATTTGAGCAGAAGAGTCACATCTGACTACCAAAGGAGTCATTGTGTCACAGACAGGTGCGCAAAGCTCCAACCCCCATCTTCAGTGTTTTACTTTCATCTTGCTAAAGGAAAGGGAAATAGCAAATGACATTCACGTCGGAACTCTGCTTGTAATCAGTTGCAACCTTAAGCGTCAACAAATGGGTTTAGGAGTTTTGACAAGGATCCATGAGAGCATTTGCAAGACTCCATCAGCCATCAGTGAGATGCATACATGCACGCAGTTGTGTATGTGTGTTTCAGAAACACACATTTATTAAACCATTAGTGGCTCACCATTTACTAAAATGGGAAACTAGACATAGGAGCCAGCCCGTGGAGAGTTCCCTCAGTACTGTGTCTCTTTCTCTACCTGGTGACTATATATCCCTGAGTGCAGTGTTAATTTCTGCTGTCTATTCCTCATCACTTGCTCACTTTGGGGATGGCAATAATCCAAACAATGGCACCAGAAAGCGCAGATGGGTCTCCTACCAGTTTTCTGTGGAGTCAGACAATGTCCCACAATTCTACTAACCCAGAGGTTTCCCCTAGATTGCCAGAACAGTGGAGACCCAAAGAAGACTCCAAGAGAGATGATGGATGGAACGGAGGAAAACCCCTAGGCCTACACCAGCCCCAACTCTGTCCCCACGGCTAACTATCAGTGTACCCTAACTTTCAGAGGAGAGAATAGAGTTACTGGGCTTTATGCAATCACCACATGTGTTCTTGTGTTTGCAAAACTAGGTGGGAACTGGAAGGAATGCTGGGTTTAGAAGCAACAGATGCATGTTCTGATGCCTCCTAAGAAATCGAGCAAATCACTTAATATTAACTGAGGAGCTTGGTCTAGATGAACTTAATGCCCTTTAGAACTCAAAATTCCTATTCAGATGTACTCACAGTGGACAAGGAGTTCAGGAGCCAGGTGACTAATAACTAAAGAAGGTGGTGGGTAATGCGCTAAACGTGGATTATGTTTTGTTGTTGTTGTTGTTGTTGTTGGTGATGGTGGTGGTGGTGGTGGCACTGGGATTCTTGGAAGCCCTTCTACCTCGGGCTACACTCCCAGACCTATTTTTTATATTTTTACTTAGAAACAGGGTCTCCTAAGCCAGCGCACATGGCTGGTTTCGAACCTGCGCGATCCTCCTGTCTCCGCCTCCCAAGCGCAGGGATTACAGCGCCACCACGCCTGGCGTGGATTATGTTTTCAAGCCATCTGTCTACATACTAATCTCTAAAAAAATTTCATACATATATATATGAGAAGTTATCATATATAATATATATTCGCAGTAATACAGAAAACTGCAATGGTATAATTAACCATGTACTCAATATATAGCAATATACTGCGTTTTCTTAGGGTAACATAGTTCAGCTCAAGTATACTCAAGAGAGTTTCGGTAATTACCTCCCTATCTCTACCGTGAATCTAGCAAAACGCATCCTTTGTGTGACAGACAGCATTAACGCTCACAAAATATTCTCATGTCCCATTACACTTCCCAGCCTCCCTTGAAGTTAGGTTGCCAGCTGACAGTGCTCTAGCTAATGGCATGTTGGTCGAAGTGATGAAAGCTAATTCTAGAAGCATCCACAGGAGCCAGCTTTACTATGGTGAGTCACTGAGCTCTCGTGAGTTTGCCTGGTGCAAACTCCCTGTTTTCCACAGTAGCTCAAGTCCCTGCTGATCTGTGGATTTATGAAGTCATGACCTTCATCTGCGTTAAAGCCTGCCGCCGATCATCTTCCCTTCTTCTCAAGAGGACGGACACTGAAAATATGGCACCGCTTCATGTGATGATGCATGCGCTATCAGAGCCTTTACATTTTGAGCGTCAGTTTTAATTTGTCATCTTAAGCCACAATGCTTTCATAAGCAACCCTGCCTCGTGATCTGAGGCATGCATAGTGAAAATTACTCTGTTTATGAATTTCCTTTGTCAACTACTATTTTAAAGAATTCTGGATGTAGTATACTCTTGAAATAGCTAGCCAATTAACATTTCAAGTTATCTGGTCCATGCATATTTTTACCTTATTATCTTGAAATCATTGTACATTCGTGGGAAGTTACAAAAATAGACTATTAGATATAGTATAGAGTTCTTTGAATCCTTTACCCAATGATCACAATCTTATATCTCTGGAGTCATATTCCAAACAAGGAAATTTAGGCTAGAACAATGTTACTGACTAAATGGCAGACTTTACTCAGTTTTCCACAGTATTTATATGAATTCGCGCGCGCGCGCGTGTGTGTGTGTGTATGTGTGTGTATGTGTGTATGTGTGTATGTGTGTGCGTGTGTGTATGTGTGTATGTGTGTATGTGTGTGTGTATGTGTGTGTATGTGTGTATGTGTGTATGTGTGTGCGTGTGTGCGTGTGTGTATGTGTGTATGTGTGTGTATGTGTGTGCGTGTGTGTGTATGTATGTGTGCATGTGTGTGCATGTGTGTGTATGTGTGTGTATGTGTGTGTATGTGTGTATGTGTGTATGTGTGTATGTGTGTGTATGTGTGTATGTGTGTGTATGTGTGTGTATGTGTGTGTGTGTGTGTGTGTGTGTGTGTGTGTGTGTGTAGGGTTCTGTGCAGTCTGATTCCATGTAAGCTTCATGTAAGCACAAGCACCATCAGAACTCAGAATTGTTCTGTCAACACAGATTTCCTCCCCCTTGGTTTTTGGTCAGCCCCATCCCCGTCTCCTGGAAACCACAGTGTTCTCCATCACTATGTTTTCACATTTTGAGAATGTTATGTAAGTACAATCATAAGTATAGAACCCTTTAAAATGAGGGTTTGTTCCCCACTAGTCATAATACCTTCAGGTCTACACAAGCTATCATGGGTATCTGTAGTTTGTTCATTCCTACTGCTCAATAGCATTTCATTGTATGGATGTACCAGAATTCACCTAACCATTCACTCACTGAGGGACATTTGGGTTGTTTCCAGTTAGGAGCTATTATAAATAACAATACTTAAATAATAATAACTGCTATGAACATTAATTCACAGATTTTTATGTGAGCACAGGTTTTGACTTCCCCAGGATAAATGCCAAGAGTTCAATTCCTGGGGCAGAAGTGAAATGCATGTTTAGTTTTGTAAGAAATTGTCAGAAAATTTTCCAAGGAGGTTGTACCCATTCACATTGCCACTGGTAGCGTGTGATTGATTTATTACCTCTTCAGTTTCAATAGCATTTAATATTGTCCTTATTCTTAATTTTAGCTGATCTAATAGGTATGTGGTGGTATCTCACTGTGGTTTAATTTGCACTCTCCCTCTTACTGGCTAATGGCATTGAAAATATTTTCATGTATATGTCCTCTTGGTTTTCCTAATCCACCCCACACACACAACTTTTTTTTTTTGTACTGGGTATTGAATCCAGAGGCATTCTAACTCAGAGCTAGACTCCCGGTCCTTTTTAATATTTTGTTATGAAACAAGGTATTGCTAGGTTGCTGAGAATCTCACTAAATTGCTGAAGCTGTCCTTGAACCTGCAATCCTTCTTTCTCAGCCTCCCAAGTACTGGATTATAGGCACATGCCATTACACCTGGTTCCTACCTACTCTTGGGTGGAAATTCTCTTCACATCATTTACTCATTTTCTAATTAGATTGTTTTGAGGGTCCTTTGTATTTTCTAGATACAAGGTCTTTGTTGAATATGTGGTTTGCAAATATTTTTCCCAGTACTTTTATTATTAAACCCTAAACAAGTGTTTCAAAGAACAGCTAACATTCTCACAAATTCTGATGAGTTAGAATAAAGAGACAGAAAAATTAGGGACACTTTAAGAGACTATAATTGATTGCCATTTTCCAACTTTTTCTGAAACAATGAGAAATTACAATTGAGTTTTAAGTAGAAGATGCATGAAGGTTATTGAGATCCAGTGGGGAAAACTTACATTTTAGTGTACCTAGAGTAGATTGATTAATTTTCATTGCTTCAAATTGAAGACAGAAGGATAAGAACATTGAAGTGATTTACTAAGAAGTTTATCAAGCATATGCCAATATAATTATTTTTTAATCCAACAAGAAAATAGGTGTCAATAAATAAGTCATTAATAAGCTAAAGAGTCTTATTTTCAGTGCATTGAAAAGGAAAGAGAGGCTTAAATACAGATTAAGGAAGACATCAAGGAATGCATTGCCCAAAGATTAAAGGGTAATGTTAATGTGCTAAGTATTTACCTCTAAATGAGAGAAAGGTCTAGGAGAAAAGAGCTAAGTGAAAGAAAAACAAATTTTATTAGCAAATAGAAAATCAGGCCTTGTGCAATATATTAACACTAAGTATCAAGAACTTTTATTACTATTATTATTTTCTTTAAAAAACCGAGAAGAAAAACCAAATTATTCTAAAGAGGATGGTAAAATGGATATTTGCTTGTTACCTAAAAAAAAAAAAGTAATTCGAGAGAAGTTTAAAAATAAAACACTTTAGTAATTAAAATAAAATCGTATTTAATGAATTAGACTATATATATATATATATATATACAGATAGAGCAGTAATATAATTAAGTGTAATGATGAAAATGGAATTGAGTGTTATTGGAGAGACCTTGTTTCATATTATCAAACGCTAGAAAAAAAAAACACTGGGCAATAAAGATAATTATTTTTAACATGTCTTTGCATTGCATTAGTTGGAATGTTAATGTGGTTTTTTAAATTGTTCTAAGATCATCTGATAATTTATCTAATCTGAACTACTTTGAAAACTATAAACTGAAAAATCTTATCTCAAGTTACGATCTACTTTCTTTTTTTTCCTTTTGGCAGCAGTGGGGATTGAACTCAAGTCCTTGTACCACACAGGTGCTTTGCCACTGAGCTACACCCCAGCCCAGCAAGGACCAACTTTTTAAAAAGTCTTCTAGGAACTGGGCGTGGTGGCACATGCTTGTAATCCCAGCATTTGGGAGGCTGAGACGGAAGGATCGCGGTTCATGGACAGCCTCAGCTACTTAGTGAGGCCCTTTGCAACCTAGTGAGACCCTGTTTCAAAATAAAGAATAAAAAATAGGGCTAGAGGTGTAGCTTGAAGGTAGAATGCTCCTGGCTTCAATCCCCAGTACCACACACACAAAAATATAGTCTTCTAGAATAGCACCCAGGACTAAGGAAACTCTGAATCACTAAAACTAAGCAAATGTCCCTCCATCACCAAAAATAAAAAGTCTATTATTTTTCTGGTGGCAGGGAAACATCATCCATGTTCACTGTAAGATTTAGAAACAATCAGAGCTAGAAACCCATCCATGTGTATGTCTAGAAACTGAATTTTACAACAACAAAAAGCTGTAAATTAACCAAGTTTTTATTTTACCTTCTCAATCTTTTGTCCCAGGATTCTTGGCATCCCATACCTGTCAGTAGCACACTATTCTATCACTTGCCCATATCTGAAAGCTCCAGTATTTCTTCTGCTTTGAGAATTATATGTTCTGATAGAATTGCACAGAAGCAAGGGCTTATTTTATCATTAAGTTCTAGAAATCAGAGTTTTCAAAGCCTTAAGGAGCAGAAGCCAGAAAAACTGCCATTCCAAACCCTCAGGTCTTTTTTTTTTTTTACATCAATTCATTTATTTATAATTGACATAGTAATGATTGTTCAAAGTTTCACGAGAGTGAGACGCAGAAAGTCACCGTGGAACATGTAATATTTTTATAGGAAAATCAACAAAATGGGTCCTTTAATTATACAAATGTTAAGGAATTGATTAATTGATTTGGAGGGAAACTTTGAAGTCACCATCAGACTGTTTATGTTTTAGAAAACATGTTTCAGGCGGTTGAATGCACAGTTCACAGATGCAAGTCGGAACCATCTACGAGCTGCCCTTGCGTGGAGAGGACAGGAGAGAAGAAAGGACCGTTCAGGGACAGAAAAGAGATTTGTGCAGGTTTGGTAGATTCATGCCGTGCACTGAGTCTCAAATTGTTTTTTCCTCTGGAGGAGTTGCTGGTTTGTTCGCTTGCTTGTTGGCTTGTTTTATTTTGGTTTGGTCTAGTCTGGTTTGGTCTGGTCTGGTCTAACTTAGTCTTGTTTTAGTACCTTTTAAGCTCAGTGGAGATCTGACTTTGAAAAGACTGCTGGAACAATCTCCATGTCACATTGGAGGAGAGACAGGAAGGAGGAACTGGGCCAGGCTGTCGTTGGCATTCATGCTGTGGGTTTGTTTTTTTTTTTTTTAAATGATTAAGATAGAATGCACAAATGTGGGCCTGTTGGGAACCGTCCTACAATACCCTGTGTGGTGTCCTCGAAAGAGAGATCTTCCCGCTGCCAACATCTTGAACCTTTCAGAAAATAGTCTGAGGAGCTTCTCCCTCCTGAGCTGCATGATAAATGGGCTTAGGCTCCAACGCCACTTGCTTCCAGCCCCTGGTGGTGATGGGAGACGTCGGTCTTGGGGTTCAGGACAGAGGTCAAATTGGTTTCTCCATTCATCTGTTGACAGACACCTAGATTGGTCCCATAATTTCGCTATGGTGAACTGTGCTGTATAAGCATAGGTATTCGCATATTACTATAGTATTCCAACTTTCATTTTGGGGAAAGACTCCAAGGTCATACGGTGATTACATTCCTAGACTTCAAAAAGAGTATATGGTTTCTTCCCCAACTAGAAGCTGAAAAGAAAATACTAGATATGCCAACGTTGCATTCCAGTTGGAATTATGGGTGGCTGATGGGATGAGGAGGTTCCATGTCACCATACCTGTGTGAAGAACCAGCTGTGGGTCAGTCTCTTAGACCAGCAGAGAGGAGAGAGACCAAGAGCTCATTCTTGCCAGGAGTTAGCAGTGAAACAGACAAGTTAAGTGACACTTGCAGTAAACCATGGTAGATCACTAATAAAATGGGCACAGTCTACTGCAAGAATATACTAAGGACCCCATGTCACTGGACCCAAGGGAGATACAAGAGAGCTTCCTGGATGAGATGACACCAGATCTAAGATACCAAGATTAAGCAGGTGTAAAAAAAAAAAAACCTGGTAAAACAAAGGGGCCTTCATCCCTACAGTTGCTGCAGCAACAAATTGCTATAAACTTGGTGGATTAAAGAAACAAAAAGATCTCCATTCTCTCGAGTTTCTGAAGGCAAGAAGTCTGGAATTGGTATCATTGGACAGAAGTTGGCAAGGCTGTGCTCCCTCCAGAGGTGCTCAGGGACACCTCCTATCTTGCTCCTCCCAGCTCCTGGAGGCTGCTGGCATTCCTTAGCTTGTTCCAACATCCCTACAATCTCTGCCTCCTTCTTTGAGATGTGTCTCCTCTGTGTGGGTCACCTCTCCTTTTCTCATTGAAGGACACATATGATTATATTCAGGGCACCCTCCCTGATGATCCAGGATAATCTCCTCGTTCAAGACATTTAATCAAATATTAAAAAATCCTTTACTTCTACTGTCTATATCAGGGACTGGGGCATCCTTTGGGAGGTCTCTTTTCAGCCTTCCATAAAAGGAATAGGAGGGGCATTCTAAATGGAATCTGAAGCTTCTGCAAAGTCACAGAAATGTGAGAGAGCATGGAGGGGGCCTCGGGAGAGCAGAGTGTAAAGTGGTTGCATGTTGGTTTCGGGATGGGACTGGAGAAGAAAGCTGGCTGGGTAAAACCTGTGCACCCTGCCAAAAGCTGTAGGCTTTATTCTCTTGTATCTTAGAAGAGGACTACACAAGAAAGCACCATTGCTTGAATACCCCGGTGTATCACTGAGCATTGGAAACTGCTCTGGGGACCCCGACTGAACAGAAAAAAGAGAAGCATCACAAGGACTGGAATTGTTGTGCATGAAGAACTGTGCAGCCGTGTGCTGCAGGGCCTCCTGCCCCAAGCCACTGGCACCTTCTCGAGGGACGTACAGACTAGGGTCAAATGCTAAACTACAGCTCTGGCCAGAGCCTTTCAGCCATTGCCCTCTGCAACATCTCAGGTGGAATTTGTGGTTAGGATAAACTAGCCAGGGAAGCTTGCTTTATTTATTGTGAATAAGCAAATGGATTATTAGAGAAATGTTTCTCCCAGCGGCATCTTTATCCTGTGCATCCCCCACAGCCACCAAAAATTTCCATTTTTCAGATCAAAGAGCTGAAAGGCCCCTGTATCAATATCCTTTTGCTCTTAATAATTTTTTTTTTTTTTTGGTGGTACTGGGGATGGAAGTCTTCTACCTCTGGACTACACTCCCAGACCTATTTTATATTTTATTTGGAAACAGGGTCTCTTAAGCCAGCACGGCTGGCTTCGAACCTGCGCGATCCTCCTGTCTCTGCCTCCCAAGTGCAGGGATTACAAGCATGTGCCACCAAGCCCGGCTCGCTCTTAATAATTTGAATTGCTTGCACACAAAATAAGACAGACAGATGGGTGCATAAAGGGATGTATGGATGAAAGAATAAATGGATGGATGGATGCATGGATGGATGGATATATGTTCAATCACATTAAACAAAATGGTAATTATTCAATGCTGCATATTTGAACATTTTCTATTAAAATAGTGATGGTGATCAGAAGAGAAATAATAAAAATTTGAATTTCTTCAGGTGAGAGATAAGGATCATCAGAAAGTTATAAAGGGGAAAACATAGAGAAACAGAAGACAAAGGGGAGCACATACATAAGCCAGGCACTACTTAAGTAGTTCAGTAAATAGCAGCAAGCAAGACACAAAGATCTCACATTTTAGGAACATCCTTCGCCCTGTGCTAGGCTCTTTGGGCATATTATCTCTTAAAGCCCCACAGAAATGGAGGGAAAAGGAGGTCAGAGGCAGAGATGGGGCTTCCCACAAGAAAGAGAGAAAAACAGGAAGGAAGAAGGTCTATCTAAAAGTTCTCTGAGTTTTACCTTGCCTATAGAGCTCGATTCCCTACAGCTATTCATCTCAGACTCCAGCCAGGAGTCAGATGGTTTTCCGGAAACCCCAGCCAAGGAAAGCGAAAGAGTTCCAAGGATA